>NC_054829.1:87995154-88595154 GCF_018345385.1 Vulpes lagopus | reverse complement strand
TATCTATATATAGCCTTTTATAAAGATGACTATTTTTTTTTTCCTGAACAATCTTTGTGATTCTTAGTAGTAATATAAAATTTCACAAAATCACTTCATGTTGTACTTTAAGAAAGCATCTTTTAGCAAATAACCTTGAAATTCTGCAAACAAGCTTTAATAACTTTAAGGATTTCTAGTGTCCATTTTCTGTTGCTGTTCTTAGACAAAAATGCCTTTGAGAGGTTATACGTATTGAGTCTTACTACCTACAGGACAAGAATAATGCTATAGCTAGTAACATCCATCCTCTCATTCATTGAAATAGAATGGATGGGAGAAATTCAACATTTACAAATAGAACACATTGCATGTGCTAATGGTAACACTTAATTTGAAACTTCATTAAGGGCTAAAAAGGGCTTTTTATAATATGTCTTAGAGTAACCCAGAGACACTCCCCTACTTCAAAAGGCCTTACCTCTTTGGCTCTCTTTCTTTAATTTTGCCATTGTTTTTTTTTTTTTTTTCCTAATAATTATATCTAGGTATAAACATCTCAGAAAGGGTTTTTCATTACCACCAATGTTTTATGTTGCTTCCCAACAGAAGACTAGCTGAAATGAACATCCTGAGATTATAAAACACAGGATAATTAAATTTCGTTGGAAGAGACATTAAGCCATGATAAGGAAGGGCTGGTCTTTATGGACCATTGTGATGGGAACCTAATGCAGTAGCAAATCTGAGTTAAGGGTAGAGGGTAGTGGGGGACAGTAAATCAAAACAGGGAGAGAAATTGAAAAGGCGCTAGAGAAGGACATCTTAGAAATACATTCTACTATATTACTATTTTATTGTCATTTATATAGTAAAACAAAAGCATTTACTAATGTTAGGTTTGAAATTTGGAAAAAACGTGAAAATTATCAAAATTAAGATGCAAAGTAATGGGATGGGGAAGTATAGGATATAAATATTTTCCTGCCAGAAATTGTGTGTATTAAAGGAGAACTGCATATATTTTTTGATGCCTCACAGCTGTGAGCTCTGATCTTACAATCAAATCATTTTTCCACTAATTAATTTACAGTCCCAACCAGAATAGTATAGGTATACTCTGCATTTTTACAAAAATAATTATTCAAATTTCGTTTCCATTATTTTGGCTGTGTATTAGAATAGCCGTACACAAGTGTATATGTCACCCTGAGACCTCAAGAGAAGAATCAGGCTTAAAGCTAATAGCATACATAACAGTTGGATGTGGAAAACTACATAGTATTTCATTCTACTGCTATTTGGGGATAACTATAACCAAGCCACCGACTGAATTCTATTTGAAACTTCAGTACTGCATCAAAAAAAATGAAAGCATTCTTTAACAATTTTTTTCTCAAGTATGTACAATTCCTTATATTGGGAATTCCACATCTAAACGAAACAATGTTTGAGGAAAAATGATGCATGATACTCATAATATCTTAGCATATGTGGCAATGTTTACTTAATGCTATTTTCTTGATGTGGAGGAAATCTCTATGATGTGGAAAACATACTTAGGGCATACTATATGTATATTTTCTTCTATATACTACATATTTTTTATATACTATATCCTCTTATGGCATACGATATGCCTTACCTGGCTTCTATAAACTCTTTTTTTTTATCATAAAAGGAATAAAACCCTAATGCTGCAGGAAAAAAAAAAAAGCAAAACATGATAGTCTTTTTTTTTAATCTTTCACTCCATCTAAAGTTGACCACCATTATAAAAATTTACTGGGTATCCTTAAGAGCTTATTTCCTTCTAGTTACAAATACCCCCAGATCTTACACAGAAGCAAATACACACACAAAACACATACTATATCATACTATTCATATTGTTTTGTGACTTACTTTTTTAGTTAAGAGGCTACATAAATTAGATAAATTTTTATCAATGATATTTAGGATATTTCCAATTGCTATAGAAGTATCCTTTTACTATATATATATATATATAGTTCATATATATATATGACTATGGTATATTTTTCCTAATAAATAATGCACTTAATCTATTTTTAACTTTGGACGATATTGCCACATTTCTCTCCAAAAAGGCTAGAAGACATTTACACTCCCACCAGTTGTCAATGAAGATTCATTTCCCACCCCTCAATTTAAATCTTATACATCAGCTCTGCCCAATAGAATAATCTATAATTATGGACATTAGAATTTTCTGCAATTATAGACATGTCTTTTTTTTAAATTTTTTTTTTAATTTTTATTTATTTATGATAGTCACAGAGAGAGAGAGAGAGAGAGGCAGAGACACAGGCAGAGGGAGAAGCAGGCTCCATGCACCGGGAGCCCGATGTGGGACTCGATCCCCGGTCTCCAGGATCGCGCCCTGGGCCAAAGGCAGGCGCCAAACCTGTGCGCCACCCAGGGATCCCATAGACATGTCTTATATCCATGCTAACTACCGACTTGCTATATATGGCTATTAAGCAATTAGTTATATATGGCTATTAAGCACTTGAAATTTGGCTACCAAATTAAGGAATCAAATCTTAAATTTCATTTAATTTTAATTACTTTAAATTTGAAAAGCCACTTGTGGCTAGTGTCTACATATTGAACACTGCAGTTATACACCAAATGAGATATGATTTAATTTGTATTTTCCCGTTTATTCACAAAGCTGATCATCTTTCACACTTTTAAAGTGGTTTGCCACTTTAAATTATTTATCTGATAAATTTTGTATATTTTGTTATTTTTCTATTGTATTTGTGATTTTTAAGTAATATTTCTATTATATTCTTATTTCCATTGATCCTGGATTACACTGATACTTTTCTGTTTCTTTATAGATTAAGTAATTTGGGGTTGTATTCCAGACACTGAATGTCATGTGACTCTACAGATTTGATTATAGTCTCCCAAAAGACTCAGTTTTTGTCTCAGTAAGCAATTAATTTGGTTGGACTCCAAGTGCAAACTCCATCTCAGGGCAGCAGTTCCAATCTCATTTCAGTTCAAATGTTAGTTGGGCTCCTTGGAATCTGTTCTGTGCAGGTGGAGTTCTGGAGTCAGCCAGAGACTTAGAGGCTCTAAGTCTACACACACAGAATGTGAGTCATTCCACTCCACTTTCCAGTGACTTCTTTTTCCCCCAAACACTCTCCTGTTATTCTTTACATCACAAGAGCTGTGAGGATTCTTTAGGAGTTTTAGTCACCCTAACTGATGTCAATCTTACCAATGGCATATGATATAATGAATATTTGTCATATAATCATATCAGGGTCATCCAGTCGCCTAAATGGTTAAGTTGCTCTACTTCTAAATATATAAACTCTACAAAATATCTTTAGGTTAGTGGTTTTAACTTAGTATGGTATTCTGTCATTGTGTTTCAGAATTCAAGAATAGAATTTTGGTGTACCTTCTCCCTTCCAAATTTAACGAAAGATTTTTCACAAAGCCATAGGAATCAGACAATGCCTGAGCAGCTCATCTTTTTTAAAAAGGATTCTATTTATTTATTCATGAGAGACACACACAGAGAGAGGCAGAGACACAGGCAGAGGGAGAAGCAGGCTCCATGCTGGGAGCCTGATGTGGGACTCGATCCCTGGTCTCCAGGATCGCGCCCTGGGCCAAAGGCAGGTGCTAAACTGCTGAGCCACCCAGGGATCCCCCACATTCATTTTTCGTAGGAAAACATAATTTAAAAATTTTATCTTGTTATGATATTGCAGCAGCGAATACTCTTTTAATATTTGCAATCATACCTCCTGATGTCCCCAGCATGAGAAATGAAGTAAATCAAATTTCATGGCTGAAATCACAATGAAAGAGTCTTCTGTAAATACTTCTATCACCTTTTTTTAAATAATGAGAAAAGTAAAAAGAAAAGAAGGCATTTAGTCATTCAAAAATGACCGAAAGTGAAAGAATATATTACAGAAGAAAGAAAAATTGAGAAGAGAACCATTGATTAGGTGTTATGTGTCACTCTGCAGTGATTGTAGTCAACATTCTGTCAACCCTCAAACTAAGTCTAAGGATTGACAGGATAGAGGGAATTTCATGTAAGTTAAACTGGAAGATTCTAACAAGTCATTTATCTCACATAGGCTAATCTAACAAATTCTATTGCTCTATTGTGTAAATAGAATCAATTAATACAAAACTATTGGGTTTTGTATATTTATTTATTTTGTATCTTCTCACTTAACAATGAATACTAATTTTTGATAATTTCATTAAATTACTTTCTAACTTATATTTCTCTTCTTGCCTCCTTTTCTTATTCTCCCTCCGGAGTCCCATTTTGTATATACCAGTCTTTGTTTCTACTCATTTATTTAGTTTCTTCTGTTTTTTAGATTAAATCATCTCAAAAGATCTATTTTAAATTCCACTTGTTCTTTCTATTGCCATTTCAGATCTTTTGCTGAGTTCTTCCAGTAAATTGTTCTCAAGAGTTATTTTACTTTTTAAGTGAAATATTTCTATTTGATTTTTTAATGTTCTATTTACTCTTTGTTTTAGATATAATTCTCATACTTTCCTCTAATTCTTTATATATGCTAACCTTTAGTTCTTAAAGATATTTATAAAGCTGATATATGATCTTTGTCTACTAAGTTCCAGGTCTGGCCTTCCCTTGGGGCAGTTTTTTTGGATTAGTTTTCTATGTATGGGGCATACTTTATTTTTTGATGTGCCTTATAATACCTTATTGAAAAAAAATACATTTAAAATAACTAATTTGGGCAGCACGGGTGGCTCAGTGGTTTAGCGCGGCCTTCAGCCCAGGGTGTGATCCTAGAGACCCAGGATCGAGTTCCACATTGGGCTCCCTGCATGGAACCTGCTTCTCCCTCTGCCTGTGTCTCTGCCTCTCTTTCTCTCTCTCTGTCTCACATGAATAAATAAATAAATAATCTTAAAAAAAAAGGAATATATAAAAAAACTAATTTTGGCAACTCTAGAAATCAAATGAAAATTAGATCCCTTCACTTTCCAGGGTTTGTTGCTATTGCTATTTGTTTTTGGTTGTTCTCTTTGTATGGCTTTCCTTTTATTTGTGATTTTCCTGAAGTAATTCAGTTGAGCTGTGTCTCTGCTATATGCAGTCACTTAAGTACTTGTTTTGTTAGTTTAGACAGAGATTTTCTTAAGTGTCTTGGAAAACTAAGTCTCATAATCTTTGAGGTGCTCTGCCTTAACCTTCAATTATTGCTTACACAGACTCAAGGTCAACCATAAGTGAATGAATTGGGCCCTCTCAGCAGTTTCCTAGACATGATCAGAGTCTTGCACATACATGTGGACTTCTAAATTATCTACTGTTCCTAACACACAAAAACAGACACACACACAGAGTTAGACAGAGGAATATATCCCAAATTAGAAGAACAGAACAAAACCAAAGCAAGAGACCTAAGCAACACAAATATAAGTAAAATGTCTGATAGAGTATTTAAAGTAATAATCACAAGGATACTCACTGGACTTGAGAAAAAAGTGGAAGACATCAGTGAGACCCGTCCAACAAAACAGACAAATTAGACTTCAAAGCAAAGACTGTCATAAGAGACAAAGAAGGACTTTATATAATCATAAGGGAACAATCCAACAAGAAGATATATAACATATAATAATTTTAACTACTTATGTACCCGACATGGTGCAAGTACACAAAACGGTTAATAACAAGAAAGAACTAATTGATAGTAACAATAATAGTAGGGGATACCACATACATCAATGGACAGATCATCCCAACAGAGAATCAACAAGGCAACAGTGACTTTGAATGACATGACATACTGGACCAATGGATTTAACAGATACATTCAGAACATCCTACCATGAAAGAGCAGAATACACATTCTTTTCAAGTGCACAGGGAACATTTCCAGAATAAATCACATATTAGGTGATGAAATAAGTCTCAACAAACTTAAAAAGATGAAGTAAGTTTAGAGGGAACATATCTCAACATAATAAAGGCCTATATAAAAAATTCACTGCTGGGGATCCCTGGGTGGCTCAGCGGTTTAGTGCCTGCCTTCGGTCCTGGGTGTGATCCTGGAGACCCAGGATCAAGTCCCACATCGGGCTCCCTGCATGGAGCCTGCTTCTCCCTCTGCCTGTGTCTCTGCCTCTCTCTCTCAGTCTGTCTTTCATGAATAAATAAAATATTAAAAAAAAATCACTGCTAACATTGTCTTCAATGGGATTATTAGCTCAGCTCCATATGGTATCTCCACCTCAGGAAGCCATGATTTGAAATAACTATCATTGATTGTTTTAGACATGTACCCTGGGAATGTGGGTAGATAAACACTGAGCTTTTCAGATAGCTTCCCACTAATATGGGTGGGGCTTTGAGGGGAGTCCCAAGCCCCTACTTCCCCCTCCATTGACTTCTATGCCAGTGGTTTTCACAGCTACCATGGTTGCAGTTGCAAGTCTGTCGGTTTTTAAGGCTACCACAGAGCTGGTGAGAGGGAAATGAGAATAAGCCATCTAAAACACCATAAAGTTCACAGTTGTTGTTTGTTTGTTTTTTTTAATGATAAGCACACACACACACACAGAGAGAGAGAGAGAGAGAGAGAGAGAGGCAGAGACACAGGCAGAGGGAGAAGCAGGCTCCATGCACCGGGAGCCCGACGTAGGACTCGATCTTGGGTCTCCAGGATCGCGCCCTGGGCCAAAGGCAGACGTTAAACTGCTGCGCCACTCAGGGATCCCAAAGTTCACAGTTTTAACTACATACAGATGTTTATAGCAGCTTTATGTTTAGTTTTGTACCTTGGAAACAACCCAGGTGCCCACCAATGAGTAATGGATAAACTGGTACATCCAGATAAGAAAATTCTATTCAGTGCTAGGGAAAGGTAGGGAAAGGAAAGAAAGGGAAGGGAAAAAAAAATAAAGGAAAGAAAGAAAGTCAAGGAAAGAAAGAGAGGCAAGGAAAGGAAAGAGCAGAAGAAAGAGAAATGAAGGAAAGGGCAGAAGAGAAAAAGAGAAAGAATCCATCAATGCATGAAAAGACATGGAGGCAACCTAAATGCATATTACCAAGTGAAAGAAGTCAATCTGAAAAAGCTACATGTGGTGTGATCTATGTGACATGCTGGAAAAGGCACCACTATGGACACAGTGAAAATGTCAGTGGTTGCCAGAGTTTGGGAAGGAGGAGAAATGAATAGGTGGACCACTGAGGATTTTTAGAAAAGTGGAAATACTCTAAATGATAATGATACATCATGTTATTATACATTTGATCAAATCCGTAGGAGGTACAACCAAGAGTGAACCCTGATGTAAATCATAGATTTAGGATGATAATTATGTGTTAACATATGTTCATCAGTTGTAACAAATGTACCTCTCCAGTGGGCATATTGATGATGGGGAAGCTATGCAAATGTGAAGGCAAGGAGTAAGAGTACGTAGGAAATTTCTGCACATCTCAGTTTTGCTATAAATCTAAAGCTGCTTAAAAAAATAGTCTTACATATGAAAAAATGATTAATGGCTAAAATAGATATTTTATTTTGATGAAATATGAAATAATTATGGTATTTGTGTTGCAAACCGCATGCTTTTGAAAGATAAAGATATAGAGGGGAAAATAAAGCCACAATGGTCCAAGCTTACCATACCATTCTCAGAAATAAATTATGCATAGCCTAACATTATACAGTATTACAGTATAATACTATAATACAGCTAGGCTTCAGACATCTTTACATCTGACAAAAAATGCAATTTACATTCTTTTTACAGTCTTTTAGAACAATTACAAAATCCCTTCAGCTACAAAGAAAATCTCTAAAAATTTTCCTAAGAATTTCAATGCATTACATTTTCTGAACATAATAAACTCTAGTTTAATGGGAAAAAGACAGAGAAAGTAATAAAACAAACCTACCCAATTTGAAATAAACACTCTTCTAAGTAGCTTTTAGATTAAAGAGAAAATCAAAGCTTAAAACAAAAATTTTCAAAGCTATGACATTTTATCTTTTCCAAATAGCTACTATTCTTTTTTGGATACATTAATTTCTTGAAATTCTCTGAGGATACAAATTTCAAACAAAATTTTTTCTTTTTATATCTCCTCTTTCTTAAAAGATTTTGACAGTATAAAATATTATAACATGCATAATCACATTTCCCAGAGGCAATTACTTTCCACTTCTATTTGTGCTATTCTGGTTGTTACCTCTTTAACTATGAATAAACTAATTTTATCTCTACTTTGTCGATTAAGAATTTTAGACATCTCTTGTTTCCTTACTTTGAAAGATCAGGATTTGCTCACATTATTCATCATGTCTTTTTGCCTTTGTCACTTTTACACTGGATATTTTACACTAGATATTCTTAACTCCCCTGTGGTTACCTTAGTAATTTTAAATAATATTCCTAAGCCTATTTTTCTTATGGCAATAAATGACCTTAGATAAGGAACTGAACTACCCACTGTGTAATGGGAGGGTATTATTTGCCCTACCATTTAATTTTCTTCTCATCTTAAACTTCCATGTAGGTTCTTTCATTATCATGTCAAAAGGACAATAACATTACATTTAATTTATCTGTGCTTAGTCATAAGTTTAATCAAAGTGTTCAAAACCAACAAAATGTTGTTTCATTGTATGTCTATTTATGTACAATTCACTCCTGAATCAAGTGGTCTACTAGAATTTACACTTTCTTCTTAATAAGCATAGTGCAGTGACCACTGTGACTCAGAAAACATCAATTTTAAACAGATTTTTTACTCTTCCATTCCTTTGACAACTCAGGATCATGCCGCATTTTACTTTAATAGTAAGATCACTTTTTGTGCAGCTTTTTATTTTTCCTGGCATTTAAAAATTATCTTTCTTTTTGTTGTTAACAAAATCATATATTTTCTTGCAACATAGTCTCAAAATTACCAGCCTTTTAGAGACTTTTGACTAAAAGTTATAATCTAGTCATGTTTCTTTTTTGGCTAATTAATTTTTTTACAAATTTTTGGTGATCATGTTTTTCTTCAATATAAAGGAAGAATTAATTTGATTAATATTGGTGTAGGCACAGAGTTTTATTGTCTTTATGTACATATGTTTCTTTAAGGGTCTTTAAGACAAAAAAAATGTAATCTTTGGGCACATAAGGAAGGCTTATGAATTTTTGGGCTTTGTTTTAGAATACTCATGGGCAACTAATCAGCCAGGTACACTGGCCCTTATCCCTGTAAAAAAAGGATTTGTATTCCTTAAACTTCAGGACTATAAACCATACATGGGCTTTTGGTGTGTAATAATATAGTATTTCCCTATTCTATTCATTCTCCTATTTCATTAGATCCATTACCCAAATGAAGCAGCCCCTATACACATGTGAGTACTTAAATTTTGATTTCCATTAACTAAAAGTTAAAAAATCTTGTTCCCAGCTGCACTGGCCATATTTCAAGTGCCCAATCACCATGTGGTTGATAGCACATACACAGCTAAAATGAATAATACACCCCCCAACATTATGTCCATATCCTAATCCTCAGAACATTGAGATAGGGATTATTATGCTGCATTATCCTGGTGGGCTCAATATAATCAGAAGAATCCTTAAAAGTGGAATCAGGAGGCAGAAGAAAACATCAGAGTAATGAGATATAGAAGAAATCAACAAGCCTCACTGGCTTAGAAATTTCATAAAAGGAGCAGAGCCAAAGAATGCAGGTGCTCTCTAGAAGCTAGGACAGGTGGATTCTCTATGAAAGCCTCCAGGAAGGAATTTTACCCTCCTCACACTTAGATTTTAGCCAGGTGAGATGGTGCTGGACTTCTGACCTACAAAACTGCAAAATATTAGATATGTGTTGCTTAAGCCACCAAATTTAAGATAAGTTATTATGGTAGAATTATAAAACTAACACAACTTCTATGTCTGATAGTGCAGGCATAAGACATTTCCACCATTGCAGGAGGTTGTTTTGGACAGCATTAATCTATACAATTCTAAATAATTGAAGTAAATGGAGTTCCCTTTTTCAGTCTTCTCTTTTTTATATAAGCTCATTTTTTGGACGATCTCCTCCAGTCTCATAATTTCGAATAACTATAAAAAATTATTATCAAAATTTATGTCCCCCATTTGGACCCCTCTTCCGAATTTCCAATGCATACACATACACACATACACACACACACACACACAATCTTGCAATTTTGACATCTCCAATGAGACATCTCAAATATAGTACGCCCAAAACTGAATTCCTGATTTCCTCCATTGTACTCTTGTTTTACTTCTATTTTTCTCATTTAGTTATTGAATATGACACTATTTTTAATTTATCAGGCAAAACAGGAGTCATTTTTGATTCCTTATTTTTCCCAAAATACTCACAGAGTCTATCGAGAGTCTTGTTCACTCTACCTACAACATATATCTTTAATCTAATGACTTTTATCAATTCCATTGCTACCACCGTGTTCCAAGCCATCATCATCTTTAGTCCTGAGTATTGTAATGGTCCACTTTATTAGTTCAGGTCCAGCGGAATAACAGAACCTATTTTGGGGTATTAATAGAAGCCATTAGTTACAAAAAGGTTGGTATATCTGACAGAACAACCAGAAGAGTTTAGATAATCCAGACATAATTACAGACAGCTGCTTCCCTACCCATAAAGTTAGTTTGACTGGAACCCAAGATCCAAGATCACCCAAACAAAGTAGCTACCAGAGTAGTCTGCCCAGCAGGAACTAGACATGGAGCATGTGCAACAGACACTTGAGACACAACCCAGAGTCAGTAAAGAGAGGGAGCAATACCCTGGTTTTCCTTTCTTTCTGCCTTCAACTTCATGACAGTGCATCTCTTTCGTCAAATACAGCTTTGAAACCTGTTAGCAAAGTAGCCTGGGGAATATACTTTTCAAGGATTAGACCTCTAATCTATAAATCTGATCAGAGGAAGGGCAAGGAATGGATTTGGAAGAAAAGAGTATAACTCCTAATTCATTCCCCAGATCTTCCATTATACAGCTGTCTATCTCCTACCACTCCAACACAAAAGTTCTATTCACGCAGAGCAGGCAAAGTGATCCTATTATAAATAAAAAAAAATTCATTTCAATCTCTTGCTCACAATTCTGTAATTGGCTTCTCATATCTCAGAGTAAAAGTCTAACTCATTATAGAAGTCAACAACTTCTTTTTTTTTTTTTTTCAAATTTTTATTTATTTATGATAGTCACAGAGAGAGAGAAAGAGAGGCAGAGACATAGGCAGAGGGAGAAGCAGGCTCCATGCACCGGGAGCCTGATGTGGGATTCGATCCCGGGTCTCCAGGATCGCGCCCTGGGCCAAAGGCAAGCTCCAAACCACTGCGCCACCCAGGGATCCCCGAAGTCAACAACTTCTTTGTGATCTGCCCTCAGCCCTACTCTTGACTTCTTTGAGCTATCCTCCTCCTTTCCCCCACAACTCCTATTTCTCCTTCCACAGTGGTGAGCATTCTGTTTCTAAAGGGCACCAGGCCCACCTAATTCAACCTTTCTCACAGCTCAAATTCTTTTCCCCTGATATCCTCACCTGCCTCAAAATATCATGTTTTCAGAATGAAGAATGATCTTTGGTTATTATAATGCATCGAATACTGTTAACAGTTACTGCATTGCAAAAGAATGGAAGTGGAACATCTGTGTAGTGCCCATAGCTTTTACTGATGCCATCGATTCCTTTATTATATTAAACTATGCTAATTTAACTCATCTTTGTTGCCTTCTATGATTTGATATCTAATAAAAATTGCATTATTATCAAGGTAATAACTGTAAAAAGAATTGAACAAACAAATGAAAAGTCAGATGACACCTCAGAATGTTGTTGATGTTGTTCAAAACAGTTCATTTCATGGTTCAATTCAGCACAGTTATCTTGCTTGAACAAAATAATAATAGAGGAGAATGCAGTAGACTAAAGCAACAATTTCATTATTATACCAAAAACAAGAGCTATCTGAATGAATCATAGACTTGACAGATTTTCAACATGAAGAAGCTAATCTAGTAGAACAGTCTTGATTGTCTTAGGTCTTTCTCATCTTTTTTTCTTGTTTCAAGGAAATTTTTATTAAATGTGACTGAAGCCTAGAGTTGCATGCTGCTATTTTTAAGAAATATTTCTGGTTTAACTCAATAAAACAGAAACAACAACAAAACAACACAACTTACAAGTACAGTCTGCTGACAAGCAGAAATCAGCGTGTAGACACTTCTCTGCCTCATGTCTGCCCCATACCATGTAAGTAATCTATTACCTGAACACAATATAGCCAAGTTGCTGTCCTCAACCGAAATCAGTTTTTCCAGTGTTGATCTGTAGTCAATCTTCCTGGCCAATGGCAAGTGTGGTAGTTTGCAAAAGTGACCACAATCCTTGCTACTTTCTGTACCTATACCCCTTTTGATACAATCTTCAGCTCCTCCACTCAAAGGGTGGAGGCTATTTTCTCATCTGCATATCCGGTCTGGCCTGTGAAGAGGATGTGATAGGAATGACAGTATGTCATGTCCAAGCCTACATCTCCTGAGGCCTTGCATGTAACAATATCTTCCAGAACTCTGTCACCACCATGTGTACAAGACCAGGCTAACCTGCTGAAGGTGAGAGATGCTCTTATGAGGATAAAAGCCATCCCCGCTGAGGCAATTATGGACAACCAGCCCCCAACTAACCCATCAGCAGACCATTCACACATAATTAAGCCAGAAAAACTACGTAGATGATAGCAGTCCAAATTGCACATTTGACAATATGAGCTAAAATAAATAGTTGTTGCTTTAAGTCACTATGTTTGGGGATTGATTGGTATGTGGCAACTGTTAGGCAGTGTCTTTGTTTTGCTGGCTAATGAAAAAAAAAAGCTCCTGGTTTCATCTTAAATTGCAGGTTGGTTTTTAACTGGAAGAGCCAGCAATTCCCTTTTATGGGCCACAATTTAGATAAAAGGACTAACTTCTTTATTGCTCCACAGTATTTCCCCACTAGACTACAATTCTAGATGCAGGTGGCTGGCACAGAGGTACCGAGTGACGGTACAGGAGTCCATCCCCTTAAAGCAGAATTGGTATTAGAGCAGAACTAGCTCTGCCAAAGCTGCTCTTGCTGCCAGTAGAAAAACTCCAAATTGAATCATTGTCACACAAATGCATTGCTTTGATTTCTAACTTTTGCTTGATTGAATCACCTGTTTTGTGAAAAAGGAAGCTAAAACTCTCCATACACCATTGAACAAAGATTTCAAACTGAAGAAAAATAATTCATAAATCAAATGCCAGAGCTAGGACTCAGATATTTTGGCAATATTGAGTAGGGAGAGAAGTCACTTCAACACAGTCCTCAAACTGGAATAGGATTGTTGCTGTGGCTACAACTTTGGGAAGGGTAGGAGAAACCCTCATAAGACATTCTGAAAAAAAAAAAAAAAAAAGACACTATGGATTTAAACCTCATCAGGAAGAGCCAGTATAAACCATGCAAATATAATGAAATATGATGTGAAAAACAGAATTAACCATCTTCATCTAAAAGAATTTCTGTGTAGGAAAATATTTTGCCGTGTAGTTTCTGCTTTAGTAAATGCCCACAAATCCATCACTTTGCATTCTCCTGCCCCCACAACCCGCAGGATCCTTTTACTTTCTTTCCATTTTATCATTAGATTTTATGTTAAATGCTGCTTTTTTTTTCCCCTTAAGGAGAGCCTTCTGGCTTTTTTAAATTAATTTCTGATGATGAAACTATTTCTCTGATTATAATTCCATTTGGACAAACCAGCTAAATCTGATCCTTTAAAAAAGCTTCAAGAAAGCTCTGCCCACTGACATCCACTTATGTATTATTGGTCAGGACCAGGTCACCTGAACACTCAGGGCTTAAAAAACAATTGGCTTTCTCTAACAAGGTGGTAGAAACTCATTCTATAATATAAAAATAGCAAAATTGGTCATTAAACTACAGGAAAATAAAATAAATGAATACATACATATTTAGGTGTACGTATATGTATGTGTGTTCAGCCCTCCATGATTGATGACAATTACCTCACCTTATGTCTCATCATGGGCTGTTAATCTTGTCATTTACAGACTACTTTTATATTAATGTGTAAAGTGAAAAATTCTTTTTCATTAAAACATATTATCATCTCACATATGTCTTTCTAAGTTTATAATATGCTAAATTGGACCCTTCCTTTTTAAATTAATGTAGTTCAAAATAAGAATTAGAATCAAAGAATGAAACTAAGAGTCTTAGAAGTCATTTACTGAACTCATCGCATCATCAGTCAGGAGTCGGAAAGTCTGAGATCAGTGTGCCAGCAGGGTTGGGTTCTGGTGATGGCCTTCTTCTAGTTGCAGACTACTGAATTGTCATTTTATCCTCACATAACAGAAAGCAGAGAGCTTGAGCAAACTCCTGAGTCTCTTCTTATAGGGGCACTAATCTCACTAAGGAGGGCCTCACCTCATGATCCAATTACCTCCTCAAGACCCCAGCTCCTAATACTATTACACTGGGGGCTGGATCCTACATAGAAATTGGAGGGGAGATACAAACCCTCTGTCCATAACGTAATCCATGATGTTTCTTTGAACACTTCTTTTTTTATATATATACTTTATTTATTTATTCATGAGACACACAGAGAGAGGCAGAGACATAGGCAGAGAGAGAAGCAGGCTCCATGCAGAGAACCTGACGTTGGACTTGATTCCAGGTCTCCAGGATCACATCCTGGGCTGAAGGCGGCCCTAAACCGCTGAGCCGCCTGGGCTACCCTCTTTGAACACTTCTATTATTTGCTCACTAACTCTCAAAAGGTTTTCATCCTTGTCCTTGACTTAATGGCTCTAATCAGTTTTCATGCCTTCTTTGCTTGGAATTCAAAATTGTTTCACCATTATTATAATTCATGTCTTCTGTCAGAATCTGTGAAACCATGGCAGGATAACTTACTGGTTTTCAAGAATAAAGTTATATACACTTTAAAGTTTCTAACACAGAAATCAGAAAGTGTTTGCCTTGGGGGAAAAAAAAACATTTAAGTGGAAAGGAACACAAAGTAAATTTCTGTGTGAAGGAAATGTTCTATTTCTTACTTTGGGCAGTGTACACAATTGCCAAAAGTGAACACCTAAAAATTGTGCATTTACTGTATTGTTATCTACTAAAGGAGTTGAAAACATGTCCATACAAAAACCTACACATGGATGTTTTCAACAACTTTATTAAAGTTGACAAACTTGGAACTAACCAAGAGGCTCTTCAGTAGGTGAATGGATAAATAAACTCTAGTAGATCCAGACAATAGAAAATTACTTAGTGCTTAAAAAGAAATGAGGTAGCAAGTCATGAAAAGACATGGAAAAATCTTAAATCCATATTCCTAAGTGAAAAAAGCCAATCTGAAAATGCCCGGCACTGTATGATTCTATCTGTATGACATTCTAGAAAATCAAAAACTATGGAGAGAATAAAAATATTAGTTGCCAGGATGGAGTAGGAAGGAAAAATAAATGCAAAGAGTAGATAGTATTTTTAGGAAAGTGAAAATACTCATGATACTGTAATGTTGGATATATATCATTATGGATTTGTCCAAAACCATAGAATATATAACACCAAGAGTGAACATTATAAAACTATGGATTTGGGGTGATGATTATATCAATGTAAGTTCATTGATTATAACAAATGTACATCTGGTGGCAAATTTTGATAGTGGGAAAGGCTATGCGTATGTAAAGGCAGGGAGCATATAGGGAATATCCCTTATCTTCCTCCCAGTTTTTCTGTGAACCTAAAATTGCTTTAAAAATTATGTCTACTGGGATCCCTGGGTGGCGCAGCGGTTTGGCGCCTGCCTTTGGCCCAGGGCGCGATCCTGGAGACCCGGGATCGAATCCCATGTCGGGCTCCCGGTGCATGGAGCCTGCTTCTCCCTCTGCCTGTGTCTCTGCCTCTCTCTCTCTCTCTCTGTGTGACTATCATAAATAAATAAAAAACTAAAAAAAAAAAAAAAAAAAAAAAATTATGTCTACTAAAAAAAGTTTAGCTGAACAACTAACTTCTTTGAATGAGATCAAGTCTAGGTACATAGATAACATGCATAGGTAAAACAGGGCATTAAAGAAGCCTGAGGGGATCCCTGGGTGGTGCAGTGGTTTAGCGCCTGCCTTTGGCCCTGGGCACGATCCTGGAGACCCGGGATCGAATCCCACATCGGGCTCCCGGTGCATGGGGCCTGCTTCTCCTTCTGCCTGTGTCTCTGCCTCTCTCTCACTGTGTGCCTATCATAAATAAATAAATAAATAAATAAATAAATAAATAAATAAATAAAGAAGCCTGAGACATTATCATAGAACCCGAGTTAGTGAAATCTGAAGAAATACATGAATACGAAATATGTAGGAAGATAGAGATGGGCTAAATATTGGATGTTTAAAAGGAGGGAAGTATTAACTTTATTATAATTTAAATTGTCTAAAACAAATTCTAAAATGGTGTATTAGAAAGATACTTATGAGCATTTTGAAAATTGATGATTCCTTGAAACTAGTATATGTTCATTCCTTAAGTTAAAGCTTATCCAGTCAATTTGATTTTCTCTTTGATGGACTTACCCAGGCCAGTGATTTTTCCTGCTACAGACTCCAATCTATTTACATTTGTTTTAAATAAAAGAAAACAAGAGAAAATATTGGAGTGTACTGCATGTGATCAAGGAATTTGTTTTGTGAAGCTTGTATTTCCATTTTACATGTATGTATGTTTTCTGCTTCACAATGTAAGTTATATTTCTTATTTTAAGTACAAGGTCAGAAATATTTGAAAGCTACTATTCTAGTCAAGTTTGTACAGCATTTTGTGCTAGAGGAAGGTAGCTACTATAACTGATTTGTTCCACATGCTAGCTTGGGATACGAACTACTGTTTTTAGTATGTAAAAACTAAATGTCACTAAGTGACTCTGAACCTCCAGTAAATAGTGATGTCTCATTCATCTTACCTACAGTTCCTGAAAATAACAGGATGCAGCATTTACTTTATCCAAGGTACCTGTCCTTGTTATCATCATCCCACTAACAACTGCAGATGATCTGATCAGCCATTTGCCTGCCTGGAGGGAAGAATTCCTTGCTCTCTTCTGTTCTGTTCTCAAGGATGTATGGTGTTGCTTTGGGACAAGGGTGGCTGACCAATCAGCCACAGTGACTAAGGCATAAACTACCCATCCTGGTCTGGCAGTTCGTTTCTCTGTTTAGAGTGAAGGTGAAAATGCCCCTCTTCCCCAGAGTCAGCTATGGTCACTCCTGTCACCCAAACTCTGAGCTCTCTGTATTAGAGCATGTCACAGGGACAGTGTTTTTAGTTCTTTTCTAATGAGACATTCATTTTCTTTATGCATATGGATAGCAATGGAGAGATTGGATGGTCTATGCCATCCACATGCTGTGCTCAGAATCATCTGTTTCCTATTGCCTCAAGGAAGGTGCTGTTCTTCTAATGCCCAAAGAATCAATCTTACTGATTCCTTTTTGATGCTAGAAATTACACATGACCCTAAACCTAAGATTGTCATCATTGGGAGACAGGATGACAAGAGGCATTTCAGAGATTCAGTGACAGTATTGCTCACTCTGGCTTGTCTTCAATATCAATATTACTTCACCCTCCAACACTGAAACCACTCCTCCTGGTACTCCTCCAGCTTTTAGGACCTGGATCCATAGAAGGTCCCTTTCTCTGCTCCCCTCATCCAGAAAAGCAAGCTCCACCACATTCCAGTCATAGAGTTTTTGGCAATTGGGACATACTCTGTCTTTTACACATTCACCTGAAGTGTTTTGGATTGAGGAGACATTATATTTGCTATTTAAATATACTCTTAGTTTTCTGCACTGTAAGAGATTTTCCTATACCTGAAGGCAGCATATTTTGCTGAGTCTTTTCTCAACCTTCAACTTACACAGATTTGAGTTTGAACCCTGAATCTACTACTTCAAAGATATATGTCTATATAACTTTGCTTAGCTACTCTGAACTTCAAGTGAGGTTATTTATGTTCAAATGCTAAAACCATAGCAGACACTCAGAAACTATGAATTTCTTTCATCTTTTATTTTATCATTAAAAGGTAAACACATGGTAGAAGCTCACTAACTAGTTGATTTGGCCTCATTTTATTAGAAGAAAAAAACTTTTCCTAATTAATAATTGATATTATGCCATCTGTTATTGGGAAATTATCATTTTGTCAAGAAGAATGCCAATCAGGGAATTATCTTTAAATTGTTAATAATGGTGAGGTTGTTAAAGGTTAATTTGTGAATGGAAAAGGGAAACAGTTGGATAGAAATGTGTCATGTTTTATGAAAGGTTCAATAAGAATGTGTATGCTTATGAAGAAAAAAAGGAATGTACTGTTCTTTGAAGAGTGACAGAAATTATTCCAATAAGAATGACAATCACTGGCTGTTATTGTTATGTTTCTGGCTGATCCTCTGAAAAAGGTTCTTTTTTTTTTTTTTTTTTTTTTAAGCAGATGGCCATTTCAATTTATTGGGTGAAACTGTCACAACTATCACCTTTCTGGATTTCCTCCCAAAATAAAGAAAAGCTATTCTAATGTAACAAAGGAAAGCTATACATACAGTCTGTTATGTTCTCCTGTCTCTACTGAAAACTTTAGAATGGAGAATCATATAGCTTTTCTTGATCTAAAGTAGAGGATAGTAAAATGAGTTATTGGCACTGTTTGCATCATGTATCTGAGAGCAGTAGCTAGAGTTAGCCTCATGCACAGATGAAGTATGCAGCTTTATAGTAGTAATCCTTCATATTAGAATTAAGGGTACATCTGGAGGAAATGTATCTTCCCAGTACTGCATAATGCAGATTGAACAGTGTTAGTTCCCTTAGGACCTGTAAAGGAACTCAGATCCATTTCTCTCAGTTTCTGTGGATTAAAAAAAAAAGCCCTCCAAGCAAAAGAAAATAGGTTTTGACTTTATAAATCTCTTTGCCATAGCTTGCCTAGGTACCTGAAATCCTTTTAAAGATTATGTGCATATCAAGGATCTTTACACTTCAGGTATCTTTAGTTAAAATGCAAACAAGCCCACCTAGGCATAATATAAGTAATTATTATCCTCCAACACTTGGAAGGATTCTCCTCCAGTGAGATTACTAAGGGAATGGCAAGGGACAATCAATTGTGAAGACAGGAGGCTAAGCATATCTGGGAATGGCAGCATGAGTATTCTAGGCACTGGGCAGAGTGGGTTTGAGAAAGGCAGTTGCATGAACTGGGAAAGGAAAGCTCAATCAAACTTTCCCCATCTTATCATTGTATCTGGTCTTTGTCCTGAAAGTAGAAAAAAGCATAAGGGACAACTGGGTGGCTCAGTCAGTTCAGCGTCTGACTCTTGATTTCTGCTCAGATCATGATCTCAGGATCATGGGATTGAGCCCTCTGCCTGGCTCCATGCTTGGCAGGAAGTCTGCTTGAGATTCTCTCTCTTCCCTTCTTCCTCTGCTCCTCCTCTTGCTATAAATGAATGAATGAATGAATAAATAAAATATTTTTTAAAAAAGAAAAAACTTAAAAATTAAGTTATAGAATAAGAGATACAATAATGTAAAAGCTGCTTCAAAAACTTCAAGAGGAATGGCCTTATTAATGTTTCAAATCTAATCTCAGAACAGATGCATTATTAGAAGAAGACTCCAAGACTGCTAGGTACAGGAAATCCTGCTTTGCCCATAGGCCTTTCATCAGTTCTAAGCAACTTTTATTCTCTAGCAAGGACTCTGCTGATGGATGAAGGTGCGTAATCAAGAGGGAAACTACGAAACACCACCAACTTCATTTTCAGTCCTGCTCATCTTACCTCTGCTTCCTCTCCAGAGTCTCCCATAAACTATACATTGTCTGATTTCTTTTACTATTACAATTTCTTGTCCTCTGTCTTATCTTTTTTTAGAATCTCTTCCTTTTGCTGGAATAAATCCTCAAATAATAATTTCAAGAAGGATCTAATAGTAATGTATTAGTTAGGAATATCTTTGCCTATAAGTAAGATACATAAGTAAAAATAGTTTAGATAGGGATTTATTTGTGTCTTAACTAGAAGATTGAATGTAGGTGGCTGATAGACTTGGTTCAGAGGTATATAATATTAGACCAATATTTCCACAACATTCTTTTCCTCATGATAACAGAGCAGTTACTGTCTCAGGTCTCAATGCAAGCCTTCTAGTAGGAAAGACAGGAAAGAAAAAGAGTGGAATCTTCAGCAAGAAATTAAAACAAAAGAAAATTAAACAAACAAAAATGCCTTCTCATAAACCCCATGACAAAATTCAATTAATTTTCTTTAGGGGAGGGGATTTATAGTATTGTTGCTTCAATCTATATCTTTTCACTACTTTGAAGACATTATTTTATTCTTTCATACAGTGTTATTGATGAGTAGAGCATTGCCAGTTTTGTTTTTGTTTCCTTTTAAGTCATCTGTCTTTTTTGTTAGTAATAATTATTATCCTGGAGGCTTTTGATTCTTTATTATTGTTACTGTTGTTATTATTAGTATCATAGTTTAAATTATATCACCCCAAATATATGCTCAACTCCAAGCCCCTAGTACCTGTGAATGTGACCTTATTGGAAATAGGGTTTTTGCAGATGCAATCAAGTTAAGATGAGGTCATACAGGATTAAGGGTGGGCCTTAATCCAATTACAGTTTTCCTCATAACAGGTGATAAATATGAACAGACAGACACAGAGAGAACTTGATAACAGAGGCAGAGATTAGAATGATGTGTCTATCAGCCAAAGAATGCTGAAAATTGCCAGCAACCACCAAAAACTAGGAAAAGGAAAGGAAAAATGCTCTCCTACAGCCTTGAAAGGGAACATGGCTTGGCCAATACCTTGATTTAAGACTTCTAGCCCTCAGGAACACACCTCAACATAATAAAAGCCATTGTGGAATTTGGAAAAAACATCTAAATTGGTGGTTTTACTAAAGAGGACAAATTAGCCTTCTCTTGAATTTAAGGATTTGTACTGATACACATGACTAGTTTGAAACATAAAAATAATTTGAACCTGGGCACACCAAATTATATTAAGGGATTATTCCTAGGTTGGGGATATGATCCCAATATCACACAAGGTCTATCTCTGATATACATGAGATTTATAAAATTCCAGCTTGCATAAAGTCAATCAATAATTCTCCCATGGAGGAAAGAAATACCTTGTTTATATTCAGAAATAGCAACAAATTATGTTTGCATCCTGGACAAAGTAAAAAACAAATACAGAAAATATTCTAATACCAATATGACTTGAAATACCTGATGGGAAAAAATACAAACTCCAGTAAATAAATAGATTAAAAACTATCAGTGCCCTGATTCAAAATGATAGACTGAGTGCACACATTCACTCCCTATGCTGTTGGCAATTTTATTGATTTAACAAAAATAAAATATATTTATGAAGCACAAACCTGTGAAACAAGAATGGATTTTGACAGTAGGCCAAATATTACCTATGCCATACTTCTTATTTCCATTACTGATCCATTTCATAATAGGAAACCTGTATCTTCCACTTTGCTTACACATGGTACCCATTTCCCTATTCCCATCTCTCTGGCAACCATTAGTTATTTCTCTGTATTTATAGGTCTGATTCTGCTTTTTGGATTGTCATCTTCAGTTACTTTCATCAATTTTTTATAGTTTTCAGAGTACAGGTGGTTCACCTCTTTCATTAAGGGTATTCCTAGGTATTTTATTCCTTTGGGTACAATGATAAATGGAATTATTTTCTTAATTTTCTTTTGCTATTCTGCTTTTAGCATATAGAAATGCTACTGATTTCTGGGTGTTAATTTTATACACTGCAACTTTACTGAATTGTTTTATTATTTCTAGTAGTTTTTTAATGGACTTTTTAGGGTTTTTTATGTATATTATCATGTCATCTAGAAATAGTGACAGTTCAACTTCTTCCTTACTGATATAGATGTCTCCTATTTCTTTTTCTTCTGTGATTGCTGTGGTTAGAACTTCCAATACTATGTTGAATAAAAGTGGTGAGAGTGGACATCCTGATCTTATTCCTGATCTTAGAAGAAAAGTTTTCAGATTTTCTCCATTGAGTACCATGTTAGCTGTAGGTTTTTTATATATGGCTTTTATTATTTCTATTCCTGAGAATAAAAGAAATTGATAAATTTATAGTGAAATGATACCTTTTTATTTTTGTTTTTCTTTGGTATCATTTTACATTTTGTGATACTCTAGTCATTCAGAAAATACAGAGAATAATGTAAATAATACCTATGACCCTACCACCCACATTCAACAAACGTTAACATTCTGGCATATTTACTTCATATCTTTTTGTCTTTTAATGTGTAAAAGCTTATGAAGCACTTAGTTCACTTCCTGCATAGATTTCCCTTCCTACCTGGAGGCAGTCACTGAGTCTGAGTCATTTCCTTCTATTTTCCTTTTCTTCTTTACTATGCATTTCTAAAGTTTTCTTTATTTTCTCTGTTTATTCTTTATTTGTGCCTGTTTTTTCCCCCAGGGTATGCAAAATTTTTCCTTATCTTCCTCCTGAAACAAAGGTCTTAGCTTTTTTTTTTTTTTTTTAAAGATTTTTTTTTTTTTTTTTCCCCATGAGAGACACAGAGAGAAAGAGAGAGGCACAGACACAGGCAGGGGGAGAAGCAGACACCATGCAGGGAGCCCGACATGGGACTTGATCCCAGGTCTCCAGGATCATACCCTGGACTGAAGGCGGCGCTAAACCACTGAGCCACCCGGGCTGCCCCCAAAGGTCTTAGCTTTACCTCCCTCCTCCCACCAAATCAATCTTATCGACAACTATTTTAGTTTCATCTTTTTTAGCCCCTACATTGGTTATTCTTCTATTTTATAATCAATAGTTAATTAAATTTGTCAAACCATTTTACCAACTTTTATGCTTATTGTTTTTTCATGCTTCCTATTTCTGGACTTAATCTTTTTTCTATAGTATATCTTTAAGTAGTTCCTTCTTGGAATAGCATTTTTTTTTTAACTTTCTTGTGTCTGAAAATATATTTTCCCTTCTCTCTTCAACTCTTGAATATATCTTAGGTGAACAATTAGCTTTCTTCAGCACTTTAATAGTAAAGTGTTACTATCTTCTGACATTCTTTGCTGATCTGAAGATGTCTGTCTACCTTTAGTCTAACTATGGTTCTTATGTGTGAATTTGTCTTTCTTCTTTGGTAGATTTCAAGCGTTTTTTTTTTTTTTCTTTATTTTTGATATCCTTAAGTTTCAATAGGGTCTGTCTAGCTATAGATACATTTAAAATTTTCTTCCTTAGCCCTCAAATTAACTGCCAAGATTAAGGCTCATGTTTTTACTAAAGTATGGAAATATTATAATTTTGAACACTGTTTTTCTTTTCTTCTAAATAAAAATAAATGTTTTATTATTGAAATTTATTGTGTTGGCTGTATTTACTAATTTTTCCGATGTGTTCAGGAATATTGATTTGCAGGCTAATATTACTATAAATCTCCATTTTAGCCCTACCTCTACTCTCTAGAGAATCTATAGCTGCTTCTATTTGGTAACCATTACAATACTGGTGAATTTGAGCTTGTGTGCCACTGTGATGTTGACCATACCTCAGACCAGCCACTGAGCCAGTAGACAACTTGGCTCAGGTCTCAAAAAGGTTTCCTTCTTTCTTGTCCTCAGGCCACACAAACCACAGTTTTTTGAAATTTCTTCCACTTGAATGGAAATCTTTGGTTTCAGGCAGTGAACAGGGTTCTGTCTTCTATCTATAAGATGTCCATTTAGTTTCTATTATCCCAAAGTATCAAATTTTCTAGCAGCATCAGCTTGCTCCTGGCCCCAAACCTGGTGAGCCTGCAAGTTCTACCTTGTTTATCACTTTGTGTTTCAGTTCCATTTATGTTCTACAAAGATATCTGTCTTGCTTCTGAAAATAGCTAAGTCATGATAATTTTCATGTTTCATGTTAAATCTATCAGTATTTATGTATCAAGAGACGAAGAGATCATCAAAATATGTATTTACCGTTTTTATTTTGCCTGAAGCATTAGGGAAAAAATTTCAAATTGTATAATGACTGAATTATTTAAAAAAATATGTATATAGGGGATCCCTGGGTGGCTCAGCGGTCTGGCGCCTGCCTTAGGCCCAGGGCGCGACCCTGGAGTCCCGGGATCGAGTTCCGCGTTTGGCTCCTCTCTCTCTCTATGTCTATTGTGAATAAATAAATAAAATATTTTTTAAAAATGTATATAAATTTGTATGTGTATAAATATGCATACATATATTTTATATTTTCAAGGCATATAACAAAATCTTCAGATTAATATTTTTAAATTTCTAATGTCTTCACATCATTATTTGAAAAATATACAGGGCAGCCCGGGTGGCTCAGTGGTTTAGCGCCGCCTTCAGCCTAGAGTGTGGTCCTTGAGACCTGGGATTGAATCCCATGTCGGGCTCCCTGCATGTAGCCTGCTTCTCCCTCTGCCTGTGTCTGTGCCTCTCTCTCTGTCTCTCATGAATAAATAAATAGATCTTAAAAAAAAAAAAAAAAAAGAAAGAAAAATATGCAAAGTCTCAGAAGCAAGTGTGTCTGTCTATTTGTAAATGAGGATATCTCTGTTGATTCTGTCTTTTTGTGGTATTCAACTACAAATCAATTGGGGGATATTCACAATAAAATGTGAAGGAGTCCACTCATTTATTTTCACATCCAGCAATTAATTGCTTATTTTTATGACAAAGAAAGTGTATCTTTCTCACTGAAATAAATAGTGCCATCTACTGGTTGGATTTTTGTCATATAGGCACAGTCAAATAAAATGAGAGTTGATAGAACTCACTTTGCCCTTAATTTGATTTCTTGCTTTCCTTCTAAATGAAGAGATAGAAGTAGAACCCTGATCTAAAACACTTAGCTCTGGAGGGTATTATGCTGAGTGAAATAAGTCAATCGGAGAAGGACAAACAGTGTATGTTCTCATTCATTTGGGGAATATAAATAATAGTGAAAGGGAATATAAAGGAAGGGAGAAGAAATGTTGGGAAATATCAGGAAGGGAGACAGAACATAAAGACTCCTAACTTGGGGAAACGAACTAGGGGTGGTGGAAGGGGGGAGGAGGGCGGGTGTTGGAGGGGAATAGGTGACGGGCACTGAGGTGGACACTTGACGGGATGAGCACTGGGTGTTTTTCTGTATGTTGGTA
Source organism: Vulpes lagopus (assembly GCF_018345385.1). Lineage (NCBI taxonomy): Eukaryota > Metazoa > Chordata > Mammalia > Carnivora > Canidae > Vulpes > Vulpes lagopus. The sequence continues at coordinate 88,569,768 of NC_054829.1, read as the reverse complement.
AATTGAACACCAATAAAAATTAATTTAAAAAAAAACACTTAGCTGTTTCAATTCAATAATAGTACCATCTTTGTAAGTGAGGACATGGGAACTTGGAACTAGCCATATTTGAAAAACTAAACAAGAGTTTTTTCATAGCACATTAACTTTCTCTAATTCTTTAAAAACTATTTTCCTTAGTGAAAAAACCTATATTGAAATGTAATAAATTAAAGGTAGAGAGTAGTCTTCAGTATTATTGCAACATGAGAAACACTTTAGCTCCTGGGGTAAGGTGGCAGGACAGAATGATTGGCATGCTTAACATACTCTTCTAGAAGGCTGGGGGTGGGACTACTTAGTATCTCTCTGTCAACATGAGGCTCCCTATGAGTAAGATGAAGGCAGCAGGTAGCACGGTTCAGAACAGGAACTGATAAATATTATACAAAGAAAACAATTAAGTTAGATGGCAATGACATATCCCAAATAAAACCTTGGTTTTATAGGTTAATGTGTTAGAGCTTTAAAATACAACGATAACTTTACTATGAAAATTATGTCATAGATAGTCATTTACAAGACTTTTTTGTCTCGTTTGAATTTTACTTAATCCAAGAGACTCAAATCTCACCCCTTGGTAATTACCTTCTGCAGGTCCTCAGCCTCTAAAGATACTTATCACTGTTTGCTGACCTCTAAGATTGTAGGAGAACTTAATATTTTAGTTCATCAATAGTATAATTTCTAGGCAATAAATCCCTTGTTGTGATCAGCTATCTTCAGTCATAACCATAAGATTGATTAGAAATCAGTGAAATAGGGATCCCTGGGTGGTGCAGCGGTTTGGCATTCGATCCTGGAGGCTCCGGATCAAATCCCATGTCGGGCTCCCGGTGCATGGAGCCTGCTTCTCCCTCTGCCTGTGTCTCTGCCTCTCTCTCTCTCTCTCTCTCTCTCTGTGACTATCATAAATGAATAAAAATTAAAAAAAAAAGAAATCAGTGAAATAATCTAGAGAATTTTGAAGATGCAATATTTTTTAAGGTGTTTTAAATCTCGTATTTCTAATAAGGCAAATCCTAATTTTATTTTCAAAATTATTTAAGGCCGCAAAATTGTGTACTGCTTTTAAAGAGAAAATTAAAAAGCTTTTCTCTTGGTCCAAGATCATCAGGGTTGAGTGTCATAAATCTATGTGCTAAAAATATTAACAAAATCAGCTGCTTGCAGCTTGAACTTTGATAATTTTGACCACTTTATCTTCATTAAAGACACAGATTGATAGTGAAAGAAGAAAATGATTTCATAAATTTGGTTTGTTAAGGTTTATTAAAGATAAAGTACAGTTTGATGTATTTTTAAAGTTCAGTAAAATTTGAGTTAAACATTACTACAGAAGACCAGAAATAAAGAACTAATGTAGTAACTACAACTCTACCAAATGTCAAAAACAAAAACAAAATTTATTAGTTGCTTGAAGGGCTAGAAAATGAGAGTCAGAGTAATCAGAATTGGTTTTCTCATTGAAGAGAAAAAAAATTTCCTCAGCATCAGAGACGAAAGTTAGGCAGTCAACACCACAGAGCATTGTGGGGGGTGCATCTGGCTGAGCCTCGTAGACCTACGGTTTATGCCCAGATATTTGCTACCTAAGCCAGGAGGCCCCTACAGACAACTTGAAATTAAAAGTTTGTCCAGAAAAGCATTAACTCAAGTGGTATGAAGCCATTGCTGTCACTATTCAAGCTAAGCAATCAGCATGATTGTTCAGGTTTTTCATTAAAATCAAACATTTTCCACGTGGTGATGAGAGTTTGGCTGACAGGATGGTAACATCACAGCTTCTGGAGATAAATTTAATAATCATAGACACTAATGGAAATTATAATTGTGAAATGGTAGAGAATTAAGACTTCTCAAGGAATATGCGTAAATGTGTCAGCTATGGAAAGCCAAGGAGAAATCCCTTAATTGATGGCTTCCCAATTTTTCTTCATCAAGTGAAATTAAAAACAAAAGTTTTTAAGGGTCAATTATTTGAAAAAAATAATATGAACAAAAGAAAACAACATGGGACGATTCTTTAAATAATATTCTTTTGGGGAAAGAGGAGGCTGATAAACGAGATTGTGAATTAGAGAAATTATATTCTTTGATTTCTAATGAGTTTCCTTGGTTTTGCAGCAACTAAATTCTCACTATGACACTCATTTCCTGCTTTCCACCCCTGTTATGTACTAAAATGCATTTCCTCAAATTTATATATTGAAACCCTAGCCTCTGAATGTGACTATATTTGCATAGTGGGCCTGTAGAAAGGTAATTAATGTTAAAAAAGATCAGAAGGGTGAGATTTTAATCCCATAGGACTTTTGTCCTTATGAAAAGAAAGAGAGACATAAGAGTTCTCTTTCTCCCCACATGTGCACAGAGAAAAGGCCATTTGAGGATGTGGTGAGCCAGTGGCCAAGAAGAACGGCCTCACTAGAAACCAATTCTGTGGGCACCTTGCTCCTGAACTTTCAATCTCCAAAACCATGGGAAAATAAAAGTCTGTTGTTTAAACCAGCTACTCTGTGGTTTTTTGTTAATCCCATGTTAATATAATTATGCATAAGTAATACAAAAGGTGAAGTAAAAGTGAAAACCATTTGAAGAAACTCAAAATTATTCAAAACAGTGACTAACCATCTGTTCACTTCTACGAGTTCTTCTCTTTCCCCTCCTCCTTTTCTTCCTCATAGTGTTGCTGTTGTCCTGGTTGTTAGTATTACACAAACTTTAATGATTGTCATATTAACTCTATAGCCAACCCACCACCCAAGTATTTAGACACATAATAGTATGGGAACTAATTTTGGTAATCCATTCACTATACACTCTTCTAGGTGTTTGATACCTGATATACTATTCTCAACTTTTGAATCCATAAATATGTCGTTCTTAAATATAAGAAGAAGAAGAAATTGTCCAAGGTTATAAGCTTAGTACTTAGGGGATCTAGAAATCTACATAATTATGGCTTTTCTCAGAACCTGTGGCCTGTTTACAACACCATTATGACTCAGGAGCACAATTTGCACATAGAATTTCAAATTCATGTGCTTTACCTAAGATTATTACATTAGCCCATTTAGTTGGAAGGTAGCATTAGTGGATCCCAGTGTAGACATCTGATTCCTATTGGGCCCTATTAGCTTTTTTATCCTATATGACCACAATCTTATGAGAAACACATCCAACTGCTCTGCATTTTTTTAACAAAATAAGTTGGAGGTCTAAATATAAATTTTTTGAAAGAATATTTAATTTCTTAATTGCATATCATTTCATGTATGGATATATAAGTATTTTTTAAGATTTTATTTATTTATTTGACACAGAGAGAGAGAGAGATCATGCACAAGCAGAGGGAGAGAGAGAAGCAGGCTCACCGCTGAGCAGGGTGACCGATGTGGGGCTCGGTCCCAGGGGACTCCATCCCAGGACCTGAGCTGAAAGCAGTTGCTTAATCAACTGAGCCACCCAGGTACTCCCTGAATATTTAAGTATTCTTGTGTCAAAACTGCCACTTGAGAAAAAAAAAAGTCATCTATTAAGTGTTCTCTTACATACATAATGACAGATCTTAAAGCCAGTCAATATCTTATTTCAAATTATGACATTTTAATAATAATATTTATTTTTGTATCTTTTTGGTTGTACTTAGCTATCAAGATTTCTCAAATCGACTTTTTTCTAAAAATAGAAACATAGTTTTAAAGAAAATAAATAAGTTAAAGAGAAAATGTTCTAGGGGCACCTGGGTGGCTCAGTGGTTGAGCATTAGCCTTTGCCTCAGGTCATGATCCCAGGGTCCTGGGATCGAGTCCCACATCAGGCCCCCCCATGGGGAGTCTGCTTCTCCCTCTGCCTATGTCTCTGCCCCTCTCTCTGTGTCTCTCATGAATAAATAAATAAAATCTTAAAAAAAAAGAAAAAAAGAAAATGTTCTACAACACCTGGTTGCAGTCATTTATTTGGGATGTTCTTTGGAGAAAAATTCATGAGTTTTATAAATATAACTTTGTGTAAAATAGTTCAGCTTTTAGATGTTTATGTTGAAATAATGATCATACATTCAAAGCTAGAAACAATACCTGGAATATACAAGCTGTTTCTGTGGGTTTTTTTTTTTTTTTTTTTTTGAGGGGGAGGGGGTTTATTCTAGAACAGATTCTGGTGATAATGAATGTCTTTCTGGTGATAATGAATGTAATATAACAATTGCTTCCCAGATATTCCATTAGGTAATTTTTTTTCATTTACTTTTGGATCTTCCCCCATCATCTTATTATTTCTTTCCTTCTAAGTGATTTTTATGGCTATGCTGGAATAGGCAAGGGCCCAGATGACATCAGTCGTATTTCTTACTAGCAAGATAAGTAAAGGCACACTAAGTCCTTGTATTTCATTTCAGTACCTAAGCAATGTATCAAGAGAACTATGGACAATGGAGGATCCTGGCCTTGGCCAAATAAATATAACACAAGATATAAACTAAGACTGGATGGTATTTAGAATGTTCAGCTATTTTGATTTTAGGACTTAATGTTAATTTTAAATGTTTATAGATTTATTAAAAAATGTTATTATCGGGATCCCTGGGTGGCGCAGCGGTTTGGCGCCTGCCTTTGGCCCAGGGCGCGATCCTGGAGACCCGGAATCGAATCCCACGTCGGGCTCCCGGTGCATGGAGCCTGCTTCTCCCTCTGCCTGTGTCTCTGCCTCTCTCTCTCTCTCTCTCTCTCTGTGTGACTATAATAAATAAATTTAAAAAAAAAAGTTATTATCCTATTAGAGCAGAAGTCATATTCTCACATGACTGGGGTAGGTCAAAAGGCACAAATTCAGGGTTTAAGGAGGTTTGTTTTGTTCTTTAAGATTTTATCTATTTATTTGAGAAAGAGCAAGAGAGAGATCACAAGTGGGGAGGAGTGGGGGGGAGAAGCAGACTCCCCACTGAACAGGGAGCCCCACACGGAACTCGATCCAAGGATCATGATCTGAGCCAAAGGCAGATGCTCAACCACTGAGCCACCCAGGTGCCCAATACCACCTTTTTAAATATTCCATGGTCAAACTACTCCAAAAGGCAAGAGTCAAACAGTAATTACTTAGAACTGTGTTTAAAAAATGTCTGTCAAAAAAAAATGTCCGTCAGTGAATTCAATAAATTGTCCAACTAATGGTTCCATGAGAATTGGTAGCAAAAGCTTTAAAAAATACTACTACAGAACTGATAAGAACTATTTTTTCTCCCTTTCAGAATGACAATATAGTGATGTTGCTTAAGGTAAAAGAAATAAGCTTAAATTTCTCATTATAGAAGCCATCTTAATTAAGCTAATTCTACAACTTTATAGTTTACTGTCATACTTAAAAAAAAAAAAAGATTTATTTATTTATTTATTTATTTATTTATTTATTTATTTGAGAGAGAGAGAGAAAGAGAGGGAGAACGAAAAAGAGGAATTAGACTCCTCACTCACTGGGGAGACTGACACTGGGGCTCAATATCAAGACCCTGAGATCATGACCTGGGCCAAACTCATGAGTTGAACACTTAACTGACTAAGCCACCCAGGTGCCCCAGTTTACTGTAATAGTTTTAAAAAAACTTTAAAATAATTGCAAAAGAAAAAACAGTACATAGTCAGCAAACTAAAAGGGACAAAACATTAAAGTCATATACATTGGCCTCAGGGTATAGATAGCTATATATACATTGTCCAAGTCAATCAAATAAATATTTTCAAGATACCTGGGTTATGTCAAAGAGTGCTACTTGTCCTAATGATTTTTGATTAATTATGTCTTGGAGTAGTATCACTTAGTTCTCCTGGTGACTAGGAGGGCAACTGCCAGAAGATGTGTAATACTATGTGTTTGAATATATAAAGCAAGGCCCATCTAGTTCTAGAAACTTTATTTTCTGAAGGGAATGACCTGCTTGTTACATGTTTACATGTAAAATCTGACTATATACTTCTTTAATTATGGTAATATTGGAAAAAAAACTTCTATGGGAAATTAATAGGTGCTGTACACATATACAATACAGATACATGATTTGTTGATCAAATTAGCTTGGAAAACTTTCAGTTAACTCGAGTTCCAGCAAACAAATCTAACAGGCTTTTAAATTGTAGAACACATCAGATTTTATTATGGAAGATTCATGGTTCTTAGTCCTAAATGCCGAACTAAATTATAGAAGACTAGGATTTGCAAAGAGAACAAGATATTTGGGCAAATGGTTCCTGGAAAATGAATCAAAAGGTGGCACTCTCCAAAAGCAGGCAAGCTAAGAGCTAGAGATAACTTTGGCTCTGTGCCTACAAAGCTCTGGGAGCTCATTTGGGGTAGAAGGCTCATCTTTCCTTTGAGACAACCTGTAGACTGAGGCAGAGTTTGAGATTTGGACTCAAGTCTTGTAAGGGAAATGATTTCTATATTTCTTGATGTCTCTGATAATTTCTCTTTTTTTTTTTTCTTAGTGTTTGGTAAAATCTCTGAAAATTCCAACCAGGCTCAATTTTGTAGTACACATGCAAAATGGTTTTATCCTTGCTTCACTGGAGGGGAACAATGCACCTAGCATCCAACTTTATGATGGATACTCTATTAAGGCGCTGAATTCTGACAAAAAGGCAAGATGTATTGTCAATGTTATAATGTCTGTTTTATCAGATGCCCTGCCCCACCTGAAGACCCTCATTTGCTGCTAACTGCTAAAATATGGAAGACTCTGCATTCATTAGTGGAAATGATTTCCTTACAAATAGTTCAGGCAGGAATTCTCTTTTCCCCTCCTTTGATTTTGTTTTCTAGTCTGAGGGAGCCACATTGCCTACTGATTTGCCTTGAGTTGATAATTAAAGGACAACAACAAATCTTTTCTTTTATTCTATTTTCTCCACCTCTGTTGGCTATTCAGTTATCTTTTCCTAATATGCTACTCAGATTTTTGGAAACAAAACCAAGAATTTATATTAATTCCTTTTAAATGCAATTTCTAAAGATTTAGTACAGTCTCTAATCTCTCTATATATTATTTTACCCTGCTTCTCTCCTCCAGTGTATTTTTGTCACATCTACAATTTTATCTGCAAATGTGATAATTATGCTAATTCTTTATTCAAAGAATTAATAAAGTGGTAACAGATTGGGATCAATCCATTAACAGCCTCTTAGTGTCACAATATAAGCATTTTATTTTCTCCTTAATTATATTAATATCTAGCCTGTATTTCTTGGTATTATCCCTAAGGATGTCTTGAGATACCTTGTCAAATATCTTATCAGTTGCAGATACACAAGGGAAACAAGACAATTCAGAACCAAGCAAAATATTTACTATTTAATTGAATGATATTTCCTATAAATATCAAGATAATTTCAATTCTATAGTATTATTATTTCTTGTTTCTGTAACAATTTTTTACTGAACTCAGAAAATACCTAATCTAATGGTTATTGGCTATGAGATCTTATCAAAGTTATTTAAATATCCTGGGCTTCAGTTTTTTCATTTTTAAGTAAGGAATTAAACAAAATTAAATATCTAAAGTATTTGGCATAATCCTGGAACTTAGTAGATTTTCAGCAAAGATAGTTTTCCTTACCAAAGTCACTATAATTATCTTGATAATATAAAGTCTTCTTAAATATGGGCTGCTCTCCTGACTATTAAATAACATCAGTATACATTCTAAGTTGTATGAAGTAAGACTTATGTGAAATAGATGTACTTATCAATTGGGCAATAGAAAATTTTTGAATTTAGAAGCATAACACAGAGTAACCATTAAAATAATGTCATACAAAAAAATAATGTCATACAGTTAATACATAAATAAATACCTTCCATATATTTCATCATCTTTTAATATTGGGGACAGGAAAAGGATTCAAATCTAAAATTCAAAGGATGGTCCTTCTGAAAGGAGACCACAATCTAGTAAAGAGAACTTACGGAAAGTAAATTACAACTCTATACACAGTTCTTCAAAAGTAGTTTGAGGAACAATAAAAATGCCTCAATTAACTGACCCAAGAAGACTAAAAGGAGAATTCAGAGAAGAGGAGGCACTTTTGTTATTTTATATAGCAAGTTGAAGTTTTAAAGGGAATAGCATTTCTTACTTAGGAAATGGTGGAGAGTTTGGAGTAGCCAGAGCATATGGTTGAGTTGGACTCTCCAAAAAATTAAGCTCATTTATTTTTTATGAACTTTATATAACAGGTTAAGAATTTGAAGCCTTTTTCTATAGATGTCCTTGATTTAGGAAAAAGATACACCCAAGAACATTTAGGAAAAATAATAAACTAGACTTTGGAACTAATTATTTTTGGACAATGAAAGAAAAAGAGATAAATACAAATTTAAATTTCTATCTTGGGTGACTAAGCAGATAGTACTATAATAAATAAGATTATGAAATTATGGAAGAGTAGTAAATTTGAGGAATATATGGAGCTTGAGCTATTCAAGAAAATAATATGTAATGCAGTATATCCAGCAGCCACTTGTCAAAGAAGTTCTTGGGCTCAGAAGAGACTGTAGCTATAAATACAAATTTTATATTCTATTTGTACCATTGTCATTTTGTTATGCTTATATAAATCATACAATATTATGGAAAACATACATATATTTATAAAATATATAAATAGGAAATAAAAGTTTCTCCTAATCCTATCTGTTAATAAGTACAGGGATAATCTTGACATATATCCTTTCAAAATTGGGGTTATAATGTTTATTCTTTTTTTGTTTAGCTTTATGTTATAAGCATATTTCCATGCCTCTACATATTAATTTAAAAATAATTAAATGCTACATTGTATTAGACAGAGGTTAGAATTATTTAATTCCATTCTATTAGATATTTTAGGTGTTCCAGTTTGTTATGGTAAGATATTGTTATATTTACTATCTTTTTCGTAAATATCTTCATACATCTCTGATTTTCCCCTATTAGTTACATTTATAGAAGTGAAATTAATTTATAAAATACATGAAAATTTAAGGGGATAAGTGGAGGGTTTTAAATTGCCCTCCAGAAAGTTGGTCCTATACTGCATTTACTTTTTCAAGCTGTGTATAGGATCCATTTTACTAGATTTAATTGTAATTGTAAAGTTGAACTTCATATTTTCTAACTCTCTTTGAAAACAATAGGCTTTTGAATGATACTGAAAAAAATGTATGACTATGTAGCAATAGTCTCAAGTTTTACAATTATATTAACACTAAAAACAGATTTCTCTTAGAACCTTGAATAAATTAGGAATATTTACTGACTTACTGGGTTACTATGAGTCAGTGAGAGAGTTGGAAATACAGAGATAGTATACATGTCTATAAAATATACCATTTATCAAAATACTATTATTTTTTAAATAAAAGGAAAAATATAATAATAATGTTAACAATTTAATTATACTTAAATTTATTTTTCAAAGAAATTCCACAAGTTGTTGAATAGGTAAAGCTGAAAAGATAAGTAAGCTTTTAAGTAGTGGAAGAATTTTCATAATAATACCTGATACAAATGTTAAACTTGATATCTGAAATCTGAATTTCAAGAGAGTTTAGAAATTTTATGCTAAGCAACTGCTAATACAAAATTTTGTACCTTAAGAGAATGTACTCTCTTATCACATTGAATTTTATACTGCGTATGCCTTTAGTAATTTTACATATTTTTTGAATGCTTGTAATTGTGATCTCTAAATTCAAGGGACTGATGTCACTCTTCTATATTTGTAATGAGTATTTATCTTGAATTACAAGATTGCAGATCTTTTGTCATCAGTCTCCTGGATAACTCAAACCTCAGGAAACGAAGGTCATTTGTACAAATTAGAGAAATTATAACCAGAAATAATAAAAAGAGTTCTGTGCATGATATAGGAGCATGTTGTCATTGATTCATTTCTCTTGAGATTTCTAATTTATTAGGAAATTGTAAGGTTTTCCTTCTTTTCTTTTTTTTTTAGCTTCTAGCTTCATTTTTAAATTAGAATTAATGCCTTATCTGCTTTCATTCAATGTATCAAAATAAACACTGAGCAAGAAACTTTAAAGCAAAACAGAAATTCTTTTATCTTTTTATTAACTTTATGTCATTTTATTTTTAACTTACATCCCCAAAGAAAGCTCATAGTCTTAGTACATTTCATTAATTGGATACTATGTGTCATTTAGGAATCTAAGCGATATACATACATTAAATCACACACACACACACACACACACACACACACACACATTCAAAGAGTTTAACCAAATTGTCCAAAGTCACATAGTGATAGTAAACCTGAGGTTTGATTTGAGTTTTTCTTACCCCAAAGCCCATGCGATAGCCATGAAGTGAGAGCAGGATTAACTCACTGGAATCTGAGGTACTGGGCTGAGAACAATGTCGATCTAAATGAAAGGTTTGGGATTGCTAGGAATCAAGCATCTCCTCAAGGCATCCAGCCTCTACCACGTTAAGAAAAAAGCAGAGAGGGCTAGACAGCCAATCCAAATAATCAGTGCTTTCTTACAGAATTTATTTAGTTTGGCTTTCTGGTCTACCTTTTACTCCATTGCCAATTTCTATCCAGTTTAATCTGTCCTCTGCCCCTGCTTCTTTCCTGACTCATGCTTTCATCTGTCCTTATCAGCTACATTCTGCTGCACCCCCCTCCTTCTCTGGAATATCATGAGTTACCTGGATTATAATACTGAGTCCTAGTGCTGTTACCAGGGTTTTGGAAATTTGGATTATTTTATAATACCCCTATTTTTTAATGAAGAATTTCCTATAAATGAGAATTTATTTAAAACTTTTGTTGCTTCTCCATGTAGAGTTTCTCTTCTTTTAGGCACCGTTAATTAAAAACAGGGATTCCTGGACTTGGAGTGGAGATAAAGCAACTGAGAAGCCCTCTTCTGGACTCTAATCAACAATAGAAAGGGTTCCTTTTAGAATTATCCCTTAATGTCTCAAATATCCCATGGAATCTTACATTTGTTTTTTCAGAAATCAAAGAATTGGGTGAAATTAAAATCAGTAAATATCTATGTAGTGATCCATGAAGGAGAAGCATAATATACTATGAAAGTCCAAAGACCTGGTTTTTAGTTTTACTACAGCCAATCTTAATTCAAACACTCAACTTATGGAAGCCATTAATGTTATTTGAAAAATAAAGGAGGTAAATCATCCCCAAAGTATGTAAGAGTCATAATATTATATAGCAATATGATTCCAACTAGCAAGGAGGGAATCTAAAGATTACAAGTATAAAGGAGTGGGCTGATTAGCCAGGCTTCTAGTGAAGTAAATGCACCAAGTTAATATAACAAGACAGTGTGCTTATAACTAGATCAATTTTATTTCGTTTACCCCTGAAGTTTCAACTTGGTGTTCTAAAATTGTTTTTGTAATCTTAATGACTGTGTGTGGAAAATATTGAGAAATGCTAGCAAAGCTCTCTTAAAGCTCTAGATGAAAAATTTTTCAAGGAGTCTCAAACTTGAGTCCCCAAGCACATTTGATCATGCGTATCTCATTTTTTAGTTTAAGCAGTTTAAGGTAGACTTTTTATTGATTAGAAGTATAAATTTGATTAAGCAAATTTAAATCTTTTTAATAGAAATAAAATACCATAAAATATAAATATAAATGGCAAACTAAAGTGTACTTTATAATATGCACAGCAAATAATTTAACAAAAAATAATGAGAAAATATTAAAAAATGCTAGTTCATAAAATACTAGTATGTCCAAATTCATTAGTAATTGAAGAAATGAAAATTTTAAAGAATAATACACTATATTTTCTCAGTTTGGGAAAATTTAAAAGTCTAATAATAATGGATCTTAGCAAGGATATGAGAAAACTAATACTTTCATATTCTGTTGGAAGTAATGTAATTTAGTACCATCTTTCTGGTAGACATTTTGATATGTATTACTCTGAATTAGCATTCTCTCTGAATTAAGAATTTCACTTCTAGAAAATTGTGGTGTGTGTATATGTGACATTTATGTGCAATATTTTTGCTATAATATTGTCTAGCATCTGGAAAATTTGGGGAAAAAAACCAAGATCCAAAAAATGGGTGGATTAAGTATTCCATCATATATTAGAATACTAGGCACACAGAGGGGTGCCTGGCTGGCTCAGACAGTAAAGCATGAAACTCTTGATCTCAGGACTGTGAGCTGAAACTGCACATTGAGTATGGGGCCTACTTTAAAAAAACAAACAAAAACAAACAAACAAACAAACAAAAACTAGCCTTGGGGATTTTGGGGGAAGGATATTGTAGTTCAGCAGATAAAAGAGTAAGTACAAAGGCTTGCAAAAAAGGATGTGTTGGTGTCTTCAAAAATGGCAAGGAGGCCAGCGTACAAAAGAATAAGCAAGAGGACAAGTGGTAGGGAATGATAAGAAAAATGAAATAAGCTATATACATCATAAGGCCTTCTAGGACAAAATTTAAGGATTTTTACTATCTTGACTAAGAGGCAAATCAGTTGAAGGTTCTGAGCAAAGAGGTTACATAAACTGAAATGCATTTAAAAGGATGGTCCTGCCTGCTGTGTAGACAGTTGACTGTAAGGATCAAGGGAGGAAGAAAAGACACCAGTCAGGAGAAGTGATGGTGGATTGAACTAGAGCAGTAGCAGTGGATGTGAAGGGAAGTATCTGGACTCTGGACATATTTTGAGGGTTGAATATGAGGTGTATGAAAAAGAAAAAATTCAAGGATGACTGAAACAAGTAAATATTATTGCATGCATTTATATATATATATTTGGATAAAAAAAGGATAAAGAGTTGTAATAAAATGTCTTAGCGGTTATTTGATAGCAGAATTTTTGATTTGCTATCTTTTTCTTCATAAATACAAAATATTTTTAATATCTTGAATCAAATATTTTGAACATTAATATTTTTATTAATATAATTCACTATTTAAATTATTAATAATTAATTGAATTATTAATTTAGTAATTAAATTATTAATAAATATAATTTGATATTTATATTAAATATAAAAATATTGTGAAGTCACTTTCCTTCAGATTGTACAGTTAGTTCATCCAAGTTGCTGGTTATGCATCCCCTTTCTTTATGTTCTTGAATATTCCCTAAAAGGACTTATAAACTCCAGAAAAGATAAGCATTTGACAACTTTAGTGATATTTCACTATAGCAAAAATGATGACAAAATAATTGAGAGGTAGGTATGACCTTCCTTTGCATTCATTTAACAAAAAGAAAAAAAGAAAAAATATTTTAGAAGTAGATTTTTAGAAGGAGAAGGTTTGTAGTGGCATCATCTTCAAATAGTCATTTCCATGCTGAAATATTTTGTCTCACTGAAGATTAAAATAAATTGATAACCACAAATAAATAATTTTATATTCAGCTGCCTTGGATATTGGAAAATACTTCATTCTCTTGAACAAGACATATCCAAATTCATGTAGGTTGACTACTTTTTGAGACAGGTAAGTCATTATAGCTTAATTGTGCATGGACACTGTATCTCATTTTTTTCGTGTGCCCTGTCAGCCTCTACATTCTCTCCTGATGGGAGAGTTTTTCAAGTTGAATATGCTATGAAGGCTGTGGAAAACAGTAGTACAGCTATTGGAATCAGATGTAAAGATGGCGTGGTCTTTGGGGTAGAAAAGTTAGTCCTTTCTAAACTTTATGAAGAAGGTTCTAACAAACGACTTTTTAATGTTGATCGGCATGTTGGAATGGCAGTAGCGGGTTTGTTGGCTGATGCTCGTTCTTTAGCAGACATTGCAAGAGAAGAAGCTTCCAACTTTAGATCTAATTTTGGCTATAACATTCCATTAAAACATCTTGCAGACAGAGTGGCCATGTATGTACACGCATATACACTTTACAGTGCTGTTAGACCTTTTGGCTGCAGTTTCATGTTAGGGTCTTACAGTGTGAATGACGGTGCACAGCTCTACATGATTGACCCATCAGGAGTTTCATATGGTTATTGGGGTTGTGCCATTGGCAAAGCCAGGCAAGCTGCAAAGACAGAAATTGAAAAACTTCAGATGAAAGAAATGACCTGCCGTGATGTTGTTAAAGAAGTTGCAAAAATAATTTACATAGTACATGATGAAGTTAAGGATAAAGCTTTTGAACTAGAGCTCAGCTGGGTTGGTGAAATAACTAAAGGAAGACATGAAATTGTTCCAAAAGATATAAGGGAAGAGGCAGAGAAATATGCTAAGGAATCCTTAAAGGAAGAAGATGAATCAGATGATGATAATATGTAACATTTACTTCAGCATCTATTTTAAATTTCTACTATATTCCCATGTAACTCTTTAGCCCTGTGGATTCTTACCTACCCAGAGACCAGTTTTCATTAAACTTTTGTCTTCTAACAATTGAAAAAAAAAAAAAAAAAAAGGGCACCTGGGTGGCTCAGTGGTTGAACGCCTGCCTTTGGCTCAGGTCATGATCCCAGGATACTGGGATTGAGTACCACATCAGGCTTCCTGTGAAAAGCCTGCTTCTCCCTCTGCCTATGTCTCTGCCACTCTCTATGTGTCATTCATGCATAAGTAAATAAAATCTTTAAAATAACAAAACAAGGGGATCCCTGGGTGGCGCAGCGGTTTGGCGCCTGCCTTTGGCCCAGGGCGAGATCCTGGAGACCCGGGATCGAATCCCACGTCGGGCTCCCGGTGCATGGAGCCTGCTTCTCCCTCTGCCTGTGTCTCTGCCTCTCTCTCTATCTCTCTGTGACTATAATAAATAAATAAAAAAAAAATTAAAAAAAAAAAAATAAAATAAAATAAAATAAAATAACAAAACAAAACAAAAAAGAAACTTATTCTATATGGACTTTTTTTTTATATATATATATGGATTGTTTTTGAGAAGACTTTTTTCCTGAAAGGACTTTTAGATACTGTTAAAATTCCCCCCAAATGACTTCCTTTTTCTGATTTCTTCCTCCAATTATTTAATTTTCCACCTTGAAATATGTTACCTACTTTAAGCACCTCTAGAATATGTTCCATAAGTACATAGCTCAAAAATATTTGTTGTGGTGGGCTGACCCTAAGACGTTTTTCAATGATCTCTGCCACCTGATATTTAAGCCTCTGTGTATCCTTTTACTCTTGGATATGGGCAAAACTAGCAACTGGCATATGGCCAATAGAATTCAGGAAAAATAATAGAATACCATTTGTGTGATTAAGTCACATAAGAGAATAACTTCTGTCTTGCCAGCAGAGTTTCATTTGTTGGCTTTGATAGAGCTATATGGAGAAGTCCACATAGCAAGAGACTAAGAACCATTTTGGCAATGTCTAGAAAACAACTGAGGCCCTAAGTCCAACAACCTACAAGAAACCTTGCCAACACCCATGTAAGCTGGTAAGTAGATCCTTCCCCAAGAGCTTTTGGATGAAACCCTACCCCTAGGTGACATCTTGATTGAAACCTTGTAAGATTTTAAATCAAAGGCCCAGCTAAGTCAGGTCCAGATTTCTTTCTTTCTTTCTTTTTTAATATTTTATTTATTTATTCATGAGAGATACACAAAGAGAGAGAGAGAGAGGCAGAGACACAGGCAGAGGGAGAAGCAGGCTCCACGCAAGGAGCCCGACGTGGGACTCGATCTGGGGTCCCCAGGATCACGCCCCAGGCTGAAGGCGGCGCTAAACCGCTGAGCCACCCGGGGCTGCCCAGGTCCAGATTTCTGAAACTGAGATAATAAATGTGTGCTGTTCTAAGCTGCTAACTTTGTGATAATTTGCTACACTGCAGTAGATACTAATACATTTGTGAAATAAATTAACATGCCCCACTTTCCCATCTGTAAAGTAAGGCAAAATTAAAATAATTATATTATGGACTTCGGTCAGAATAAAATAAAACATTTGAATGTCTGTCATGTAGCAAGGGCTCAATAAATATTTGTTATTATAATGGGGTGAGTAACATTTTTTCTGTTTTGATTGCTATCTGAAATGTCTAGAGCTGTCATTTCAGGGGAGTGAAGATTAAACCAAAAGTAGAATAAAAGGCATCACACTCCCTGATTTTAAAGCTATAGCAATCAAAACAGTATTGACACAAAAATAGATCAATTGAATAAAATAAAATAGAGATTCTAGAAATGAACCCATGTATGCATGGTCAATTAATTTATGACAAAGGAGCCAAGAATATACAATAGAGAAGGGACAGTCTCTTCAATTAATGATATAGGAAAATTGGACAGCCAACATGCAAAAGAATGAAGCTGGACCACTATCTTACATCATACACAAAAATTAACTCAAAATGGGTTAAAGATTTGAATGTAAAATTTAAGCCATGAAACTCATAGAAGAAAACAGGCCACAAGCTCCTCATCACCTCATATCTGCAGGTTAGCTATTATCCAAAAGACAAGAAATAACAAGTGTTGGTGAAAATGTGGAGAAAATGTGCACTGTTGGTGGGGATGTAAATTAGTGCAGCCACTATGGAAAATAGTATGGAAGTTCCTCAAGAAGTTAAAAATACCACATGATCCAGCAATTCGATTTCTGGGTATTTATACAAAGAAAACAAAAACACTGACTCGAAAAGATATATGCACACCCATGTTCATTGCAGCATTATTTACAATAGCCAAGACATGAAAACAACCTGTGTCCATCTATGGATGAATAAATAAAGAAATTAAAATACACACACACACACACACATACAGAAATACTATTCAGCCAGAAAAAAAGAAGGAAGTCCTGCTATTTGTATCAACATAGATGGAGCTTGAGGGCATTATGCTAAGTGAAATAAGTCAGACAGAGAAAGACCAATTCTGTTTGATTTCACTAAATGTGGAATCTAAAATACTAAGTTTATAAATACAGAGAACAGATTGGTTCATACCAGAAGTGGGGGAGGGCAGGCAAAATGGGTGAATAGCATCAAAAGGTAGAAATTTTCAGTTATAAAATAAATAAGTAATGGATGTAAAAGATACAGCATAATAACTATAGTGAATAATACTGTATTGCATATTCAAAAATTTCTGAGAGTAAATATTAAAAAGCCTCACCATAAGATAAAAATGCTAACTATGTATGATGACAGATGTTAACTAGATTTATTGTACTGATCATTTTGCAATATGTATATACGAATACGAATCATTATTTTGTACACCTGAAACTAATGGAATGCTATATATTAATTATACCTCAATAAAAAGAAAAAGTAGAATATATTTCTGTACCAACTAAATTTTCTCCTGTATTAGTTATGTAGCAATATACCAGACAGCAAGAGTAGTAATGGAGAACGTTACAAGATTCAAATCCTGGTCCTGCATTTGTGAACTATATGAATTTAAGGAAACCACTCCATCTCACCAAGCCTCAGTAAATGATGGGAGTAACTCTCTGTACTTGCCTCACAGGTAGGACTGAATTGAATAAACTATGTAAGCACTTCTAATTTCTAATTCAGAGTTAGCACTCAATAAAGAGCAGCACATTTTCTCATTGTTTTCCTGAATATCTTTGGTTAAAAATTTTTGTAATTCTGGAACTCAAAATTTTCAAAAAAAAAAAAAAATCTAATGTGGAGAACTGGGACCATGTTACTGTGTAGCCTTCACAGTCACTTAGAGCTGACACACCTTGCCCTATCTCCTCTGCATTCTATTTCTTTGCACCTAGCAGTCATCCTTCCCTAAAAGATAGGGCCTCTTTGAGTCCATTTGTCACCATCCAATATGATGTCAACCCATCTTAGATGCAGGTGGCCTTTTGTATAGTTAATCTTAGCAACTTATTTAACACAGTGAGTCCCAGTTTGAAGAGTATGTGTGAGTTCTATGGTTTACCCTTGTGTGAAAATAAAAACATTGCCTTCAGGGTTAAGATTTCATATCCAGTGATCCCTGGGTGGCTCAGTGGTTTAGCTCCTGCCTTTGGCCCAAGATGTGATCCTGGAGACCCAGGATCAAGTTCCACATCGGGCTCCCCTTGCGGAGCCTGCTTCTCCCTCTGCCTATGTCTCTGCCTCTCTCTGTGTCTCTCATGAATAAGTAAATAAAATCTTTAAAAAAAAGGAATTGATAACTTATGTTTAAAAAAAATTTCCATATCCATAAAAATGAGATTATATCTATCTCAAAGAATTTTGGGAATAATTAAATGATGTCAAATGCTATGCCTGCCATAAAACAGTCATTCAATGAATGACACTGGTTGTTTAGTTGTTGATATCAATATTATTATCATGATTGCTATTATTATTTTTACAGTCACAGTACTTAAAAGTGGTAGAAAAATATTTGCAAATGAATGAATGTATATAGTCTTATTGCTGTTCAGGAAGTGTCATCTGGGTTTCTTGAGAGAGAACAATATTTTTACTGGAAATGTGAATGTGTACATTGGTAGCATTCATAGAACATATGGATGGTTTCAAATGGCACCTATTTGTAGCTTTGATGACTATGTAACTCAGCCATGTGGCTGAGCATAGTGGTGAGCCCTTGAAAATGCAGCTGGTTCAGCCCCTTTAAATACAAATGGCAAGAGAAAAATAGAAAACAGATTTATTTATAAACCATCCTACATAGACACAAGGTGCAGTTTTGTTTTTGTAACACACCCGCAACTCCTTAAATATTTATTGTCAACCTGGGGAATCCATGTGTAGACTGGAGACGTATTTAGGCCTTTAATATGCCACCGCAACAGGACCTGCTTGAGGCTGCCCATCTGGAAGATGAAAGTTTAGAGCCAATTTTAAAACTTTTTTTTTTTTTTTTTTTTAGGATGGATATAATTGTTTCTAGCTGATTTTTACCATGACATATAAAAGTGAACCTGGGACTTTTTTATTTGGGTGTTAACATTTAAACCAGGAAGATAATTTTTTTCCAGAACACCTATAGTAAACTCCTGTACAGCCAAGCCCAATTTAAATTCAATTCTATAAAGTCAACCAGGGAACACTGTATAAATCAAATTGAAGAGACATATTTCCCTATTTTGGCACCAAAAGCAGAAAAAAAATTATGTATATAATAGTTAAATTTTTATTCTCATTTCTTCTCTTTAGACTTAATAGATTGGTTTAATGTGTTGAGTCTCTGCCAATTGAGTGAAATTCCTCAGAATTTTACCAAATGAATTTCTAAATGTAATGAGGCAGTGTTACACTTCTCTTTAAATCATTGTTTTAAAATGTCTTTTAAAGAAGTTAAACACATATTATAGAATTCAAATGCCATAGCACTCATCAGAACCAGTCCATTCCTTTAGTCTATCACAAACACATCTACTATGATTTGAAGGATTAGTCTTCCTTCCCTCCCTCATTCTTTGCTTTCTTACTCCCTTCTTCCTTCTCTACCTCTAATCTTATCTCCCTCCTCACCCCCTTCTTTCCTTCCTGCCTCCTTTCCTTTTTTTTAAAGAAAAATTTTCATGAGCTAGTATAAAGTTGATGTTTAAGTGTGTACAATGTCTAAATATTCAATCCCTTTCCTCTCAATAGTTCAAATTATATTCTTCCAGAGATATTATTTAGGTGATTTCTCCCTCAAATAAAATTATCCAAAAAAATATTGTACAGTATTTAATATGAGGTGAAGAAACATTTATGGAATAGGGAAGTGGGGAGAGGAAGAGAATGAGAGCAGAAGTGAGAATAGCAACTAGATTGAGACAGAGACAGAGACTGAGAAAAAGAGATCATGAAAGCTCTAATAGGGACATTTTAAGTCACTGACAAAATCCCAACCACGTTTTAGAGCGCAACCGCAATGTTTAAGTGCCCTTTACCACCTTGAGAGTCCGTGCAAAAATACTAATAAGCAAAATTAGTCTCTAAAATGATTTTCAACAATCTGAATTTTTAAAAAGCAGTTTTACTTGCTTCAGAATCAGCTTTCCAAGAAATGAAAAGAAACATGTGACATAGTTCACGCTCTCTCTCTCAATCCTAGGGTAGTCACTTTCTTGAAGTTAATGCTGGAATTGTTACAGGATTTCTTTCCTGTAAGTGCCCATGGTTCTTGGTCACACCACTTCAAAGAATGAAGAGGTAGGCCTGACAGAGTGGTGGGTAGCAAAGCAAGGTTTAACTGAGTGATGGCAAAGTGATAGAACAAAGCATCTGGAAGGGAAGAGACCCAAGAGGAGTGCCACTTTCTAAGTCTAGAGGTTTTTATGGGTTTGTTGGCCAGCTGTTTTAATCTGATTAACCCTCCCTGTGCCTGTCGCACAATCAGGTTTTTGTCACCTATCTATCATGTAGGAAAGGGTGGAGGGCTCCTTCCAGGGTGGTGTAAAATCCTTTTAAGGGTGACTTCCTCTTAGGGTGGGGGCCCCTTGTCCCTGCCTGCCTGCCTTCCAACTATCCTTCATCAGACTCAAGCAGTCAATATTGCCTGGTAAAATCTATAGCAGTAACAGTAGATGGCAGGAATGTTGCTCTGAATGTTACCTCTTTTTGAATGAAGCCTGATGTTAATAGAATGAAGAACAGGAGCTAATCAATATCTGGTTGCAGATGTGTACAGCCTCTCTGTGTACTTGGCAGCTAGGACAATTACCCAGAAGAATCGAGTAAACAGGTCTCCATTCAACTATCATCCCAGCTTTCACATAGTTTAAAGACATTGACCATCATTAGCATAACTCTTCATAGAACTCTGTGCTAGTTCCTGAAATGTACCTGCAATTGGAGAACCATATAGAAGGGCAATGATTACCCTTACTGGAGAGAAAATTATTAGGAAAACTATTTTCAAAGAATTCACGTGGCTAGATTCCTCTCTCACTGCATTCCTTGTGTAATCTTGAAAGAAATATGTTTGCACCATGTCTCAAGTCTTTTTCTCCCATCATCATTCTGTTTTTCTTTTCATTTTTTTTAAAGATTTTATTTATTTATTCATGAGAGACCCAGAGAGAGAGAGGCGCAGAGACACAGGCAGAGGGAGAAGCAGGCTCCATGCAAGGAGCCTGATGTGGGACTCGATCCTCGGTCTCCAGGATCACACCCCGGGCTGCAGGCGGCGCTAAACCACTGCGCCACCGGGGCTGCCCTTTCTTTTCATTTTAAAATATAAAATGGTGCACTGTAGTTCAGTGTTTTGGATGATTCTTTGGGCATTACTACAAAACTATAGAAGTTAGTATCTTTCCATCTTAGAATTGTGAGCTGGTAATTATAAACTTTGTAGACCACCTCTCATTGGCCTGAGGCTCCTAGTACACAGGATAAATTCATTAATTTTCTATAGGGCAGTTTCTAGAGATTTGGAGTTTTCCTAGTAGATCTAATTTATATGTGTAACAAATAAACATTTATAATCTTTAAGCCACTCTTTTATTGGGTATTCTGCTTTATTCAGCTGGTCCTGTCTGATTCAGCTGGTTATCAGGACCAGACACAAATAGTCCCTACCTTCCCAGGGAGGCAACACTTGATTTGTGTCTTGAACTAGATCTTTGGCCAGATGGAGCTTGGTTAGGGGCAGAGAGGTTATTGTGACTATGAAGAATAAAGAGGCATTTTAGGCAGAATAAACACTATGTTTAAATGTACTACAAGTATATTCAGACTCAAATCATTAAGGTTTGCTGAGGATGCACCTTAAAAGGGGTTGTGGTAGACACCTCTCCCTGCTTCTCCATCTGGCACTATGTCACAGAAGGCTGACCTCCATGAACCAAACCAACAAACTGCCTTCTGGTTTCTGGTTGGGCTTAGTCAATAGGAAGCACCAACAGAACATCAGAGTAAAGAAAAGAGAGTAAGGTTAACATATTTATTCAGTTTTTTTTTTTTTTTTCTTCTTCAGGCCCACTCAAGGTTGGCTGAGATCCTCTATCACAGCTCCTGTCAGGTGGCCCTCTCTCTTTGGGATCTAGTGACTGCTCTGTTTCCTATGTCCCTTTAAACTTAGAGGGGGTAACAGTATATCTTGTTACTAGCCCAAAGAATTTATACTCTTGTGACATCCTTGCTTCTCATCAATGCTTCTGTAAATGGTGTCTTTAATGAAGGATAGTTGGAAGAAAGGCAGGTAGGGACAAGGGCCCCCACCATAAGAGGAAACCACCCTTAAAAGGATTTTATACCACCCTGGAAGGAACCCTCTACCCTTTTCCATGTGAGAGATAGGTGACAAAAATCTCATTGAGTGATAGGCATATGGAGGGTTAATTAGATAAGACGGTCCACCAAGAAGGCCATAAAAACTCCAAGATCTAAACACCAAATCGACAACCATTTCAGGTCCCCTCCCTTTTCAAGAGCTTTGTACTATTGCTCAATAAACTTTACTATATTACTCAATAGATTTTTGCTGCCCATCACTCTGTCTGGTCTACCTCTTCATTATTTGAAGTGGCGTGACCAAGAACCATGGGCACTGAAGGAAAAGAAATCCTGTAATATCTTTATTAAACATTCCTCACAACCTCAATTTCGAGTATGCAGTTTGTTTCATTTCCTGATAGAACTCTGACCAATAAAGAGTTCTACTTGCTTTATTTTCCTAATTTAGAGCACTTACTAAAAACAGTAGGAACAAGCTACTCATAAAGGTACTTATATCTCAAAATACCTGGAGGGATTTTTTGTAAACACAACAAGAATTTTTTGAAAATGACTGAAATCATCATAAGAAAACTGTGAGAATCTTATCCTCTGGGTACTTTCTCTGTTGGTGTGTGCCCAGGGCCAAATGCACACTGTGAGGGAATGTCACATGTCATGTTGGAGAACTTATTATTGAGTCCCTGCAAATCGCATCATTCAGTTTGTTTCAAGAGATAAGTCTTACCAAATGATTTCTATGGAAGACTTTCTTGTTATACTTTACTTGTTATACTTGTTATACTATATACTTTCCTTGTTAACCCCTGAAATGGCCTTCTTGGTTTTGCTCAGAACTAGAGCCATATTCTGTTTGCCTCCTTTACCATGTTGCTGGAAAGAAGGGATTTTCTTCTCTTATTTTAGAAAGAATGATTACATTCTTGCAATCAGAGATGACAAGAGATTTTCTATTGCTCAGCATTCCACAGTTCTCATGAACACCATTTGGATGCTCCATTCACTGACAGTAGCAGCAGAGGTAAGTTAGGCTTATACCATGTACATACACGATGGCACTGGTGTGTGAGAGTACCTCAGTGTCAAAGAAAGGTTATATGTAGCTGAAGATCAAAATAAGCATGATTCAGGAGTCACAAAAGATGAAGATGGAGATAGAAAGGTGCTTTGAGGAACATACCTGATTTACTGGGTTTTTTTGTTTTTGTTTTTGTTTTTTTCTTTTTTGTTCTTTTTTTACTAAAGTCAAGCAGTAGAGATTTAAGTCAGGAACCTGATCATGATGGAGCAGGAGCTTCATGCATTTACAAGAATCCAGGTATAGTGATTTTTAAACAAAAAGGATGGACAAGAATCCAAATAATTATTGAAATATTGAGAGCCTATTATATGCCAAAAATGTTGAAGAAATTTATCAACTTGCCTTGTTCTGCCATTGTGCAGTTTCTTTTAATCTTTAAAACCATTTGAAAATTCCTTTTCTATGTCTATGTCTAAGTTTATCAAGATTTCTGCCCTGGGCAGGAGCCAGTCTTCCCTGAAGCATGGATTCACATGCAGGAATACTGACAACTGGGTTTAAAAAAAAAAAAAAAGTTCACCCAGAAAGAAGAGGAAAATAGCAATTAAGTAGATAATCACCAATGTCTGGAAGAATAATTAAAAATCTAAAAGACCATGAAAATATAAAGGATTATGCCTGAGAAAAGAAAATACTAGAAGAAGAGGCAAGATTTCAAATAATAATTTGGTAGAGTGTAAAAAAATTTCCTGGATAATTCCCTAGAGCTCTCTATTCAAGTAGCATGTTATCTTCTTTGGTAGAAAGAAAGAAGATGGTGGCTAGGGAATATTTATGTCCCACATCAAAGAAGAATTGAATTTATTTTTATTTAATTTCTTGTCCTGAAAGATACTCTGCAACTCATCCAACCATGGGTCAAAGTGTAATCCAATTTTCTCACTGAGCTCATTGACAAATCTTAACAAGATTAAGACTTTAAGGCAGAAACTTCTCTGATGTTTCAAAAGGCAATAGCTTCTGACTGATTTTCTTGCACATTTGGCCATTCCCTGTCTTGTTAAGTTGCCATTTGTTTTTAAAAAAATTTTATAACTTGTACATTCTCGGTCTTTTTCCTTTTCAGAGGCAATGGTGCATTCTATTTGCCCTTTAGCTGACTGAAAGGCCAGGTGGCTGGATATGTGAAACTATATTCTGAAAAGTCTCAAAGATACTATAAATATTACAAGGAAAATATGTAGCATAGATCTGCCTAACAGCAGAATCATGGATTGTTAAATCTAAATTCATGAGTATAGTATAGTATACTGTGAGTACAGGAAATATAGGAAGAACATACACGTGAGTTGAAAAGTTCATAAATAACAGAAATAAAAGAGGGCAGCCTGGGTGGCCCAGCTATTTAGCGCTGCCTTCAGCCCAGGGCATGATCCTGGGATTGAGTCCCATATCAGGCACTCTGCAGGGAGCCTGCTTCTGTCTCTGCCACACACACACACACACACACACACACACACTCTCTCTCTGTCTCTCTCATGAATAAATAAATAAAATCTTAAAAAAAAAAAAAAAAACAAGTAAAACAAATGAATCACCAAAGTAATAATTAGTAAAAGTTATACATATGAAAAAGGGAAACTAAAGGGATCTCATGAAAAAACTGAGTTTTTTTCCTCTTTTTTTCTGCTTCTGTACTTGCTCAGACCTGCACCCTTGCCCAACTATGGCTTATAGTTAGTTGGTAAGATCAAGGAGTTCATGATTTCTTTGGAGTCTTACAGCACAAGAGATAGCATCTAAGGAGTGACTGGGAGAGTCCTTCATGTATGTTTTCCAAGACCACTGACTCCAGACACTTTAACACCAAGACCCCGGGATCTAGTGCTTATGTAACTTTTGGAGGACACCTGAGCATTTATTCTTGTTTCATCAGTTCCTGGATGCCTGAGAGGACATGTACACTAGACCACCATCCTCAATAAAAACCTCAGACCTCAAGTAAAGATGTGACTCATTCTCCTTCCCTTTCTGAGTCTTCCAGACACTCTGTCGGTATCTGCTTTCTCTCTATCTTCAATAAACTCTGCTCTCACTTCCTCTCAGCATACATTTGGATTTTTTTTTTATTTTTATTTTTATTTTATTTTATTTTTTTTTTTTTAAAGTTAAGGAACTTTTTTTTTTTTTAATTTTTATTTATTTATGATAGTCACAGAGAGATAGAGAGAGAGGCAGAGACACAGGCAGAGGGAGAAGCAGGCTCCATGCACCGAGAGCCCGATGTGGGATTCGATCCCGGATCTCCAGGATCGCGCCCTGGGCCAAAGGCAGGCGCCAAACCGCTGCGCCACCCAGGGATCCCTGGATTTTTTTTTTAAAGATTCATTTATTTATTTATGATAGAGAGAGAGAAAGAGAGAGAGAGAGAGAGGCAGAGACACATGAGGAGGGAGAAGCAGGCTCCATGTCTGGAGCCCAACATGGGACTCAATCCTGGGACTCCAGGATCGTGCCCTGGGCCAAAGGCAGCGCCAAACCGCTGAGCCACCCAGGGATCCCCCCTCTCAGCAGCATACATTTGATTTCCATTCTACACAGCCAAGGGCTTTCATGGCTGCTCCTGTGGGACCCCCTCTGGGTCCCTGGACCCAGCCAGCCTGCATCACATACACTAAAAAGATAGTTTGCAAGTTGGGAACTACTTAAATCAAAACTTGGGTATAAAGCTCAGGGGTATACTATTATAAAGCAGATGATATGGTGGGCTAGCAGTGACTGTTTATTCTTCACAGGGATTGCTTATAATATCAGAATTTTCTTAAATGATAGGAAATTGTTTAGTAGTTATCTCACATCAGTTTTTAGGTAACCAGTTTGAGTTTTGCTTATAATTTCCAGAGACATAAGCAAGAAATGACCTAGGCTACGCTAGTCTTAGAAATTAAGCTTTATTTGTACAACTAAACTCATTTTGCCTACTCAAGGAATTTTCAAGGCTGATCTCTGTTGTTGTTGTTGTTGTTGTTTTTTAACAGCATCCTGTGAGTATAGAATGATCCTATATGCAAGTATGAACGTATACTTTCATCTAGGAAAGTAAATATCTTGTAAAAGCTGTCTTCTGTCATTATCTTTCAGTGAGTGGCATGTGGGAAGATCAACCTTCTCAAAGGCTTCCCAAAAGCCTTTTGGTATGTGTGAGTATCAGTCAATTTATAGATCCATCTCCAAATAAGGAAGCCTGGGTTCTCTGGAGACGTGGCCCAGTTCTAGAAGGATAGCTTCAAGTAGCCTGTCTGCCTAGGAGTAGAGGTTATCTAATATTAGCTTCTGCCTAATGAAAAACAAATTGCCCTAGCTGTTAATCACTACATAAAAGACTGGCCTCATGATGCAGAAAGGATTTTAAATTAGTGGTAGTTTTATTTGAGGGAAGTATACAATTGTATTTCATCCAGATTAATCAGAATTTCAAATATGATTAAATTATTCTTTTCAACTTTTCTAGAAGAATTTGTTTTTCAAATCTTTTGATTTTATAGAAGTTTGAGAAATGTGAATGACTGTGTGGTCTGTAATTACAGATGGTCCCCAGCTTACAATGGTTTGACTTATGATTTTTCAACTTAGCAATGGTATGAAAGCAATATGCATGATACAGTAGAAACCATAGTTGGAATTGTGATCTTTCCCTGGGCTAGTGATATGTGATAGATACTCTCTCATGATGCTGGGCAGCAGCAGTGAACCACAGCTCCCAGTCAGCCACATAGTCATGAAGGTAAACACTGATATGCTTAGAACCATTCTATGTTCATACAACCAATCTGTCATTCATTTTCAGTATAGTATTTAATAAGTCACATGAGATATTCAATACTTTATTATAAAATAGCTTTGTATTGAATGCTATTGCCCAATTGTAGACTAGTAAAAGTGTTCTAAGTGCGTTTAAGGTGGGCTAGGCTAAGCTATAATGTTCGGTAGGTTAGGTATAGTAAATTCATTTCAACTTATGCTGTTTTCAACTTCCAAGAGGTTTAATCAGGATGCAGCCTTATCATAAGTAGAGGAAGACCTGTATTTTAATATTATTAGGTAGTAAAAATGAGTGCTATACAAAAATATAAGGAAATATCTCTCTTCCTAATCAGAAATAACCCTATTAGGGCACCTGGATGGCTCAGTGGGCTAAGTATCTGCCTTTGACTCAGATCATAATCCCAGGGTCCTGGGATAGAGCCACACATCAAACTCCTAGCTGAGTGGGGAGTCTGCTTCTATCTCTCCCTCTGCCTATCCCCTCACTTCTCTCTCTCTTGCTTTCTCTCTCATCTTTTAGCAGGATGGTCCTTAGCCTCAATGTGCTTGAAATCCTTCCAAACTTCTTGTTGTGATTTAGTTCTAATTTCAAAGTATTGTGGTCTGAAAACATGCAGGGGATGATCCCAATTTTTTGGTATCGGTTAAGACCTGATTTGTGACCCAGTATGTGGTCTATTCTGGAGAAAGTTCCATATGTACTTGAGAAGAATGTGTGTTCAGTTGCGTTTGGATGGAAAGTTCTGTAAATATATGTGAAATCCATCTGGTCCAGTGTATCATTTAAAGCTCTTGTTTCTTTGGAGATGTTGTGCTTAGAAAACCTGTCGATTGTAGAAAGTGCTACATTCAAGTCACCAAGTATAAGTGTATTATTATCTAAGTATGTCTTAACTTTGGTTATTAATTGATTGATATACTTGGCAGCTACCACATTCGGGGCATAAATATTCATGATTGTTAGGTCCTCTTGTTGGATAGATCCTTTAAGTATGATATAGTGTCCCTCTTCATCTCTCACTACAGTCTTCGGGATAAACTTTAGTTTATCTGATAAAAGGATGGCTACCCCTGCTTTCTTTTGAGGGCCATTTGAATGGTAAATGGTTCTACAACCTTTTATTTTCAGGTTGTAGATGTCCTTATGTCTAAAATGAGTCTCTTGTAGACAGAAAATAGATGGGTCCTGCTTTTTTATCCAGCCTGAAACCCTGTGCCTTTTGATGGGGTCATTAAGCCCATTCACGTTCAGAGTTACTATTGAAAGATATGAATTTAGTGTCATCATGATACCTATTCAGTCCCTGTTTTTGTGGATTGTTCCCTTGGACTTATTTCTTTTACAGAGTCCTTCTTAATATTTCTTGGAGAACTGGTTTGGTGGTCACATATTCTTTCAGTTTCTGCCTATCTTGGAAGCTCTTTATCTCTCCTATTCTGAATGAGAGCCTTGCTGGATAAAGTATTCTTGGCTGCATGTTCTTCTCATTTAGGACCCTGAATATATCCTGCCAGCCCTTTCTGGCCTGCCAGGTCTCTGTGGAGAGGTCTGCTGTTAATCTAATATTTCTCCCCATAAAAGTTAGAGATTTCTTGTCTCTTGCTGCTTTAAGGATCTTCTCTTTATCTTTGGAATTTGCAAGCTTCACTATTAAATGTCGAGGTGTTGAGTGGTTTTTATTGATTTTGGGGTGGGGGGGGGATCTCTCTATTTCCTGGATCTGAATGCCTGTTTCCCTTCTCAGATCAGGAAAGTTTTCAGCTATGATTTATTCAAATACATATTCTGGACCTCTGTCCCTTTTGGCGCCCTTGGGAACACCAATTAAACGTAAATTTTTCTTTCTGAGGCTGTAATTTATTTCCCTTAACCTATCCTCGTGATCTTTTAATTGTTTTTCTCTTTTTTCCTCAGTTTCCCTCTATGCCATCAACTTGTCTTCTATGTCACTCACTCATTCTTCTACCTCGTTAACCCTCATCGTTAGGACATCTAGTTTGGATTGCATCTCTTTCTCTCTCTCAAATAAATAAATACAATATTTGAAAAAGAAAGAAAGAGGGGATTCCTGGGTGGCTCAGTGGTTTAGCTCCTGCCTTCATCTGGGGCATGATCCTGGAGTCCCGGGATAGAGCCTACTTCTCCCTCTGCCTGTGTCTCTGCCTCTCTGTGTGTGTGTGTGTCTGACATTAATAAATAAATAAAATCTTTTTTAAAAAAGAATAAAAAAAGAAAAAAAGAAGAGAAAGAAAGAAGAAAAAGAAGAAAGAAAGAAAGAAAGAAAGAAAGAAAGAAAGAAAGAAAGAAAGAAAGAAAGAAAGAAAGAAAAGAAAGAAAGAAAACCTTCTTGCCCAAAAGAAAGTAAATTGGGAGGAAAAAATAGGGCCTGAAAAGATGTTTTGGTCTGCTAGCTGGGACCTGAAGGAGACTGGTGAAAGATTCTAGTAATTTGATTAAATGTATACATCTAAGAATGACTGCCTGGGTTAAAATCCCAGCTCTATAATTTTTGGGATGTGTGATTTTGAAAGATGTTTTAACATCTCTGCACTTTAGGTTCCTCTTCTGCAAAACAGTAATGATAGAATTGGGTGACTGTGATCATTAAATTAGATAATATAGATGAAAACACATGACTCAGTGTTAAGTATTATTGTATTACATCTCTCTTCAAGTCCAAAAATTTCCTTCCAACTTAGTTTTTGTAATTTCTAATAGAGATATTTTAATTCAGAAAGTGCTTTACATTTTCTGCTTGGTATGGCCATGCATTTACTGTTTTACAGGAAATAGGAAGCAATAGATTAGCCCCATTCCATCAGTAAATTTTATTAAGGTCCTGGTATGAGACAAATTCTGTATTTGACAGTAAGCAGAAAAGAGAGAAGTCACAAAGGAAACCAAATAAGCACTGTATGTGTCTAGAGTTTGCATTATAGCTTGATCAATACAATGAATACACATGAAAAAAATAGGCAATAAACTAGAATTACAATCTGTGACTACATTATACCTCTAATATTTCACCTTCCTATTGAAACCATGCCCCATAGGGTTAGTGAAGTTGAAACTAGTAGGAAGTTTAAAGCTTGTTTTGCAGAAAATTGTTTCCTTCTAATCTAATTGTGTCTTTTCAGACCCTACTAACAAATCTGTTACTGGTCTCTACAGAAGCTTGAACTCAAAGTCAACTGATATATCTCCAGCCTATGAAGAAGCAAGGCCCTGCATTCCAAGATGCCATCCAGTTTATGCTGGTTCAGCTCCTTGAGCATGCCTATAGCCTTTTCTCCTTGTCCTAAGATAAACTCCCCATGTCAGGGGCCAGATTTTGCCTCTTTCTGATGGTAGGTCTTCACTTCAAAGTGAACATGGGATATATGTTACATATATGTTTGTTTGCTCAATATGCATGCTCCGTCTGTCCTCATGAATAATCATAAGTTTCCCTGCCCTTTTCATCAATATGCATGTAATTCAACCCCTTATAATTTAAAAGAAAAAACAACTTATTCTCTCTTCCTTTGGGGAGGCAGATTTCAGGCTGTGTCCTTCAGTCTCTTCATTTGGTTGCCCCTTAAATAAACTCCTTTCTGGCTGCAAGGAGGCAGGAATCTTGATATCCTTGATATCTGAGAATCTTGATATCTCAGATTGACTTTGCTGTGCATCAGGCAGGTGGATTTGGGTTCAGTTACACTATGATCAAAAAATTACCTATTGGTGTCTGTCTTCCCTTGAGATTAAAAGTTCTTTGAGGGCAGCCATGAGGTCCTGCTTATCAGAGGTCTAGATATAAGAAATGTACTCTGTACACATTGAGTGAGAACAAAGGAACTGTAGTAGTCAGAGAAATATTCATAGACACAGTGGAAGAATGCTGGAGTGTAAAGGAAAGAAATTGAGATTCCTGACTTTAATTCTTTCACTGTTTATGAAAATGAGCTTTCTCCATGTATAAAATGAAAGGATTAGCCTAGATTAGTGACATTGGTGTGTGTGTGTGTGTGTGTGTGTGTGTGTGTGTGTGTGTGTTTTAATAGGGCAAAAACATTCTTCATATGAAATCTTATGAACTAAACTAGAGTTGAAAACCACAAACAGCCTTTGTATTGTCAAGATCGGCTGGCTGAATCATTGTTAGAGCTGAATCCTGAAGGACAAATGGTAGTTAACCAGGAGTAGAGTTTAGAAATGAGAGAAGATTGTTTCAAAGCCTAGAAAGAGCTTTGAATTGAATCCATTAACTCTGGTCAGATTTAAAAGTGAAAAGAGGGAGTGAAAAGAAACAGGGCCTATGAAAGTAAGCAATGCCAGATCATCATCAATCCATAGATCATGTGAAAAGCTTTGGATTTTATCCTTAAGGCAGCAGGTATCCATTAAAGAGATTTAAACAAGACAGTGATCTCAAATTTGTTCTTCAGAAAAACCACTCTGGTTATACTGCAGAAAAGGAATTTGAGAGAAGCAGATTTAAGGCAAGGATGTTATTTAGGAGATAGTTGCAGCAATGTGCTAATACTACAGCCATGGCTAAATCCAATTCTTTGCCAACTCCATTTCTGTACTCAAGATGTCAAATGTGACTGGGGATAAATACAGCTAAGATAACTGATCTCCCTCTAAATTCATGAAGATAGTTTCCAATGGGCTGTTAAAATGCTGCTTGGAATTATATCCATTATCCTTTATGTCCACTTACCTTTTCATTGTCCTAAAAAGCCAATATCCTTCTTTTTCCCCCCTCTCTTCAAACTCCCCATACCTCCTTCCCCATTTTCACTCTCAGCTAATGAGAGCTATTTTCTTCTTACTTCAACAAGAAATTGAAACAGTGGGAATCTTCCATATTCCTGCAACTGCACCAAACCTCTTACCTGCTACTATCCTTTCTTCTATCCAGTTACTAGAAGTGTTTCTTTGCTCCTATCTAAAGCCAATCTCTCTAGTAGACCCCTTCTCTTCTCACTCCCTTTAGGACATCACTTGAGCAATTCTCCCATCTCTTTCCTCATTAGCTTTCATTTTTACTAAATCATTTTTATCATCATTCAAATATAGTGTTATTTCTTCAAAATTAGAGAAATCCTTTCATGACTCCACTTTCTTTGCCAGCTACTACTCTGATTTTTTTGAAATTCCTTTTTGCAGAAAATTCCTTGAAAGACTTGTCTCTTCTACCTTTTCCCAGTTTCTCATAGCCCTTTTTTCAATAAACCCACTCTAATCAAACTTTTGCTCCCACCACACCCCTAAAATCATCATTATCAACATCATTAATCAATTTTTCATTGCTTCTCAGGTACCGGTCTTGCTCTTGCTTAATTTATCAATAAAAGTTGACTCAGGGAATCATTATTTCCTTCTAGAAAAAGTAAAGATTATTAACTTGGTTTTTGGAATAACATGTTCTCTTGATTTTCACCCTACCTCATTTGCTTGCTCCACACTGGCATCCTTTTTTGATTCTTCTTTCTCAACCACTTAATATTAAAGCACTTTAATGCTCAAATCCTAGGCCTCCTCTCTATCTATAATCTCTTGGTGATTGTATACAATCCTATGAGTTTAAATATCTTCCATATGCTAACAACTCCAAAATGTATACCTTCAGCTCAGTTCTTTCTTAAGAACTTAATGGCTAAAGCCAGAGTACCTCATTTGGCTATAGTAATTGATTTAGGGATGAGCATGTAAAATAAGCTATCAATAAACAAGCCTTAGTACTTGTTCTGAGAATTCATGTGAATAAATTCACATGTTTTCCACTGGGTATATGGATTTGGGGCTTAAAACTACAGTAGTCCACATTTGCCAAAAGCCTACTCTGTGCCTATTTTTGGAGACAAAATAAAAAGAAACCAGATCCTAAAGATGGATCTTGATGACCTTGTTTGAATTCCAAGTGAAGTCAAATCTCAAGCCAGATCTGCTCTTGGAACATTCAAACCCATGAGTATAA
The DNA here is from genome assembly GCF_018345385.1 of Vulpes lagopus. Classification (NCBI taxonomy): domain Eukaryota; kingdom Metazoa; phylum Chordata; class Mammalia; order Carnivora; family Canidae; genus Vulpes; species Vulpes lagopus. The sequence goes on along the minus strand of NC_054829.1, from coordinate 88,536,792 downwards.
AATTCCCTTTTGAGTTGGGATTTCTATTGCTTGAAAACAGATGCATTCAATCTGGCACACATACATTTTCTGTGAATTAGATATTCTTATCTCTATTTTATATAAGAGGAAAAACCATGCTATGATACCTACATGATTTTTCCAAAGTCACTCATAAAGTAAGTGGTGCCACCCAGACATGATCCAGAGAGTCAAACTTGGGACTTCACGTTCATAATTATAACTCCCTATGAATAAGAGTTTGAAGATATTGGAATTTAACATTCTATGTGAAGTATCATTTTAAAGTGTGTGTGTGTGTGTGTGTGTGTGTGTGTGTGTACTCTAACTGTAATCACTGCTTTAGAACATCTAACAGATAACCATATTTTCTAAAAAAAAATACCAAAGAACTGATTCTCATTCATTATTTAGCTTAATTTCCATTGAAATATCCTAGTGTCGAAATCAACTTTACTCTTTGATCCATATCAACTTTAATTCTATTATACACAGAAAAATGGACACAAATATCACCTATGGGTTTTGTGTTCTTCTTTTTTCAAATATGCAAAAACAAAGAAGCTAGTTTCATAATGTGTAAATTTTATGAGGTAAATTTATCTTCTTGCCACTGAAATGATGTAGTATAAGTGAAGAAGTCACTTAAATAAGCACAGAACAAGGAATCCAGGAAACCTAGGTTCACACACTGGTTCTTTCTTTCTAGTATGTGACAGCATGCAAATTCTTTAGTGCACTGCAGACCTTTCTCCTCGGTAAAGGACTGTGATGAAATGATTAAATAAGAAAATAGACACCTAAAATATAATGCCCACCCTAAACAAATCAGAGTATTTTTCCCCTTTGTTTTTCAAAATTCTATCAGAATATAAATTTCTTTCAAAAAAAGATTACCAAAGATTTCCCTATTTATTTCAATAAATGTTGATTTTTTAAAAGATTTTTAAAAATGTATTTGACAGAGAAAGAGAGAGAGCCAGAGAGCACAAGCAGGGTGAGCAGCAGGCAGGGGGAGAGTGAGAAGCAGACTCTCTGCTGAGCAGGAAGCTGGACTTGGGGCTTGATCCCAGGACCCATGGATTATGACCTGAGCCACAGGCAGATAGATGCTCAACTGACTGACCCATCCAGGCACCCCAATAAGTGTTGATTTTAACAAACAATATGATTCATCACAAGATATACCCTTTTCCCAGTCCTTTTTAAGAAGATGTTAGTCTTATTGACAGAAAGCATTGGAGTGTGTGGATGTTGAGCCATGAGGAAAGGCTCAGAAAAGTCCTGGACAGAAAAAGAAGTCAGTCTGGCACTCAAAAGTGACCAGAGATATAACAAGAAAGAATTTGCAAAATTGCCTCCATTGGCTAAAAAATCCACTCCAAACCTTGCACTACAAAGAATTCAATCTGACATTGTTTAATATCCTATGGAGCGAATGGGAAACTTATTGCATCTGCTAGCTTATCTCGGAATGGGAGTGTTTTTCTTTAAGAATTCTCAGAAGGGAGTCATTCTTTGATAATTGAACACCCTGTGGTGTTGGTCAAGTGGAAACAGTATGCAGAGGCTTCAAAGAAATGAAAGCTCTGAAAACAGAACCAAAGCTTTTCTGGCAGTGATGAGAAAAGGCATCTCTATGACCTTTTAAATAATGAAAACCAATAGTTTAGAGTGAGTTCAGGCAGAAATCCCTGAACAGAGTGTAGAGGAGCAAAATTTGCCACCCTAAGTTGTGTCTCTTTGGCATGTGGGTTATTTTAGGTTGATTATTTTTAAGAAACAGAAGGTGCAAGAACTTTTGACCTCCCTAAGTGCCGAAAAAATTTTAGATAGAGAACCTGCTCCAGGAAGGGAGCTATCACTATAGATAACTACAGTATAATTTGAACTAGGTGTGCTAGACAGAGAGGAGCTTAGCAAGTTCTATTTATTAAAATTCCTTTCTATGTCCCATTGTTTCTATATGGCCCAGCAAACATTTGTTTACCAAACATTTACTACATTTTTATCTTCCTGTGAATTGATTTTCTTCTCTTTGAAGTCCCTCACTCCCACCCCCTCTTCCTTAGTTCAGGATGACAGAATACCTCATTTTGCCAGACTATCTTTGGAATCTCTCATGTTTATGTGACTTCCCCATATGTACATAATTAAATGTATTTTTCTCTTCTAGTCAGACTTATCAAAAAAAAAAAAAAGTGAGGAAGGAGCAAAGAAAATCAGAACTGCAAGAGAAGTTACAAATGATACCAGAAATATAAAGGATTCTAAGAGACTACCATGAAAAATTATGCACCAACAAATTGGACGGCCTAAAAAAATTGATAAATTCTAAGAAATATACAACCTTCCAAGACTGAACCACAAATAAATCTAAGTAGACTAATTACAAATAATTAGATTGAATCAGTAATTTAAAAACTCCCTAAAAACAAAAGCCTAGGACCAGATGGCTTCATAGCTGAATTCTACCGAACATTTAAAGAATAGTGAATATCCATTCTTCTCAAATTATTTCCAAAAAATGAAGAAGAAGAAAAGCTTTCAAATTCCAGAAAAGGACACCACAAAGAAAAAAAAGAAAAAAAAAAAAAAAAGAGAAAATCACAGGCCTATATCCCCAATGAATGTAGACACAAAAATTCTCAACAAAAGATTCACAAACCAAATTCAACAATACAATAAAAGGATTATATGTCACAATTGAGTTTAGAGCAATGCAAGGATAACTCAACATCTGCAAATCCATCAAAGTGATATATCACATTAACCAAACAAAGGATCAAAATCATATGATCATCTCAATAGATGCAGGAAAAGCATTTGATAAATTTCAATGTACATTTATGATAAAAATTCTCAACAAAGTGGGTATAGAAGGAATGTACTTCAACATGATAAAGGCCATATATGGTAAACTTACACTTAGCATCACATTCAATGGTAAAAAGCTATAACCTTTTCTGCTAAGATCAGGAACAAGACAAGGATGCCCACTCTCACCACTTTTATTCAATATAGTACTGGAGTCTTAGCCAGAGCAATTAGGCAGGGAAAAAAAATAAAGTCTTAGAAATTGGAAAGGATGAATTAAAGCTGTCACCATTTGCTGATGGCATGATACTATATATAGAAACCCCTAAAGACTCCACCAAAATAACTATTAAAATAAATAAATTCAGTAAAGTTGCAGGATACAAAATCAACAGAAATCATTTTCACTGCTATACACTAATAATGAGTTACCAGAAAGAGAAATTAAGAAAATAATCCCATTTACAATTGCATTAAAAAGAATAAAGTACCTAGAAATAAATTTAACCAAAGAGGTGAAAGACTGTACTATGAAAACTATAAGCCATTGAAGAAAGAAATAGAAGATGATACAAATAAATAGAAAGATATCTGCACTCATGGATTAAAAAAAATTAATATTGTTAAAATGTCTATAACTACCCAAAGCAGTCTATGGATTCAATGCAATCCTTATCAAAATACCAATGGTATTTTCAAAGAACTAGAACAAGGAATTTATATAAAGCCACAAAAGACCCTGAATACCCAAAGCAATTTTGGGAAATAAGAACAGAGCTGGATTTAAAACTATATTACAAATCTATAGTGATCGAAACAATATGGTACTGGCACAAAAACAGACTTATAAATCAATGGAATGGAGAGTCCAAAAATAAGTCCACACATATATGGTCAGTTAATCTGTGACAAAGGAGGCAAGAATGTACAATGGATAAAAGAGTCTCTCTCTCTTTTTTTTCTAAGATTTTATTTATTTATTCATGAAAGACACAGAGAGAGAGAGGCAGAGACATAGGCAGAAGGAGAAGCAAGCTCCTTTTAGGGAAGCCTGATGAAGCACTTGATCCCAGGACCCTGGGATCACAACCTGAGACAAAGGCAGACATTCAACCACTGAGCCACCCAGGTGCCCAAAAAGACAGTCTCTTCAATCAATATTTTGTTGGGAAAACTAAACATGTAAAAGAATTAAACTGGACCACTTTCTTACAACATATAAACCTACAGCATATAAAAATACATTCAAGATCGATTAAAGACTTGAATGTATGACACAAAAACATAAAAACCCTAGAAGAAAACATAGGCCATAATCTCTTTGACATTGGTCTTCAAAATATCTTTTTGGACCACTCTTCTCAGACAAAGGCAACAAAAGCTAAAATAAACAAATAGAACTACATCCAAAAAAAAAAAAAAAGGCTTCTTCATAGCAAAAGAAATCATTAATAAAACAGTCGATCTACTGAATGGGGAAGATATCTGCAAACCATATATCCAATAAGAGGCTAATACAATATAGAGATAAAATATAAATGAACTTACACAACTTAATATTAAAAAACTAAACAACTGGATTTATTTATTTTTTAAAAAAAGATTTTATTTATTTATTCATGAGAGACACAAAGAGAGAGGCAGAGACACAGGCAGAGGGAGAAGGAGGCACCATGAAGGGAGCCTGAGGTGGACTCGATCCCGGGCCTCCAGGATCAGGGCCCAGGTCAAAAGAGGCACTAAACTGCTGAGCCGGGCTGCCCAACAACTGGATTTAAAAATGGGCAGAGGACTTGAATAGACTTTTCCAAAAAGACATGAAGATGGCCAATAGGCTCATTAAAAGATGCTCAACATCATTAATCATCAGGGAAACGCAAGCAAAACCAATGAACCTCATACCTGTCACATTCGTTATAATCAAAAAGGCAAAAATAACAAGTGTTAGTGAGGATGTAGTGAAATAGGAACTCCCATCCATAGTTGGTAGGAGTGTAAATTGGTGCAACCACTATGGAAAGCAGTATGGAAATGTCTCAAAACATTAAGAATAGGGCAGACCCAGTGGCTCAGCGGTTTAGTGCTGCCTTCAGCGGGGGTGTGATCCTGGAGACCCTGGATCGAGTCCCACACCGGGCTCCCTTCATGGGGCCTGTCTCTGCCTCTCTCTCTGTCATGAATAAATAAATAAATCTTAAAAAAAAAACAACAACATTAAGAATAGATCTTAGCTTAATTTTCCTTACAACCAAAATTAACTAGTACAATTCTTCAAACGAAAGCCAATAGTGCCATTTTAGTTCTTTCTACTCCTGAAAAAGAAGCCAGATACCTGCATTTATTTCCTAATTTTAACATGATGGTGGAGAGAAGAGAGTGTGGGAATGAAATGCAAGCACAGGTTTTGTCACAAAATGGAATCACTGCTTAAGTTCTCAGCCCAAGATGCTAATTTAAAGAAAAATATAAATTTTCAAGAATAAATCAGGATAATAAGGCAATCATAAACAAACAAAACAGTAGTGTCTCCTGAGTGTCAGAATGGAACCAAAGTTACCCGAAAGAGTTAAATCTTTTTTTTTCTGCTGAATAAGTGTGAGAAAATTTGACATATGTCTCAGTGACTTTGTTTACCTTGGATTATAAATATATCTCATTAGGTTGCTGCAATTAGGTTTTTCACAATTAAATCATTGATCCATAGTGTCAAAACATTAATCTTTTTTGTTTCATTATATGTGGGGCATTCTGAATATTATTAGGAATATTCTAATAGAAATAAAGTTTTACTTATATTTTCTCCTTTGTTGATATTCTTATTGAAGGCAGAAATAAGAGAAGTGTTCCCATCCCTGGCATATAATAACACATTACATTTTAATATCCCTTTGGAATGCCATTGTCCCATCAGAAGCAGCATTTGGACATCCATGAAGGCCTATGAGAGCCTGCACTACTTGAACAGTAAATTGTTTTCGTCCAATTATCTGAAAGTAGATGAAATATTTAGCAACTAATCTGAAGACAGCTGCTGTTACTAATAACCACAACTCCCTAGAGAAAGTCAAACCAAGCTCTGGTCTCTATCGCTAAGGAGGTTCATCAGTGTCAGAGCAATATCAATCAATCAACTGGAAAATAGCTATTGAATGATAAAGCATCATCATAAGCAACAGACACTTTTTTACTGAGGTCACTATGCATACCCTAACAGGCAAAAGGGCTACAAAATGACTCAATAACTTAATATCTAATTTTGAAATTCATTTATACTTGTAAAGTCCCTGCCAGAAAAGTATGAAACTTTCTTGAAAGGCTTTCTCTTTTCTTTTTACATTTCTAAGTTGGCTTCTCAAGGCAGCCACTATCAAAGCTATAGGAAAATAAAATGGTAAGAAATTCTTTAAAAGTACCTTTCCAGGAATACTATATATTGATTCCATAAAGAAAAGCAACAAGGTTGAGCCTTCAGCTAGCCATTTCACCACCATGAGATAAGGAATAGAATGAATATTTTGTACTAAAATATTTCATGGTATTTGCACTTATTGTATGCATGCCATCAAATTATATACACTTACCTGAAAATAACTAATGACTATTTACATTTTAAGGTACATGTATGACTCTCACATCAATCTGAACAGGGCAAAGAATAGCCATTAAAAATTGCACTGAGACTAAAAACAGAGATATTTAACCATCCATTTAGCATATGCCAGAACTAAGAGGCAGACTGAACAGTGGTTTTGTTCTTTACAATGTGAACTCCAACACAAAAGCTAATTTTACCTTTCATCACCTAGAAAACAGTATTATATTCCCTTCACATTGGCAAGCACACACCAAACATTCAAATCAGCAGTCGGCCCCATCCAATTATGCAGAGCACAATTTGCAGCAGCTAATAAGTAAAATCTGCAGCCAAACCGCCAGCTGCCGGACCAGAAAATACAAGTCACAAGCTTTTTTAGGTGGTACCAATCTAGTAATTATTTAACCTTTGCTGGTTGAACCATACAGACAAGGTATTTCTTGAACTTGGAAAATAAGAATGAATTCTGTTCTATTCATTAGTATTCCCAAGAGTTTCAAATTGATAGATAAATAGGAATAATAATAGCTAACATTTCTTGGGCATTTCGTGAGGAAAGTACTTTACATACATTATCTCATTCCATCCTTACCACAAACCTATGAGGTCAGTAACCTCATTAAGCATATTAAGCTTAACTAATTTTCATTAGATCTCAAAGCTAAATAAGTGAGGGAGTTATAAACTCAATGCCCAACCTTTCAAACTTTGCCTGTTCTGCCTCATAAAACTGCTCAGATAAATAGGAAATCAAGTAGATTCCAACTAGAAAAAGTGATTCTAAGAATTCTGCTCCAGTACCTGAAACATTCAGCATTTAGATTAGGTCCACTATTTTTGCAGAATAAGTCCTTAAAATTCAAACAAGGTACCTGGAATGGATACATAGTTCAATCCATCTATCTGTACCAACGAACCTATGCTCTGAGAAGAGGCAAATATTTTAGGTAGGAAAAGGTACAGACAGGAAGTGTCCTAAGAATGTCAGCTCCTAGACAGGACATTCAGAAGAGGATGGATAGACTTTGATAGACAGAAGTCATGGATTTGAAATAAAAGTAGAGGTTAAGGATAGAGGAAATGGGACCAGGAAGCAGCAGGTGAAACACTGCAGGAATATGGAAGGTTAAAGTCAACCTCAGGTTTTTCTTTCAAATAAACACCTTTCGTGGAACAGTTAAAGACATAACCTCTCCATGCTGGGCATGGAGCTACTCAAAAAATAAGTAAATAAAAATTGTATAAATAAATAAATTAATAAATAAATAAAGACATAACCTTACCACTTGGTATCCTATTCTTGGGGAAAAAAAAAGACTTCTACAATTCCAATCCTTTTGTTGTTGTTGTTGTAATATGGAATTCATACTTGCAATGATTTCTGCTTTGATATATTAAAATCTTATCCAAGAGAGAAAGCATGACATTTGGTAATTACTTATTAAATTGATTAATTCAAAAATCAAATTATTCCAAATTATATGAAAATTAATATCTCATAGGTTTTCCTAAAACAAAATATAAAAATGGCAAATTAAAGCAATCTTTCCCATTCTCAATTGCTTTTACTCACATGAAGACAAAGTATTCATTTCATATGGGACAGTCTATGATCATTTTATTACACAATGAAATAAATTTACTTATACCTCATTAGCACTGTTTTATGAATTAGCCTTCTGACCAACTCAACTTTTTTACACTAATGTTGATATTCAGACTATGTGAAGCAGAGTGACATAAGCTGGGTAATATCTCTAGTACAGTATTAATACAATTTTCTTTTTTAAAGCTTATTTTTGTAAAATAGCTTTTAAAGTAGTTTATATTGAGATATGCTGGTTTTTTTGGGGGGGAGGTTTGAGACATACTGTTAATCCAATTTTTCTCACTAGTCGAATTTTCAGCATGAGAAAGTCCTATGCATAATCTATAAAGTTTTCATAGTAGTGTTGTCCTATAATGAGTTAAAGATTATATACAATGAAACATTTTGATAATACGGGTAAAAGCTTCCAATTCTGGATAAGAAAAATTAAGCACACAGAATTTTATTCAATCTTCAAATTAAAACTGTAACTTCATTTCTATAGAGAAATGTAAAGTAACATCACATGGCATGATGGAAAGAGCTCGGCTTTGATTTTCTTACAAGTGCAATTTCAAAACATGCCAGTCTCAAGTGACAGATATATTGAAGAGTGAACTCAAGAATATGTAATCATAAGCAACTATCCATTCTCCCACTGATCCTTCAAATCCTGTCCTTGGGCTAGTTTTTTCCCTGTCCTTGGATTTTACTACCCTTTAGTCACATTTCACAAAAGCAATGTCATTTTAATACGAACATGCAATCCCTTAAACTACACTACTTGTGTAGTGAAGAATTAATCTTACCCAAAGAGAAATTTGTCCTTTGCTCCTGGTTCCTGGGAGATAAATTCTAAACCCTTAGAATTTCTCAGATGGTAGGATGTCTCTGACATTCATGATGGGCTCCTAGACCATGTTAATGTGATGACTCAGTGTGGGTAAGGCAAATTCAATAGTCTTAAAATGTGATCTGGCCACACCAGAAAAATAACCATGTGATGAAAAAGTAAGAACTTTTAGCCAGTTGATATCAGTGGGACTTCCAGCAGGGTTGGGGCTGGAGGTCCAGTTCATGTGGGCCATGATGCAATCAGTTCTGCCTACACAATGAAGCTTCAGTAATGGCTCTGGACACCAAAGGCAGGTGAGCCTCCTGGATTACAATACTCTGTATGCTCATTGCCTCGAATCATCAGTGCCAGAAGAATAACATGTCCCTGAAGACATGACAGCTTCAAGTTTGTAACTCCCAGTTCCATAGTCTGCCCTTTGCATTTCTTCCTTTGGCTGGTTCTAATTTGTTATAATAAAACTGTGATCTCATGTATGGTACTTTCCTGAGTTTTTTGAATTGTTCTAATGAAATATTAAATCTGAGGGAGTCCATCGGAACCCCCACATTTGTAGCCAGCTGGTTGGATGTGAGCTTGGCCCTGGGGACCCCTGAAATTGCAGGTGGTATTTGAAGTAAAAACGTCTTGAGGGGAGTTCCCTCTGACTTTACAGTTAAGTAAACTCCTTACAGTTGCTCTGAGAGTCTTGGGTAGACGTGGCCATCCAAAAAACTCCTTAACCTCTTTAACCTCCAGTTTGACCTCACTCTGGTGACACAAAGCTCTTACTCCATTTAATTTTTTGTTCCCGGCTTAATACTCCTCCAGGGTTACAGGAGGAAGTGGGAAAATGAGGACTTCCTACAGGAAAAGTTTCTCTCTTTACCCTGCCAGCTCTAGCCCCATTTATTAGCCACTGTTTCCAACTCAGTTGCATTCAAGTCTGTTTTGCATATTGTCATCTGGTACTAGGATTCTCAGCGATTTTTTTCTTTTTTTGATAACTCTCTGGTTCACAAATATTGACTTAGTCTTTGGGATGGTTTATGACTTTTCCCCTCTAGATGACCTTTCTGGGTAAAGTCCTAACTTGACTTAAGATAAAGAAAAATGTCTTCCTCATATCCCTTATATATTATTGTTGAGAGAACCTTCTCTTTCTACTGTTCCATTTCTACTCTTTTATAAACGAATGCTGGGAGAACCCATTTTACATAATGAAATCTTTCAGCATGTCTGGCATATTGTGTTTTTTTTAAGCTCATATTTCTAGAGGCCTCCCTTGTATCAGTGTAACTCAGTGATCAACGAATGACCAATCAGAAAATTTCCTTAAATGCCTTGCTACCATGTTTCCCACTCTTTGCCAAGAGAATCTATATGGAACTTCATTCAAAACCTGATTTTTTGTTTGCTTTTTTAATAATCCACTCAACTTATTTTTAGTGTTGCTTTATTTTTATCTCCCTACTTGAAATTCTGTCATACTGAGCATTAAATCAATACCTTTAGAAATATTTGAATTATCAAAATTTAAGGAATCCTGCATGCTCTAATCAGTCATGTCATAGATGTTTTATCACTGTTGTGGAAGACAGATGGCCAAACTGACTTTGAAAAATTCACCTTTGGATTGACTCAAAATATATGAATGTATTAATCTGTAAGAATTTAAAGCAAACATATAAAGTGATAAAGGTTTCAGAATAAAAAATAACCCAGCCTAATTTTTGACCTAAAATAAATCCTAGTTATTTTACAAATAACTATCTGCAAGGTAATGGAAAAAACTACTGGCCTTGGAGTTGAGAAGTCAGATGGTTACCCAGGTCTCATGCTGTCAAAAAGCCATACTGAGAGGTGTTAGCTGAAGCATAATTAGGGATAACTAGGAACGGCCTTCAAACAGAGCCTCTAGCACAAATACACAACGTCTACATCAGAACCTGTGCATTCTTTGCCTTAGCTTCTGTGTCATGGCCTTTGATGCCAAGTAGTTCTTTGGAATGTTCAATGCATCTCTCCCTTTTCCATTCTCTCCTTTTCAGGACTTGGGCATTTTGTGTTGGTATGCTGAGTCTGGCCACATTCACTTACCATCCATGTGATTGCTTCCTTCTATCTTTAAATCCTCTAATCCAAGCACTTATTAATTTAAAAATTCTGTATATCCCATTAAACAGATACTATCTGAGCTTCAGCTTTCTACCAGTGAATGAATTTTTGTTAAGGCTTCCCACCCATATTCATGGGATGTTGACAGACTCTTTAATTGCCTCAGGATTAAGTGATATCAGAGAGGTTCATGGAATGTTTGCTATTATAAAAAGTATATTTAACAGTTTTATCTTCTTTCACATATTATATTTATTCCTAATGATGCAAAAAATGTATTACATTTTTATTTAAATTCTAATGCTTAGGCATATAATTAAAAAATGACCAAACATATGAATAGGCAGTTACTAGTAGTTGAAAAAAATGCAGATTACAATAATAACAGCTATCACAGCTCGCCCATAAGACTGTGAGAAATGTAATGGTAATAATCTCACTACTGGCAGGGATATAGGAAAAAAGGTGGAAATGTGAATTGTTGCAGGCTTTTTGGAAAGCCATCTGGCAATGTCAATTAAAAATTTAAAATGTACATATCTATAAACCCTGCAATCCCACTCCTGGGAAATTACTCCATAGAAATAAAAGCATCAGTGAGTAAGACTATATGCACAAGGATTATTATTACACATTTATCATGGTAAAAGCCTGAAACAAAGAGAATGCCATTCAGTAAGAAAATAGATTGTGACACATTTCTACCATAGGGTATTATACAACCATAAAAAAAGTGCACTAGAGCTCCACCAAATAGATTAGAAATATTTTGAGAAAACATCAAGTTGCAGAAACATATATAATATAATTCCACATTCATAAAACAAACTGTGACTACATAAAACCCTCACATGTATGTATGTATGTATGATTTTGAGCATGAAGGTGCCTATGAAACTGATTCATGAACTTTATAATGTGGATCACCTAGATGTGGCACAAAAGGACAGAAAAGAAGAGGAAAGGAAGAGAGAAATTTAGAAGAAAACAAAGCTTGAAAAGATAAGCGTTCATAAAGAATAATATATATATATTTGATAAGATCCAAATGTGTAATATTATACGTGTGTGTTTCTGTGTGTGCACATGTGTAGGCATAAAGAAATGCACTAAAGGAAATGATCATCAAACAGTAAATATGGTTTTCTCATGGTAGGGTGATTTCTGGTAAATTTTACTGTCTCCATATAGTTTTTTGAATTCTGACTTTGTAAATGCTTGTATAATTTATATAATATATAAAACATTTACCTTGTGAAAAAGAAATGTTAGTGATTATTAAAACCATTTTTCTATTGCTATTCTGTATAAATGTAATGCTCCTACATCATTTGGTTAAAAAGTAATTGATAAATGTAAATTGACTTATTGATGTCCTGACCGTGACGTGAGAAATCGTCACGGTCTGTTTTTTTTTTTTTTTTTGGGGGGCGGGGGGGTACCAAATTACTTTATTTGAAGGAATGATACAAATGAAAGAAGTAGATGTTTTGGTACAACTTATAGAAAAGGTAAAGGTAGCCCCAACATGCATGCACTGCCTCAGTGACCAGGGAAGTCACCCTGTGGCTATGGGAAGACAGCCTAAGGCTTAGCTCTCACTATCACTGTTTCCCAGGGTGTGCTTGTCAAAGAGATATTCTGCCATGCCAGATTCGGGAGCCCCCATCTTGCGCAGGTTGGTTACATGGTCACCCAATTCTTTGATGGATTTCACCTGCTCGTTCAGGTAATGAGTCTCAATGAAGTCACACAAGTGGGGGTCATTTTTATCAGTGGCCAGTTTGTGCAGTTCCAGTAGTGACTGATTCACGCTCTTTTCCAAGTGTAATGCACACTCCATTGCATTCAGCCCATTCTCCCAATCGTCACGATCTGGTTTCTTAATATCCTGAAGGAAGATTCGACCACCTCGTTGGTTCTGCAGCTTCATCAGTTTCTCAGCATGTTCCCTCTCCTCATGAGATTGGTGGAGAAAATATTTGGCAAAGTTCTTCAAAGCCACATCATCACGATCAAAGGTGTCCTGTACACTGTGTCATAGATTGCCCCCATTCCTCAATCTGGTTGTCCAGACAATAGCACTTGCTCATTTCCTTGACCTTCTCTGTATGTTCTGGTTCTAGTTGCAGATCTGTCAGATTGAATCCCTACCGTCCTAACTCTGGCTTCATCATCTATAATGTGGCTTGTGACCTATACCACCTATAATTTTACATAACAATTGGCATCTAGTTGTCACTTTGAAATTCTAGATAAATTTTGTCATAATGAATATTATTATTTATCTCTTTAATGCTGTTTACTACCACAGCAATAGTCTCATATTTTTCATTTCTCTGGACATAGACATTGTGTCCAAGTAAGTGAATCTGAAGCATCCATAAATGAGAAGAGTCTATGAATGAAAATATATAGGCAACAAATGCAAGATTTTATAGTGCTTAGTCTGAGAAAGAGAAAACTTAGAATGAGCATTATATGTGGATATAAGTACTTAAATCGAAATGGCATCCAGAGAACAGAGCTAGAATAAATAGAAATTACAAAGAACAGAATAATCCAAGATGGAACTTTTTTATACTGTGAGTTGCACCAAAATAGTCACTGGTATTTTGGGGAAAATAAGTTCAGCCAAAAAAAAAAAAAAAAACCAGTTCCAATGGAGACATGGTTTTCATTATCAAAAATGCAGTAGAAGGATTTCATTAGAAAACAAAAGAAAATTGGACCAGATTATCTCCTATTTCCTTTCCACTTTGAAAATTCTGTGAGTTCTGCTTACTGGTTTACACATGTGGTTATTTATTTCAAAGGCTGGTTGGGTGAACTCCTATCTACTGGAGTTTGGATCAGATGATCCATTTGGAGTCAAAGCACTTACATCTCCTCCTGCTCTCTGCCCCTCCTTTTGATGTCCCATATTTCAAAAAAATGCTCAAAAACAAGTTGGCCAGGAAATGTTTTCTGGTGGATCTGTCCTCATTTTTGGCTTTTATGTTACCCCACACCACTGAAGATCACTTCTGAATATCTGGCTGCAGCATATATTCCAGGAAATACATATCTGTTACCATGAAAAGAGTTTCAGATCTTAATATTTTCTTCATTTCTTATTTTTTATGTCTAAAATCTGAGTTCAAAGTCTTAGAAGTAAAACCTGCTGTTAATCTTCCTGATTACTCTCTCTTGGAAATCTCCCTTTCTTACTTAGTTTTCCAGAATCAAAGTAAACTCTCGATGCAAAGACACCATTAGGCAACGCATAGTCTCCCAAAATTTCCTCCAAAAAAATCTTACTAGTTTCTTGGAAATTGTCTTCTTTCCTTTCAATGTCAGCCCTCTACACCCCCAAATGTGTAATGTCTTTCCCTGAGGAAGGCAAGGCATAAGCCAAAAAGAAAAAGATGACTGCCGATACCCTCATCAATCTTTCCCTTTGAATATTTTCTAAGATGTCCCAAGTTTTTATAATGGATCATCATTCTCCCTATGTGTGTGTCTATCTCTGTCTCTTTCAAGCTCTTCCTTACAATACCCCTTTTCTTTTTCACTTTCTCTCATTTCTCTACCTACCGTGGCTTCTTATGGCTGAATCCTCCAAGAAGGGTTTTTGAGATTTTGCATCTAAGTACAGGAACCATATTTTAGGGCATTTGACCCATTGCTTCATGGGAGTTTTCTTTCTTCAATTCTTTTTAATGTATCAACTTAACTAGATAGTAATCTCCTTAGCAATTTCCAAATATTTCTTCTACAATCATCTGAGTATGATGTTCTCTAGCAACCCTTTCATAGTTTTTTTTTTTCTTTCATAGTTTTTATCTACTAAATAAAGAGTGGCTCTATTTGACGAGTTATATACATGAAATACTTCTTTGGAGTATTCTGTACCAACTTTATTGGTATATATTTATTCCTGTATATTCCTGTATATCATCATGCTTTTAATTTTCTAATATTTGGATTAATATTATTATGTATATTATTAGTAATGGCCCATTACACGCATTTAATTCACTTACAAGTAATGACAAATACAATTTTATGCTTTATGTTTCTCTATAAGCTGTGGCTTAGTGGAATACATTCCAGGTATTAGAAAATTGGTGAATTAGAAGTAAGAAGAGAAGAATTTAACACAGAAGTTTCCCATCAGAAGGGAAGATCGTATCCTGAGAGAGAATATTCTAAAGACGTAAGGTGTGGGGGCACTTGAGTGGCTTAGTTAGTTAAGCGTCCACCTCTCGATTTTGGCTCAGGTCATGATCTCAGGGTTAAGAGACAGAGCCGGGCTCCCTGCTGAGAGTGAAGCCTGCTTAAGATTCTCATTCTCCCTCTCCCTCTGCCCTCTGCCTCACCCAAACTTGCTCTCTTTCAAAATAAATGAAAGAAAAAAAGAAAGAAAGAAGAAAGAAAGAAAGAAAGAAAGAAAGAAAGAAAGAGAAAGAAAGAAAGAGAAAGAAAGAAAGAAAGAAAGAAAGAAAGAAAGAAAGAAAGAAAGAAAGATGTAAGGTGTGAAGAAATAGGACAAAAAGTTGAGGAAGTTCTGGATTTAATAAAAATTAAAATGTTTATATTAGACTCTAGGGCTGAAACTTGAATAAAGATAAGGAGCCATAAAACAGTTTATGCCAAAGACAGTCTACAAGGTTATGAGGTTACAGTAAATGTGTCTAAGTTAGCTTCTTTGTTAAAGTGGAGGGATCCTATCCCAAATCCATAAATTAAAATGAAATATGAAGAACTTATAACTTTGAGGTGCTTACTGAGCATCATTTGCCCATGAGCTACCAGTTCTTACTACAATTTATCCTTTGCTCTTATGAAATACTTAGACATAATTTTATTTTAACTTACAGCGCTATCCAATTATTTCTATATCTGGAAAAGCACATAGCATGAAAGACAGTTTTCAAAGCCCAGAACATGAAATAGGCACAGTTTGGTTTAAATGGAGGTGGCCTTTTTTTCTTCATCTTTATAGATGAAGAAATATATAAATATGGGAAGGAAAGAGACTAGCTATAAGGGGGAGAAAGAAAAAGTAATTTTGGGAAATTACTGGGAAAACTATGTCACTAAAAATGTTTAAATAATTTAAAAAACTTTACAGAGTTTGAAAATCTCCTGGACTTCATGTACCTTTTAAGTTAATTCAGACTAGCTTACAATGTTTAATTGTATCTCTATAAGTTTTTTCCAATGGTTATTATACAAATCCTTAAGATATAGCAGCTTTTGAAATCTTACAGAAATAAACAAGATAGAAATCAAGCAAAAATTATAGACTAGAATAACCAACAGAGGACACCTGGTGGTGGTCAAGAGTAGTGCCATGTTCTTTCGTAGTTTTGTGCCTCACAATTCCACAAGAGAACTTCACCATAAGAGATTGTCAGGTGCCTGCTGGGCCACTTTCAACTGAGCAAGAGGTGCCACAAACATAGCACCCAATTAATGAAATAAAATTTAATATACTGTTTGATTTCTATATACACTTGTCCTAAACCGTTTAAAAATGTATAGTGTGATAGACAACCAAATTGTATTATAAACATAAACTTGCTAAGAGATTACATCTTAAGTTTCAAATCAATATATTATCCACCTTAAGTTTAAACAATGTTAAATGTCAATTGTATCTCAATAAACAAGTTGTTAAAATGTATAGTCTGGCTGGGAAGTGGTAAAGTGGAACCTGTAATCATACAGTAGATAATTCTATTAAAAGCAAACTTGCCTCATTTTTAAGGGCTAGATCAATGTTAAGTATTTTTTAAAATAATGTGCACTTAATAATTCCATAAAACAATGTTGTCATTGTTATTGTCTATCATTATGTCTATCATGAAACTACAGAATGAGTAGGAGGACATAGCCGAGGTCCTGGAAGGCAGAAGCAGCAGACACGTAGAAAGAGAGGTGATACAAAGTGTTAGAGGTCCTGAAACAGGATAAATACAGTGAGAACACAGAGGAAGGGGCCACTAGTTTGACAGGCTGGGGGAAGTGAAGTCAGGAAATGCCTCAACGGAGGAGGCACATTTTTGTTTGTTATCTTAGCACCATGTGCTGTGTTGGTCAGCCTTGTTGAATGCCTCTTCACTTAGAGAACAGGCAAGGAGCGATGTATTGTTACTCCTCACTCTGGCAGCATTAGCCTTACAGTCTGACTGTGGAGACTTCTCGTGACGTTTTCAAGGCCTTTTTAAGACAAATTTAGCAAACTTTCACTGTATTCCAAATATATAGGAAGAACAGACTTTAAAAACATATTTTAAAGCTCATATATTTGGAAATGAAAAAAGCAGGAGTCTGGGATCCAGATGAATAGAGTTTTTGCCATAGCTCTTCCACCAACAGTCATGTGTTATGAAATCATTGCAACTCAGTCTTAATTAGATTTTATGTCAAATGAGGCTTTGGGACATGGCGCTGTCTCAAGTTCCTTCTAATTCGAAGCATTAAATCACATACACACAGCGGCTCATCTGTGGACATCAAATATGTCCACAATTCCTTTTTTTTAGTTTGTCTCTCAGTCGCTGGAGCCTAATTCCCCTCCCTTTGAGTGTGACTTAGTGCCTCACTTTTAATGAATAGAATCTGGTGTGAGTGAGTGTCCGACCTCCCAGATTAGATAAGAGGCATTGTAGTTTTCACCTGGCACTCTCTTTCTTAGTTCACTCATTCTAGGGGAAGCCAACTGCCATCTCATAAAAACACTCAACCAGATCTATGAAAAAGCCCTTTATGGTTAAGAAATTGAGGCCTCCAGCCAACAGCCATAAGAGGGAGCCCTGGTTCCCCAGGTAAGCCTTGAGATGACTTGAGCTCCAGTCAACATCTCCGCTACAACCTCATTAGCAACCCTGAACCAGAAACCTTCCACCTAAGCTGCACCAGAATTCTTAACCCACACAAACTGAAATAATAAGCATTGCTATTGTAAGCCTCTAAATCTAGAAGTAGATTACTAATACACCATCCTTCAAGCCATCTCTTCCTTAGCTCACGACCTAAAACCCAGAACTTCTGGTATTCAAAACTCAGTGGACAACAACACAGATGCAGAATTATTTTTTTCTCTTTAAAGGTTTGAATATTTATTTTTTCTACCTCCATCCCCACCATAAGATGGAAATCTTAATACTCTCTCTCTAGACCTTCCTCTGTGTAACAGCATTATTGCTAAAAGGCCCTAGTTGTCATTTGTAGTTTACACAGCTCTTTTAACTAGTGTGTTCAGTCTTTATAGTTTAAGAAAGCAAATTTGGGAAATCACTGAACATCGCCTCCTCGAAATTCTGTCACCTATTTTCTGCAGCTTCAGTCAAGCCAGTATCAACTACGTAGGGGTGATTGCACCCCCTACAACTTCTCATTAGCAGGCATAACTCAAGATTCCAGAACATAGGGCAAGAGGCTCAGGTTATTTTATTTTTTTTCACATGGATACAGGGACTCTCTGTAACATAACCACAGAAAGCTTCAGTTTCCCAAGGTAATTATAAACACTGAAATTATTATTATTATTTTTAAAATTTTTATTTATTTATTCATAAGAGACACAGAGAGAGAGGCAGAGACACAGGTAGAGGGAGAAGCAGGCCCCATGCAGGGAACCCGATGTGGAACTCGATCCCGGGTCCCTGGGATCATGACCTGAGCCGAAAGCAGATGCTTAGCCACTGAGCCACCCTGGGATCCCTAAACACTGAAATTATTAATGGCTCTGGATTAACAAGACAAAAATAGTGCAGTATAAAGAGTATCACCTATGTAACTACTGGTCCTATGATTGAGTCACAGCATTGCTATTACTTGCTGTCTGACTACAAACAATTTGTTAAACTGCTCTAAGCTTAAATTTCCTAACCAGGAAAATGAGAGCATTGATAATCTGTTTTACATAGTGATTATAAGAAGTTAGGAATATACTGAATGTGGAAAGTCCTCAATAGAGTATTTTACACATTGTAGTCATTGCTGTTTTATTATATTGAGCCACCCATGAACACATACAAATTACTTAAAAATTGGTTAAATTCGTAGGTCTAAGACACTTGTAATATTGCCAAATCAATTTCTTCTTTCAGGACAACAGAAGTGTAGAGACTCCAGAAAGCTGCATTTCACGGTTCTACCACCAAGCAAACAAAACCATGGGCAAGTTGTTTATCTTCAAAGACCAGTTTCCACATCTAGAAAATGGGTAAATGAGTTAGAGGATTTTAAAATAGCTTTTTCGGTGCAAGTAATTGTAAAATAACACTTGTGGTTAAATGGAGAAGAAAGATTTTTAAAAGTCAGAAAAATAATCAGCATATATTTTTACCTACTATATTAAGGAAATAATTTTTACTTTGCATTCATTTCATTTGAAGCAGTATGTGAAAATGTTCTTATCTGTTTTGATAAGTAGTAGCCAGATGGTGTTCTAAAGATACATTTTTTTTGTAGTTTAATGCAATTGAAATGAGTTTGCTAGTCACCTCTTGAAACCTATGGAGCTTTAAAATCAATCATTTAGAATATGAAGATCCTACTGATGCTATTAAACTCTATGACTTCTAAATGTTAAAATCACCAAAGAACCTTTAATTTTACTGGTAATGACATATACAACCTTTTATAGGATATTAAGTATTCATATTAAATCATAATAAATATTCATGCTGAACCATAAGCCACCTGATATTGCAAATGGTCATTTATGTTGTCATTTATGTACCAATGTCAGTTCTGATAGGATAATGTTTATAATTTATTAAGCAATATGTCACAAGAAAATGTCCAATTCCACACTATTTCCATATTAGTAGCAATGAATGTTGCCAGGGCATGGGGAATATAAATTATTTCTCAGTTTGAACATGACGCTACTACAATAAAATGCCCATGGCTAAAAAAGTCATTAGCATGCACTATAGAACAAGCTTGTCATACGTAATACACACAGACACATACATACGCACACACACACACACACACATACACACAATTAGGGCATTTGGTATTGTACACAAAAAGAAATAAAGAAATAAAAAGCAGTGAACATCAAAGCTAAAAGTCCTCTGATTTACAGCAAGCACAGCAGGGATGAATGGGAGGCTTGCAATTAGATGCATAGGGAAAGGTTAGCTCCTTTAGAGTAAGCCAAATATTTATCCTTTATCTATAAGGGAGCAAGGTTCAAAGTCAGGTCAGCCAGGGAAACTTGGAACTTAAGGGAACTAGAAAACAGATCTTTTGGAAAAAGCTATTGCTTCCAATGGATGACTATGTGACTAATAAAAATGGAAGGCCTCATTAATTTTATTTAACTGTTAATCACCAGATGTTCTGAGCCATATGGAAAGAAATTTAATTTAATGTTTCCAGAGTTGTGATGTGTGTGTGGTATGTGTGTGGGGTGGGATGTGTGTGCTGTACCAATGTGTGTGCGAGTGAGGGAGTCTGTGTGTGTGTGTGTGTGTGTGTGTGTGTTAAGTGCAATACAAATAGATATTTATCTCCTAACAAAAGGAATTTGTTTTATCAGGTCTTTTATTTCAACCACAGAGAAAGCAGCACTGTCATATTTGTGATAACGCCCTAGCACCATACAATATTTTTCAGTTTACAGCATATTTTTACAGGTACTATTTTATCTGGTTTCTAGTTTGCACAACAATGCTATTATAACTAGTTTATTACAGAAGAAACTCAGGTCCAGAAAGCACAGAGTCACAAAACTCATAAGTGCAAGATCAGTGCTTGAAACAGGAGATCCACAGTCTCCACCAAAGTCCGTAAGAAAATGTGGAGAAAAGACATAAAACTGAAATTTTCCTGGTGTTGAGAAAACTGTATTAGGTTACTTCTTACCATTTCTCATTTAAATTATTCATCTTCTTCATCTTGTCTACCTCCTTCCCATTGTTACTATCTAGAGATTGAAAATATGGTTCAGTCATTCACTCAACAAAATTCTTGGTATCTACTATATCTCTGGAATAGACACTGCCAATATGTCTATGAGTAAAAAACCATGCCTAACTTCAGGTTGCATTTGCTTAGAGTCTGCTAAAGGAAAGTCAATTACTTTTGGTATTACTATCCCAGAGGGCATTCAGAATTCCTCTAATTCTGGAGGAACAAAGGCAGATACGCTAAGACAGCCTGGTACCATGGGGAAGAAACAGTTTGTGATGTCCTGTTTTTAAAACTCAAAGTTTAATGTAGATTTTTATTTACATTCTCATTTTCTTCCCCCTTTTTATTTCTTCTTTCCTTTTACTTTTCCAAATACCAATCAACAACATTTTCTACCTCATGTAACCGAAGTATATGTTCAGTGATCCAGGCTTTTTTAGGAGACCAATCGCCAAGACTGAAATTTCTTCTTTAGGGAGCCTCTAGTGGTGATACCTGCAACTGCAAAGGATTTGACAGTTTACTGTGAAGTCAGGGTCTCTTATTGATGAGGCTTGAGATTCCTTTCCAAGTCTGAATCTTGGTAGTTTAGGAATGCCAAACTGTAGGGATAGTTGCATGTATGGGAAGATTTCCATAGAGTGCACAGAAATCTTAGCTTAAAATCATAGTAAGAAAGAGTCCAATAAGCTGGTTTAAAATTAAACTTCAATCACTTTACTGTAATGACTGTCATGGTATTATCTGCTACCAAGGCATCCCAGAGACTCCAACCATAAAGCATCTGTGCTAGCTACCACAGAAACTCCCATTATGCCATTGTCTCTAACCCTCTGCAGGCTTGTGGCTCTCATGGTTGTGTAGAACAATGAATCTCTGGGAAACCATACAGCCATTCTTCTTTTGGGATCTACTACCCACCTGGGGGTGCTGAAAAGAAGAAAGATATGTATGTCTTCCATTCAAGAAGCCCAGAAATCCTACCATCTCCCAGTCTCAGAGATTCATTCTTTTCCTGAAGGAGATTCTCCTTCCTTCAAGTTTCCTTTCAATTCGTCCCTCTCTCCTCACCTTCAGAAGCCTACCCCAGGGACACCAGGGTGGCCCAGTGGTTGAGCATCTATCTGCTTTTGGTTCAGGTCGTGATCCCAGGGTCCTGGAATCAAGTCCCACAATGAGCTTCCCACAGGGAGCCTGCTCCTCCCTCTGCCTCTCTCTGTGTGTCTCTCATGAATAAATAAAATCTTAAAAAAAAAAAAAAAAGAAGCCTATCACAATCTCCCTGGAAGAAGTAGAGTACAAAAATTAAAAGCCAGTTTACAATGTGCCCTGCATTCTTGCATGTAAATTCTGTTTTCTTTCATGCCACAGACCTCCCCTCAAACAAGGAAGCATGGTGTCTGCCAGTTTTTGAAGACAAGTTATGGAAATTATTATGGAAATATGGAAAGAAAAATGTAAATTACTGTATTAGTAATCACCTTACATCACTACTCTTGGCAGAGATACAGCTGGACAGAGTTTGCACCTCAGAATGCTAGTGTGTCATGGTCTTGATGGGCTACAAACTGCATGGAGTGAGTTGGATCTGGTTTTGGTAAGGAAAGGGAGTTCTCTCTAAGGTCACAGGCAGATTTTTAGGGTGATAATGATGGTGGTCATTGGAGGGTGGGTCATGTAAAAAGACAGGTAGTCACAGTGAGGTGTGAGCTGACATCATGGGAGACAAAGAAAACAGAAAAGGCAAGGTTTTTGATAAGAGCCCATGGCATAAGTCATTGTAGGTCCTATGACATCTGAGGGTTCAGGCTTAAGACAGGTCAATAGACACTAGGATAAAAGGCCTTAGAATTCATTTGGGGTTAGAAAAATAATAAGAGAAGAACATGAAATGGCAATTTCAAGACAAAAGCAAAGCTGAACATTTGGCTTTGTATTTGTTCCCACCAAAAAGACATGTAATTAAAGTATACAGGTTATGGCCTAAGTAAGGCCTCCATATGTAGACCTCAGGAGAAAATTTAACCTCAGGAAAACCTAGATATTGCAGTATATACTACCATAAATACTTCAATTTTCCACAAGATACTTATTTACAAAGAAATCCATCTGTATGAGAATGAACTTTTAAATCTCTTCCCTAAATACATGTACCACTCAATGAGAGGTTTGGCCAAATAAAGTTTGAGTTTATAGATGGTAGACTCCAAATAACTGGCAAAGATTGAATAATAGCCTGATGAAGCTAAAATAACAAAGCTTTGATTTTTCTCTCAGTTATCGTTCTGTTTATCAATTTCCTTCAATTAATATGGGCAGCAAGCATTTGGTAGTCTAGTGGTGAGCACAGTTGCTTTCTCGATAATATGGGTAAGCTTAATGTATTAGTTTGCTAGGGCTGACATAACAAAATGCTACAGACTCAGTGGCTTAAACAGTAAGTTCTCTGAGTTCTGGAGGCCGGAAGTCCAAGATCAAGATGTCATCAAAGTTGGTTTCTTGTGAGAACAATTTTGTGACTCAAAGAAAACCACCTTCTCCCTGGGTCCTCACATGGCCTCTTTCTGTGTGGCGTGGCATTCCTTTTCTTTATAAAGACACCAGTCCTGCTAAACTTGGGGCCATCTTCATGACCTCAATTAACCTTAATTAACCTTAATTACCTCTCTAAAGTCTCTATCTTCAAATATAGTCAAATATAGGGCTATGGCTCAACATATGAATTTTGAGGGAGTGGACACAATTCAGTCCATAACACTTAATACAAATTTTTATTAAAATGTTTTAAACTTTGAGAATATCACTTCAGCTTTGACAATGCTATTTTCTGAAGGAAGTGGTAGTTAAGAAGTTACATAGAAAAATATGGTTCTAAAAAAAAAAGAAAAATCTGGTTCTGGGTTGTGTGGTAACCTTTTGACCCCGTAGAATTTTAAATTTAAAATAAATGAAAGATTTAGAGTTAGATTTATCTACCATTAAAAGTGACTTACCCTTTGCTAATTCAGGTGGAAGGTGCTCTAGTGTAGATGCTAGACAAGGAACCAAACCACACACTTAAATTTGGGTAGACTTAGAAAAAGAGGAAATGAAGGAAGCAAGATTCTTTGTACATATTTTAAAATTCTAATTTCTGAGTGGGTCAGTAATAGTAAAGGTAATTTGATAGACTTTTATTCTGTGAGAGCAAATATTTTATTATAACATGACGGGGTTTTGCTGTTATTATGCATAGCTGTCAGCAAATTTGATGTTCTGTATCATTTGAGCAATGATGATAAATAGCATGCTTTAGAGTGTGGACTGAGGGACTAGACTGCCTGGATTCAAATCCTGCTCTTAACAGCTTGTATTAAATTACTCAAACTCTGTGTCCTTCAGTTTCTTTATCTATAAGATGGTAGCCATGATAGCTACCATAAATTTGAGGTGAAAATTCAATGAGTTAAAGCGTGTAAAATCCCTAAACTGCTCTCCACCAATACTAACTGTTCAAAAAAATTTACTTCTATTGCTGGTTAAGTATCATGTGAAAATGATAATATGGGGAGTTCTATGAACACTCTTCATTGCAAAAACAACTATAAAAAATTTTTAATACTTTTTAAAGTTTCTAAATTATTCTAAGGGCATATAGAAAATGAAGAAACATTCAATTAAAAAAAAGTATTATATCTCTGTAAAAACAACCAAACTGTGTGCACTTGAGCCATGACTTCCACTTCAAAATGGAAGTTCCACTTTCATGACTATGACTAAGAAATGGAGATTCCTCTCCCCCACTTAGTCAAGGGCTACAGTGTCTCCCAGAAAGGGTCAGGCTGCCAGTATTTCTTATCCCCTCCAGCTCTGTGTTACAAAGGCTAAATCCAGGCTAGTGCAGATGAGAGGTCAAGGGTCCCTTTTTGCTACTTATCTCTCACTTGTAGGTCAGAGGTTTTACCCCAGATGCAGCAAGCTGAGAATACTGAGACCTCCATTGCCCTTGCTCCAGCAAACATGTAGGACAGAGATTTCACTACAAGAAGATCCCTACTTTATCCTGCTCATAAAGCTTATGAGCAGCTTAGCTCATAAGACAAGCCACTCTAAGACAAGTGGCCACTATCCTGCTTCCAGTTCCAGAACAGTAGTGTAGGGATTTTGCTGAGGGGCAAGGCTGAACATAAAAACAGTCAGTTCTGATGTTTTCCCCATGGTAATTACGTTTATTTGGAATAGAATATGAGGAAATTCAAATCTAAGTATATCATCAAAAATAATGGGGAGTTTGATGATGAGCAATCATGAGGAGCCTGGTAACTTTGTGAGAGCCACAAGCTAAACTGTAGATCAATGGACATTTTCCAGATATAACTAGGATAAAAACAGCTAAGGAGAGCCCCCCACCACCTCGGGGTTGGAATAAACCTCATAGGCTGGCCTCAAAGACTACCCTGTAAAGGAGACTGGATTTAAGTGGATCAGAGTGGTCTAAAATCAATCAATCAATCAATCAATCAATCAATCAGAGTGTTAAGTAATTTATGCCAGGCACATTGTTAAAAACAATAGAGCAGGTAGTATGAAATTGGTGGAAGCTAACAGCTGGATGTGATACCAACAGAGACAAACAGCTTAACAAAGATATCCAGAAAAGAGACAGCATAAAAACAGTCTTGCTAAAATCACTGTCATCCCAGGATGACTGTGAGCACACCCAAGACTGCATTCTCTGAGGAGTGACATCACAGGCTGATCACTGAAGGGGAAACAGACTTCACTAAAATGATTCAGCCAATCACTAAAACATTAAGCAAGCAAACAACAAAAGACCTCAGAAGAAAGGGATCTGTTTCCAGAATTGTTATATTACCTAAAAAGTTCAATTTTCAACAGCAAAAAAATTTTAAACATGCAAAGGAACAGGACAGCGTGACCTAGGGGTAGGGAAAAAGGAAGGCAACAGAATCTACCTTTGAGAGGGTCCAAATGTCCAATTTAGTAACCAAAGCCTTCAAGTAGCTCTCATGAATATGCTCAAAGAACTAAAGGAAACAATACTTAAGTAAAAGAAGGCATAATGACAAGTATATAACTAAAATGAAAAATGTATTAGCAGAACTGGATAGTAGGTTTGAGCTAACAGTAAAGAATCAGCAAACTTGAAGAACCATCTCAAGAACAGAGGAAAAAAGAATGAAGAAAAATTAACAGATTTTCAGAGAATTAGAGTATAAGTTCAAGTGCACAAACATTAGTGCAATAAGAATATCAGAGGAGAGAGTGACAGAAACAGACAGTATTTGAAAAAATAATGGCTGAAAAATTCACAAGTTTAATGAAAAACATTAATCTACACATCCAAGAAGTCCAATGACCTAAATGCAAGAAATTTATATCCAGACATATCACAGTGATAACGTTTAGAAGCAGAGAGGAAAAAAAAGTCCTGAAAGCAGTAAAGAAAGAGACTCATCCTATATGAGGGAGCCCCTATAAGCTAAGAGCTGGCTTTACATCAGACACAGTGGATGCCAGAAAGCAGTGGGATAATACATTGAAAAGGCTGAAAGAAAAAAAAAAAACTATCATCCAAGCATCTTACATCTAGCAAAACTATATTCAGAAATGAAGGCAAAATAAAGTCATTCCCCTGTAAACAAAACTGAGAAATTGTTTCTAGTAGCCTCACTC
This sequence comes from Vulpes lagopus, assembly GCF_018345385.1. Taxonomy (NCBI): domain Eukaryota; kingdom Metazoa; phylum Chordata; class Mammalia; order Carnivora; family Canidae; genus Vulpes; species Vulpes lagopus. The sequence goes on along the minus strand of NC_054829.1, from coordinate 88,510,242 downwards.
TAAAATCTTAGAAAGGCATGAACTATCAAAAATGACTTAAAAATAAATTGTAAAAATCTGATAAGATCTATAATGAATAAAAAGATTGAATTAATAATGAATGTTTCCACAAAAAGAAACTCAAATTCAGATGACTTGACTGATAAATTTTACCAAATATTTAAAGAAAAATTATTTTCAAACTGTTCCAAACAATAAAAAAGGGAACACTTCCCAACTCATTCCATGATACTAATATTACCCTGATGCCAATACCATCCAAGAAATTCTAGACCAATACAGGTATCCCCAGTTTTGGGAAAATGCTCATTATGTCACTTTGCTTTTGCAAAAGACCTAAATTAGTGCCTGTTTTTGCTAACAGAAAGGAATCCAAAGAGGATTTTTGCTTTTATGAAAATATGGTGAAAAGCAAAAATAGCATTCGGCTATTGTTTTGCAGGGAACTATTCCTTATAAAGGCAGCATGCACCCAGAGAAGTAAGAGTGCCATCACCAAGCTCCCACCTCAGGACTACACTTGGCATCTTAGCATAAAGCTGCTATAGCTCTGATCTGTGTCTGTGAGCATCTATCTGTGCTTTATCTTAATTTTTTTTTTTTTATGCATCAGTTAACAAGATGTGTCCCAAGGTATCAGAAAAGCCTGCGAAAGGTTATTTTTCAGGTCTATGAATGCTCAAACATTTTTCCATATAAATTTTTTTTTACCCTTTTTACTTTCCATATAAATTAATGGTAATTGCTTGTCTGCTTTATGCCATTTCAGCTTATGAAGGATTTCATAGAAACACTCTACTTTCAGAAAGTGGGAGAAATCTGCACCTCTTATGAATATAGAAGTAAAAATCCTTCAGAAAATGTTAGCAAACTAAGCACAACAACACATGAAAAGTACTACATACTATGAAACAGTGGAATGTACCCAAGGTTGGCTTAACATTCAAAAATCAATTAATATAATATAACGTATCAATAGAATAAAGGACAGAAACCTCATAGGCCTCTCAGTAGACATGGCTAAAGCATTTGACAAAATTCAATACCCTCTCATGATGAAAACCACAAGGAATAAAAGGGAACTTCCTCAACCTGAAAAAGTCTCCAGTGTCTAGGATGAACCTAGGATGAACCAGAGACAGTAGTACCCTGATGTCCTACTTTAGACCAGGATCCTTGTGGGTCCATTTCTCTCCTTCAGGGTGTTGTCCAACTCTATCACCATCATCACAAAGTATGAGGTTGACTACAATAGTCATCCAGGGAACCCTTGGCTTAATTTTGGAAGGGTAACCTAGTGACAGGATAACTCTTACTAGTCATCAGCATGGGATTTCTTTCATGGTGTCACACAAGAATGAGCTACCACAATAGGGCTAAATTACCTATACTGAGTGAGCCTCACTCATAGCACACATTGGACAATTAGGGCTCACTGCTACCAAAGGCCAGCTCTGATCTTTGAGCTTGAGCCATATGTGTAGGCCCATAGATTAGCTCTCCTCTCCTATATTTCAACTGTTGTTGACTGCAGCTTCCTTCTCTGGTTTACAACACCCAATGACAGTGTTAATAGCAGATTTCCTTTATCGTGAGGGCCCCCTCATCCTGGTATCCAGGGCAGTTATCCCATCTTTTCTGTAGACTTCATGCCTAATGTCAGGCTATCCTTCAGGTATCCTTCAGGGTATCCTTCAGCTGCATCCATCTCCTATGAAGGCTTTCAAAAAGGCTTTCTTTACAATGCCAATCAACCTTCTGATTGATATCCTTTCTTGCCTATAATCATTATGGTGACACTTGCTCTCCCCAGTTGGCTTTAAGCTATACCAGAAAAAGGATAAACATTTCTTGTGTGAATGAGGTAGTTCTTGCTCGATCCACAGTCCTTTTACCTGTGTTCCCCATTGGTGGCACAACGTGGATGACAGGATGGTAATCAACATTTAGAGAGATCACATTCCAGGATTATTGTGATTATTGCTCTAGAAAAGACCTGGTTCTAAATGTATGCAATAAAATAATAGTAATTTTAACATGACCAGGAAACAAATTATTATTTACATGTTCCTAGGTACCCTGGGTAAGATTTTCAAGTATGGTTTTCATCAACGAAGTGCAGTAACAACTTTTGAGAGAGTCATTGAAAGCCAGTATTCACTAGCAGCTCTACAGTGAGATAAAACTTTCCTGAATTTCTCAGTGTTCCTGTAAAGAAATCTAGCCTCTTGATAGTTCTCAAAGGCCATGAGAATAGATCTGTAGCCATCTGTCTAGTTAAATGATCTGAGATAGCCTAGAATAGGTTCCTATATTAAGCCCCAGGTTTCCAGGAAGACTGAAGGCTATCTCCCTAGGTATTTACATTTTAAGGAAGAATGAATAACAACATAATAGTATGTCAGGTTCCACAGTGGTTCATATTGCTTGTATGCATTATTGCTTCGGGAAGAAAATCACTTAATTCCTGCGAGCTTCAGTTTTTCCTCTGAAAAATGGGCATAATCATGCCTACCTTTCAGAACTGTACAGTCTCCAAAACATGTTAGTAACGTATCTGACATATCATCAATAAATGTTGAGCCAATTAAATGTCAGAGTTTAAGTGAATACCAGAGTTCACAGCTTTTTAGTGGCCATGCCAGAATTAGAATCGCTAATTGAGCACTTTCTGACATGCCCCGAGTATGAGTCTAGGCATTGAGTTCTGGACCTCCTATCTGCTCAGACCAGACATGTTAATATCGCAACTGTGTGCAATACTTCTCAACCCTGACATTATATTGGTAATTTAAAATTGTCCATGACCAGTGTACTTATACCACAAAAATCAACAAATGCTATAAATCGAGAATTTTGTTTATGGGGGACCCATTATTAAATATTCACCAGCATACAACTAATCTAGGCTGGTAGGTCTGGAACTCAGTGCATCAAAAGCACTTACTGTTTGGTTCAGTCTAATGAATATGCTGTAGGCAGCACTTTGAGAGGTCCCTAAGGATTTCAAGTCACAAATATCCATTTATAGTTACTATGGTGCCCCATGTGTGTTTAATTACCTTGTGGCAACTTCCAAATTGAGTGATTCTTGCTCTATTACCTTGTGGCAACTTCCAAATTAGGTGATTCTTGCTCTATGACTTCAGATATCTCTTTTAAAACTCTTCTAGTATTTGTTTTCTGAATGTTGCCTTCTCCCACATTTCTTGAAAACAGAATACAAAGCTTAAAATCGGGGCACTGATTTTTTTTCCCCATCTCTTTTCTGTTGCCGGTTCAGTGAAGCTTCCACCCCAAGCCAAATTAATTGTTCAGGGCTCTGTGCTCCTTACATTTTGCTCAAACTGTTAATATCACACTTATCACATTGTATTACCATCAGGTTTTTCCTGCTTCTTTTCTTGGCAAGATCGTGAGCTTCTTAAAGACACCCCCCCCCCCATTCACGTTATCACCACTAGCACCTAAAATGCTGCCTGGTTCACAGTAGGGCACTCACTAGCTCTATATTGAGTTTAGTGGGGCTGGCTCGGAAAAAAACAGATGCAGCCAGTTTATTTTGATAAAAATACCTCAATTAAAAGAGGGCTACATTTTGGAAAGCTAATAACAAATTATTTTTTAGGTCACAAACATATTTAAGCAGTTCCTTCTACAATGAAATTCAAACCACATAATAAATGCAATAGAGGAGGAAAAGATAGAACAGTGAGACTTTTGGCATAAAGGTACAGAGGCAACGCACTTGAATGAGAACAATTCAGTTCTCAGTGTTTTAGAACTACTGGCCTGAAGAGACTCTAGCTTTCTGGTAAAATGAGGATAACAATCTTACCTAAATGCCAAGGCTGATGTGAGAATTAAATCAGAAAAACGTCCCTGGAAGTTCCTTATAAACTATAATACACCACACAAATAAAAAGTATTATTCTACCTGCCGAGACCTACTTTGTAGAAAAGTTGAAAATTTCTAGCACTTCTATGACTATGAGATCTTGTCATAGTTTCAGTATTGTCTTTATTTTTTATTTTTATTTTTTTTCTTAAGTAGGCTTCATGCTGAGCATGGAGCCTAACATGGGGCTTAAACTCAGGACTCTGAGATCAAGACCTGAACTGAGATCAGGACTGAGCTGAGATCAAGAGTTGGACACTTAGCCAACTGATACACCAGGTGCCCGTGAGTATTGCCTTTAGAGGCCTGTTTCCCCATGCCAGGATAAACACTCACCCCGAGTTACCACTGAATAAACCTAGTTTCCTATCTTCCTTTCAGGTTTTGGTGTTTTAAGAAGCACCTGAATCTGATCTGTAATATCATACTAACTAGTTGGTACTGCCATCTAGTGACTTCCATAAACCAATCAGCTAACTCCATAAAATTTAATTACACAGATATTTAAACAAATCAATGCATAAATATTCAATTTTATGAAAGTGCCCTTTGTTTCTCATTTACATGAAGTTTGTGTGTGTGTGTTTGTATGTGTTGTGAAAGCTGTTATTGAAAAGAATTTTTTAGATAACATGCCACTAATACCTAGTTGCATAGCTGCGCTATAGCATCATAGCATTCATTATTAATTTTGCACTGTCCTATTTCTGGCAGAAACCTAAATCTTGATATCCATATTAGTGGCATTTCTTTTTCTGCATCAGCAAAGGAAGAGATGCTTTGGTGCCATCACAGGTAGAATTATTCTGGATTTATTAAAACATTGCTAGCATGTCTTGATGCCCAATGACAGTGATCAAGCAGCTAGAATCTGAACAAACTGCTGTACATCCTCTCTGATTTCTCAGACATGTCTGCCTCTTGCACAAAGAGCACTGCCCACAGAAACAGAATGGGGTCTTGTGCCATGTGCTGCCTAAGAAATACTAAGAGCAATGTGTGGTCAATGGCTCACATAATAATGTCAGGATTCAAATAAATAAAATCTTTAAAAAATATATTTAAAAAAAGGGGGATCTCTGGGTAGCTCAGCAGTTTAGCACCTGACTTCGGCCCAAGGTGTGATCCTGGGGTCCCAGAATCGAGTCCCACATCAGGCTCCCTGTGTGGAAACTGCTTCTCCCCGTGTCTCTACCTCTCTCTGTGTGTGTCTCTCATGAATAAATAAATAAAATCTTAAAAATATATATATTAAAAAAAAATGGTGCCAGGATTCAGCATGTGATGTGGGGCCTGCAGCCTGCATGTTACTTAAGGCATGTGCTTTGAGAGATCATTCCCGAGAGAGCTCCTAATGAGAAAAACAAACCTCTGTTTGCCTAAACCTCATAAATCTGGAATCTACTTTTAATCACCCTTTACTTATATCCCACATTTTACCCAGTGATAGCTCAAAAACGTATTGCATAATTTTTTCATTATCACCATTTTTTCTAGATGTAGCACTGTATCATTACCTACATTTAAAAAGGAAAAGTTAAAAAAATTAAAAAAGAAAACCAGATTACCTAAATACTTAAGGGATTGTGCTTTGTTTTTTACTCTGATTCACCAGAGAAAATCAGATGGATCCCTCTCTCTTGTGTGCTGTTAGCACTGTACCTTACCGTCTGGAAGTATTTATTACAATAGTAATTAATTTTGGTTAAACATCTGAAACATCTGCAACCCTGCCTGAATGAAGGCAGTTTAAGAGCAGGGATACATAGCATCTGCCTAGGCCCTCTCTCCCTCCCCAGAGCTCAGGGTCTCCCTGCGTAAAGTAGGCACTCAAAGGAAAATGTATTGAATGTAAAATAAATGACCAATGTCTGAAGAGAAGTCTTAAAATTATTTCTTCTGTACATGATCTCTACAGATTACAAACCATGCTACAGAAAGTCTATCTCTGCCATTTTTTTCTAAACCTTATTTCTATTAACCCAGCTTTTTCACTAATGAGCTCTTAAACCTTGTAATGCCATTGATCCCTCTGTACTCTATTTCCTCATTTGTAAAATCAGAATATCATAGCGAAAGAGGGATAGTTTCTTTTATCTCTTCCTTCTATTAATTATGTTCTATTTCTTCTTTATAGCTTTATTGCCTTGGCCAGAACTAAAAGAACAATGTTAAACAACAATGATGATGGAAGAAGGGGGACACTGGGTTTTTAAAAAACCCGTGTAAAAGGCCATTTGAAGCACACCAATGTTTCACACTATGTGTTGTCCAAGTTCTTTCTGGGGAGTATCCTAATGGTTCTAAGATATTCCAAACTCTTAAAGTCTAAGATCAAAATGAACAAAAATGGATAGAGGAAAAGCATAGTTCCTTTTAAACAAGCTGCTCTTTTAGCACTTTAAAACTGAATCTTGAATTATAATGCAAAAATAAAATCATTTGAGTGCAGGCAATTAGTTGAAAAGGAGAGATGATCACATAGCCTTCTGAGGTAATAATTTGCAGGAAAGCCCATAGATTCAATGTTTTAAGTACTCTTTTCATATTTGATCAATGTAATCTTCTTGTTCATTTTAATGATGATGTTAACATTAGGCTGTCTGAATCCTTTGATTTACTGCTAATTGTCAATTTCCAAGCCATGCTCAGCAGATGCTCACGCCTGCATTCATAGATATAATTATGTGAACCATCTTTTTAGCAGTCAAGGCCATTGATTTAAAATGTAGGTAAAATAGTAGCTTTGGGAAATAATTATTTTCAAAATCCAGGCATTCTTTTTAAGATTAAAAAAAATCTATCTAACAATGTAGAGATGAATGCTTTGCCTTTATAGAACCATCCTTAATGTTTTCCTTCCATATGCTTTTTCCAAATGTTCCACCAAGGGCCTATAAACTTTAAATGATTTTCTCTTTGTCAATTGCTTCACAAGGGAGGCCAATTCTTCTCAGCAGCCCCTCCAATCACTCACCACTTCCAGGAATTTAATGAGACTCAAATTCTTTCATAGGACAACCACCCTGGTCCTTGCTCGATGGGCACATGTACAAAGTAACCATGGATCAAAGAGAGGCCATACTGCAACAGCAAAGATTAAAAATGAACCCCTGATATAGAACCTTTCCCAAGGTGACCAGAAGGCTGAGATGGGGATCTTTCAATCCCGGAGGGAGCAGCCATTTTTGTCACAGGAATAGATATATATTCGGCATATAAACTTACTTTCCTTGCTCAAGATGTCTTTGCCAAGATTACAATCTGTGGAATTCTTATTTATCATTGAAGCTTCTCACATAATAGAACTTCTGACCAAGGAAATAATTTTATGGTGAAGGAAGTTAGCAATGTGTCTTGCCCATAGGATTACCTGCTATAGATAAAGACAAGCAGAGTAACATCAGCAAGAGAGCAGACTAGGAGGTCCCAGGCCTCGTTTCTCATCAAAAACTATCACTTAACTGCTTCCAGAGTGAAAATAACTCTGAAACAGTTCGAGAGTCCAGTTTAGAAGCTGCGGCAACCTGGTGAAGCAAAACAACAAGGATAACTGTGTAGAAGAAGGTAGAAAAAATAGCTTCATTTTACTCACATTACCCCATTCCTCAGGCACAGCTCAGTGGTAAGATGAACCCTTTCAGCTGTCAGATCCCCCATGGGGAAAAGGAGAGCAAGAAGACACCAGCAGTCCTCCCACTGCCAGAGACCCACAGTATTTACTGCTGAGGAACCCCCCAGTCTTCATCAGTAAGAACCCCAGTTTTTGGAGCCACCAGGAGCTCAAATTGCCACATCTCCCCCTGGTTGGAGATATTGTATGCCCTCCCAACTGCCACCACCATGTACCACTCCTGTTGACACTGTTTTGCACCCCCAAGGACTAGGACCACCACATACCCCTAGACCTGGAACCCCCACACATCTAACTGTCCCAGAGCCTACATGTGCTTCTGGACAAGGTGCTATCATGCCCCCCCACCTCAGAACTGGTGCCCTTACATTCTCCTAAATCCAACACCCACAGAGCCTGTGTGCCCCCTGGATGGGTGTCACTGCCCACCCCATCCTGGTTGGCACCCTCATACCTACCCACTGATATAAGTCCTTCCCTACTAAAGCCAGTATGTAAAGTCTACAAGGAGGTAACTGCTACTTCTAGTGAGCAGACACCAATACAAAGCCCTCAGGAACACAGAAAATCAGGAAGAAAGATAACACAGAAGGAAGAAAAGAAGCATCTACTAACAGACCCCCTAAAATGGAGATCTATGAATTGCCTGACAAATGATTCAAAATGATTATTTTAAAGAAGTTTAATGAGCTTCCAGAGAATACAAACAATTCATTAAAACCAGAAAAACAATATATAAACAAAGTTCAACAGAAAGGTAGAAATCAAAAGACAAAATAAAACAAAAAACCCCACAGAATTTAGTTTCTGATAAGGGTTGTCTCTCTGACTTGAAAATAGCCACTTTCCAGATATATGTAACATGGCCTTTCTGTGTATATGTGCAGAAAGAAAAAGAACTCTTCCATGTCTCTTTCTCCTCTTATAAAGACATCAGTTCTACAAGTTAGGGCCCTACCCTTATTGACCTCATTCAACATTAATTACCTTCCTAAAGGCCCTATTTCCAAATAGAGTCAGATAGGAGGTTAAAACCTTAGGGGCAGCCTGGGTGGCTCAGCGGGTTGAGCGTCTGCCTTCTGCCCAGGGCCTGATCGTGGAGACCTGGGATTGAGTCCTGCGTTGGGCTCCCTGCATGGAGCCTGCTTCTCCCTCTGCCTGTGTCTCTGCCTCTCTGTGTCTCTCATGAATAAATGGGTAAAATCTTAAAAAAAAAAAAAAAAACCTTAACATATATATTTTAGGGGGCTACAATCCATGCCATAACACTTAAAGCACCCCCTGCCAAATTCAGGTACTTCTCACATGCAGAATACATTCACCCTGAACTAATAGCTCCAAAAAGTCTTAATACATCCCAGCATCAATCCCATGTCTAAAATATCATCGGAATATCCTCTGAGTCATGTACATGTAAGACTTAAGGTGTGCTTTATCCTGAGACGCAATTCCTCTCTAGCTGTTACCTCATAAACCCAGACAAATTATGCACTTCCAAAATATAATGCTGGGACAAGCATAGGATAGACACTCCCTTTGTAAATAAGAGAAATAGGAAAGGAAAAGGGAGTGGAGGATGTATCTCAAGAAAGCCCAAAACATAGCAAGCCAAATTCCAGACCTTAAAGCTTGAGAATAATCATCTCTGGCTCGCTGGTTTGTTCTCTGAGGCCCAGGGGAGCAGCAGTCTCACTCCACGTTCCTGACCCCACCTCATCTCATCTCTTGACACCAAGGAAAGAGGCCCACTCTGTGAAACGAAGGAAGAAACAGCCTTACACATGGGCATGTGGTGTGAGTGGTCGTCCTCCTGATCTCTGAATTGCCTTTACAGTCATTCTTCCCTTTTCCTGCAGGATATGTAGTACACTCACAGATGGAAAACTCTATTGCCCCATCCTGTGGAACCCCTAAAATCCAAAGCCTTCCTTTATTTCAGATGATCTCTGTCCCTTTCAATTCAAACTAGCAGTGTCTCTACTGGTGTAATCTCTTCTCTAGTTCTGGCTTCTGCAGGCTGTTGATTAAGATTATGCACAATCTCTTTAAGAAGTTATTGTCCAGCCACACCCTTGGTGTTCTCTCCAGAACATATTTTCTCATTTTTTGTAATATGCATAGACTGAGAATTTTCCAAATCTTCACGGGTTACTTTTTATTTAAGAGTTCCTTCAATTTCTCTTTCTCCTCTCATACTTCACTATAAGCATTAAAGAGAAACTATGCCATAAGTTCAACAATTTGCTTACAAAACTAGTCATAAGGGGATCAGCAGTTTAGCACCTGCCTTCAGCTCAGGGCATCATCCTGGAGTCCCGGGATCGAGTCCCACACCGGGCTCCCTGCATGGAGCCTGCTTCTCCCTCTGCCTATGTCTCTGCTTCTCTCTCTGTGTGTCTCTCATGAATAAATAAATAAAATCTTAAAAAAAAAAAACTAGTCATAAGGCTAAAGACAAAGGAATTGTACATAAGCACTGTACTTATGTACAGAGGTAACATTTTCCCCACAGGGGTATATGTTAATAATTCTGAAACCATATGTATAATGTAACTGAATGATTAAGTAAATGATTGGCAATGGAGGGAGCCAGGTTTCTCATGGTTGGAGTAGGAGGTCACAGCCAAGCAATGGGAGTCTATATTGATTCACATGGCAATGAATTAGAGTATAAATTCATATTTAGCTTAATATAGATACAAATTCTTACATATAGCAATATTCATGAATGCATCTGGTTAAAAAGAAACAGCAGGTCTAAAATGGAGTCACTTTTGCTAAACCCTACCAATACTTAATACATAACCTAACTTCAGGTTTAGCCTCTTTCAAGAGTGAAATTTTAACTCAATCAGCCTGGAATTTACTGGTCAACACTAGTGAGGGAATCTATGCCATAAAACCCTGTTTTCCCTGAAAGGAAAATAACCTAACAAGGTTAAATAGAAATGATCTACCCTTTTAACTTCCTTGTCTCACCCTCCTGTCTATAAAAGCCTTCCACTTTGTACAACTCCTCTGAGCTCCATCTATTTACTAGATAAAATTCTGTCCAATTCATAAATCACTGAATAAAACCAATTAGATTCTCTCACACTTACTCAGTTGAATTTCTCTTAACAATATAGACACAGGTTAGTATATGCACACATATTCTGCTCTGTCAGCTGAGAGGACATAAAAGAAATAGCGTACCACTAGCAATGCACTAACCTGGTATTCAGGTGTTGGTTTCTGGTATTCTTCTCAAAAAGTGAAAATGAGAGTTCCTTGGAGAAATGGAGTGTTTTTTGGAGAAATGCCTTCCTTGTTAGACTAGAGCAGAAAATACATAAAATGAGCCCTTGAGCAACAGAGAAGTAAAATTGTATTGGATTATTACCCAAAATATAAAGTAAATATCCATAAATTCATATAGGTATAAATAAATGACTAGATACATAAATGGGGGAGAACAGACAAATCATCCAGGCAGAGTAATTAGAAATAATTTATATGGGTACTTTACCAGATGCTTCACTCTCAAGAAGGGGAGTATAATTATTCACTCTTTACATGTGTGCTGAATACTTCCTTCCAAAGGCTGCAGTATGAAAAGAGTGGAAGAATAATTTTACAGTGGAGAAGACTAATAAACACTACCTCAGCCAGATTTGAATAAAGTTAACATCAATCATGACAAGTCATGTGGATATAAGTTATCCTTGATAAAATATGATGAGAATTGCATTTGATCTCTGCTGTCTTCCTCACAAAAAGCCTCAACCCCAGTTTAATAGTAAGACAAATTCCATCTGAAGAATGTTCTGCAAAATACCAGATCAGTACTCCTGACAACCGTCAAGGTCAAAAACAAGGCTAGTCATAAACTATCCTAGCCAAAAGGAGCCTAAGGAGACATGTGGTATCCTGGATGGGATTCTAGAATAGACAAAAAGTCATTAAATAAAAATTAAAGAAATCTAAATAAAGTATGGACTTTAGTTAATAATAATGAATCAATAGTGGCTTTTTAATTATGACAAATGACTCAGACTAATGTAAGATGTTAATAATAGAGGAAACTGAGTATGAAGTATGTGGGAAATCTGTACTACCTTTGAAATTTTTTTGTAAATCTAAAATAATTCTAAAATAAAAAAGTGTATTTAAAATAATCATTTAATCCCTTTCTTCAAAATAAAGATATGTCTACCACAGACGGTTCAGTTAAAAAAGCATACTTAAAAAGATGTTACAATAAGCATGAAGGACAATAATTAAAATGATTCATCAAAACCTTTCCAGTTATTTATGAATGAGTATACCTAGAAATAGATTTGCCAGAGGTTTCTAATTCTGCAGCTGCCTTGCTGCATAAACTCAAACCTCTGCCAAGCTGGATGACCTTTTACTCTAGATTAGCATACTTAATTCATTTATGTATCCATGTTTAAGGGGTTTTGTGTATCTCATTATCTGCACTAATTATAAGATTTAGGACATTTAAAACATTTATGCTCTAAGGTTATCCATATGTGATATAATAATTCACTTCTTATCACTATAAATGGTGAAAATAAAAACCTTTGTGCCTTGAATTGGTGCCCCTTCTCTGTAATAGGAGTTTTGTTTGTCTTGTTAACACATCTGTATACACATCTGTGCACCTCTTATAAATATCGATTGGCCTTTTGAATGTTAGCCGCATGGAATGTTAACAACTCCACAATGAGTAAGGGATCCCTAATTCCATCAGGCCAAAATTCAGTGTCCCCTAAAATGCTAAATTTTTGCCAGATGGTGGTAAACCTCCCAACAGGGCATAAAGCACTAAGTCATTCATAAAGTTACATGGTCACTTAAATTTTGGGGGGGACAGGGTAAGTGGATGAATGAATAAATTGAGCATAAAATTATCAGTACTCAAGAGTCCTCAAGCACTGGAATAACTTGGAAACTTATCAAGATTTATCTTACTCGAACTTTTGCTTTTAGAATTCCTGATTCCTCAGAAAAATGTAATTTGATGAAAATGGGTGTTATTTGGTGATGCATCTATACTTAGCAAAAGAAAACATAAATAGAAATATAAGATGATTAAGAGAGATTAGTTTCAGTTTTGTGGTCACCAAGAAGGATGCAAAGATTATGCACAATAAAAGTAAGAAATAATATATGTGTACAATATAACAAATAGAAGGGAGCTTACTCAACTACAGTAATTATTGAGAAATGGTATAAAGATAAACATGCAATTATCAATTACATGCATTTAGATGACAATTGAAAAAGTGGGCTCACATAACTTAGGCGCTTTTCCCATAATGCTTAGAGATCATTGATCAGCCTACTCATCTGGGAAGGAGAAGAGTATAATTCAAAAGTGAGATAAGCTTTCCTCTATAGAGTCAAAGATTACAATTAATTATGAACAAACCAGAGGGTTTTTTCTTAAGGAAAAATTAGCCCAGCTCTCTGAGGCTTAGTCTTTTTACATACCCAGCAGTGTTAAGAATTGCTGTAATATTCAACAATTGAACAAAGAAACATCTTGGACTGGAATAGTTGTTCGCATTTGACACTTTTATTTTGTTTATTTGTGTTACTCTAAACTGGTTGTATATAAATTCATGAAAGCAAAGTTTTCCAATTATGTTGAAATTATTTGGCACTATATTAGGCAATTCTTTGAGTCTTTTTTTTTTTTTTTAATGATAGTCACAGAGAGAGAGAGAGAGAGAGGCGCAGAGACACAGGCAGAGGGAGAAGCAGGCTCCATGCACCGGGAGCCCGATGTGGGATTCGATCCCGGGTCTCCAGGATCGCGCCCTGGGCCAAAGGCAGGCGCCAAACCGCTGCGCCACCCAGGGATCCCAATTCTTTGAGTCTTAATTGCTGCCTTTCTCAGACCTTTCTTCTCCAGGTGCTGCTTTGACTATTCTTCAACCAAAGTCAGGCAGGTGAGCCATACATAGAAGGCTTAGCTCCACTGGTTCGTGGGATCTTGGTTTAATTCTGTTGTTCTTAAACCAGTTTAAACTACCTGGGGCTAGTGCCTCATTTTCCAATAACCTTTAGTGTTTCTTATCAGGAATGAGGTCTTATATCTGAGAATTGCCTTATCCATCATGTGTGGGAACCAGAATAGATTCACAACAGAAGAGTAGAGGGGCATTTCAGCTGAGTTCTCACCAGCATGCTCTAGGTTACCAATGAAAATAGGCCACAATAAAAAATCTCTTCTAGGTAATCATTCAAGATATTCTCTCACATCTGATTCCCAAATTAATAACTGAAATCATTTTCATAGCATCGGATTCCTAGTTCCATCTCACAAAATCTAGTTAATCTCTGGCTACTCACTCCTACTGGCTTCTTTGATACCCCTGGATAGTATTCTCCTTTTAAGACTCAGATATCTCCCTGTTCTGAATTCTCTACCCTATAAAAGAATGAAACCAATATCTGTATCTTTCACTAAGAACAGAGTAAATGTGGAGGAACAGAGAATTTAAAAGCTTTGATACAAGAAAATTATATTCTAAAATATATTGGCATTATTCCCAGAGAAAAAGATCAGCGTAAAGATGACTTTACATGTTAACAATTGGAATCTAGACTTTAGAAGAAATTAGTAATTAACATCAGAAAGCCATTTCCTTTCCTAGATTGGAGAAACAAAGGGATGAGTTAGTTTATCAGATCTCAAAATATAGGATCAAATGTACCTACAACTATAGCAGGCCTGTACAGAGGGAGCAGGAAACAGTGAAATGATAAGAGAGCTGAGTGTAAAAGGGCTCTGACTAACATAGTTACAGATACCCTGGTTTTTGGACATCTCTCACTTCATGATGACTAAAGAAGCTGAATCTTTTCTCAGGTCATGTCTCTTACTGGCAGCCATTGATCACTTTCTCCTTCAAAGCTTTCTGGTTTTCCCCCTGAGGCTTAATTGTGGCCACCATCCTGAATTTGAAATCCACAAACAAATCTGCCATCTATGTTATGGGTCAGTAGTAAACAGTTTACTAGTTTATCTACCCTTTACTCCTCACAGCCATAATATGAGGGAAACTAGATACTATAATCCAATTTCTTTCTAAGATGCCATCACATGTCTCTTCTCTCGTTTTCTTTATGCTAGCATGAAGATCACCTAATTTCCCTTAAAGTCTTTCTTTTAATAACCTGGAGTCTTTTTACACAATAGACTGGAGTTCTCTTTAAACCATCAAAATAATAAAATTAGCCTATTATATAAAGGATTGGCTGCCTGTTTTGAAAAGATATCAAAACTTACTTTTAGTTGGAATATCAAAAATTACTGGGTACACAGATATACAGCAGGAGTTATTAAGGAGTAGCCTTCAAGGTGTCTAGAAATTCCTTTGTTTCATTCTAAAATTTCATCAGGGAAAAAGTTATATTTTTTTCTTAAAGAATAGAACAAAATAGTACTTGTGCAGCACTTACAAAAGCATTCTTTAAAATTTTTCAGAAGCTACTATACCTCATCTAAAACTAGCTCTGTGACATTTAAATCATATTATGCTAAAAAATTTGCAATAATTTAGCTTAAAGAGAATTGTTACCATGTAGACAAAACAATAATAATCTGAATTTCATTTAAAGTTAATTTTCAATAATCCCATTAATTTTAACAGGTTAGGACACAACTTGTAATAGGAAGACCCTTGTTAGTAGAGCCCTTAGGCCATTGGTAGAAAGAGAAACTACTGCCTTCTAGAATTCCCCTTCAATGCCAGTCTTAGAGAACCCACACAAATGGAGTTGCAACAAATAAGAGATCACATTTTAAAAAAGAAAATCACAGAACACAAAGGAAATAAGCCACCAAGTATAAGAGTCAGCAGAAAATAAGCTGAGTGAAATAAGTCAATCGGAGAAGGACAAACATTATATGGTCTCATTCATTTGGGGAATATAAAAAATAGTGAAAGGGAATAAAGGGGAAAGGAGAAAAAAATGAGTGGGAAATATCAGAAAGGGAGACAGAACATGAGAAACTCCTAACTCTGGGAAATAAACTAGGGGTGGTGGAAGGGGAGGTGGGCGGGGGGTGGGGGTCACTGGGTGATGGGCACTGAGGGGGGCACTTGATGGGATGAGCACTGGTTATTATTCTATATGTTGGCAAATTGAACACCAATAAAAAATAAATGTATAAAGAAAAACAGACAACAAACCTGAAACCACGAAGTCATAGGATATTGTTTTGTTTTAATATTGAATACAAAATAAGTATGTTTACTATGTGAGAAGCAATTTTTAAAAAAATTGAAACCATTGGAAGAAAGAAAAGTAGATATTGAATCTACTCTCCAGCTTAATTTACGAAGTTTGGCATTTTTGGTTGAAAGCTTAGAAATAATTCTACCTATGCTGCAGAAAGCTCAAAAGGCTCAGAACTAATAAATCAGGAAATAAAGTACAGAGAAACAAAGAGATGGAAAATAGTGAGATACACTGAGACACAGAGAATCATGGTAGAAGGCCCAATCAACCTTTAAATGGAATTTCAAAAGAAGATATTGGAAACAATGTAAAAGGAGCAATATGGAAGAAATAATGCTGAAAAAAATGTTATTAAAGAAATCATTGTATAGAGGAAATGTAAAATCCCAAGCAGGATAAAAAAAATAAAAATCTACATCTAGATATACTGTGCTACAACCACACAGAATATCAAAAATAAAGATAAAATAATAAAGCCATTCCGGATGCCTGGGTGGCTCAGCGGCTGAGTGTCTGCCTTCGGCCCAGGACGTGATCATGGGATCCAGGATCGAGTCCTGCATCGGGCTCCCTTTGGGGAGCCTGCTTCTCCCTCTGCCTATGTTTCTGCCTCTTTCTCTCTCTGTGTCTCTCATGAATAAGTAAATAAATCTTTAAAAAAGTAGTAAAGCCATTCAAAGAAAAAAGTGACATTAGCGATAACTATAGGGAAATAGCTATTAGACTAAAATTGATTTTTCAACATTAGCAATGCAATCAGACAATATATAAATCCATATGTCAATAATCATAAAAATATAAGTACAATGACTTTTCATTGAATATAAATTAAATAAATAAACAAAAAGCAAATATATCCAGCTATGTGCTATTTATTAAAAAAAAATTGTAACATAAGAACACAGGGAGTTTGAAATTAAAGTTACAACCCAAAAATACTGATATACCTATATTACTGTATCAGGGTTCTCCATAGAAAGAGAACCAATAAGATATATAGAGAGGTACATAGATACACAAGATTTATTATGGAATGACTCGTGTAGTTAAGGAAGTCAAGAAATCCTACAATCTGCTGTCTGCAAGTTGGAGAACCAGGAAAAACCTGTAGCAGAATTCAGTCTGAGTGCAAAGGCCTGACAATCAGCTCTGAGAAGCAGTAGATGGACTTCCCAGCTCAAGAAGAGAGAGTAAGATTTCATCCTTCCTTTGCCTTTTTGTTCCATTCTGGCTTCCGAATGACTGAATGATACCCATTCACATTGGCGAGGGTGGAACTTGTTATTCGGGCTCCTGAATCAAATGCTAATCTCTTCCAGAAACACACTCACACACATAGTCAGAAATAATAGTTTACCAGCTATCTGAACATCCTTTATCCCAGTCTAGTTGACACATAAAATTAACCATTACAATTACTGTTAAAAAACTGACAAAGAGGGGATCCCTTGTTGCCTCAGCGTTTTAGCACTTGCCTTCGGCCCAGGGCATGATCCTGAAGACCTGGGATAAAGTCCCACATCGGGCTCCCTGCATGGAACGTGCCTCTCCCTCTGCCTGTGTCTCTGCCTATCTCTGTGTGTGTGTGTGTTTGTGTGTCTCTCATGAATAAATAAATAAAATCTTAAAAAAAAAAACTGACAAAGATATAAGAAAAAAGAGACTTTAAGATTGAAAGCAATGTCAAAGAATGAGTCACTGTAACAGAAGTTTTAGCATCAGGCAAAAAATAAATAAAGTACAATAAAATCATTATGCACCTAATAAACTAATAAAAACTGAAAAATCAACCAATCCATTGCTATATTGGTATATGTTTTATTATCCCTCATGCTTGATATATATGGACAGATATAGAACCCTGTACACAAAAACTATAGATTCCCACAGTATTTCAAACTTACTTTTGGAACATTTATAAAAACCAAGCAGGTATGAGAACAACAGCCACAATAAAAGGCTCAAATTTTTTCAAATAATATATATAATATAAAACATGGAGGGGGGATTCTTACAATCTGTATTTTATATATAATACAGATCATGTGAGAGTGGTAGAAATAAAACCTTGTAAAAGTACTTTGAAAGTAATTTGGCATTAGCTGATAAACTTGAAAATAAACAAGTCTCATGATGCAACAATTCCCCTCCTACATATACTTTTATTCATATGTACCAGAAAACTTGTATAGAAATGTTTATAGTAGCAGTATTTGTAAAATCAAGAAAACTAGGAAGAATCTAAATATCAATTGATGAAAGAATCAATTGTGGTATAGGTATACAGTGGGATACTATATAGTAGTGAAATGATAGCCATCCACATGTATGAATATTGGAAACATTATGTTGGGTGAATAAAGAGATATCAGAAAAACACACGCAGTATGACCAAGTTCATAAACAAAATAAAGCATTATATTGTTTAAGGAGACATATATATGCAGTAGAACTAGAAAAAATTAAACTAACAAATATAAATTCCAGTTAAGAAATTCCTGGATCTGGGCAGCCTGGGTGGCTCAGCAGTTTAGAGCCACCTTCAGCACAGGATCTGATCCTGGAGACCCGGGATCAAGTCCCATGTCAGGTTTCCTGCATGGAACCTGCTTCTCCCTCTGCCTGTGTCTCTGCCTCTCTCCTCTCTCTCTCTCCTCTCTCTCTCTCTCTCTTTCTCTCTCTCTCTCTCTCTCATAAATAAATAAATAAATAAAATCTTAAAAAAAAAAAAAGAAATTCCTGGATCTGAGGGTTCACAGGGGTTGTGATTAAGGAAGTATAAGGACCTTGATCAGAATGGTGAACGCTCGGCTCTCTGCTCCTCCCCATTCGACAGACAGCCGCGTCTTCTGGTGCAGGGCCAGCCAAGTCCCCGAGACATGATGGTGAAGGTCGGAGTGAATGGATTTGGCTGTATTGGGCGCCTGGTCACCAGGGCTACTTTTAACTCTGGTAAAGTGGATATTGTCGCCATCAATGACCCCTTCATTGTCCTCAACTACATGGTGTACATGTTCCAGCATGATTCTACCCACGGCAAATTCCACAGCACGGTCAAGGCTTAGAACAGGAAACTTGTCATCAATGGGAAGTCCATCTCCATCTTCCAGGAGCGAGATCCCGCCAACATCAAATGGGGTGATGCTGGTACTGAGTATATTGTGGAGTCCACTGGGGTCTTCACCACCATGGAGAAGGCTGGGGCTCACTTGAAGGGCAGGGCCAAGAGGGTCATCATCTCTGCTCCTTCTGCTGATGCCTCCATGTTTGTGATGGGCGTGAACCACGAGAAGTATGACAACTCCCTCAAAATTGTCAGCAATGCCTCCTGCACCACCAACTGCTTGGCTCCTCTGGCCAAAGTCATCCATGATCACTTCGGCATCATGGAGGGCCTCATGACCACCATCCATGCCATCACTGCCACCCAGAAGACCGTGGACAGCCCCTCTGGGAAGCTGTGGCTAGATGGCCAAGGAGCTGCCCAGAACATCATCCCTGCTTCCACTGGCACCACCAAGGCTGTGGGCAAGGTCATCCCTGAGCTGAACAGGAAGCTAACTGGCATGGCCTCCGTGTTCCCACCCCCAACATGTCAGTTGTGGATCTGACCTGCCGCCTGGAAAAAGCTGCTAAATATGACATCAAAAAGGTGGTGAAGCAGGCATCAGAGGGCCCCCTCAAGGGCATCCTGGGCTACACCGAGGACCAGGTTGTCTCCTGTGACTTCAGCAGTGACACCCACTCTTCCACCTTCGACGCCAGTGCTGGTATTGCCCTCAATGACCACTTCATCAAGTTCATTTCCTGGTATGACAATGAATTCGGCTCCTGCAACTGGGTGGTGTACCTCATGGTCCACATGGCCTCCAAGGAGTAAGAGCCTCCTGGACCACCAGCCCCAGCAAGAACAAGAGGAAGAGAGAGGCCCTCAGCTTCTGGGGAGTCCCTGCCCCAACTTAATCCCCCAACACACTGAGAATCTCCTGACCTCCAATTTATATCCCAGACCCCAAGGAGGGGGAGGGGATTGGGAAGCCCTATCTTGTCATGTACCATCCCCCACGCCAAAAAAAAAAAGAATGGTGAATCCTCTATTTCTTAGGCTGGGTATTGGCTTTTTGGGTGTTTGTTCTACTGTGAGTCATACTTATCAAGCATAGAATTTTATATACAAAATATTTCATAATTTTGACAGAATGAAATACATGCTGCTATCAATTAGTATATAAAAAGATGTTCAATGTCATCAGTCATTAAGGAAATGCAAGCCCAAATCACAAATGGATACCACTTCACACCTTATTTAGATAGCTATTATGAAAAAAGGAAGGAAGAAAAAAAGAACGGAAGGAAGGAAGAAGAAAGGAAAGGAAAAGAAAAGAGAAAAAGGAAGGAGGGAAGAAAGGAAGAAAAGAAAGCAAGCTACCATTGGTGAGGATGTGGAGAAATTAGAACCTTCGTGTATTATGGTGAGAATGTAAAATGTTGCAGCCGCTGTGGAAACTAGTTTCACTGTTCCTCAGGAAGTTAAACATAGAATTACCATATAATTCAGCAATTTTACTCCCAAATGTATACTTAAAAGAATTGAAAGCAGGGACTCATACAGATGTACACCAAGGTTCATAGCAGCATTATTTATAATTGCCCAAAGGTAGAAACAGCCTGAGTGTTCATGAACAAATGAACATATAAATAAAATGTGGTACATATATCATAAAAAGAATAAATTTCTGATATATGTTATAACACAGATGAACTTGAAAACATGCTAAGTGAAATAAGCCAGACAAGACAGGCAAATATTGCTTGACTCCACTTGTATGAGTTACTAGAATAGACAAATTCATAGAGAAAGAAACTAGACAAGAAGTTAAGAGGAACTGAGGGAAGGAGGAAATGAGGAATTATTGTTTAATAGGTACAAAGTTTACACTTGGAATAATGAAAAAGTTGTGGGTGTGGATGGTGCTTACGGTTCCACAACATTGCAAATGTACTTAGGGTCATTGAATTACACACTTGAAATTAGTTAAGATAGTAAATTTTATGCATATATCAACACAATAAAATATTCATCATAAAAAAGAATTGTTCAGATTGTTCAAATTATTGACAAGGAACAATCTCCCAGACATATTATTACGTTAAAAAAAGCAAGATGCAGAATGGTGTATATAGTCTATTCTACCACTTTCAAGGAAAAAAGTAGAGGCTTTCTACACACATCTTCACACACAAGCACACAGATACATAAA
Organism: Vulpes lagopus; assembly: GCF_018345385.1. Lineage (NCBI taxonomy): Eukaryota > Metazoa > Chordata > Mammalia > Carnivora > Canidae > Vulpes > Vulpes lagopus. The sequence goes on along the minus strand of NC_054829.1, from coordinate 88,489,208 downwards.
GAGAGATTTTCTAGAAAGACACCCAAGAAACTGGTAACTATGATTTTCCATGAAGTGAGAGATGAGGTGGGAGGGTGATTTACATTAGATTTTAAACTTATTTACCACATATATCTCCCTATTAAAAATGAATTAGATTTGATATTAGAGACCTTTAGTCAATAGAATAGTAGGTATTTTAGAAAAATTAAAGTCTTAGAAATGCATATGACTGGATGGGCAAAGACCAGAGTTAACAATATCAATTGAATAATTATTTTAATATTGCAAACATGTGACAGTTGGCATCTGAACAAAAACCCGGTACCGGAAAGGAAATTGAGAAATATCTTAAGTACTGATGTATTAGATGTAAAGGATAAAGAAGGAATGAAAATACAAAGATGATTTCAAATTTGGGGTCTGGTTGACTAAGAAATTAATTGCCAGTCCCTTAATTATTAAGTAACAATTACTTATTATGAGTAACATAAGGAAAACTTTTATAGCTATAGAGTCACTCTTTGAACATTTATCAAGCACCTATGTCACGCTTGCAGGCGTTGGGCTAGCACTCAGGATACAGAGATGAGCAAACACAGCCCCCACTATCAAGACATAGTTTTGCGGGGAAGACAAATGTGAATAGAAAATTACAGTGTCAAAAAATAAATGCTGTGATATCCTCACAATCAATGTAGAGAAAACACAGGGTAAGGGGAACTCAACTTACCAATGGAATGCTAAGAGCTTTCAAAGAGGAGTTAGAATCTCAACAACAAAATCAGCCTCTCAAGGGCTAATCTCGAACCATACTAAACAAGGAAAGAAATATCAAGTAGAAGAAATGGGGTGGACATTTTTCAGAAGTAACAAGAACTGCAGGTGTCTGGAGAGCAGAGCGTGAGCGGATAAGAGCGTAGGGAAATATGAAGCCTCCCAGGTCCCAGAAACCAACATAGGCAAGACAACAGTTTATGAGTTACCCATAAAAACCTGCTGCTCCTGCTGACTGAGTAATTTGGGTATAGGCTTTATGGTCCTAAGCATATCCACTGGTGATTTATAGTTTTGATTATTTTGTGTTCTGTGCCTTGACAGTTTCCTCCCTAAGTTACATGGATATTTTTTCTTCCCTGAGGCCTCAAACTCCTACTTGTTAAGGTGGAGCAGTGGGGGAGGTAAATGATGAGTGAGAATAATAATGATTCTGTCTTTATGCTTCCAAGCAGGCTGAGAAAGAGGGAGATTTTGGAGAAAATGGTACAGACTCTTCAAAAATACATCGCTGAACACCTGAACATGTCTTCATAAGCGCTTAGTAAAAGCAGTTGGGGTGCTCGTCCAGGCAACGTGACTACAGCAGTGAGGATGACCATGAAGTTCCCAGGCTCCTGACGCAGTGACAAGGCTGCAAAACGGCATCACTCATATAATGAAATCAATACTTAGGTGAGGCATCAGTCAATAATTGGGAGAATTAACATAGAGACATAGTAAAACACACTTGGTGAATGATCACTGTGTGCCGATGAATCATTTTATTGTCCCTGACTTAACAATGTTCGTGTCCACAGTTCTCAGCCTTCCTTCCTCCATCTCACTCTCTTCTTTCTCCATGGTGCAAAAAGCAGGCGCTGACACATGATAGAAATCAACAAACAGGGATCCCTGGATGGCGCAGCGGTTTGGCGCCTGCCTTTGGCCCAGGGCACGATCCTGGAGACCCAGGATCGAATCCCACATCAGGCTCCCGGTGCATGGAGCCTGCTTCTCCCTCTGCCTATGTCTCTGCCTCTCTCTCTCTCTCTCTCTCTCTCTCTCTCTGACTATAATAAATAATAAAATAAAAAAAAAAAGAAATCAACAAACATACTTATGATAAAGACTTAGTTGTTCCAAGTACTGTCTTGTGGGTAATAAAAGTAAAACTAATACTAATAATGGATAATATTTGAGAACCTACACTATTCTAAGTGCTTTTTATGGTTTGGTTTGGTTTTTATTCACCACAAACCGCGAGGTAGGTATCATTGTTACACCTATCTTCAGAGATGAGAAAACTGAAACAGGAAGAGTTTGAATAAATGCCCCAAGGTCATACAGCTAATAATATGAGCTGGGATTTGAACTAAAACAGTCTGGCTCCAGGGCCTGAGCTGTTAAACATGACATTATGAAACTCTTGGCTAATGTGTGTTACTCTGAGCCATCAAATGAAACATGGGCATAATCTCAAGAACCTTATAACTTACAACAAGAACTTTAATTGGTAAATAATTTTGCAGTGATGGGATCATACAGGATCTATTACAATGGCCAACATATTTATCTCCTAGCTTGACCATGGAGATACTAGCTTTCAATATTTTTTCATAACTTTATAAATTAATTGCCCCATACATATGTAATCTCCAAAGTCAAGACTTTTATGAGAATCTTGGATATGCTATATTTTTGTAATTAGTCAGAATTAAAATATATTACATATTTTTAAGAAGGAAATAGGACATGAAATTTGGAAATAAATAATTCACATGCTTTTGCTTATAAGACACTATAAATTATATTATTTCTTATCAAATCATAATACCATAAACCCATGGAAACCTGAACTGAAAAAAATTGGCTCTCCTTAATGCTTATTCCTTCTTCAATTGCTGTCATTATTGATGGTTAATCATCCAAAGGCAACAGTAATTTCCCTTAGAATCTTAAACCTGTGGAAACCTGGGAAATAAGCACACATATTTATGAATGATACACTTTTTTTTTTTTACCCTTTTATTCTCAGTGTTTTTTCTTTTCAAGAAGCCTTTATGCCTTTCTGTTAGCTTGTTAGACACTAAGGTCTTTCACTGTTTCAAAAAGGCCACATGTCACGGCGACATTTTGTAAATGGCACATTTGCTCCAGTGCCTGCGTTTAGCAAAATACCTCTTTAGTGCAATTCATGATTCTCACCAATGCAGACTGAGAAAGGGGTGCTGTCACCAAAAGGTATTCATTATATTTCAAGAAGGCAATATTAAGTTAAAGGAAGGAGACCAATTTCATGACACTTTACACAAAGGAGAATGTCCTTGGAGATGGATGGAAGAGATTTGTAAAATGTATGCTATAATTAAAATTGTAACCATGGGTTCATGATTTTCTACAGATACCACAAGCTACATTAATTGACTAGGTGGAATTTCAAATTAGCAAAGTACTATAATCAAAATGAGGAGGGTTATAATTAAATGTGGCGGCTGGTAAGGGTCACCAAGTGAGACAAAACCAGATTCTATTTGCTGCTGCTGCCCTTCAAATGATTAAAAACAAAATTATGATGCAACGATTTAAACTATAATATTGTCTTTAGTGATTTATTAGTTCAGAATCATAAAGGTGTAACGTGGGATAAACATAGCTAAGTGTGTTACATATGAAGATTAAACCACCCTTAAAAGGAGAAGAGGAGTGGTGAATTTTGTTTATACATGTATATTTTTTATATATTCATACTACATATAAAATATAACATATAATTCATTATATACATTTTTATAAAATGTGTTTATATTTAATACATTTATAAAATATATGCCATATTTATATTCAAATGTGTATTATGTATAATATTTTAAAATATGTTTTTGTTCTATTTATACCTAAATCCTAACCCACTGCCCTACCGGTAATATCAATGGAAAATGTGAGTGTTCATGAAGATAAATACTCTTCCTTCTGTCATTTTACTTGTTTTGATTTTTTTCCTTGTCTTTTTGTAGGAGAGAGTATGCTGGAGAAAAGCCAAAAGGTTCAGAGCTATTCACAATATTTAATAGCTTTACAGCTCCAAGTTTCCAGCAAATTTTTTGGAGAGCCCTCTGCTGGACTCATAAAAAATATGGTGATTCAAAGGAAGTGGCAGAGCTTGCCTAGTTGCCAAAAGTGTTTGTGTAGAAAACAAAAAAGGTGAAGGAAGTGGAGAGTAAAATAGTATTCTCTTGGTTTGGGCTCAGGTCACAATCTTGTGGTTGTGGGATCAAGCCCTGTGTCAGGCTCTGTGCTCAGTGCAGAGCTGGCTGGCTCCAGATTCTGTCTTCCTCTCCCTCTCATTCACTATCTCACTCTTTCAAAAAAAAAAAAAAAAACTTAAAAAAATCCACATATAACTTGACTTCCAAAAATGTAACTACTAATAGCACACTGTTGACTCACAGCCTTACTGATAACATAAATAGTCAACACATATTTTGTACACTACATGTACCATATACTATATTCTTACAACAAAATAAGCTGGAGAAAAGAAAACGTTATTAAGAAAAGCATAAGGGGGCACCTGAGTGGCTCCATCCAACAATTGATTTTGGCTTAGGTCATGACCTGAGGGTCAAGATGGAACCCTGAGTTGGCCTCTCTGCTCAGAGGGGAGTCTGCTTGAGATTCTCTTTCTCCCTCTGCCCCCACCTCACACACGTTCTAAAATAAACAAACAAACAAACAAATAAATAAATAAATAAATAAAAATATTTAAAATAAAGAAAATACATTTTGAGTACTATACTGTATTTATCAAAATTATCTGCATATAAGTGGACCCACACAGTTAAACACATGTTCGTTCAGGGATAAACTGTATCTACATTTGGAAGTCCAAGAGAAAAGACGTAGGAAATGCTTTTCTTTCTTTATAGCTGCCTCCTTTCCTCAAAACAGTTTAAATGCACCTTAAATGTTGTCTTCTTAATTTAGCGCTTTTTGCAATTGTTTTGTATATTTTTGCCTGTCTTACCCCCTAGAAGGTAAATTACATAAAGGTTTGGATGATCATATCTTGCTCACCATGGAACTGGATGTAGATAGCAAGTGCTTGTATCAGAAGACTGTACCACTTCATGTCCATTCAGCCTCCCCTGCATTCCAGCCACCGGGTTCAATTGGCTTCCCCATCTGCAATTTCTCAAGGCCTCACATTGGCCAGCACCACACACCTTCCTGACCCAGGGCATAACTGCACCAAGGTACAGCTGGCCTCCAGTTTGTGTTTTTGTTTTTGTTTTTATTTTTTATTTATTTTTTTTGGCCTCCAATTGAAAGGAAACTCTTTGATGGATTAGACCAACCCTCACAAGAAGGAGGACTTAATGCTGCAGGGAGTGAACTATACATTTCTGCACCACTTTTTTTTTTTTTAACCCTTTCAGCCCTACTTCTTATTCTAGCCCCTGTTCCATTCCAGAAACCAAATTCGTGAAGGTGAAATAAATCAGTCACAGAAAGACAAAGACTGAATAATTCCACTCATATAAAGTATCCAAAATAGCCACAATCACAGAATCACAATGAGTGGAATGATGGTTGTGAGCGGCTTGGAGGAAAGTGGAAGAAAAATTGGTAGTTCTAATGAGTGAGCATAAACTTTCAGTTAGGCAAGATGAATAAGCTCTAGAAATCTACTTTAAAACATTGTACTTACAGTCAACAATAATTTATTGTATACTTAAAAATTTAAGAGAGTAGATTCATGTTAAGTGTTCTTACACAGTAAAATAAAATTTAAAAAACCTAACAGATAAATGGTTGTTAAATGAGCTTAATCCTAGATTTGCCTAATTTCAAATTCTATATCCTTTCCACTAAAAATACTGCTCCCCTGAAAACTATTTTGATGGCAGAGTACTTTAGTCTTACCAACGTCTGATCTCTCTGAAGAAAGAATATGTTCACAGGGAGGCCTCCGTAGCATATGTGAATCTTAGCAAATGTTGAAAGAGATAGCATGAATTTGGTCATGTATTTGTCCCACTATTTCAAGATATAGAAATACACCCAGTGTACAAAAGCTTTCCATTCCCTAGGGAAGATTTATTGTTGTTATTATATTGCTTTGTGTTTTAATTTTATGATGTGAAAAAAATGTTGTCAGGTCTTAATTCCTAGACATATTTTCCTTTAAAACTATCACATTTCATAATTTTTTAATTTGCTATGAAATCATTAGGCCTATAATTTTGTTTACTCAGTATCTTAAAAGCTGGAAGGAGTGCCCTGGACAAAGGAAATGAGTGCTCAAGTCACTAAATATCACATATTTTACTATAAATGAAGAATTAGGATTCTATGTTAGTCATTGTCTTCTCTTGAACTTATTTTGTGAATGAGATTTTGAAGGGCTTTTTAATAGTTTCTAAACCTACAACACAAGAGAATCAGCACCTGAGTGACAGAGATACCGTATAAACAAAATCTCCCAGTGTTTTCTATGAATTCTCTAATTTGGCCTTGAACTACATCTTACACTTTCACTGATTCAAGTTGAATCTTATTTCATTGATGATTCACTTAACTATCCTCAAGTGATAGCATATAATTCTTCCCAAAGAATCAGTGTTTGGCAACTGGAAATAAATCAAGTACAATTCATGTCTCTGTTAAAGTGGGAATGATTAAAATGAAACAAATTAGAAACATTAATCAATAAGGCTATGTATTTCAGGCCATCAACTGAGATTTTCAATACATATCCAAGTCAGTGGAAAAATAGAATAAAGAATTTGTTATATAATCTTTATTATTGAAAAGTATTGAAATACCATGATTGGTAAGATCAAAGAAGACACCTAGATTGAACGGAACTGAATGTTAAAGAAAATCACAGTAAGTAAACAAATACATTAAAAAATATTCAAGTGCAAGACTTATATTCACTCTTTAATTGATGTGTAAGCACAGATAAAATCATGGGCAAAGTCAGCCTCATCAAAATGATCAGTGTTGTGGAATTTCCAGTACTCAAAATGACAGGGAAAATCACAGGACACCTGGAGTGAAGTGTTGGCTTTGCCACATAATCATTAGCTCTATGATCTTGGTTATAGCTCAACCTCTCAGAGGGTCAGAGTTTTTAATCTCTAAATAAGGATAGAGTACTTATCTCTCAGGGATTTTTAAGGATGAAAGAAGATCATCCATATGTCTATTGTGACAGAATTAATACAATTACATTTTGCCCTGGCACACAGCTAAATTCTATTTTTCAGCCTCCTTTACACTTAGGTAGGGCCATATGATTAAATTCTGAGCAATGGGGTGTTGGTGGAAAGGATGAATACTATTTCCAATGGAGGCTTCTAAAATGTTTCCCAGTATCCAAGCTCTGTCTTTCATTGCTGACTAGATGACTTCAGGACAATGAAGAACATGGAGTATTTATCAGACTTGATCTCTAAATTACCATACTCCCAGAAGACCCTCATTAGGCAATGAAATGAACATAAATTAAATATGACTATGGCTGTGGTTTTACAGAAGTTCGCTAACATTGACAAATACTACAGGGATGTTGTGTTGTTCTTTCTTTTTCCATTACTACCTAGTAGCTTCTAAGTAGCACATAAAGTTACAGGGAAATTTATCTGACAACAGAAGTGCCATCTGATCTGATTTAATTAATTTATCTATTTAACAATATTTAACGGACTCATATGCGCCAAGAACTATCCTAGAATCTAGGAACAGAATGGTAAATTCAACATAGTCCATGATTTTATGTACCAAATATTCTAGTGAGTGAAACAACAAGCAAATTTACACACACATACACACGTATTATATATAATGTATGTGTGTATTATATGTGTTATATCAAGAAAAATATAGGATAAGAGTATATAGTATGATAGAGAACTATTTTAAACAAGGCATTCTGGGAGGTGTCTTTGGGAAGCATGGCCGTAGAGAAGCAGAAGAAATTGCAAATGCAAAAGTCTGAATAGAAACATCAAGGAGGTCAGAGTAACTAGAGGCCAAAAGCGAGAGCTAGGGTGACAGGGACTGAGGCCACAGCATTATATATATATATATATATATATTATATATATATATATATATATCTGATATCCTACCAAACGATGGAGCAACAAGGCAATAATGAGGACTTTGGGTTTTATTTGAAACCTAATGGAATAATAGAAGTGTTGAGACAATAAATAATATTGCTTATCATTTTTAAAAGTAACTAGCTAGTTTGACTTCTGTGCAGAGAACAGACTGTAAAGGGCAAGAGTGAGATCAAGAAGAACTGTCAGGAGGCTATTGGGATAATGCACATGAGCAGTGGTGCTGCCTATGAGTAGTGTGGGGGATAGGTCAGGGTGGTGTGAAGTGGAAGGTTTGTAATACGCTGTAAAGATGCGGCAGGTAAGATTGCTGGGTGTTGATGAAATATAAAGAATCATGACCTCCAAAGTGTAATCTGAGAAACTGAGTCAAGGCTGGTACTGTTTGCTCATAAAGAGTATAGTATTAAAAACACCATTTGGGAGTAGTCAGCAGAGAAGAATCAAGGATTTGGGGCATATTAAGTTCTATTTTTATTTTTTTAAAGATTTTATTTATACATTTATTCATGAGAGACACACAGAGAGAGAAAGAGAGGCAGAGACACAGGCAGAGGGAGAAGCAGGCTCCATGCAGGAAGCTTGACATGGGACTCAATCCCGGGTCTCCAGGATCACACCCTGGGCAGAAGGCGGCACTAAACCGCTGAGCCACCCAGGCTGCCCCATATTAAATTTTAGAGTCTTCAAGTTATACCAGTAAAATGTCCGTCACTTATTCTTACATTTCAATTATCTTGATCAAGAAAACAAAGGATGTTTGAAAAAAAATAGGTTGCTCCCCACCAAAGATCTTTCCCCAGTGGCACTACAGGCATCCAGGAGAAGGCTTACCCTTATCACTGAAGCAGCTTTGCAGAAGGCCAGGATAAGAGTTCCTGTATTGGATACTTCTTATACCCTACCTCACCTCCTTTTGACCCAATTTACATTCCAACCTTTGCTTCTGCAGCTGGCTTTGTGTACTGTTGACTTGACAGTGGTCAGTACCTCTCTTCATGTACCTGGCTGTATTGCCTTAGGCTTCCCTGAGGCCTCTGTGAGGGACTATATGAATGGATCTGGATGTATAAAGAAGGTAACACTCCATGGGGCAACCCACAAGCAAAAAGGATGAGAAGCAATAGATAAATATTCCCTCTTGCCGTCCCGCAGGTGGGCAATTTGGAGGCTCTTTCTATCAATTCTTTAGAACTTTGCGATAGGATCAAACTCCAAGAATCAATGTTGGTGACCTATTTATATTATACTTTCACATTGCCTTTTTTCTTTCTCTGTTGTGCTATCTCCAAACTCTTAGTCTTTCTCCCTGGGATTGTTTCCCAAATAAGCCATCTCATGTGAACAAAAAGCAAGTTTCCAGATGGGACGCTGGAATGAGATGGCTCATTCATCACATACGTATAGGATAAAGACCTCAGGATGTAATAATTTATTTCATTAACCCTCTGTTATTATGTCTGTTTCAAGAATTGTTTTCAGATACCATCCTAAAAGCTTTGTGATGGGATGAACTTAATGAGTGCAACTGTGTGGTACAAACTAGGAACAGAACCAAGTGGCTCTTATACCCTCCCTCATGTCTTTCTGGCCACCCACCTTTCACTCCAGCTATTGGGGGGCAACCAGCACTGAGCCCATACAACCTGACAGCATCCTGCCCCACCTGTACCTTCTACCTCTTGCTTTTTCACTCAGTCCTCTCTAACACAACCTTGAGGGACCCCATAGAGTAGTGGTCTGAGACTTCAGATAATCAGATCTGCCAGATTCTGTGTGAATTAGAATCAGGAAGACCTAAATGGTGTCTTGAGGCTCATTCCTTGTTAATTAAGCAATTGATTTTGAAATGCAATTTGATGTTGATACGTAATAATGGCAGCACCCAAGTGATTTTTTAGCAACGATTTCAGCTCATCAGAAGCTGTTTTAGTTAATACTAGTGTTTTCCATGTTTTAAGCCAATGATGGAATAGGAAGTATTATTTAAAGGAATATAGTTTGGGGTGCTTGGCTGGTCAGTCAGAAGAGATTACAATTCTTGATCGTGGGGCTCTGAATTTGGGCCCCACATTGGGTGTGGAGATTGCTTATATATATATATATATATATATATATATATATATATATATATATATATATATATATAATAAAGGAATATAGCTTAACTAAGGACCATTGTGCTTTGCATATATAAATACTACTAGTTTTAAATAGAAGTAGATAATGTCTAGAGTAATACAATACAAACTGATCTAAAAGAGTATCTGAATTCATAGTGGTGTTTGTTTAGTACCTATTTTGTCAAATGGGTACTAAGTATACTATATATATATATATATATAGTATATATATTATATATATATATATATATCAAGGAGAAATGGTGCATAGATTTTTTTTGTTTTAATGTTAAGAAAGAGTCATAATGCACAGAAATATCAAGGGCTATTGTGCTAGAGGATGGAGTTTACCAGAAATGTTACTCATGAATAATGCAAGAAGTACAAATTAAAAATAACGGCTAATTCTCCCTGTTAAAAATAATGTAACAGACTAGCCTTCACTTCTTTTTCTTAAAGCATTTATTTTAGAAAATTTATAATTGCATTGACTTTCTCCTCTCTTTAAAATGTGTATAAATCTGAAAAATAGACAGGACTTCTGCCAGCATTATGACACAAGGATATCTTTCTCAAGGATCTGAGAACCTATCTCTTTGAAATGCAAACATCAAAGGAGATAATGCCCCCATCTCCCAATTTCTGTGAGAGGGTAAGAATCTAACCTCAGTGGCTTTGCTCCAAGTTGCAAAACATAAAGACAAGAGATGTTTTTCTCCTCGATAAAGCCAATTAGTTACCACACGATGGATGCCAATTATGAGATGAATCTAGAATTAACTGTTTTGCCAAATCCTCTTACCTGAGGATTAGCTATTGTTTAGAGAGAATGTTTGTAATGAGTTGTATCTACTTGACTCTATAAAAGGGTGAGATGCTGCCTTTGCAATCTCTCAGCAGGTTGTCTGTGATATACATCATATTCTTATGTTTATTCAATAATAAAATTGTTTCCTCTGCTACCTTTGTGGAAAGCTTTTATGGGTTGGGAGATTTTATTTTTAATTATATTTTCCAATAGTAAAGAGGAAAATTCTCTTTCAATAAATCCAACATTCAACAGGCCAGCACTGAAATGAGCAATATAGTAGGTTCTGTTACAGAATTTATACCCCTGCTCCTTCATCTCTGAGGTGTCTTAAACAAACTTGAACCCTATAATCACCATTCACATGTATAATGGGTAGCTCAGCATTACTTGCAGACCTTCAACCTCCTCTTTTGATTGTGGTAAGGCTGTTAAAAACAGTTCCTCACATGATTACTCTTTCATTTTTCCTTCGTCTGACCTTTCCTGGTTATTGTCAGCTCTTCGGGCTTACCCAGGCTTACCTGGGGCTTACCCAGGCTTCAGTCTGAGCATTCATCCTAAGCAGCTAAACTCAGCTCCTGCTTGTCCCTTCTCATTATCCTTTCCTCCAGCCGTGGGTCAGAAATTCTCATCCTCATGCTTCAGAATTAACTTCATTTCAAATAGCTTTTCCTTTACTCCATTTTCAGATTAAGATGAATTTGCACATTGAAAGAGATGCTGTATGCCTGTATTAGCATTTTTCTTCCAAGAAAGGTAGAGAAAGGTCCAAGATAATTCCCTATGCCTGGAGCAGTCTTTTTTTTTTTTTTTTTTTTTTTTTTTTTTATCAACAAGTCAGGACTACATTTCATCTGGCAATTATCAATGCATCCGCTGACTTAAGCTCTTGAGTTCGAGCATCCTGTTTCCAAACTGTCATGATACTGTGATATCCCAGGCGTGAAATGTTAGTAGCACTGATAGAAGGATCTTACACAGTGCACGGTATGGTAGGTGATGTTCATTAGCAATGACCCTGGACTTATTTCCCAAATGTGATTCCCAGACAAAAGGAACACCCGGGACATCAGCTTGTTTAATTGGACTGTTCCATTAGGCAGTGACTCAATCACAAAGAGAAGAAATAACATGTGCTCTTTCAGAATTCACTGACATCTCAGTCACACCACTCCACAGTGATTTAAATGGTGCCTGGGGCTGTTTTGTGCTAGAAAAACGCCTCTTAATTTTGATGGAAGTCCCAGTTGACAGCCTCATCAGGAATACTATATATCCTTTTCTGCTATTACCAACAATTTTAACAGAGTTGCCCAACACATACATCTTTTCACTTTAAGGCATCATGTCTAACTATGGTTCATCTTCTGTTTTTCCATAATATAGAAAAAAGAATCCATAAACAGATCCTACAACATTTTGAACTTCCTATCAGTGATTCTTTGACTACTGATTATGATTCCATGGCTCCCTAAAATATGCTCTGGTACAGAGGAAAGGAAAGCCATCATTTTCTTTTACCTGGAGATTTTTAGGATACCTATACATTACGATGGATGACCAGGTCCCTAGCAATGATGCTACCCAATCAATCTCTGGATTCACTGAACCACTCTGAAGTTGACACAACAAAATTGTTGTAAGGAGACATCCATCGTGGAGAAATTAAAACTCTTGTGCAGTGTTGGTGGGTATGTAAAATGGCATACCTTCCACAGAAAGAGCTATAGACATGCTCAAAATATTAAAAATAGAACTCCCACATGATCCAACAATTCCACTTCTGGTTATTTATCCAGAAGAGCTGAAGGGGGGAAAAATAGTTGATATCTGCACTGCCATGGTCATTGCAGCATTGTTCACAATAGCCAAGATGTGGAAGTAACCTAAATGTCCATTTGTAAATGAATGCATAAACAAAATATGATGTATACATACAATGGAGTATTGTTCAGTCATTAAAAAAAGGAAATCCTGTCATATGCTATAAGATGAATGAGTCTTAAGGATGTTATGTTAAATTAAGTAAGCAAGTTACAGCAGGACAAATATTGCATGATTTCACTTATATGAGGTATCCAAGGAAATCAAATTCATTGAAGCAGAAGGTAGAATGGTGAGGAGCTAGGAGCAGGGAGAAACGGACAATTGATGTTCAATTGTCAGTTATGCAAAATGAGAAAGTTTTAGAGATCTGCTGGACAACATTGTTCTTATAGTTAACAATATGGTACTGTACACTTTAAAATTTTGGCAAGATAGCAGAGCTTATGTCATGTGTTTTTTACCACAGTAGGAAGGAAGGAAGGAAGGAAGGAAGGAAGGAAGGAAGGAAGGAAGGAAGGAAGGAAGGAAGAAGGAAGGGAAGGAAAAAAAAAACTCATCCTTGTAACCACTATAGTTAAGGCATAATTGTCATAATGATGAGCTATGTGTTATGACCTCTACTCTCACACATAATGATGTAATTATCAATTTCTCACTTCTGTCCATGTTCCATGACCACCAGAGTTTCCATGAGACAAAAAAAAGGGGAAACAGAAAGACCAAAATCTCTCTAATCCTCAATTTTCTCTATGTTTCAGATTTGCTGAGTACAATACATGTAATGTATTTAAAGAATATGACCAATTTCTGATACACATGAGGTGAGCAGATAAGAAATGGCAATTATCATGCTAAATAAATATCTTTAATGGTGTACTTTTTATATTGGTAAATTTATATGGTCAACACTGATATGTCTACATTTAATTGGACTTTTGTGCAATGAAGTGACTCAATTATGAAGGAGAAAAATAACATGGAGATTTTCACAGTAGTCATGGCAGTTTCTATAAGAGGCAATAGAAGTTCTTAAGTCAATTAAAACACATTCCTGTTAACTCGTACTAAGTTATGGTTTGTTTGTTTGTTTTTAACAGGTTGATTTTCTGGGGAAAAATATTGTTGGGTGCATATAGGTTGTACCAAAGTTTGGTTTTTGGAATGGGTACAGAAAAATATGGTGTTACTCTTCGGCTTCAGCTGAATATGAACTCATATGTGAGCAATAGATATATGATTATGTATGAAACCTCCATGAATAGTCATCTTAACATCATTAATGATATGAATAGGACGCAGTGGGCACATGGTACATTAGAGGCATTCATTCTTCCTGAAGCCAGGAGAATGGGCGATAAGGCTCACTGCTAAGTCTTTCTCCATGAGTTGCCTCCCACTGAAGGAAGATGCCTTTCCCAAGCTTATATATCCTCACCCCAATCTTTCCCCAGAGGTTCTGACCTATGCTATAAGGTACGTTGTTTTAGAATTATTATTTTTCCTCCCTATGAATATTGCCAAACATACATAAAGTCTGTAAAAACATTACTCTAACACCATGTATCTAGTACCTAGCTTCTGCCATTTACATTTTATTATACTTGCTTTATCAGATGTCTATCTATCAATCTATCTTGGATTTGTTATGAACATCTGAATATTTAAATTAAAATATTGGTAATAATTTTAAAATGTAAAATTGCAATGAAAATCAACCTCACCAAAATATCAAGATATTTTAAACTGCTTATCTTGCACTTATATAAGATATTCAACCAAGACAGAATTAAAATCATTACATGTTCAAAGCCTGCTTGAACAAAGAAAGCAAGCCTCGTTCTACACTTTGCAGATATACTGACAACTAATGATTTCCTGAAAAGCTTTCCTCTGCTGAAACCTGCTGTAGAAATCAAACCAGTGTATCATGAGGTGTGAATATTTTTCCATGCTACCTGATGAGCAAACCCTCCTATCATTCCATCATTCCTCTCCAGGAATACTTGCCAATGAGAGACAGCTATAAACCTGAGTAGCAGATAGAAATTCAAGAACAATTTTACTATTTTGAGAGCCAGTCATATTTTTCTATTGCCAAAATTCTAGTCCCAGGTTTAAGGATAAATTTTTCTCAGGAGATTTTGTGAAGCAAAAAATGCCTGTGAAAATATTGGATATAAAAATATAAGTGAGATTCATGATTGCAAGACTGCTTCTGAAAATATTCAGAAAGCATATTCTTCAGGGGTGAAACAGAGCTTCAGTTTGTGGGGCTGCATCATTAGCATCACCTTATCATCACTCTAGTCCAAAAGCTAAGGAGGTGGAAAACCTAGTTACCTTTGGGTGGGGGTGTTTGTTTGGGTGGGTATTAATAACTTGGTCACATTGTTAGATTAGCTGTACCCAGGATTGTAGGAGCTAAGCAGAGGAAGTTGCTCCTCTACTAACCTCAGACGAAAATGAATGTCTATTTAGTCTCACTAACATGCAATATAATTTTCACAGGAGCAATCTACCAGCCGCCAATGCTAAAATAATATTTCTCCTCTATAATGTCAAGCCTTAAAATGCAATTACTAAAATTATAACAAAATCTCAATAGCTCAACTTTATTTAATAGCATTTCAGATTTATTTTTGCATTTGACATGTTCTTTCTGTATGATGATATCCATCTTGCTCAACTGTTGATTTTAACATTTGAACATTCAACCTCCAGCCAAAATATGTATTCACTACACCTCCAGTCAATTTGATAGACTGTTTTTCCTTCCTCTGTTAAGATATTAGATTATTTTTGTGGTGAACATTTATGTTCTAAATTTTTATATTTTAAAATTATACAATATTCCTAGAAAATTCTTTCCCTTCAGAATATTCAAGTACTTTTGAAAAGCAGTATTAAAGTTTTCTCTTTTGGAGCTAGTGTAAACATCCTAGAATTAAATAAAACAAAAACCCAGATTGTATTTTATTATTTTGAATATATACATGGACTTCAGAGCTCATATGGAGTGACTTTTGGTTTCAAAACTTTCACTAAAATGATGTTTTTTTACCTTTTGTGGACTACATTATTGTGGATAAAGCACTATTTTTAGATTTTGTTAATAGAGACAAAAAGTCAAAACTTAGATTTTGAATGTTATAGCTTTACTAATTAAGTGCCTGATACTCCTCAAACGTGGTCAGAAGTGAAAGAGACACATACAGAGCATGTGGAAAGAAATGAAATATCTGTGCCATGGGAAGATATTGCTGTGAGGACTGTGTACACAATGAGCCCAGACTCACTACCTTATTAGGAGCAGGTGCACATTTAAACAGCTTACTTCTATTTTTAAGGCTGTTATTAAAACAGCTGGACAAATATTTCATGAATCTCAGGAAAGAAACTGGAAGAGAATGGCTGATGGAAATAAATAATATGGAGGGCAAAGGACATTTGAGTACAAAGTATGGACATAGGGAAATTTGCCAGTTTAAACAGGAAACAGAAAGGACAAGTCAAGCTTCCTGACATGAAGCAAGACTTTGTTTATCAAAATGAGATTTATCTTTTAAGTGAAAATATGAATAGTAGGTAAAGGCCAGCTGATCCTAAGTGTAACAGTTGTATTGACCCAGAGGGGGGTCATAAATTCTATCTAGATAGATGAATTTCAAAGGAGTTCTTCAACAAACTGAAGTTTGTAAAAATGGCTTAAGAGAGTGTTTGCATTTCATTAGAGTGTGGGTGCTCCCCCAGACCATTCAGTAAACAAAATGCTCTTTTACTTTTAGTGGTTAATGAGAGGAAGATTATTCTTACCCTAGTCACGATGGAGTTGTAACCTCTTTTCTGAGTAAGGTATGTTGGCTCTTTATTTAAAAAATAAAAATAATAATATGGATTTCTACTCTGTACAAAAGAAACCTGAACTTTAATTTGTCATTAGGGACCAAACAAATGGAGTACTTTAAGTTCTATATTGTGGTACAATTACATGTTCTCTTAATAGCTTTCTTGTAGTGAATCTTGACTCACAATTTAGGAGAGGTAATGATCTCAGCTGAAGTTTCACCGATAACCTGCTCAGCTACATGACTGGAGTATAAAAATGCCAGGGCATTTCTGGCAATTCAAATGTCAGGTGTGGATGTCACCTTCTTGGTAGCACAAATCTCATGGCATGCCTAAGACCGCCAAGAGGGAAATTCTTCTCTGGAAGCAGTATTCACATTGTCAGAACAGATGCAATTAGGAATGCTGAGTATTTAGTCCCTAGGATTTTGGCTTGTCTGAACAAAATGCGTTAGCTTTTGTTGGTTCCAAATCTTGCCAGTTTTCTCACCTTTGTTACTGCCATTTTAATTCCTTCACTTTTCAAATGAAAAGTGCCTCTGCCACTACATTGTTTGAATTAAGTGAAGACAAAAAGAAGAAATGCAATTCTCTTAAAGAGATCCAGGAATGGATGTATGCCTCTGCCTCTACATTGTTTGAATTAAGTGAAGACAAAAAGAAGAAATGCAATTCTCTTAAAGAGATCCAGGAATGGATGTATAGGTTAGACGTTGCCTGCCCAAAAGGTATAATTTGGAAGATAGTGGCAAAACCTCTCCCAAACTCCAATTTAAACCACTGTCTTGTCTGAAATTATACTCTTTTAGGGATTCATTGGATGGAAGAATTCAAGCCCCAGTAGATCTATGGCAGAGAACTAGAGATAGCAGGGAGGCTCCTACAAGATGTCCTAAAGAATTCACACATGCACCTCCAGAGAGAATCTGCTTTCGGTTGTCTTTCACCCAGAGGTCATCACCAAGGAAACTGTCAGTCAAGAAAGGAAAAGACCAACCCCAAATTAAGCAAGAGTCACCTGACTGACCCTTTTCTACTATCTCACTTTTCTGTCCTCAATACACCAAAAGAAAAGAGCTTCAGAAAAGGAAGGATGGGCAAATACCCCTGGATCATACATTTTCACTTCCCAAATCCAAGTCTTCTGAGCCTAAGTCTTGTTGCTAATGGTAGAAAGACCAAGATTTAAGTTGGATATAAGCTGGCCCAGGTTCATGTTTAATAACTGAAAGAGATGGTAAAGCTATGAGGGTTCCTCCCAACATCTCACTCTGTAATAAAAATGGAGATTCTACCAAGAATAGTTGGAAGAAGTGATTTTGAAAAGGAAAAGATTAACAACTTTATGTCTTTGTTCCATCAAATTCACATTGTTCATTAACCTGATTATGCATCGTTATCAGGATTTCATATTTAAATTAGTCTGCCTAATCCTTTCCTTATTTAGTAACTGACATGAAGTCACAGAGAAAATGGGAGTGCCTATAAGAGGAGGGAACAGAAATAGTTTTGAAATAGGAAATGTAGTTTTAGGGGAGCAGCCTGGGTAATAATAATTGTAAGAATCAGAGCTACTACGTATCAGGCATTTCACATGTACCTTTTAAGAATCCTGACTGATGAGGGAGCAGAAGGCAAGCTGTGCACAAAGCACAGGCCAACACCCTGCAACCCCCTCTCCTCAGCAGGGTATGTGTAACATCCCTCAGGCACTCCTGACTGCCCTAAAACTAAGGGAAGGGAAAATCAAATGGTTAACTGATAGAGACCACAGTCCTACAGGATATGAGTCCATCAGTTTACCAATGTCTTAATGATTAACAAGGAAGAAGCATTCTTATTAATCACCTAACAGAGACCCTAACTCAATTTCCTAGAGCCCTAACATCACCCTCCCCTCCATTGTGATTTGGGAAACAGAGGCAAGAGGAAAAAAATTAAATTTCTTTGTGGCCTACAGCCCACTGACAAGGACCTGAGATGTGTAGAATTTAACATTCCTCCAGGACGCTCCCAACAGTCTTAATGTTAATGCCTTAGTAGAAAGAAAAACAACCCTAACTTGACAATAGCCAGACCTCCAGGATCCTGTGAGTCTTAGCATATGAAAATCCTTTTGGACACCCCCTCCTTTTTCCTTATCTCTCCCAACTCCCAAGTATATAATCAGCCACCACAACCCCAGTGCAGCAGCTCTTTCTGCCCACAGGTCCTGTCCCCAGGCTTTAATAAAATTACCTTTTTGCTCCAAAGACATCTGAAGATTCTTTCTTGGCCATCAGTTCTGGACTTCATCAACATTCCAAAACAAAGTCACTGACAATTGTGTAAATTAACTGTTATTCATCTCACCTTGCAAATAAGGAATGTACCTCAGACAAATCATGTGAATCATCTAAAAATAATGGGTCCAGAGTCAAGACTTGAAGATAGGGGGTTTGATTCCAAGGTTCCATGCTGCAATCTTACATATATCATGTGGCCCCTGGAGGGCAGGAGGGCAGGAATATGGGGGAGGTAATAGCATTTGAGGAGTAATTGTAATGGAGAAAGAGAAGAGGGAGAGGAACCCAGAAGAGAAAAAGAAAACAGGAAGAAGTAGAAAGATGGTGGAGAAAACATTTTTCAACCTACAATGAGGACTGAACTAAAATATTTGACCTCAATGTATTTTATCCATGAAAAATCAAAGCACTGACTTAAAAACACATATTTGGTGCTTTTTCTTTATTGACTGACTCTTGGTTGTATATGTTGGTCTTTCAGAAAGGAAATTGTGTGAACCTTCAAATTCAACCACACAGCTTGTTCCAAGGAAAGTCAATGTTTTTGTTTCAGATAAGCTGTTTATTTCCATGTTTGGAAAGACCTGAGCCAAAAAACAGAATGGAAAATGGAATAAATCCCTGGTCCTTCCTGTGATTTGGGTTCATTCCAAGTATTTTCTTATGTTACAAAACATCAGACATAGTAGTATTCAAGTATGACCACATAAATACATCATACGGCAAAAATATTATAAAATCAAATACCATTACAAAGAATCTTAATCTACTGCTTTCATTCTCTAATGAAGACCTGTGAAAGCTTTTAAATTCCTCTTATATGAATACAATATAGAAATAAAGGAATAACATTATTTTTTACCCATTGCCTAACCTCTCCTTGAATATCTCTAGGCAAACATAGAACTTAGAATTAGATTTATGTGCCAGTGAATTTACTCTATATATACCAGCCCAGTCAAAGACTGTGCACCCTCAGTGTGTGTATACATGTATTTACATGTTTGTATGTGTTCATTTGCATGCCTGTGGAAAATTCTGCATCGAGTGTTATTGATCGACATTTCATTGTTCACTGAGTTATGCTGATAAATCTAGAGATCTTATCAGAAGTAACTTTTGCTACTTCACAATCACACTTCACATCTTCTCCATCATCTAATTGTGAAAATAAGCACCTACTTTTAAATCTGAGACGCAAAATGACTAAAGGTGAACTTTAAGAAAAATTAGAAATTGTGTCATAATTAAACCAAGGGTTTAAAACACAGTTGGCATGTTCTATTCAAACCTTTTTCCCCCTATTTAGTTCACATAGAATTTCTCTTTTTTTTTTTTTAATTTTTATTTATTTATGATAGGAACACAGTGAGAGAGAGAGGCAGAGACACAGGCAGAGGGAGAAGCAGGCTCCACGCACCGGGAGCCTGACGTGGGATTCGATCCCGGATCTCCAGGATCGCGCCCTGGGCCAAAGGCAGGCGCCAAACCGCTGCGCCACCCAGGGATCCCTAGAATTTCTCTTAACATGAAATGCTCTCTATGTATCTGCTGCTTACCATAAAATAATTTGTTTCCTTACCCTAGGTATATGGGAATATGAGCAGTAGAGGAACCTGGATCGACTTTGGTTTAAATATAAACTCTGTATCAGCCATGGGAGGTTGGCCAAAATAGCCAACTTCTCTGTTGTTACAGTTTTCCTATCTCTAAAATATGGACAATAATGGCTGCCTCAAAGTGGCCTATAAAGACTAAATGACAGAATTTATCCACATTGCTTAGCACAGTACCTGGGACATACTGGGAAGTAATATTAGCACCCAGTGGTTAAGGGTGTTGTTCCCTTGGGAGCCAGATGCTGACCCTCTTAGCTTAGTGATTCAGGGCAAATTACTTGGTATTCTGTGCTATACTTTCCTCATCTATAGTAGTGAAGGTATAATAATAACATTCACTATATTGGTTGGATTAAATAAGATAAAATACATAAAAGATTTATAATTGTGTCGATAAAATCAATGGTTAGTATTAATATCTGCTATAAAAAGTACAGTTCTATTTTTATAAGGAAAAATATTTTTAAAAATAGAAGTCAAAAGCAAAATAAAATATCCATTAGAAATGTCATATGCCCCATGACTTGAATGTCACTAACCTCCCCTCTAGCCTTGCCTCTACAGATGGGTGATTGGCCAAAGCTTAACCACCAGAGGGAGAAAAGAAGACCTACTCGGTAGCAGAGCCTCCCCTCCCTGGGAGCTGCCACCCAGAGATGCAGCTTTCAGAGTTTTCAAAAAAACAGTGATGCAGACAGACAAAAGGACTAAACTAGTTCTGCCCCATGGGAAGTACTTTTCTGTGTTTCAGGGTTCATTTTATTTGTGGACTTATTTCAGCCTTGCAGATCATTTTGTCCTATATCCCGGTCTCTGCCCCCAACTCCAGGCTAGCAGCCAGAAGGCTTTAGCTTGTAGTTGTTGTCCAGCCAACAGCTTTCTGCCAAAAAGGAAAACAACTAAATGTTAAAGGGAGTGAGGGTGTTCCTGTCCACATTACACCCTGAAGTGAGACAATCAAGTCAGGTCTTTTTTTAAGGAGGTTGGCAATTCAGGTTTGAGAACTAAAGTTGCAAAATGAGTACAAGTGAGTAATTTACACACAAAGGAAGGAGTCCCATTTGTAGACAAAAGTAAAAATTGTATAATTAAACAATTATCTTCCATGGAAGGAACTAATTTGAGATTTTAATTTTTTAATTCAGAGAAATCTATTTTATAGGTACCATGTGATCAACATACCCACAGCAAATCTCTGAAAGGATATACATATATCAACATGGCAACAGTGACTCTCTCCAGGTAGTAAAGCAATGAATTATTTTCTCTAAATCTCTACTTCTGTATTTTCCAAAACGTGTGATTTGTCTATAACATAACATTATAATTAAATTAATATTAGTGATAGCCAGCCTCCAAGATGGTCCCCAATGATCCCCACCTCCTGATATTGACACCCTTTTGCTGTCCCCTCCCACACTGTGCCAGTGTTGTTCTGTGTGACAAATACGATATGACAGAGACGATAGTACATCACTTTCAAGGTAAAGTTATAATAGATGGTGGCTTCTGTCTTGGGTTTTCTCTCTCACTCTCTCCCTCATCACTTGCTCTGAGGGAAGCCATTGCCATGTCATAAACACATGACTTACTTGGCAAGGAATGTGGACCTTCAGCTGACAGCCAATAAGGAACTGAGGCCTGGCAATAACCCCACAAATGAGCTCAGAAGTGGATCCTCTAGCTTCAGGAGACCCAGAAGATGCTGGCAGCTCCCATGATGTCCGCAACTAGGGGAAAGGTGGCCTTTAATTCAGGAGAGACCCTGAGCCAGAACCAACCAGGTTCCTCATCCTCTCAAATTCTTGAGCCTCAGAAACTAGGTAGTAGTGAATATTTGTTATTTTAAGCAGATATATTTTGGGGGTAATTTATTACTTGGAAACAGTTAACTAATTTTTTCCTATAATATTGAAGATAAAGACAAACTGATGGAGAAAATGCATTTTTTCTTTAAGGCAGCTTGCACATTTTTCCAAGGAGAGGAGAGGAGGTTTAAGCGTTGTTAACCTTTATTCATAAAGCCTTCAAAGTGAAATATCTGGTTGATACGAGAACTTCAGAACTCTTTCTTCAGTTATGTTCAGATCTGTGAAGAGGGAATATTTCCCATCACACATTTTATCTGGACTGATAGAAAACCTGAGGTAAAGTGAATCTAAGTGTGGGAAAGAACCCTTGAGGCTAAAGTAATTTTGTACCAACTTGGGAATTTTATAAAAATAGCCTATGGCTATAATTTTATTAAAAACTAGACTAGACTAAAGGAGTAAATCCAAATGGAAAGCATTGAGTTATTACTTTCCTGCTCTGACAACATAAAGAAATCATTCTAGATCTAGAAGGGCCCTCAGGCTCTTGGCTGACTAAATTGTACTTCTGAAGAGGCTGACTGAACATGGAACTTTATGGAATATCGACATTTTACCAAAACTTATCTGGAAGGCAAAAGCTTTTTTTTTATTTTTATGATACTTATTCTTTTGGAGAAAGAATAGAAATAATCTTCCAGGTCTTTTTTTTTTTTTTTTTTTTTTTTAGATCCACTCTAGATACCTTTCCAAACAGGCCCTAGCTTCTTTGTCTTCCTCAGCAGACAGCAGATGAGATCATTTGGGATTTTCAATTTGTTCTTAGCTGTTTGGCCATTTCTAGCTCCTTATCTCTTAGGAAACGTAAAACAAAACAAAACAAAACATGGCAATTTGGAATGACCAAGCTTTTCATTTTGCATCATTGAATATGCAGAGATGTAACCAGGATGCCTGGAGGCGATCCACGTCAGATGTCCATGCAAGCACATAAACTCCTTCACAGGGCACTCAGGTAGCAGCCTGAGTTGCTGTGGGTGTCCTGTCAGCATTTCACCTGTCAAGGCCCAGAGCAAAGGCACTGCCTTCTTGGATCTTTCCCTCGATTGCTTAATCTGATGACTTTTTTTTTTTTTACTTTTTCCCCCAATTGCTTTATCAGTACATTACTTATACCATTCTTTTATTCTGCCTTCTTATTGATGTTGTTTGTAATCTTGTCTTTATTACAGACAGATGGACTGCTAGCAATTGTTCTGAACACTGACAACACAATGATAAGGGATGCATGGTTCCACGGAAAGAGCTAAGAGGACCCCACAGGGATCCTCACAATCCTGTAAAACAGCCTCCTCTTTTTCCCTATCCCATTTTAAAATATTGCCGGTCTCAACCCATAACAGCCAAAGAGATCAGAAACTAGGAGGAGACTGTAATTAGAACCCATTCATTAATATTCAGAATTACTTCTCCTTGCCAAAAAAAAAAAATCATGCAGACTACCCTCATATTTGCAACCTTCTTCCTTAAACACAGGAACTTGTAGTTGTCCAGATTTTCCCTCTGTCTTGCCCCTTAGCCACCAGCCTCTCAGCAGGCTGCCACTTCACGTGCACTGTGCCATCTAGGATGGCATCTGCAAAAAAGCTTGCATCTTCAAATTATTTGGATATTCCTGTAGCTTTCTTGCTTCCTTGAAACCAGGCTATGCCTCGAGGGCACTATCTTCCCTGTAGCCCTTGGATGTGGAAAATGCTTGTTCTTCCTCTTCCCATATAACACCTAGGAGTAAATGGGGTGGGCAGCCTCCTCACTTCCCATTGTGACTTCCAGATCAATGTTCCCACCAAGCCATAAAAAGGGGGGAGAAAGGTCACATGTTTAAAGTACATGTCTTCATTATACCAGCATTCATTTTCACAGGTACCTACTACCATTCACTTGGTCACTCCCTATATTCATCAAAGATTCTAGCATTTGGATTCAAGAGCTGTTTCCTACAGAATTCCTGTTATTGTTCATGGTGAGTTTAACAACTATGTAGATGATTTAGCCAAACTTCTAGTTCTTCAAATCCTCAATTCTTTTCATATCTAATGTCTTATGCTTCACTCTGCCACTTATGCCTATGGTTTATAACCTTAACCAGAGGGCTGGCCTGTAGCCTATAGCCATGTCCAGCCTACCACCTGTTTTGTACAGCCTGAAAACTAAGGATGGATTTTTATATTTTTAAGTGGAACACATCCATGTTCACTTGCTTGTTATATTTTCTATGATTGCTTTCATGTTACAATGGCAGAGTGAGTAGTTGAGACAGAGACTCCACAGCCTGCAAAGCTGAAAATATTTATTATCTGGCCCTTGTCCTACACCTTCTCATTACTAATAACTGCAACACCTTCAGACTCCCCATTTGCAAAAGGTCTCCCCCTCTCTAACTGCCCCCTCCTTTCTGGTTTGCTCGAGCAATCTTTAGCCACCCAATCTATTGATGATGCCATCACTTATTTCCCACCTCACTCATCTCTCTCATTCCTTGGGCTGGATTCCAAATCATTAGTACATCTACTCCCCTACACATAGCCTCAGCATCCAGGCCCCTCTTTTTTTCCTATCATCCCAGCCTGTTATGACTGTAACCAAATCCTTGATTAAGTTCAACTGACTGCCTATTCTTCTACTGCCCCTGAGGAGCTGAATGTGGCTAGAGCCATAGCAGCAGCAAGCAGTGGAACCTTGATAAACATTCATCTGATATACCCAGTGGCCAACTAGCCCTGCCTTACTCCAGAGGAGTATCTGTGAAAGCAGTCATCCTTGCCACTCCAGTCAAGTATTCATGGAGGATTATCTAGAGCTCTCATAAATTAATGGATTATGCATCCCCCTGTTAGTCTTGCTTTCCTTTCAATTCCATTGTATCATGGATTTACATAGAATTTGTCTTTTATACAAGGACTTTTTGGTTCCAGCTTGCATGCAGCTATGTTTTCACATATCTTTTCTGTGTATATTTCCTCCAAAACTCATATCCTTCAGACAGCATCATTCAGTTTATTTCCAAGTGCTCAGTGGCCAAAGTCATGATTAAAATGTATATTTGGAAATTTCTAGGATATTGGAAAAGGATATTGAAAAAGGAAGTGCCTGTTTAAATTGTGAAGGAAACAGGATTACAGAAATTATGGCATATTTAAATTGGGGATGAATATATTTCAATGTTATCCTGTAGCTTGGTGTGTACTTTTATAAACTAATTTGGAAGCAATATAAAAAGCCCCAATTTGAGTCCTACACTAATGTCACTTTTTGGCACTTTATGGGAAAACTGGCTGAATGGCTTCTGGAAGGTATTTAACATTTCTGCATTTTAGTTTTCTCATATGTACAGTGAGAGCATTTGCTTAGCTAATTCTAAGGGCCCTTTCTACACTAAAATTCTATTATCCTGAGATCTATTCTGCCTCTCATATTCCACTGAAGCAAAAGCCTCTTTGGTTTCATAGCCAGCTTCATCTCTTATTGAAGAATAATGTTCTATGTTCTCAAATTTGAACTAAATAGCTCTTAAAGAGATATCAAAAAAATTTTTTGAGACTCTTGACTCCTGATGACTGAGACCTTTACATTCTAACAATAGCTATTTGATATAGTCACTAGATAAAGCAATGGTTCTTCTATTGATGTGTCTAAGTGTCTGCGAGTTCAGTCAACCAAAAAATCCATTTGGTTGAGTTGTCTTAGTACTGAATGAAGTTTCATCCCAAAGGAATATATCTTATTGTAAGATAAGAGAAAATGTTGGGTAATCTCTTTTTAAAGTCTTTATGGATCCAAACACTTCAGCTGAGAACTAGTTGGGGGCAGGTAGGAGTAGTTTAGGTAGATTTATATTTTTTAAAAAGTGAATTCCAAAGGATCTCAAACAAAAGCAGCAATTACTAAGGGAATAAACTACATGTCTGTGGTACAATAAAAAATGCATATATTAGTTCTATATTTTACAAGAATCCTCATAGTGAAAGAAACAGAAATGCATATTTTAAATGAACTTATATATACTGAGGTCAAACTTTTATATATTAATAGCTATTAAAGCATAAGATAAAAATTAAGTCATTATTCCAAACTACTAGTCAAATACCTTAGGAAAAGTTGAGCTACTTTATGGCAACGGGGGTTCTATGTTTCCAGCAGACATTTTTTTTTTTTTTGGAAATGTATAAATAAGGCAAAAAAATACCAAATAGAATATCTAAATATCTATTTGAAGCATCTGAATATCACCTTAATAGTTTGTTGGTATTATTAGCATCTAGCTCCACATCTTTCTCCAAAAGTTCAAAAGATACACTGCTAAGGTCATGAAAACAGACATTTCTCCAAAGAAGACATCCAAATGGCCCACAGACACATGAAAGGATCCTATCATCACTTACCATAAGGGAAATCCAAATCAAAACTACAATGTGATATCACCTCATATATGTTGGGATGACTAAAATCAACAACACAAGAAATAATAGATGTTAGTGGAGGATGTGGAGAAAAAGAAACATTTGTGCACTGTTGGTGGGAATGCAAAGTGGTGCAGCCACTGTGTGAAATAGTATGGAGATTCCTCAAAAGTTTAAAAATAGAGCTACCCTATGATCCATCAATCACAGTACTGGGTATTTACCCAAATAATACAAAAACACTAATTCAAAGAAGTACATGAACCTTAATGTTTATAGCAGCATTACTTATCCGTAGGCAAGATCTGGAAGCAGTCCAACTGTCCATCAATAAATGAATGGATAAAGAATGAATAAAGAATGGATAAAGAGGAAGTGATATATATATATAAATTATATATATAAATACAGATATAGATATACATGGGAATATCAGTCATCCATAAAAAAGAATGAAATATCGCCATTTACAATGACATGGAGGGAGCTAGAGAGTACAATGCTAAGTGAAGTAAGTCAGAGAAAGAGAAATACCATATGATTTCATTCATATGTGGGATTTCAGAAAGTGAGCAAAGAGAAAAAAGAGAAAGAGACAAACAAGAAACAGACTCTTAACTATAGAGAACAAACTGATGGTTATCAGAAGGGATGTGGGTTGAGGTGTGTTAAATAGGTGATGAGGACTGAGGAGAGTAGTTGTAGAGATGAGCACAAGTGATGTATGGAATTGTTCAAACACTGCATGGTACACCTGAAGTTAACACAATACTATATATTAACTAACTGGAATTAAAATAAAAACTAAAAAAAGAATAAATGAAATTATTTAGAATAAAAATAAATAAAATAGAACCGTATTCTGGTTTTCTTCCTTTGTCCCTTACCCTGCTTTTCCTGCACCTATTATAACCTGTATACTGTATGCTTATTTATTTCATTTTTGTTATTACATATGTACTATGTATTTATAATGTGCATGTGCTATCCACATTTTGCACATTTGTATTTTTTTTTAGTAATGAGTAACTAACATCAGACATATATCAGATATCTGATAAAATTTAGGCTAACAATTTAAAATTTGGTAAAGATTTGATAGGCTATATAGTACAATTTGTTTCATTTTATAAGTATGAAATAAATTAATAGGTTAATTAATTGCACACTTCATGTGCAAGGCACTGAGTGAAATGCTTTACATGCATAAACCCATATGATACTTATAGCAATTCTAGAAAGTAGATCTTATTATTATATTTTATTGATTTAAAGATGTGCATTTTCACATTTCCCATTTTATTATCTGTACATTATTGAAATTGAAATCAGAATAATTATTACTTCAAACATTTTAGAAGTTATGTGATTTTGGAAAATATATGAAGGAAAGAAATCAAAGAGAATGTCTTTGTCTAAATAAATAAATTTAATTACTATGTTTACCACTGTGTAACTTTTCACCAAAACCTAAGTTGTAAAAATAAACTTTCCTTTTTTTTTTTTTAAAGATTTTATTTATTTATTCATGAAAGACACAGAGAGAGAGAGAGAGAGGCACAGACGCAGGCAGAGGGAGAAGCAGGCTCCTGCAGGGAGCCTGACGTGTGACTCGATCCTGGGCCCCCAGAATCACACCCTGGGCTGAAGGCGGCGCTAAACCACTGAGCCACCTGGGCTGCCCAAAATAAACTTTTCGATAAGATAGTTTCTATTTTTTTCTGACTTTTCAGGAAAGAAGTGCTCAGGGTTCTCAAAAAATAAAAACCATATTACCTACCATATGTATCATTTGTCCAGTTATGGTGTGAGACTCAACCATGCAGAGTGGCTGGGACCACCAGATCATGAATCCTAAGTGTATTTTCCAAGAGGAGAAGGTCAAAACCAGGGACATAGACAAGCATAATTTCTAAGTAGGAGGCCAAAATTAAATTTCAGGAATCCAAACCAGGCAAGGGTAAAAGACAGAGAGTTGCTGTCCCAAACAGCTACAGGAGACAGAAAATATGGTTAGAATGAAAGATTGAGTTCAGTGTGGAAAGGACCAAACTGGACAAAGGGAACAAAGCAGAATTTGACAATATATACTCTGGACCAAATTCAGGGTTTAAATCAAACACACACCAGGAGAAATGAATCCTAATGGGGGAGGTGAGTTTAATTTGGGTATTAAAAACAAGCAATTGAGCAAAAGAACTAAACATGAATAATTTTTGTTTGTTTTGTTTTGTTTTGTTTTGTTTTACAGAGAGAGAGTGTGCACATGCAGTGAGGGAGGAGGAAAGGAAGAGAGAGAATCTTAAGCAGGTTCTATGTTCAGCAGGAGCCTGAAACAGGGCTGGATCTCACAACCCTGAGCCAAAATCAAGGGTTGGATGCATAACCAACTGAGCCACCCAGGTGCCCCTAAGTATGACTAATTTTTAATTGTAGGACACAGTTGTGTGTCCATAACTCCTGGTCTTTGGAACAGATATGCCTCTGAGATACAGTCCACTCCATAAGGAGGAGATACTGGTCATTTCACGTGGGTGGGTCTTTCTGGAGCACCAATAATTCTAAGAACTTAATGAAACAGACGAAATTTAAGATTCACTAGGACACTCATGGATATTGAGCATAATTGTTGGTGAATATCTCTTTATAAAGAGGCATCCAGGGAACCCTGGGTGGCTCAGCGGTTTGACGCCTGCCTTTGGCCCAGGGTCCGATCCTGGAGTCTCCAGATCGAGTCCCGCATCGGGCTCCCGGTATGGAGCCTGCTTCTCCCTCTGCCTGCGTCTCTGCCTCTCTCTCTCTCTCTCTCTCTCTCTCATAAATAAATAAATCTTTAAAAAAAAAAAAAGAGGCATCCATATTAATACATGTTAACATAATGCACAACAGCTTTCTCTTTGGTTCTCCAAACGACCTAAATGATGGATTGCCATGTGCACAATAATCTGTCAAGGCTTTCTCATTATAGTCCTTTATGACACAGCAATAGGGAAAGGCCATTTTCAATTATAACTCCCATTGTTTTGTAGGCTGGTCATTCAATTTCCATTAGAGCACCTCAAAAAAGGCCAATTTCTAAGATTTAAATGATGAGGTTAAAATGATAACATATATGTATATTTATTAATTTATGAATATAAAATACTTTCTTATAACACAAAAATATCACAATGAACATAATCCACATTGGGCAACCCCTTTCAGACACTTTCATTGAGCAAGAATAAATATTCCTGAAAAACTACTCTTAGTTTTTGTGTGTTTTGTATTTAAAAATAGAGAGAATTTAGTAATTAATTGCTGCATCTATACAACAATGATGATTGAAGGAGACATTTCAGCCTCCAAGATGAATATTTTAGCCTGACATATCTCTTTTTTTTTTTTTTTAGCCTGACATATCTCTATTCACTATATAAATCTGGCTTATCCACACTACTTTGAGAGGGCTACACTGAGTAAGAATGAAGATTGTTGCTACATTGACATGTTGACTGTAGTTTTAAGCTTTTGTTTGGGATATTGTTAGTTATTGACTATAGCTAAGTTTTATTAAATGCTTAATATTCACCAGTGGTTTTTATTAAGAGATTAATATATTTTGTCTTATTTAATCCATACAACAACCTTCTGAAGTGGTATTATTTCCCTCATTTTACAAATAAGGAAATAGGAAATTATGGAAGTTAAGTAATTTATCCAACATAACACAATTACATGGGAACAGAAAAGTGCCTCTCCGAGGGAAAGGAGCATAAGGGTAGCAGGTAGAGAGTTGGGGAGAGGAATCAGGAATGAAAACAAAGTCACTCCACTCCATCTTTATTAAAGTCGTGAAAACCATAACCAATATCCGTGCTTAAGCTTTTTAAAAAAGTAAACCCCCAAGTGATATAAATATATTTTTCTTTTTTTAATGTGTAACTGGAGAATTTGCAAATACCAAATCTTTAATTAATGTCAACGAGGCAGTTATTTTCAGAAAAATTATAACTGAAGAGTGAAAAATCACATTGAGAAAATGATGCACATCCATTGTACCATGTTCATTAAGCAATTGTGAAAAGGCAAGAATTGTTAGCTCAACGGACTTTCTGAAACAGCCAGAAAGCAGTCTCTACCCACTTATAGTTTTCTATTTCTAGAGGTAGTGTCCGGTCAAGGAGAAAAAGAATTAGGCTACTTTGAATCAGCATGCCAATCAACATGTAAATTTTGAAACTCTCCTTGCTTTACTCTATGCTCACCAGAAAGGGTTGATTGTAATTTTGCTTCCTAAATATTCCATTTAATGAGTCAGATTCAACTGATGCAAACATTCTAGTTTGCTTACCATAGGATCTCTTACTATAAATGAATAAATCAGAATTAATGGAAGAGTATCAGTTTTTATAAACCTGAATAACATAAGCCCACTCAGGAAACATAGATCAGTTCTTAGTGCATTGATGAAACAGCAGAGAAATAAGGGAACCATACTCCAAATATGATAAATTCACCATATGAATGTACCTGTACCTCTACAACAGGGTTCCTTAACCCAGTGAGCTCTGTACAGCTTAACAGCCGTTGTGCAATTCTACTGGGATAAAATCAATCCAAGGATGCGTTCTTTTAAAAACCAGTTGTTGTTTGCTGCCAAGACAATGCCCAATGTAATCTAATATTCCGTACATCTTATAAGAATTCAAAAGGAAATAATGCTGTAAACATAACTTAAATAATACAAAACATAAAACCCTGATAAATATATCCAATGTATGAAACAAAACTCTTCCTTTAGCTAAATATTAGGCATACACTGCTGTATTGGTATATTAGTAGCTGCCGAACTTCAGTAAAAAAAAATAACTATTGCCCGCTGTCCAGATGTTGGGGTCTGATAAAGAAATAAAGGAACCAGGACTCTTTGGAGAAATGGCTGATTCTAGAGCTGGAGCCAGGATCATCTTAGAATGCCCGAAAGCAAGGCAGTGCTCAGAGAATGGAAGGGTGGAGCCTGTCAAATGAACAAAGGTGAAAGAGCTCCTAGGGGCCAAAGCTGGGATGAATTAAGGAACAAAATAAATACCATAGTATTGGGTGATTATCCAAAGCATAAAATAAATATTCTAAGTTTGTACTTATATAAATAAATGATGTAATAAGTGAATGAATGAAGGAAAAGAGACAACTCCTTCTCACAGAAGAATCTCATGAAATTTATGCGGATTCTCCCCTTTCCCGGAGGTGGAGCTTAAATCGCCAGTGCCCACGTTTGAGTGTGGGCTATGCAGAGTGACTTGCTTCCAAAGAGAGCAACTGCATCAGGGGGAAGGAACTTCACAGTAAGGAACCCTGACTAGCATTACCTTGGCCAGGTGATTAAGACTAACATCACATTAGTTAACGATGGGGATAGTGTGCAGCCTTGATATGATGTGATGAGAATTCACCTCCCTGGTCTTTTTCCCAGAATCTATAACCCCAGTCTAACCACAGGGTTAGATAACCCACACCGAGGGGACACTCTACAAAACACTCCCCCCAAACTGTCAAGGTCATGAAGAACTAGGAAAGTTGGAGAAACTGAAGAGCCTGAGACACAATGACTAAATGTAATGTGGTATCCTGGAGGGACTCCTGGAATCCATAGCAGATAGTAGGGAGAAAAGAGTGAAATCCAGATGAAGTCTGGAGTTCAGATAATAGTCATATACCAATGTTGTTTCCTTAGTGTGATAAAGGTACCACAGTAATATGTGATGTTAACATTAGGGGAAACTGGGGGAAGGGTATGCATGCTAGAAGTATCTGTGCTATCTTTGCAATTCTCTGTCAATCAAAAAGTATTCTAAAATTAGAAATTTATCTTTTTAAAAAAAGAACTATTGATTTCTTCACACTGCTGCCCTATAGAGTTCTTAAAAAGTATACAATAAAAAATCTTGTATCCTATGGATTTTGACATTTCTAATTGTTCTGCTGTGATAAAGTCACCTTGAAAAGACTGCATTCAGATTGAGCAACCTAGCAGTTCAATTACATGCCACAAACCATCTGCACTTGGGATGCTGTGAAACACAAGCTCTCTGACCTCAATTAGAATAGCAGGATCCTCTTTTGATCCAGTTTCTTAGTTTTTAGTAAAGGCTATGCCTGCTAGTAAAAATAGACAGTAAATGAAGAAAAACAACATCAATGAAATAATCATGTCATTACAGGTACTCAGCTGAGTCTGGAAGAAAATGAACAAGGAATGTTTTGCAAAGTTGCCTCATGAGAAGCAGGATTGTGATGGAAAGTTATTCATTGAATGATTTATTCAATAAAAATATATTGGTTGCCTATGGTGAGCTAGCCAATCCAGAAACAAAGAGAAAGGATAGATCCCCTGGTATTTTCATGGAAGTCACAATCTAGAGGAAGGACCAATGAGGAAAAGGAGAATTTAGATACACTGCTAAGAGGGCTGCCTTTCCCCTCCAATGTTCCTGCTTTATAAAATATGCTGGCTGCTGTCTCAGTACACCATCTCACCCTGCACCATCAGTGGTTACATATACAGGGGCCATTCCAGATTGAGGCAAAAATAATATTCAGATAAATAGCTACCTCAAAAAACTCTATCCATTTTTTTAGAAAGCCATTACTTATAGGTAATGTCTCTGTTTCATTCAATTATTGCCCCTGCTACCACCATCCAGGCTTTTATTACTTAACTATTTCATGCCTGCTAATGAATAAGTCACCACAGTGACTTAATAGTATAGGCCTATCCTTGCAAAGAGATTTATGATCACTGAGGATTATAAATGTAACCTCCAAATAAGTAAAGATTATGTTTTTGCTAGTGCGATGCAGATTTCTTATCTTCTTTGCTTTGTAGTCTGTGCAAAACATGTTACCTAGTGACTGCCATAGCATCATTTGGGATTATTTTTTAATCAATTTTATTGAGGAATAAAATATGTTCATTTTAAGTATACATTTCAATAGGTCTTGACAAAAACGAATATAACTACCACAATGATAAACATCTAGAACATTTTCCCATCACTCCGAAATTTCCTTTATGCTCCTACCCTCAGGCCAGTCCAGCTGAATTATTTTCTTAATTCACATACTCTGAGAAGCAGGTGACACAACAGGATTAGCAATGGAAAAGATATAGGAGAAATAATGTGAAGGATAAAGGAGAGAGGACTCAAGGTGCGGAGAGCCTACAGAGCAATGCAGCTCTCACACCTGTCAAAGGAAGGAGGAAGGCGGGAAGAGGGGGTAAAAGAGATTCTTAGAGCGCAAAGTAGAACTCCAAGAAAGCTTTGGCAAGCCAGGGGAGTATGCTCCAGAGAAGGCTTGTATCTCTTATGAATGCCCTGAATCAGCACCTCCTCTGTGCTCAACCATTGACTGGGAGGAGGATGTACCACAGTTTATCTATTCACCTGTTCCTGTATCCTGTCACCTGTTGCATTATTTCTAGTTTTTGACTATTATAAATAAAGCTGATATGAAAGTTTCTGTACAATTGTTTGTGTAAACATATGCTTTCACTTCTGTCAAGTAAATACACAAGAGTAGCATTGTTGGGTCACATGGCATATATAGTTTCACTTTAGAAGAATTGGCCAAACTTTTTTCCCAAGTATCTGAGTCATATACTTTCTAGTAGTGCACATTCTCTCCAACACGTGGTATTGTCAGTCTTTTCCAGGTTAGCCCTGCTGGTAAATGTGTAAGAATGTCTCATTGTGGTTTTAATGCGCCTTTCCCTGATGATCAGTGATGAGAAACATCTGCTCATGTGTTTATTGGCCACTTCTAAGTTTCCTCAGAGTTTCATCCCATTAGAGCATCTGCTCAAAATCATTTCAATCAGTCCCACGTGTAAATGAAGTTACTGGGTGTAATCTGTTAAGTACAGCTCCGGATGTGTCAGCATTCCCTATTGAGAGAAGAAGAGTAAGACAATCTAAAAAAAATAATAAGAGTCTCAAGAAGGTTGGAAATCGTGTAAGCCATTCCTTTGAAAAAAAATTTTTTGTATAAATTTAGCTTCATGTCACCAAGCTATCATACTTTGTCAGTTTATAATTGCATTCAGCTGTTTAAAATAGTTCCGAAAACAGGAACTTAAAATACATATTCTTCTTACACAACAGAAGACAACAGTTATTGACATTGGTTCAAGAATATTAGTGCTGAAGTACCTGAGATTTTCCTCACATTTTTTCAAGGTCACAAGATGGATGCTCTGACTTCAGGCATTCCATCCCATTTCCAGAAGGAGGAAAGACAAAGAGGAAAGGGAGAAGGACATGGCTCCTAGCTGGGGCAGCTCTTTACAGAAGTTGTTCTGGAAGCCCCATCCACTGACTTATGATCACATTAGCCACCCAACTGTAGAGAGGCTTGGAAATGTGATTTGAAACTGGATGTATTACTGTGACCAACAATAAACAAGAATTCTGTTAGTAAGAACAGAGCTGGAACTGAGCAGGCAGCTGGGAGTCTGTAGTCTCCTTTCCCTCATACTGGAGAGTCCTAAAGGATTTCCTTCAATTGTAAGGTACTACTGTTCTCTATTTAAGCACTTTTATTTCACGCCTTAATACATCTAGCTTCTGTCATCTAACTTCTCTTTAACAGTCTATATTTAATTTTTTCAGGGTATTATATCCTTTTATCTGGAGTATTTATCTATAATTAAATCCCTTCTCTTGAAAATATCTTCCTTGCTGAGGCACCTAGGTGTCTGTCAGTTGAGCCTGGGACTATTGGTTTTCACTCAGGTCATGATCTCATGGGTCCTGGGATTGAGCCCAACTCTGGGCTCTGTGCTCAGTGGGGCACCTTCTTGAAAGATTTTTGTCTCTCTGCCCCTTCTCTCCTCTAAAAATAAATAAGTCTTTTTTTTAAAAAGTCTTCCTTGCTTTATAGAACATTATGCTGACTATCCACCCACTCCTCAGCCTCCTGTCTTAACTCTCTGACCCTCTTCCCTTATTTCTATACATTCCTGCTAGCAATATCATTTGCACCTGTGGCATCCTTTTAACATAACCTCCCTTCCTCAGGTTCTTGTTAGCCTCAGATTTGAATTGAGAATCACCAACTAGGTACCTCCTTGAATTTCCAACTACCTGCTAGATTCTTCCATTTGACATCTTACAGGTAAATCAGATTCTAGCTTTTGAAAGATTTTATTTTTATTATTATGTGAGACACAGAGGGAGAGGCAGGCACCCTATGGAGAGCCTGATGCAGGACTTGATCCCAGGACCCAGGATCATGCCCTGAGCCAAAGGCAGACGCTCAACCACTGAGCCATTCATGTGTCCCCAGATTCTAGCTTTTCAAATTGAACTTGTCTCCCTTCCCATCTTTTACCCAAATCTCCCATGTTTTCTAACCCAGTGGATGTGACAGAATGAATAAGAATAAGGAGAAAAAAGACACATTAAAAAAAATCCCCTATTATGGATTGGAATCAATATTAAAATATTTTTATGTCCTATCTCATTTCATTGTCACCATAACCCTATAAGAAAGGTACTGTAGGAGTGTGTAGGTGGCTCAGTCAGTTGAGTATCTGCCTTTGGTTCAGGTCATGATCCTAGAGTCCTGGGATCAAGCTCCAAGTCAGGTTCCTGTTCAGCGGGGAGCCTGCTTCTTCCTCCCCCTCTGCCCCTCCCCTCCCCCACTCATGGTCTCACACTCAGGCTCTCTCTTTCTCCCAAGTAAATAAATAAATAATCTTATAAAAAGATACTTTACTATATCCGTTTTGTAGTTGCAGAAACTGAGACTTGGAATAAATTAGTGATTAATACAGATGATATTCTCTCCTAGTCTTGAGTCCTATCTATACTCCAGATAAATCATTAAAATTTTTCTCTTTCCTCTTCCATTAAGATATTTGATATAACTTTCCTATATACATACTTACCTAGGGAAAGTGACTTCTACCTCAGTCCTCACAAAATTCAGCAAAGTATACCTTATAAAAAGTTTAAATGCCCTTGTATCCCACAGCCATTGATTTTAATGCAGGATCTTAGAGTTTCTTACCCCACTAAAACAGATACTTTTAAAAGTCTTCTTACCAGTGTTGCCAGATTTTCTTTTCTTCATTCTTGCAAAACTAAATTCTGACCATGTTAGTGCTTTGATTATATTCCTCCTGTAACATTTTATTATACACAGAATAAACGTCAGGTCCTCAGTTTGATAAACAGTCATGGCTGAGCCCATATCTGCTTTCTTCCTGTCACCTCACATTTGTCCGCTACTTCAGCCATGAAGTAATACTTGATGACTCACTACCTTTGCATATGCTGGTCCCTTCCCTTTAGACTATCTTGACAACTCCCATTCATTCTTTGGCATCAGATTATATACCATACTCAATTGGAAACTCCCTGGCTCTTCCAAACAAATGTATTTCTCTCTCTCTCTTTCTTTCTTTCACAAACCATAGTACTCTACTACATAACCCAATACATAAACAAGAATGAGATAATCAACTCTGACCTCTTTGAGGTCAATAATTGTATCTTTGTAATCTTTATGAGTTTAGCATGCAGAAACAGTACTTGTTGCTAGAAGTTCACAGTCAAGAATGAGACATATTAAAACTTATGTAATATAGTAGACTATGTCCTATCACAGGATGAACGTAAGATATCTTATTAGTATAGGTATTATTTATCTGTATCTTAATGAGTTATGCCATTTCTTCTCCTTCCTTGCAATTAGTAAAAATAATGAAATAGGTTGACTCAGATTTTATAAGATGTTAGTGACATGAGAGAGGGACTAACTAGTATTATACCCTTTAAACATCCAGTGAAAATCAAGGAATGCATTTTACATGTACAGGACTTTGTTCTTTCTTTTTTTTAAAGAATTTTATCTTAAAGATTTTATTTATTTACTTTGAGAGAGAGAGCATGAGCAAGGAGGGGCAGAAGGAGAGGGAGAAACAGACTCCCGCTGAGCAGGGAGCCTGATGCGGGGTTCCAACCCCAGACCCTGAGGTCATGACCTGAGCTGAAGGCAGACACTTAATTGACTGAGCCACACAAGCACTGAAGACTTTGCCCTTTTCTCATTCTACAACACACGATATACCTGTCTCTGATTAGCTTTGCTGAAGTGACAATTGCAAGTTTCAATGAGTTCTTACCACAAATGTTTCTTGCCCATGACTCTGCCAGACCTACTTACATTTACTTCAGCAAGTCACATGGTCAAGGCTACTGATAGAATAGAAAGTGCTGGGAGGCACTGAAAGGTAAATGGTAACAGTAATGAGATATAATCGTCTTACAGGAGAGGAAACAATTGGTTGTGAACAGAAAGGCAAACTACCTCAGTCATGTGTGGGTTTTTTTTTTTTCATATTTTATTTATTTACTTATTTGAGGGAGGGAGGGAGGGAGAGAGAGAGAGAGAGAGAGAGAGAGATGGACCCCGATGGGGCTCAATCTCATGACCCTGAGATCATGACCTGAGCAGAAATCAAGAGTTGTATACTCAACCAACCAAGCCACCTCAGAGCCCCTAGTCATTTGTCTTTTTTAAATTTTTGTTTGTTAGTTTGTTTTTTTGTAGACAGCATATACAGCAGCCGAGAGAAGGCTCATCAGAGGTCAAGAGGCAAAAACACCTGTCTCAGCTCTTGCCCATCTCACTTAACTTGATTGAGATTCAGTTTCATCACTTATAAAATGAAAGGATTTGACTAGATAATCTGAAAGGTACCTTCTAAACTGGTTATATGAGAGACAGAATGTAAAGTAAACATAAGAAAATTATGAGAAAGTTACTTCCCATTAGGCTACTTAGAGTAGTTTTGTGTCACATTTTCTCATTCTATCATGATCAAGAGGAAATGCAAAATACAAGAAAAACTACCCTCAATTTTTAAGGCCTGATTCAAACATATGATACCACAGATTTAAATCCTTTTATACTTTATTGTGAAATTGTTATTGTTTTCTGTCACATGTTAGAATAACCACTTTGCTTCTCTCTCATCTGACAAATAATTATGTAAGCTATAAGTACTCATATCTGTTAAGAGTTTTTTCAGCTACAAATAACAGACATTATAACTCAAATTGTTGTACACAATAAAGATGGTTTATTAGTTAACAGAGTTACAAAGTCTAAAGGAGGGCAGGCTTCATTCGGGTATGCTTGATTTGATGACTAAATGATTTCACCAAGAACCTTTATCCCAAGACTGACTCTTTTTGTGGTCACAAGATAGTTGCCAACTGCAACTGAAATAATGTATGCTTCTCCTTCTAGTCCAAAAGGAGAGCCCTTATCATCCTAACTATGGACTAAAACTGGATTAACTTTGGTCCAATTCCCTGAACCAATCACAGAAAGAGAATATGATTTTGCTGTTTGATTTCTGCCTACTCAGATCCCCATGGTTTTACCCAATGGTGAAGGGGTAGAGTAAGTGCTGGAGACACAACTGATCAAGTCCAAAATAAAAGTCAAAGATTTAATGAGGAGATTTTAATTACTGGTTTGTAAATTGTATCAATATTAAGGAATATATCACTTCCATATAAAGAGAGAGAAAAATAGAGTAAAAAATCCACCACATTTACATATCATAAACCTATTTTTATGCTTCTAATAGAAAATACAATAACCAATTTTAATCTGGATTTTATAAATTTCCAGTGTTCTTTTACTAAAAGTACCTATTTGAGTAAAGTTAAATTATCTAACTTGTAGAAGTACCTAAAAGTCTTTCTGAAAAAAAAAATGTTTCTCTTTATATAGTTAAATATTTATGAAGGGAAAATATAAATCCATTCTATCACCCTCGGAAATTTCCCTTGATTCTTTTATTTTGCATTATGATCTTAAGGGTCCCATAACTATTTTGTTTGATTAGCTCTTATATATAAACAGAATTTTCTTGTATATGTGGAAATAAATAGGAGACCACTAAATTTGAAGGGCAGGTGTCCAATATTAAAACACACAGCACACCACAAATGACAATCTCTTTCTTGTTTCTTTTTATTTCATTAAATAGCTTCCTCTTACTTCCAGAGGAATCCTCAGGACCATATGGATAGTGTGTGGAAGAACTATATAGGAGGGCCTTCTTTTGGCTTCTGGTGAATCAGGTCTTACAGATGTTCCCTGAGTCTTTTATATGAAATATTGGGAATTCCTAGAGCATTGGCCATACTAATTCCAAAGGAAATGCTAGAATGTATTTCACACACAAACGTAAGTGATTTTTGGATTATCTGCTTTTGTTCCTCTCCAATAGCTTGGAAAATTGAGTCAACTGCATGTGAACTTCTTATTCACAGCTAGACAGAATATAGCCTTCTCTGAATTATTCATGCTAATTGTGGAGAAGAAAAAAAAGTCATGAATAAATTAAATTTACAGATGAACCAAAATATCTGTATTTCCATGGCATATTGCATTTATCACTGAGATAGTATATTTCACACTATGTTATATTTATAATGTTTTGTCTATTAGACTTGGAATTTTAGAGGCACCCAGTGATAAGCAGTTGAAGCGTGCACTAGAATCTCAGAAATTAACAAATCACAGTGGGTTATCTCAAAGCATTTTGTGTTTTTTGGAAGACAGGTAAGAATATTAAGGTTCACAAAACAGTAAGACAATTGTATAGGGACACAAGGGCAAAGAAAGAGGGAATTTACAGGAACCAGGATATTTCAGGAGTAGGTAATAAAAAGCTGAATGTTAAAAGATGAGTTATCTAGCTGATGAGGAATACATAATGAAATAAGGAGACCTTGGAGCTTGCAAAGAACACCAAACATTTCTATTGAGTTTTGTCCAGCTCTCAGTAGAGCAAACATCTAGGGCTTGGCTTTTGCTGCAACTTCAACTGGTATCACAAACAGTTATGGCAGTTAAGTTTAAAGTATTATGCAAAGAATCAAAGCATTTGAGGACTTACTTTTTAAAATGTAGATTACCGGATGCCACACCAGATCAATCAATATGGGTACTAGGGTTGGTCCCAAGAATCTGTATTGTTATCACTATCCAGATATTTTAAATGTTCACTAAAATTTGACAATTATTCTTCTATGACATTGGATACACATTGTAATAACCTAGGAATCCCTAAAATATGTCAATGTCTGGACCCAGGAAGATGTTATAACTCAGTCATCATTATTTTTTTCATGGTTTCCTAGGTGATTCTAATGTACAGATGAGTTTGAAAATCACTTGTCTGAAGGAATGATCAGTGCATTGTTTTTCTTACCTTTTTAAAAAAAGATTATTTATTTTAGAGAGAGGGAGAAGGAGTGTGAACCTGTGCATGAGTGGGGAGAGGGGCAGAGGGAGCAGACGATCGATGGAGTGCTAGATCTCATGACCCCCCCATGAGATCATAACCTATGAGATCATGACCCATAAAATCATGACCTGAACCAAAACCAAAAGTCAGACCCTTAACCAACTGAACTACCCATGTGCCCCTGTTCTTACATTTTGCTGACACATCTCCATAATGACATTTGAGACCACAAAGTCATACAGTCATGGTCAGTTTCTGTAACTAAAACCCACTTCTACTAGTGCCATAGCAATGACAATCTGGTTTTTGTGTTTGTGTTTGCCAATAATTTGAAACGGACCTTAAAATCTAGTCGAACCACCTAATTTTGCCTTTATCCAAAACATATTCAGGATAAC
Source organism: Vulpes lagopus (assembly GCF_018345385.1). Taxonomy (NCBI): domain Eukaryota; kingdom Metazoa; phylum Chordata; class Mammalia; order Carnivora; family Canidae; genus Vulpes; species Vulpes lagopus. Next base: position 88,447,843 of record NC_054829.1, on the reverse strand, counting down.
TGAAAGAATATTAAAACAAAATCTTTAGGGAGAAAGTATCTGGCAATCTCAAGTACTGTGTATTGAGATTTAAAAACTGTTTCAAGAGCTCTATATCAGGCAGCTCCAGAACCTTAGTTTCATGAATATATTTTGACAGTGATATGTCTTTCTACACATGTGAATACACCCAACCAATTTTTGTGGTTTTTCAAGTATAAATGTTTTCTTTCAAGGTCTGGTGTTTGTTGTAAGATAATTTAGGGAAAAGTCAGAATGTTTTCTTCCAATTTAATTGAGATGTAATTGAATAACATTGTATTAGTTTAAGGTGTGCAACATAACCATGGGACATATGTGTATATATTGTGAAATGATTACCAAAAGAAGTTTAGTTAAAATCCATCACCTCACATAACTATAATTTTTTTCTTGCGATGAGAAGTTTTAAGTTCTACTCTTTAAGCAACTTTTTTTTTTTTTTTAAGATTTTATTGATTTATTTGACAGAGAGATAGGGCCAGAGAGCATAAGTGAGGGAATGGCGGAGAGGGAGAAGCAGACTCTCTGCTGAGCAGGGCTTGGTCCTAGGACCCTGGGATCATGACCTGAGCGGAAAGCAGATGGAACCAACTGAGCTCCCCAGATGCCCCTCTTAGCAACTTTAAAACATACGATACAGTATTGTTCACTATAGTCCTCATGGTGGACATTACATCCCAGGACTTACTTATTTTATAACTGGAAACTTGTACTTTTTTTTTATCACCTTCACCCATTTCCTCTATCTCTGGCAACCACCAATCTGTTCTCTTTTTCTAGAAGTTCATTACTTTTAGATTCCACATATTTAGTATTCATCTTTTTCTCTCTGACGTATTTCACTTAGTATAACACCCTCAAGGTCACTTCAGGCGTCATAAATGGCAGGATTCCCTTTTTTATGGATGAGTAAAGTTTTATTGTTATAAATATACAAAATAAATATAAAATATTTAATATTTGATTGCATGTAAGTATACAAACTAAATATATATACACATATAAACATACATATATATACGTGTGTATATATAGTTATACATACATATATACATGTATACACATATATGTGTGTATATATATAGCTATTTCTATGTATTGACTATTGTAAATAACGCTACAATAAACATAGGGGTGCAGATTTCACTTCGAGGTACTGATTTCACTTCCCTCAGATATATACCCAGAAGTGGGATTGCTGGATCATACAGTAGCTCTATTTTTAATTTTTTAATGAATCCCCATACTGTTTTCCACAGTGGCTGCACTAATTCACATTCTCACCAACAACACACAAGTGTTAGCTTTACTCCACATCCTCACCAACACTTGTTCTCCCTTCTCTTTTTGATGATAGCCATTCCTACAGAAGTGAAGTAATATCTCCTTTTGGTTTTGATTTACAGTTCCTTGATGATTAGTGATGCTGAACACTTTCTCCTACCCCGTTTGTCATTTGCATGTCTCTTTTGGAAAAATGTCTATTCAATTCCTCCACCCACTTTTTCATTGGATTGTTTTTTGCTATTGAGTTCTACAAGTTCTTTATATATTTTGGATATTGACCCCTCATCAGATATATGACTTGCAAATATTTTCTACCATTCAGTGAGTTCCCTTTTATTCTGTCAATGATTTTCCTTCTGTCAATGCCTTTTATTCTGTGTGGGGGTATTTTTACCTCACTTGTTCATTTGCTTGTTTTTCCTAATATCTATTAGAGGCAATACCTCCCTATCTTCCTTAGATAAAAACCATGATAGGAAGGTACTGTCTATCTATCATCTATCTATCTATCATCTATCTATCTATCTATCTATCTATCTATCTATCTATCTAGGCATGGCTCTTTTCAGTTTATTGCATCAAAGAGTTATACTAGTTCAAGTTAAGAGCAGACCCCGAATGGTTACATTATAGAAGCTGTGAGGTTTTTAAACTTGTGACAAGGGACAGAAGGGAAATTCTACTCATTGCAAGGAAATCCTCACTTAAGCTTCCATGAGCCAAAAGCACTTAAAACCCATGAGCTTCAACAGATCATCGTTAGCCAGTCCAATGTCTAGGAGAAACCGGCATATGTTCTTGCACTGGTCACCCTGTAGCTGAATGACTTCTCCATATTCTGGATGCTCAGCTGCAGTACCATTGCAAGCAAATTTCTTCTTAAACACCTTCACTAGTTTCTTTTTATCATAGTCATTAGCCATCCCTTGGACAGTTAGTAAAGGTCTTCCTACCGTTTGCTGATTTTTTTTAAAAAGATTTTATTTATTTATTCATGAGAGACACACAGAGAGAGGCAGAGACATAGGTAGGCAGAGGGAGAGGCAGGCTCCCTGCAGGGAGCCTGAGGTGGGACTTGATCTCAAAACCCTGGGATCTCAACCTGAGCCAAAGGTGGCCACTCAACCACTGATACACCCAGGTGCCCTTCTGTTGAAGTCTTATATGGATATAATCCTCAGTGCCAGCAGGAAGCAGATCATCACTCTTCTTTGCATCAGCAAAGGGGTAGAAAAAGTGGAGAATCTGGATAGCTGACATAAGATTCCTTTTCCCCTGTGGAAATGGCCTGTGGAAAGGGGTGGGGGGAGGCACATAGCATGGAGAAGTAAGGGCGTTCAAGGGGGAGGCTGCTGAGTCCTCAGGAATGACTCAGTGACTGGTGCCAGGAAGGTACTTTTTAAATGGACCCTTACCTCTCAAATCTATGTTGTTCGGCCACTACTTGTTTGGCATACATCTCTCAAATGTTGAGAAGTGACAAAGGAGGCGAAGTCAGCCACTGGCTCTATTTCCAGCTGTACCGGGAGGTAGGAAGAATCTGAGACTCGTCTACTTGTTTTGGATACAACATGGGGAGAAAGATAAGAGTACCACAAAGTTGGATGTAAGAGGATAATTTCACTCATTTGTTGGCTGTAATAATGGAAGCTCTGGAAGTTGTAATACAGGTTAATCAAGTAATAACGGCAGATGAGGGGAAGAAAAAGAATAAAGCAATAAATCATTCTCTTTCCATTTTTGTTGAAGATAGTTGCCAGCTGTTTTGAGTCTGGGGCCAGTGTTGTTTACCATGGAAATTTAGGTTGCTGAATAAAGCTAAGAACAAGGTCATGTCTTCTTGTGTGTGTGGTAAATAGCAAAACCACCGCCCTTCTGCACAGTGTCCTCTCCAAACTATTTCTACATAATGACGGGAAGTGAAAAGGAAAATGTGCAATCCACCTGAAAGCATCTCTTTCATCACTTTCCTAATAGTGTCTTCAGGACAGATAAGAGATTTTATTACATTTTGTCCGATGTAATGCACCTAAAAAATGTTGGTTTGTTCTTGGCCTGGACCATCAGTATCACCAATAGCATTCATGATACTGAACAAGATATTATCTACAGGAAACCAAATACATTTACTCATTGTTTTTATGAGGTTAAAAATCAAAACCAACTGGTTTCCTGAATGGGGCAGGCAAAAACAAGGTGAAGGCGAACATGTGACACCTTGCAGTGCCAGAAAGTAAGGAAGAAAAAAAAGCAGAGGGCAGCCCAGGTGACTCAGCGGTTTAGCACCGCCTTCAGCCCAGGGCCTGATCCTGGAGACCCAGGATCTAGTCCTGCATCAGGCTCCCTGCATGGAGCCTGCTTCTCCTTCTGCCTGTGTCTCTGCCTCTCTCTCTCTCTCTCTCTCTCTCTCTCTCTCTCTCTCTCTCCATGAATAAATAAATAAAATCTTTAAGAAAAAAAAAAGCAGGGAGCATGTTAAAGGAGCAAAGAAGCCAACCTGAAAGATCACAATGATCAAAGCTAGAACAATTTAAACAACATAAGTAATTAATGTAGTGTTGGATTATAATCCAAAGTATAAAATCAGTATCTTTGAATCTACATGGATATAAACAAATGAAGAAAAAGAGACAATTCCCTTTTACTGTAGAATTTCTGATAATTTATGTAGATACTCTCCCTTGTAGAAAATGGAGCTCAATTCCCCTTGAATGTGGAGTGGATTTAGTGACTCGCTTGCAACATTAAGATCATTGGTGATAAATCATGTTAATACCATGTACCCCCTCATATGATATGGTGAGAATAGCGTTTCATCATGTAGCATTTTTCCCAAAACTCATGACCCTAGTCCAGTCATGAGAAAAACGTAAGACAAACCTATATTTCAGGGACATTTTGTAAAATACCTAATTGATATTCCTCAAAACCATCAAAGTCACAAAAAAACAAGGAAAGACTGAGAAACTGTCTAAGACCGGAGAAGACTAAAGGAAACATGATGACAAAATACTATATGGTATTCTGAATTGGGTCCTGGACCAGAACAGACACCAGTGGAAAAAACAGTGAAATCCTGCAGTTCAGGTTAATAGTAATGCACCAGTATTCTTAGTTGTGACAAATGTACCCTGGCTGTGTAAGATGGTAACGGTGGGAGAAAGTAGGGGAGAGGTTTGTGAACTCTCCATGCTCCCCTTGAACCTTTTTTGAATATTGAAAACTATTCCAAAATAAAAACCATATTGAAAAAATAAAAGACAAGTCAACATTTAAAAGCATGTTGGATGAAGTTATCCAAAAGCATGTATCTGATACATGATATGCAGGTAATTTTTTTTAAAAATTGGGAATTAGGTGTACTTTAGAGGGAAAAGACCAAGGACATGCGATGATACCTATATGCATGTAATTTAAAGTGGCTCCACCTCTTTGGGGACAATTCAGGAAGGCTTCCTATATCACCTTTCTTCCTTTTTCTGTCTTTTTAAAAAGATTTTATTTATTTATTTGGGAGAGCAAGAGACGGAGCATGAGCAGGAAGCAGGGGCGGGCAGGGGCGAGGACAGAGGAGAGGGAGAAGCAGGCTCCCCACTGAGCAGGGAGCCCAGTGAAAGGCTTGGAGAGGGAGCAACAGAATTTGGAGGAGAGTTTTATTTCCATCACAAATTGTATAAATTTTGATCAGTGTTGGATAGTGTCCAAGTTACTCCAACCTCCTCAGTCTCACTTCTAGGCCAGTGGTTCTTAAGGAATAGGGTGAAAATCACCTGCATATTGACTCCTGGGCCAGACCTACTGACTGAGGTAGAAGTCTGATCTACCACTGGCCCCAGGTAATTTTTTTGTCCACCACTATGGGAGGTCACAACTCCTATAGGAATTTAGGACATCCCAAAGGATTTTCACCTTTAGTCTTTGCTTCCTTTTATGGAAGAACTTGAAACATTTTTAGCAGTCTCCTAACTCTAAATGAAAACTGAGGTGCTTCAGAATTCAGAGGCTGAGAAAGCTTTGTTTTCAATTCCTTATTAGGAAGAATCTATCAACCCCATAATAAAGGACACATAAAAATAAAATTTCCTCTGACTGTTTCTCAATCTCATTTCCAAGGACCCTTTAAGGCTTTTCTAAGACCCAGATATAAATGGCTACACTGAGAAGTGTTCTTACACATCTAAACATTACTTCTGTTTATGTGCTCCCTTATCTTCAATGGGTTTCTTGCCAGTTTTCCAGACTAATGATAAAATATCATTAGTATATAATATAAATAGAGAATTAGGCTAAACTTTGGTAAAGAATAGATCATTTTAGCTGACACTACTTGGTTTAAAAATTCCCTGAAAAGATGTTTCTTTTCTCAAAGTTAGCATAATTTCAACTGTTTGTGTGTCTCCATTTTTCTTTGATAGCTAAAATTTCCATTGTCTGCCTCATTGTGGGCATATCACTCTCATTTCCTTCTCATTTCATTTAAAATGGTCAAGTTGTCTTTCATGTTAATTAGCTTTAAACAAGAAAAAAATATCTCTGTGCACGTAATAACCAACTCCAAATAGGCATTATTTCATTATCTTCATGCTTTAGAGACATAATGGCTGCTTGTTACAGCACAGCAGAACTAGTATAAATTAGATCTCAATGGGTTATTCATTAAAAAGCAGCGTAAAATGCCTCAGAAAGCTAGGTCCTTTAGCTAAGTTTAATGGTATTTTTCCCATAAAACTTTCCTAATGTTGCTCTTGTAGTTCAAACATGAATCTATTTTAATTAATTTCTAAATCCTTTACTCAAAAATAATAACTTAAAAGGAAGAGATTAATGCTGATTAAGCCTTATGAAGAAAGAAATCTAAAACATCAGCCCTGATGTTTCTAAATAAATGCTATTAAGATCTGTACATATATTTTTGTGCATGGACTCAATATTCCCTAAGAAAATAGTATGTAAAAAGCTGGTGACAGCCACTGAAATATTATATTTAATTATTCCATCGACATTAGTCATTTTAAAACAAGCAATTGATCCCTTTAATATTTTGGACACTAAAGTAGCATAATCTTTACCAAGTTACAATGATTAGTAGTCCTTTAGACAGAATCCTTTGTAATCTAAAAGCCTTTAGAGTATTTTTTTTCCTGCTAGAAGATATATGTGTTTGCATGGCATTTGGCTCTATTTCAGTCCATACAGGGGGAAAGCCTTCCAGTTCTAGAACATATAGAAATTAGTTATGACATTTCGAATAAAGATCCTTCCATTCATTTATTCAGCAAAAATTTTCTTAACCCTTTTCATATGCCAGGCACTGTACCAAAAACCCTTTGAGACAAATATGAATAAGGCAGATATGCTTCCTGCTCTAATAGAGCTTGGAAACTGAAACTATTATTTTATCCCTAAAATAAGATGACTAAAATATAAGGCTTTTTGTCATTTTTATGCTAGTCAGATTCACCTCATATTAACCAATAAGATTGTATAGCACCAAATTGTTACTCTTTAAACAACACAATAAAAACAATACAGAATTTTAAACATGGTAGAAATCTAAGGCATATATTTTACATGAAATAATTATTGATCAAGGCATTATGAGTGATCACTGCATTTATGACATAATTCAGTCAACTATATGGTAAAATTCGAAAACAGGAAAGTATCTGACAAGATTCTAATTCTGTGATATAAACCACACTCTTCCCAGAATTAGAGGATGCATTTTTTTGGAAAGTCTTTATAGAGTGATAAATCCTGAGCTCAGAAGGTTTGTGATCTTTTCTTCCCAAGTAAATAATGACATATTACAAATAAGTGGAGGAGGGAAGTCTCTCTCTTTTACTGTCCTACGAAACTGTTACATGAGTGTTATCATTTAGAAAATAACATCATGTAAATTAATTAAAGAGAATTTTGAAAAATACATAACAGAAAGCATTTTTTCATTGTGAGATTAATACTGTATACAAACATATTAAAATTTAGAGTTTAGCCATTTTACTCCCTAATGAATAAATTCAGGAATGACCTAGAAACTGCTTGGTTTCTCCCAACTTCTAGTTCAGTTCAACCTTTCCATTCACCATTACTAAGTCAGTAAAGGATTTCTGTTGGTCGTCAAGGAAACTACAATACAGAGAGGATTGAAATGGTGATAATCTCATTTCCCATATACCTGTAAACAAGAGATAAACTGAATAGAGAAAGCACCAATGCATTCACTGTCCCATTGGAAAGAAATAGGTTTAAAATTATCCTACAAAAAGTTTCTTCAAGAAACAGGGCATGTTGTTTTATAGTAGGAAAAAAGGAAAACCAAGAATCTGAAGAATTCTCTGGAGGTACCTGGATAAAAGAGAAAGCAAATGGAACATGGAGAATAATGCTATATATTCATTAGACATGCAGGAGGCATTTTTTTCCTTGTCTAATTTAAAAATTGGAATTACAAGCCCGCAATTTTGCCCATATTATTACCTTGCCTTTATTACACAGTGGGCCAATTTTATTCGGCAGTACAATATAAGCAACTTCCACTCAGGTTTAATGAAAATAAAATCTCAGCAGTGGCATTTTCATATTTCACTGAATGGTTTTGGAAATATCCAGAACTAGCACTTTATTATACACTTTTAAATTAAATGTGTAAAAGTTTCAGTTTCCTATTTTCCAAATTTGTAGTTATAAAATGGGAAAAAAAAATCTCTTTTGACAAAAAGGGAGCATCAGGAGGAGGAGACAAGAGCAAAGTGTTGGCAATCATACTGAAGTCTTCCCATGGTTCATTCTGATCACTAAAAGATCTAAGTAAAGGTTAGGTAGTAGGGAAGAAACAGGAAAAGTAAGTACACAAAATGTTGATAGAAAGGAAAGATAGTAAAAATAAATTTTAATTATTGTACAATTTCGATCAAAATGAATCTATATAGATAGTTGTTGTAATAGTAATTGCCTGTAGCACTTGAATTAATTTGAATTAAATTTAATTAGCACTTGGTTAAATTCAGTTAAATATATCATTACATACTTTCTATGGTCCTCTGTTTTACACTGCTAATATTCATCTCTACAAATACTAAAACTAAGGCCCTTGAGGCCACAGCAGGCTGTATATTTCCACCATGCTCCCCATCATCTCCCTCCTCCAGTAGCCAGCAAAGAACTGCTATATGCTCCAAAGATAGAAGTAAAGTAGATAATAATGTCATTGATTTTCTTAAAGACTGAATTGAGAGGTATGTTTTCATCCTTGAATTCTTTGCTTCTGGTAATAGAGTGATGGACCTAGCACAAGCTACCCCAAAATAGGGCTCCTTAGAATACTAAACATTTTAAGTGCAAGAAATGTAAGAAAATAACAGAAGCAAGAATGTCACTCTACCTTCGCCTCACCCTTCTTCTCAGAAACAGGTCCTAAACCCTCAGGTGAGAGGGCCCCTCATACCCAGAAGAAAGGAGCATTCTTATTTCAGAAGACAGGGACAGCAAGGCAAATCTGAGCAAACAGGCCCTGTTAAGTTTCCCCCAATTGGCTACTCTTACCTCATACTCTTTGACCTGTCAAATTTGTATAGGACTCTCCACTTTTCATCAAACCTAGCATAAAAATACTCAAGGTTAACTGTTTTTTTGGGCCCGTACTTCCTTATGAAGGCTTCCATGTCATATGAAATTTACATGAAGTCAACATGAATACTTTTCTCCTGTAAATCTCTCCTTGTCAGTTTAATTTTCAGACACAGCCAGAGACCCTAAGAGGATCAGGGAAACTTTTCTTTCCCATGCAAGAGATATATGTTCATATCTTCCAAAGCTGATTTTTTTTTTAGGTGTCCTTCTCATTGAATAGCTTTAAAACTAGAAAAATCTTAAAAGTAGTTGTTAAGAAAGCTATGAAGAAGGTTTAAAGGTTTAAAAGAAAACTTTCACAATCTATTTAGGTTACTTAAAATTTCTTTGACAGATTTTCTTTAAAAAGAAGAAAGTAGAGGGAAATGGGATAATATAATGTACATTGGCTTCCCCTAGAATAAAAAATAGCTCTTCAAAGAGAAAGTTTTATGTCCCATATATTTTCTTAACAAGCAGCTTAAATTGCTATGTGAAAGATGAAGAACGAGCTACTCCCTCAGCTGCCTGGTTGTCCCAATACCTGTCTGCTCCACCTCTCAGCACCTCCGACAGCTCATTCGTACTGGTGGTTATCCTTGCAGGACCATGAGCAGGAAAGGGAAGGGCTGTGGCGAATTTATGACTAATTCCATTCATAGATTAAAAAAAAAACAAAACACATTCGTTTTGTACAGTTTCTATTTTTTATAGAAAAAAGGAGACTTTAAGTATCAATCTAAATAATAGTAATAAGAATCACTCATATGTATATTGCTTCATCACTTATAAGTTAATTCTATAAACATTTCTCATATGATCATCAGTACAAATCGCTGAAGCAGGTGTGCCAGTTACTATGATCTTCACTTGGCAGCAAAGGGAACTCTGACTTAGAGAAGGATTAATTTGCTACACTGAGATGTTTAACTATAAATACATCAAATAATACGTAGAGGAACTATTCATTCATCTCTTAAAGAGATTCCATTTATAACCTACATGGTGATCCTTTGATGTGTTAACCCATGTTTTAAGCTATATAAGGTATCTCATACTTTTGCTATATTTAGTGATGTGAAGGAAAAGAATTCAGTGATCAAACTAGAACTCCAATAATAGTGATATCTGCTTTTGTGGGTTTTACTCTAAGATCTCACTTACCTTTTTTAGTATAAATAGAAAAATAAAGAAGTCAAAATACTTTAATGAGAACATCTGGTATGCATTTTCAAATCAAATCCTCAGCTCACTATTAAGTAGCCATGGAGTTTGTTGTTAACATTCTTATCAGGAATTCCCTATAAACCTGTAAGCTTCACCCAGAACTAGTACAATAGATGATGCATTTCCTTTTAACAAAGTAAAACAAGGAACATATTTTACCGTTGCTATGACCAAATAGTGTACTAGCAAATGTTAAAGGGTGGGAACACTTGTTAGTGATGATGGAAGGACATCACCCTGAAAGAACAGATTGCATAACTACACTGAAAATTCTGCCCCTTAAATTTTCTTTTTGCGAATTCTCATAAAGATTCACCTCTTCTCCTTACAAAATAGATATATTAGGAATATTCTCATTCTTTCCTGCATTAGTCTTTATACATGTTGTAAACATATGTAGAAGCTGATGTTTCACATCTGTATTTCAAAAATAATGATCTTCTTTGAAAGGTGGATCCGATGTTATTTTAACACACATACAAATTGTGGAGTTCAGTCATGAAGGTCCCATTGGGAACATTTTTCCCCCAAAGTCTCAGGCCTTTGGATCACAGATAGCTTTCCTTTCTTTTCCTTCCTGCCCTTGTCAAGATCCAACCATGCCAGCAGGGAATAAAATCAGCAGGACGCTTGTCAGTCAGCTTCAAAAAGGCCACCTCTTCGCTAATGAGGCATTGAGAAGAGACAGCCACAGAATCTAACAAAATTCCACTATGAAATCTGTTGATGCTTCCACATACATTTTCCACTAGAGTCAGATGAAAGTAAGGAAATATATGATCATGAAAAATAATATAATAGAAATGTCATAGCAAGTGTAATACAGCATAAAGACACAGCTTTGAAATTTATTTAGCTCAGTACAATCCATCATTGAATGTTTTAAGATAGTCAAAATTTTAAATAATGTTGAGCATTATTTTAATTTTCCAAGAAATTTGCCTTGAAAATGAAATAAAAATCATTTTCTGGCCTAAAGATTTATTACTAGCATGATGAGAACATTTTCCTAATGAAATAGAAATCTGAATGATCTAAAGTCCCACCAAAAGACACAGAATGACGTGTTCCTGACAAAGGCCCTGGTGAGACTCGACTAGAGATCATAGTTGAAAGAGGCTCACCTCTGTTCTGTGCTGTCAGGTGAGCACCTTCTTGTTCGTAGAACACAGACCAGTTAAGATCAAAACTGATATTAAATCATGCGTAAGCCTGTGGCAACCCTGGAGTGGAGAAGTGAAGGTAATAAAGAACATTCTTTTATAGTCTTTTCTCTACCATAATTTCATGATTATATATTTATTCCACAATTCTGGTAAAATAGGAATGATAAATCAGGCAGCTTAAAATTTCAAACCTTGGGTCCCGACGATTGAAATGTTGGGCAGAGGATCTTCTGTGCTGTCATCATGGAGTTTCAGACACATGGACTCATCTGGAGGACTAGTGGAGCTAACCAAGAGCCCACCTGCACAGCCTCCAGAGAAAGGTTTCATCACTGGCTTTGGGGCAGAGATACCACTCAGAAAGGTCCTCGCTTTATCGTCTAATCAAAACTACATGGTTTCCTATAAAAGTTATCAGGAGAGAATTTCTACAAAAAAAAAAGAAATTGATTTTACAGAGAAATGTGATATACTAGGAACACAATGCTGGAGTGGTTTGAGACCAAAGTAAGGTTCTCAGGGCCAAGCTAAATACATCTTTCCTAAAGCACTGCACATAGACCCCTAAAGGGAATATGTGGGCATTTGAAACACCCAGAAAAAAACCAAAATATATTATTTTAAACAGGGTCCTTGTGCTTCATAGGAGAAAAAAATGGATACACCTGAAGGAGATATAAGGATGAGATAAATAGTTGTGTTCATTTTCATATTTGGATGGGTGTTTCACATTTGGATAAGGGATGGTTATGTAGGAGAATGTCTGATTATATGAAATGCATACTACAGTGTGCAGGGCATTGAGACATCAGATGAACAATTTAGTCTCAAAAGGTTGAAGGAAATAAAAGTTCTCAGTGCTAAACTTGCGACTTTTTGTAAATTTGTAAATTTGAGATTGCTTTAAAAAGTATATATATGCATATCCGTGTGTATGTGTATGTATCACTCTCCAGGACCTAGCCTAAACCTAACATCTCAGCATTCTTACTCATTATTCCCTTTCATAAATCCTGTACCCTTGTTTGTCTGGTTTATTGACTATTCTAACATAACAGGCTACAGACTTTCTTAATGATGTGACTTTCCTCTGCTACCTCCACCCACAAAACTTTTCAGAAAAATCTGCCTGTCACATTCTATTCATCCTTGAAGGCATCTCCTAACTGACATCTCCATGAAAAACCTTCTATCAGAGCCCAGTCTAATGCCTCATATAGAGTATGTGTTCAAAATATATCTAGTGAAAAGAATTTAACCACTTATGCCTGGAATGGTCATACAAGACCATACAAAACAAGACCATACAAATTATACATGGGCTGGGTCTTTCAAGATCAGCAGAAATCAGCAGAAATCCAAAGATAGATAAAGACTTCGTTTTTATTCTACAAATAGGAAATATGGAAGAAAGATTTTAAAAAGAGGTATAAAGTGTTTATTTGAAGGTAGATTTGGGAATGCACTTTAATGATGTACGAGAAGGAGTGTAGAAGAGATTCAGATCGTAGTAATAGGCAGAACAGAAACATAGCCCTGTTATAATTAGGGACTGGGTGCTAATTTCAAAGGCTAACAAAGCCAAGGAGAAATGAAGAGATTTTCACGTGAAAGGAAGAGAAGATCCTTTTTAAGTATGAAGAATGTGTCCAGATTTTATTATGTTCAATTGCCTGAAGAACACACTGTTGAGTCACAGGCATAGATTAGTGATAATCCTAAAACACTGCAATGGGAAGAACAGCCAAAAAACAATCACATATTCTGGCTATATATTTCCTAAACCATTTTCCTAGAAAAAGATGCTCTAAATTAAGAACATATTATTAGTCATAGTCACGAGAGATCAAACACATAACTGCTAAAGAGACAAAGTGTTCCAGCATCTCCTTGAATTTCCTAATAAAACCTAAAAGGCATCATCATTCCAATGTACCCAGCATATTTAATCAGAGGACTACCAAGAATTGTGCAGACATAACTGACTGCTACTTTAATATGAATTCCAGATTTTAAGAGAGGACTTCCTCATGGAAAAGAGAAGGATTTCAGTTTTTGAAGGATAATATTGGAATGCTGCCATTTTGTAAGAATCAACAGTTTGGCAGATGAAGGTCTCACTCACAAAACAAAAGGCAATTTCATCATCAAACAAAATTACCAGCATGAAACATCTGTCGTGTTATCCTTAACCCCGTACTCTTTCTCTCCATGATGTTTTAGGAGGTTCAGTATTTCTACTAAGCTGTGGATCATCTTGTTTTTTAATATTTTCTTTTTTTTTAATATTTTCACTTCACTAACAATTTCACTACAATACCAAAGAAACAAATCTCACAGGAGCCTTACAAAGGAATGCATTTTTACAAGGATTTCCTGAGTACTACATGTTGAAATTGCTGCCCAAACACTTGGAACTTCTCCATTTCATTTCTGCCATACTACTCCCTGTTTCTAGACTTTCCCACAGACTGATACCTTGTTTTCCTTGCTAGATCTTTCTCTTCTCTCACAGCAGTCTCCCAAGACTAGCATGGCTTGAGTAGAAGACCCTCAAAATACTCAAGAGATTCTATCGTCTATGAGTATAAAATGTCCTTGATATGGTCAGCTAGAATTAACCACTGTAAGTCTCGAGTCCCTTTAGCCTTTCCCTTACAAAGCCCCAAATTAAACTTAAACTCATTAGGCCAAAAAAACAAACAAATTAAAAAAAAAAAAAGTGACTTTTTTTTTTTTTTGCAAGTTATCATTCCCTTGGGGGACTTTTCCAGAGAAAAATTAAAAGGATAAAGGTTCATTTGCACTCTAGGAACAAATAATAATGGCTTATAATGACCATGACAATAAACACCAGTCCATGGGGTATTGGGCTTAGAATAAATCAGGGCAGGCCTAAGGTGAAACCAGCAGTGGCCCTAATAGGTAGTGGGCGGAGGCTCTAAGGAGCAAGGCAATGACTCTGTCATGCCTTTCCATGAATTTGTGCTGTGCTTTTTGTCCTGTTGATTTGTAGCGAGTTTTAAGAAACGTCTCTTCCATGCACCCTCTCATGTTCTCTTATCTCTCGATTTGGAGATCACTAGATATTACGGAGAAAGAACAAAAGGAAGAAAATAACAACTGAAATGTATGAAAAAGGCAAATGCTCAGTCTATTTTAGTCTACTTGAGTGAGTACTCGAAGCCCGAGAGATTAATATTGTTGTCCGGAGGGTTGTGAACACTCAGCAAATTGTAGTAAATCTCTTTCTGCATAAAATATTTTGTGGCTTCTAAGTGGGGTAGCAGATATGTTCCATATTTATGAAGCCGATGATAGCATTTCATCTTTCTCAAATTCTTACATAAGGGAAGAATAAGACTTCTTTGATGTATAAACTGCAATATTCTAAGGCCAGACGCGTCTATACAAACAAAAAAATTCCCAAGTCATGTGGTGTCAAGCAGTCTTTTGAAGAAAGAGCAAATCAACTTGAAAGCAAATGTTAGCCTTTTAAATATCCAATTAGAAACTATTACTGGAGGGCAGCCCAGGTGGCTCAGTGGTTTAGCGCCGCCTTCAGCCCAGGGCGTGGTCCTGGAGTCCCAGGATCGAGTCCCACTCAGGCTCCCTGCATGGAACCTGCTTCTCCCTCTGCCTGTGTCTCTGTCTCTCTGTCTCTCTCTTTCTGTGTCTCTCATAAATAAATGAATAAAATCTTTAAAAAAGAAACTACTACTGGAAATTAGCTGGTTTTGGTTAAGACAAGCAATGTGTTCTGTAGAGCAATGGTTAGACTTGTTACGTTGGGGGCAAAAACACTTGAGAAAAATTGGTTCCTTAATATTTGGAGTTGTATATCAAAATAAGTTGAAGGAAAAAATATTGTCTAAAATTCACAGAGCTGAGCACGCTGTGTTGAATTTTGCTATACTTACAATTATTAGCAAGTTTTTATTTTTAGTTACTTCCAACAAAATTAGTTAAGACAATAAATAAGAGTTTATTTGTAGCAAGTGTTTCAAAGTTAATGAGAATTATTGAAGATAATTTTTATCACATGCCTTCCCTGCAATGCCAGTAGATTAATAACTAAATAGGGACGTTACCCACAGCTTGGCTGCCAGGAAGAATTATATAAACTAATTAACAAAGACCTTGGAGGAAAGTGGTTTCATTTACAATCTTGATAAGGCGGAGAGAAAAGGTACCACAAAGGAAAAGATGGATTCTTCTACTTATTAATGATCCTTTCCTTATAATAAAATATTTCATAACTAAAATAAAGAGGAAAAAGCTAATGAAATAATTTCAGGAAAAGACATAATATCAAAAAGAAAAAAAAACTGAGCACATATGAGGAAATATAAGTAAGCAAATAAATGGAAAAATTTAAATTGGACATTAAAAATTTGAAAACATGTTACATCTAATAAGTGTGCAAAATGAAAAATAAAGTAATTACTGATGTTGGTGACATATATACATAAATTGATAAACATTCTAGAAATCATTTTTACTGTGTTCCAAAAACTATATAAATGTTAGTATCCTTTGATGCAATAATCTCACTCCAGGGAATATTCCTAAGGATTATCTAAAAGAAAGAATATCTATACTCATAGCAGAATTATTTATTCCAGACCAAAAAAAAAATCCTAAATATTTAGCAATATGAAATGATTTTTTAAAAAGATTTTATTTATTTGAGAGAGAATGAGCAAGAGCACAGCAGGGAGAGGGGCACAGGGAGAAGCAGGAGCCACCCCAAGCAGGGAGCCCTGTATTGGGGCTCGATCCCAGGACCCCAGGATCATGACCTGAGCCAAAGGCAGATGCTTAACCAACTGAGCCACCCAGAAACTCAGCACTACAAAATGATTAAATTTTGGCCTATTAACTTGATAGAAGAGTATTGGGCAATAATTAAAATATGTATGAGAATTCTTAGCAACATATGATAAATATTAAGTGAAAACAGCTGTCAAAAAACTGCATAGCTGTAGAAAATAAAAAGATATGTGGAAAAAGAAAAAATCATCAGAAATAGAAATTTGCTAATTCTATACCTAGCTTTTATTCATAGTTTGTTGTAGCTTATTTGGGGAGAAAACTAGTAAAGATTGCTTGGGTTTCTTTTGGATTCAGTAATTTCAAGTTAAATATAAGCTCTTCTAACTAAACTTGCATTGCATTGTTTATTTCCAAAACAGTATGTTTCCATTATGTATGTACTTCAAAATTATATTGAATAAAATATTTGGTGCACATGGGTGTTGACAGAATGGTTTACTGAGCTAATGGACAATATTAGGATACAAGAACAAAGGCTGAGGTCTAGTGCAGGTCAAGGATAGCAAAAAAAGACAATAAAGACAGAACTGTTCGAATCAGAAATCATCTCAAAGTACTTAGGAGAAATTGAAACTGATATCAGAACTTTTCTCCATATCCTCTATAATTTTACCTCAATAATTTTATCCTATATAATAACTTTTATAATTTTTTCTGTGTGATTATATGTGCAAATTGCTGTATGAATTCATTAGAATGCAAGCTCAAACAGCCTGCATAGATCCTTTGGTGGTTTTCATAAAGTCCTAAGTTAATGATTTGTCTAAATATTATACATAAATATCCAAACCAAATATTAGGGCAAGGGCCAAATACTCAAAGCCTGGTTTATAGATTTATGTTTGGGTGGCCAAAGCACTGGCCAAAGTTTGAACTGGAATGTCTTATGGTAGAGCAACCAGTTTGGACCAATTCTCATATTTTTGTTATCTTCCTGGTTCCAGGGACACTGGAGCTAACACATTTGACACTTATTTTAGAGTTTTAGGACTCAGAACTAGTGGGAAAATGACTGTGATCTAAGAGGTCTGGGGGCACCTGGGTGGCTCCATCAGTTGAGCCTGCGATTTCGGCTCAGGTCATGAGTCGTGGGTCATTAGATCGAGCTCTGCATGGAGCCTGCTTAGGATTCTCTCCCTCTCCTTCTGCCCCTCCCTACCCTCTCTAAATTAACTGACTGATGATTGATTGATTGATTGGTTGATTGATTAAAAAGCCTTGTGAATAGGTCCATCAGAGGAATCATTCAGGGACACCTAATTCATTGATAGCTCAATTTTTCCTCTGGCTGTGGCTGCTGAGTATGATTTCCTCAAAACAAAGTGGTTGCTAAGGTTGAGGAGGTGGGCTAGCCTTGCCCCTGCTTTTCTTTGCTTAGCCCAAAGGGCTGAGATATTTTGCAGTTGTCTTGGGATCAAACCATTAGTGTAAGGTTGGAATTGGTCAGCCTTTGCTAAGCTGAGAAAGCAGTTGTGAGGCCCTCACCCTCTTTCTCTGCCTCCAACTGAGAGAGGCAGCTCTGGCAACCCTTAATTGACTATTAGGCAGTAATATTCAAATATGATGATGCTGTCATTATTGATAGTATATGGAGAGTCCTCTGCCCCTGCTTAAAAGAAAAATATAATAATTTGGCACATATTGCAATTAGGCATACATTTCATTTAATATCCTTCACCTGAGAATCTCAGAGGTTTATAGAATTACTAGTTAATTTTCTATTCTTAGACTCTGCAGACCAGATATAAACATTATAAATGGAAATTCAAGATGTGACAGAAAAGGGTAGAATAATAAAAAGAAATAAAATACATTGTCCTTTAAGGAAAAAGAAATAAAACACATTGTCCTTTCGTAGGCTTTAAATATGTTCAGTAGTAGGAAACATTGCATTTAATAGATAAAGGCAAAAGGGGGGTAAGGTTTATGACAAAGAAGGTTTTCTTCCTCTAACAGTTTTTTCACACTAGATCAAATAATAATTATGTCGGTGTACTAAGAGTGGCTGTTACTCAGGCATCTTTAACTTTTTGGTGACATCTACTGTCCAAAATGGGAAATGCTATGAAATCATTCTACACCCAAAGAGTATCTAGAATTTATTTCATTTTATTTTTGTATTTACAATGCTACAACTTCTTTGATACTTCCATATAAGTAGACCTCACTAAAAGATTTAAAGGATATTTAAATAGTTTCCATATGCACTGCATCAGGGAACCATAAAAATAATGGTCTGTGCTGGCAAATCCTAATTTTTGGTATATAGTTTAAAGATGCCAATTCAATTTAAAGACTTTACTAAACCACTGTTCAAATGCTAGAAAAAATATTAAAATGGATACTTAAATGCATTTTCTTATATTTAAAGAAAACTACTTCTGAGCACTGATTACAATGTTCTTAATAATCTTACTATAGTAATATTTACAGAGGAATTCCAATTTTAAAAGAAATCAAAGTTCCTAATTGTTTTTCAACCTGACTTTCTACTTATTCTAGTTATAAAAAATAAGCTGAGTTATCTGTTATGCACGAGGAAATAAGCATCATTTATACTCCTTATTAAGCTCCATCTGTTTCACAGTTGATGGTTTGCAAAGACCTAAACACTTAATTTCATAACTCATGATTATAACTAGAAAATCTTTTCAGAGGCATTTGGTAATGCAACAAGGTAAACAATTTTTTTATTGAGTATCTATTATATATAGGCATTTTGCTAGATGCTTTCACCAGTGTCACAAGTGACAAAATGGTATAAGCTCCCCAAGAAAAACCTAAAAATAGGAGGGCCTCTTCTATAGCATAACCTATATCCTCCTCACTCCAGTAAGGGAGGCGATATTTCCATCATTGACCATGGGTTTCCCAATCATAGAAAAAAATACCCTGCTTTTTTTTCTTTTTTAACCTTCTATTGTAATCTAGTGGACAGATAACCATTTCAAGTTTACTACATGGTAAAACCAGATACGGTCGAAGTAAACCCAGAGTCTCCTGTAACATTACATAAACAAGTTTAAACTATTAAGTAATTCCTTCTCCACTATAATTTGCATTCCAGTCCTCAGTATCTTTTTTAGATTTGTGACCCCAAGACCCAGTGATCTGCTTGGAAAAGTATGAAAACCATGTCAATTAATTAATTAGCCATTATTTTTATAATTACAATAATTTAATAATTATGTATATAATAATTAGTTTATAAATATTTATTTGCAGTGTTGGCTCTTCCTGTGCATAATAAAATGCATGCTATTTGCAAGGGTTTACAGCCTAGAAAAGGTAGGCATCAACAGTTCCAATCAAAATAGAATGCCCTAAGAGATGAATGCAATATACAGTAGTAAAATTTGGACTCAGAAAAGAGGCAAGAGTACTTCTGGCTGAGGGAATCAATATGGCAAGACTAATGCGTTTGATCAAATAGGAGGAGTGTGTGTATCTTCAAAGTGGTGATGTGGGTAGTTTTAGGGAAGTAGGAATATGAGAACCCAGATAGTTATTATGGAGGTGGAAAGGCCCGGACACATGCCTGACATCAAGCAGTCCAGAGTGTCTGCTTATTGGGAACAAGTAGGAAACAAACAGGCTGAGACATCTCACAAAGGGCCCTTGACTTGCAAACTGGAGTTTGGACATTTTTAGCAAGGCAGTTCCCTACTCCAGATACTTAGATCATAGAAGGAGAGTATCTTCAAATCTGAGTTTCAAGTCAACTTCCTTTTAACTAACTTCATCTCAAAGGTATTGCTCTGGGTGGGGTTTTTCTTAGCTTCGTTCAATCCATAATTTTGATTTCTTCCTGGCCTTAGACTAAGGTTTCTGACAGGCTATTATCTCCAGATCTTTCATATCTGATCAGTTTGCCCTTTTGATTTTAAAAACTCCTTGTTTCTCCGACTTCCTCTAAAAATTACAAATTACAAACAACCAGCATTTTGCCCTGGAAGATTGTTTTCTATGCCTCACTAGCCATTTTTAAATGGCTAAATACTTGTGATTTCCCTCTCCTAATATATATTTTATTGTGTTCAGTCCTTGAATTTGCCTTAGTACTTTTGGTAAGTAAAGGAGTATTCTGGAAACATATTCATCTTTCCTGACCACAGAAGGTAGGACAGTAACAGGATAGAGAAAGGTAAATACAGGACAGAGCTTCACCCAACTTACTTGCTCTCACCCACCTTCCAAAAGACCCTCTGTTCAGTTTCTGTTAAAGTTCAAAATAATCCTTTCTGCAACCTGTCAATAAAATACATAAACAGCATATTTGAGATGCCTAATATATAAGTACAAAAATATTCAGAGCTAATTACATTCCACTGATGGCTGAAAATCATAAATATATGCACATTATTTGAAATTCTGCCTAGAATTTAATTTTCACCCTAATTCTAGAAATAACTGAATATTTTTCTACTAGATCAAGTTGAGGGTCTTCAGTTCTATCCTAAACAAGTACAATTTTGAGTTCCAGTCTATGGGTTTATAATTCTTTTTAATCATTTATCATTATTCTTCTACAACCTTAGCATATTGGTAAAATGAAATCACCATATTTTCTTTTCCACTCATAGCTTCAGCCTAATTTCACACAACCTGCAGAAGAAAAATAGGACAAGTGCAACTGACAGGAAAAAAAATATAACGGTATTTCACATTTCTATGCTAATTTTTTAAATGTCTACATGAAACAGCTTAATTTCAGCTCTGTATGAATGATAGGTGGATGGAATGGCTAGAAATTAGCCACAGTTCTCTCCATAATCCCATTATAAACCCCTTCCCTCTCTTTCTCTCCATCCTTCTCTCATTCACAAGTGTATGCTCTCTCTCTCTCCCTACGCTTAACTTGGTTTTCCTCAGAAGTGTGACTCTCCTTTAGATGTTGTCAGGACTGCCACCTACTGACAGAGCAGGTTACGTCTAAAAGAAATGATTTAAGAAGAACGATCATGTTATTTGTTGTCCAACTAAGGACATTTTTGAGAGTGGAAATAATTTTTTTACATCGTTCTCAGAAGTGTATAATATTTTTTCTAAGATTAAAAGTCAAATATCTGTATAACTAAGAAATTGCAAAACTTTATATTTGCTTTCTTCACATTAAAAGAAAACAAGCAAAATAAATATTCTTAGTACATATTCACATTTTTAAGTGGATTTCTTAGTGGTATCTGTCTCTAATACAATATTTTTTGAAATTTTCCGAAAAGTATATTTTAATACAATTTTATTATTTTTATATTTTAAAATTACCAATGTTTTGCTGAAATCTTTTTAAATATTTTATGGTTAATAAAGCTGAAATTGTTGATATATTCACTCACCTCTTCTTTGTAGGCTATAATTAAGAAAATGTTTTCTGTGCACATGTTGAGCTACTTAAGAATTTTCAGAATAAATTCTGCTAAATGGCAACATTTTCATATGGTCTTATATTGTTCCCAGTAGATTTCTCCTCAAGATAATAATAAATGCAACAGGAGCTAATAATGGCAAAGCTATAAGTCTCATGTGGAACACTGTTAAACCAAACTTGCAATTTGTAAAGTAGATAGCTCTGATAACATTTTAGACTGAATGTCTCACAAACTAATGGTATTATCAGATTAAGGCAGTGGAAGATTGGAGACCATCCAGATAGGACCTTTCTTAGTGTTTTTAAGAAAAATATGAAGTGTTTCCAGAAAGAGGACCTAAAAGATGGAATCAGTGTTCCAGGTAATAAAACCAAGAAAATCGAGCTTCCTGAAGCATGATTCCACAATCACAAGTCCTCATTTTTATTTTAAGGGACACAAAAACTGTCCCTATTATTGCTTTAATTTAAAATGTCTGAAGACATCCTATCCTATAATCAACCTGAGTGTCCTACAACAGTATTGCATTATAATGGTATTCACTGTTTGTCCAAAATAAGTTGAAAAATTTTAATTGAAATATTTAATAGAGATTTTAAAAAAACTC
Source organism: Vulpes lagopus (assembly GCF_018345385.1). Classification (NCBI taxonomy): domain Eukaryota; kingdom Metazoa; phylum Chordata; class Mammalia; order Carnivora; family Canidae; genus Vulpes; species Vulpes lagopus. The sequence continues at coordinate 88,425,719 of NC_054829.1, read as the reverse complement.
TTCAACTTTTAAAACTTTTCGAGAATTATACTAAATGTTACAGAGCTTACAAACAGGAAGACACTGAAATGTATCTCTGCAAATGCAAAGGACAGATCAAATACAATAAATGATGGGAATTCCACTGGCAAAAAAATTAATTCTGAAATTTCATGATTGCACCTCAATGTATCTTAGCTGGTGAAGAAAATTTATAATGAAACTAAATTGGGAGAAATATTTAAAGTATTTGCTGAAGAAAGATACCCTGAAAGGGAGGCAAAGAGTATTTACCTGTGAATGGATTTAGGTAGAAATATTTACACATTTCAAGATGAATAAAATTAGAATTCAGAGGACCCTTCATGGAACAGGATTTGTTCTAAACTCACCAAATTCACAATTCTGTGTATTACGCTATCCAGGTCTGCCATGCAGTAGCCATGTGACTTTGAATGTTACCTCTAAAATCCATGCTTCCCTTTCTGTAGAATAGGCATAGTAATAGTACTTACTTTACAGGTCTTTGTGAGGCATGAATAACATTATGGACGTAGTACACTTATTACAGCACCCAGAATAAAATATGTGCTCATTAAATGCCAGCCACTGTTGTCTTGTTACTATCATCATCGCCATTGGCATCATTTCCTTTCCTTAACTCCAAAGAAGAAGAAGGGATAGATCAAGTTCTAGACTTACAGTTAAACAGCATATATGTCTTAATGCCACAAAGAATAAATGTAGATAATAACCACTTACTGATCAGATTATAATTTAAAGCTATGTAAAGCAGAGATAAGTTTTGATTCTCCTATTCAAATTAAACTCTTAACTCTGTCAAACTCTTTTTGAAATACCAGATGTGTATCCTCTTACTATAGAGGATAAAGAGATGACTGGTCTTTTCTACATTTAAGACAAGATTTAGCCTCAATAGATACTATTTCTGCCATCTAACTACTTCAGAAACAGTAGCTAAAGATGAATTGCTCTAGAACTCAATGCAGAAATTTTGGAAGACATCTTCCTGAATGTGTTTGACTTACAATCAACAACTGTATGTAGCAAAAATATCCACTTCTTTATATGTATGTGTATTTTGCTAGAACTTTATCCTAAAAGGTCCATCAGGAAGCTATATTGTTTAAAATCAAATATTCCAGAGTGAAATTAGAGATTTCCACAGTCAAATGGGCAATTGAAGATATCTGCTCTAGGAACCATTTTTTATAGTGCAAAAAGAGATCTTTGTTGTTGTGGGTAAAACAAAGTTAGACATTAATTTTATACCCATTTTTGCACTTGTCACCAGCAAGCTTAGATCTGAAAGTGAGGCCTATCATTAATAATTAGAAAAAAAAAAAAGATGAGTTGTGAAGAGGATGTGGAGAAAAGGGAACCCTACCTAGTACACTGTTGGAAATGTTCATTGGTGCAGTCATTATGGAAAACAGTATGGAAACTCCTCAGAAAACTAAAAACATTACTACCATATGCACTTTCACTCTTTATAAAAAAGATTTTATTTATCTATTTATTTGACAGAGAGGGAGAGACAGCATATATGCATGCAAGAGCACGGGAAGAGCAGAGGGAGAGAGGCAGAGAATCTCAAGCAGACTCTGAGATGAGCATGGACCCCAGTGCTGGGCTCAGTCTCACAACCCTGAGATCTCGACCTGAGCCAAAACCAAAAGTCATATACTTAATCAACTGAGACACCCAGACACCCCATACTCCCACTTCTGGGTACATATTGAAGCCAGGATCTTGAAAAGATATCTAAATCCACATGTTCATTCACAATAGCCAATATATGTAAACAACTTAAATGTCCATTAACAAATGAGTGGATAAGGAAAATGTGGTATATACATACAATGGAATATTATTCAACTTTCAAAAAGAAAGTAATCCTGCCATTTGCAACCATCTGGATAGACCGGACATTATGCCAAGTGAAATAAGCCAAAAACAGAAACATAAATATTGCATGATCTCATTTACATGCAGAATCTAAAACAGTCACACTCATAGAAGTAGAGAATAGGAAGATAGTTGCCAGTATCTGGGGGCAAGGAGAAATTAGAAGACATTGGCCAAAAGACACAAAATTTCAGTTATGCAAGATAATTAAGTTCTGGAGACTTACTATGCAGCATAATACCTACAGTTAATAATACTGTATTGTATATTTAATTTTTTCTAAGAGAGTAGATCTATATTGTGTCCTTACCACCACCATCACCATCACCACCACCACCACCACTACAATAAATAATAATAATAATAATAATAATAATAATAATAATAATAATAATGGAAGTGAGAGGAAACCTTTTTTTTTTTTTAAGTAGGCTCCATGCCCAAAGTGGAGCCCAACACAGGACTTGAACTCATGACTGTGAGCCACCCCAAAGAAGTAAGTTTTTTGAGGTGATGGATATGTCTAAGGTTTTTATGGTTGCGATAGTTTCATGGGTATATATTTATCTCCAGACTCATTGAGTTTCATACATTAAATATATATGGCTTTTTATATGTCAAGCAAAAATCTGGATGATCTAGTAATATGTGTTATTAGTCCATGACAATAAAGAAATAGCTTCTGCAGAAAGGAATAATTTGATAAGTGAGTCAGGGAGTATAATTATATTAAAGTAAATAGAAGATGGAATCATATTTTTTACTCTTTGCATTTAAGCATTTAATTCTTTTTCTAGCAGGTGAATAACAACTGGAATTATTTTTCTTAAAAGACAAAGACAAATAATATCATCATTTGTTAATAAAGACTCCACAGCTATCCTTAATCTAAAAATAAATATATCCATATGTTCTTCCATAAAAAAATGAGTGTACATATTGTCATTGTTGTTTGATTTTACCTTTAATTTTATGTATTTGAATATATAGTACAAATATAAATACAGTACAATTTTGAATGGCCCAAAATTCTAAAGAAATAAAAATGTACATATGAAAAGTTGTCCTTACTCCTCTTTCAGCTACTTACCAACCGCCTACTCTTGCCAAATCAGTTGTTTTTTTTTTTTAATTCTTCAAGAGATCTTTAAAGAATGTATAAACATGTACATATACTGTTTTCTTTCTTTCTCTCTCTTTTTTCTTTTTGGCAGAAAAGGAGCAAGTCATACACATGATTTTATCCTTTGCTATTTTCTTTTAACTACATATGTATATACATATACATATATATATATATATATCCATATCACTACATACAGATCTCCTACATTCTTATTATAGCTACTTATTATTATATTCTTTGATATAAAAAACAACTACCTTATTTAACTCAACTTGTACTAATAAGATTAGGATTGTTTTCAATCTTCCACCATTTCGAACATTACTTAATGAACAGACTTTTAAGTGTATTTTTTCACAATATAAATATTTGAAATTTTGAAGGATTTTCCAAAAAATTTATATAAGTATCATAAATTTATATTCCCACCAGCATGCTATTTTTTTGAATGTGCCAATATGATTGGTAAAGAACAATGTCATAGTGATACTACTGTCTTATTGTGAGTAAAATTGGGCATCTTTTTATGATTAAGATTCATTTATATTTTCTGTTGTCTTTTTATATCACTGGCCCTTTTTCTTATTGGATTGACGATCCTTTCCTTACTGATTTTTTAAATTTCTTTTTATATTAAGAAAACTAGACCACTGAATGTTATGGATTAAAAATATTTCTTCTAGTTGGTCATTTCTCTTCAGGGTGTTTACTGAAAGACATTTTATTATTGTTGTTGTTTTATGCACTTAAATTTGTCAATCTTTTATTTTATATATTCTAAGTTTTGTATCATACTTGGATAGACTATTGATTACAGCCCTTATTGATTACAGTCCTGCTATTGAGTCTTCACCTATTATGGGACACTTTCCAACTATTTTTGAGTCTGGGATTTTACTTGCCAACTCGTTTTATTGAAGAAGAAATTTGTGTTAACTTTCTTCTTACTACTGCCTTCTTGAGATTTTTTTACAGGAGAAGGGACAAATACTGATAGTATGTTTCATTTTTCAATTTTAAAGGATTGAAAGTCCTTTTTTTAATCTTATTTTACTCAATGTATTTCTATAAGTCAAGTCAAATTCTTTGTATAATGTCATTATAAACACATAAACACAATTATTTTGATACACAATTAGTGAAGTTTCTTGTTGTTGTTTACCACGATTTCCTTTGACTGAAATACATGTTATTTTTCTAATTGCCTTGTTTTAAGATACTGTCTTTATAAGATTAAATTGTAGGACAACAATTTGTAAACTTATGCACAAACTTTTGTATACAATTAATTTCAGTAGTTTCAGAGAGCTCTTCAGAACTCTTAATGCCTATTATGACCTATTTTGAGAATCAGAGATAAGCTGAATGTGAGTCTCCGACTCAAAATACACAACCATTTATGATAAAAGAGAAAAACGTTCCTTTGTTGTTACCACTAAGATGTAGAAATTAACTTGCCAAACAAGATGGGACTTACTTTAACAATCCATTACAAATATTATAAATATGTTTACTTATTTTAAAATGATCATGGAATATATGATTCAATGTAAAATCTCACCCGTTCCAAACACGAATGTGAATGAACTTAGTAAGTTTATACTCAACACAGTTTTATAAAAATAATTGATTTTTCTCTGAAATCTTTGGTTAAGTAGCAAATCTATTGGCAACTAAATTCCTTTATAGAAAAAGTCTAGTCAGATTGTTGAGAATATAAATTAGTTAATGTTGTAGAAAATAAAATTTAGATACAAAATATAACAGAATGTTGAAAGGGAACTTCATCTGCTTCAATTTTAGGTCAGGGCCAAAAGCAAAACAGAACCATTAATGTTCCTTACTCTCCATTTTGAGGTAGCTTGCTAAATCCTCTATGCAGGACTTGCAAAGCAAGCAGTCAAGAAATATTTTTGCATTTGTTGGCTTATTACTTAAGTTAGGGATATGTAAGAAGTTAAAGAAATCTAATAAAAGAAAGAATTTCTTTAGGTTAGGTAATCTAAAAACAATGGCATTTTACCTATACTTCCCCCCCCACACACACACACATACTCCTTGGATGGGGAAGAAATAATTCTCCCCCACCCCAAGGCTACTGAATGGAATGACTTAGCCACTGCTAGAGAATCAAATGTTTGCCTATTAAAGTGTGGAAAACATAGAATTTTGGTGTTTGTCTCCCACCTGAGAAATTCCAAAGTGAAAGTCTGGACCTGGGTCTGCAGAGTGAGAAGACTGTATGTTCTGTTAGCGGTAGGTCAGAAAAACATGATTCTTTCCTATGCTTAATTGCAGGTCTTAGAGGAAATGCCACACGGGAATGACCTGTGGTAAGTACATGTATTTCTCACTTCAATCCAGTAAGAGGTACCAGGAGAAAGCAATGAACTTGGTTTCCAAAAATCATTGCTTAATAAAAGGAAAATTGTCTTATTCCAGGGCTTAGCAGGGAAAACATAAGATGATCCTGGAACAACTTTTGATACCAGAAAGTAAGGAAGTGATTAAAAATAAGTAATAAAAGATCAAGACATACTGAGGGCAGCCCCCGTGACTCAGCGGTTTGGCGCTCCCTTCAGCTCAGGGCGTGATCTCAGAGTCCCAGGATCGAGTCCCACGTCAGGCTCCCTGCATGGAGCCTGCTTCTCCCTCTGCTTGTGTCTCTGCCTCTCTCTCTCTCTCTCTGTGTGTCTCTCATGAATAAATAAATAAAATCTTTTTAAAAAATAAAAATATATAAAAAAAATAAAATTAATGGATAAAATTTAAGTAGAAATAGGATTTTGCATAATAACAAGTTATCTCTCCCTAAATATTTAGTAATTACAAAGGGAAAAACAGCAACTTCGCAGTGGACAAACCCGGCAGATGGCAAGTGATTAAGGTTAACATCACCAGTAATAAGAAATATCAACACCATTTACCCCTGATATGATGCATTAATAAGACACATCACCTCTGAGATATTCTTCTCAATAATTCATATTCTCAATATGACCGAGAAAAAAATCTGACAAATCAAATGGAGAAAAACACTACAAAATAATTCACCTGTATTCTCCAATAGTGTCAACTTTGTAAAAAAAAAAAAAAAAAAAGGGAAGATTGAGAAATTATCTTAGACCAGAACAGACTGAAGACACATGGCAGCTATTGCAATGTGGGATCCTGGATTGGATTCTGGAACAAAGAAGTGGAGTGGTGGGCAATTAAAAAAAAAAAAACTGGTAGAATTCAAATAAATTCTATAGTTTCATTAATATCATCATACTGAGCTTAATTTCCTAGGTTTGATTTTTTTTTCTTGTCATGTAAAATATTGGCATAATGGTAAGCTGGGTAAAAAGTACATGGGAACTCTTTGTAGTATTTTTGCAACTTCTAAAAGTCTAAAATTATCTCAAAATTTAAGGCTAAAAATGTATTCATTGAATTCTAACTATATGCTAAATTATAAGATTAAGTTCTAGGATTATTAAAACCCTATTACACTGGTTTATAAATGCCTTATATAATTGAAATTGTACTTTAGACAGTACCTTAAAGGTAGGATAATTTCTTTTTTAAGATTTATTTATTTATTTGAGAGAGAGAGAGAGAGAGAAAGAGTAAGAGCAGGGAGAGGGGCAGGGGGGACAGAGAATCTCAAGCAGACTCACCACTGAGCACAGAGCCCAGTGTGGGGACTCAATCTCATGATCCTGAGATCATGACCTGAGCCCTGACCCTGAATCAAGAGTCAGACACTCAACCAACTGAGCCACCTAGGCATTCCAGGTAATACAATTTCTAAGCGTAATCCACTTGTCACTATGCAGTTAGGGTAAAAGGAAGACATATGATTCCTTTAGGGTCTAGTTCTATAGCAGTCATACAGATAGCATAATAGCCTGCCTCCCCTAGTATTTTGTGGCAGAAGGCTCAGGCCTCTGTGAGAAGCCCAGAATTTGACTAACAGCCAACTTAGCACAGAAGCAATAACAACATTAATGCAGGATGTCTGAGCTAGGAAAGTATAAATACAAACCATAGATCTCCATGTGCTGTGCATATGGATAGAGAAGTGTCCACACAATCTGAGATGCAGAGTCCTGAGAGGACCAATAAGCCAACAAAAGCCTGGAGGTCATGGCTCAAATACTCCAGGATTTCAACACTGCAGGTAAATGATGGGAACCATTGACCTCAGAGTAGGTGTCAGCATTAGTCAGGGGCTAGATAAGACACCACACTTTGCAGAAAATCAGTAAGAAGTCATGTAACAATATGCCTGCAACCTCCAACCTCTCCATCTCTTTTATCCACATAAGGTCACTTAAGTTTCCTTAAAATCCAGAAATTATCTGGAATTAGAGCAGGGGAAAGAAAAGGAAATTTTAAAGACTGAAAACTAACACCAAAAAGCCTAAAACAAGCCAAAGAGATTATTTGTACTGGAAGAGATTGAAAGACCATTACTTTATATTCTAAAGGGTGATATTTTATAAAAAAAGAAGTCACATTTTTTTTTTTTGCCCATGTGAGAAGCAATTACTAAATTAGTGAACTTACCATAACTGTTTATTTTTATGTATTAGTAGACCAAAAGCTCTATGGAAACTGGAACTGCATCTTTCTTTTTTAATCATTTTGTCATATATTATTTTTTATATTGTATCATATATGCCTAGCATGATAATAGGCATTTGATAAATATTTGTCATATGAATGAATGAATGAATGAATGAATGAATGAAATCACTGCTCTGGAGCTCAAAATGTGGAAAGGCAAGTAGGCATGTAAATAGACATGTAAAATAACCTTAATAGAAGATACAATACTAATCAACTATCTCTGCCTGTGATGAGGGAAAAAGACTTCTGAGTGTAAGGATATATGGATCTTGAAGAATTCACAGGCGTTTGATAATGATCTTCTGAACTTCAAAGAAACTTAGAAACTTTCTTGAGGTTAAAACCATTGATTTTGTACTTAATATTTTCTCTGCACCCCAGCACAATAACAGGCATTCAGTAAATGTATTGATTTGGCTTGAGTTTCAGTTTACAATCCATTAGGTAAAAGAAATTGCCATTGCCTGAAACATATTTCCAATTGACAACGTTAGATGGAATGCCTTTTTTTTTTTTCAGCTGAATTGATCACTACAGGGTCTTGTGTAGTTTATGAGGTTTATTTATGAAATTACCTACCATGAGATCAAATCAAATAATGATCATGAATAAGCTAAAAATATGTTGACTCTCACCAGAATCTGACCATGCTGGTACCCATGGAGGTACATACATATGTAGCCTCCAGAGCACTTATAAATTTCTGTTATTTATAACCCACCCAATCTATGGTATTTGTACTAGTGCAGCCCAAACTGACTAAGACAGTTGGATTATTTGCCTTTTATTATTGAATTGTAAAGTTCCTTATATATTCTGGATACCAGACCCTTACCAGATATACAATTTGCTAATATTTTCTCCCATAATGTGGGAGAATTTCACCTTCTTGACTGTTTCCTTTGAAACATAAAAATGTTCAATTTTGATGACATCTGTTCATCTTTTATTTTTTGGTTACTTCTACTTTTGATGTTATATCTAAGAAACCATTGCCTAACCCAAGGTCACAAAGATTTATTCCTACATTTACTTCAAAGAATTTTGTAGTTTTAGCTCTATGATGCAATTTTGAGTTATTATTATTATTTTTTTTGTATATAGTGTGAGGTAGGAGCCCAACATAATCCTTTTGCATGTGGCTATCCATTTGTCCCATTTGTTGAAAAGACTATTCTTCCCCTATCAAGATGTCTTGGCATTCTGGTTGAAAAGTAATTTACCATAAATGCAAGAATTTATTTTGTACTCTTAATTCTATTCCATTGATCTAGAGTTGAATTTATAATAATACTTCTGCTAGTACCTGACGTCACTATACTTATTTTCTTACCAAACTAATTTAAAATTAAAATCAGTCCTCAAAATCAGCAGAGATTGCTTCTTTCCCTGTTTTAAGTACTAGAGCCCAGGGATGTTATTGAGCCAGTTCAAAGAGGCTCATTGTGGCCTTTTCTCTTTATATGCATCTTTCTTCACTTCTCTTTGGACATATAGCCATCTAAAGCCAAAATTGCTTTATCCAGTGGTCAAACTAGTTATAGTTGCTTTCTTTGTTTTCTTGACTTCTTTCTACTCTTCTCCTTCCCTTCCCTCTCCTCATCTTCTCCTCTCACCTCCTCCACTTCTCTTTCCTCCTCCTTTTCCCTCTCCTCCTCCTCTTCCTTCTTTTTCTACCTTTGTTCATGTGACTTCTTCATGTGACTTCATCAACTCAATTAGATGAAAGCCAACAATATTTTAAAAATTGGTTATTTGATATTGTGGGCTAACTCAATTTATAATGTATTAAGAAATAGAATTATTTTCATAGAAATAGTACACTTTAATACTTTCAATTCCAATCTAAATCTAACAAATAAGAGATAGGTGTTTGTGAAACTCTGATCAGAACAAATACAGGTTAGTTTGATCAATGTGACTGCATAAATGCCCAGGCTGTTGAAGTACCAATGTTTTTATTTTAGGTTTAAGATTATTGTTGTTGTTGTTCAGTTCTTTACTAAAAAAAAAAAATAGCTCTTTACTTAGTCTCCTTTATGATACGTGGATTCCAAACTGTTCAAGGTGACAGACTTGAAAACCCATAGTCCCTGCTTATAGTTACCTAGTAAATATCAGCTTTTGCAAATCTGTCTGTATTCATTTCTTTTGGTATCACTAAATATATACCAATAGTTTAAAGAGAAGAGGGGAAAAAAGCAAGAATGGCTGTGAAAGATTGAAATTTTAAATTGAACATAATCAGAAGACAGCTGAAAAGACTTGAATACTTACTATTATTGTGATTATTGTTATAATGACAATCAGCGAAGAATACTTAATGTCCCATTATCATTCTTTAAAGACTTCAGATTCTAATGGATTCCAAAGCTCCTAAAAAAATTATGACTTTATTCATTAGCACAACAAATATTTAATGAGTACCTCCTATATAGCCCTTATGGGGTTGAGTATATGGGAATTATAAAGATAAATGAGGTCCAGTACCTCTTATGAAATAGCAGATAGTCTGGTAGAAAAGAAAAATTCACACTTAAAAAATATAATAAAAGTGATCTAGATTATTTAAAAGCCACAATAAGAATTTAAGGCAATTGAGACACAGTAGAAATGAGATTGAAGTGAGAAACTACAGGAAACAATTCATGGAAGAAGATAATATAATATGAAAACTTAATCTAGAATTCATTCCAACTCCCTCTAAAATATCACACCTGTAAGTCAAAGGAGCTCTTCTCACTTATTCCAACATTTCTCCTTCCTTCTCTCTTTTACTCTCCTTCTGTCTCTTCCATCCTTTTTTCTTTCACTTCTTTCATGTTTCTTATTTGCCAGGAACCAATCTGGAGCAGAGGAGAGCAACAGGGTACAGGCATTGGATTCAGCTGACTGAATATTTATAGTAAAAGTGATATCTCCATGTGGGTATGAGTATCATCAGCCATTATTACTTCAGCATCACAGTACTTCATTGAAGACTGATGTTTTTTAAAGTATCAATTATCCAAACTGAAAAAAACCTCATGAGTTGAATTTTTATAGCTCTCTTAAGTCTTTCATCCTAATGGAACTTTTGAAACATGAACTATTAAAAGGTTGGCAGAAAGATATGAATTAAACCTCAAATTACACAGGATATTTTTAATTTGCAGAAAACATGGTAATTGCTAAATTATAATATTGACCTATAACATTAGACATTGAATAAACCTAAAATGGAACTAGATTAATTAATTCATACTTTAAGGATAAAGAAAGCAAATATTTAGTTATAAAATTTTAAAAAGACTTAGGTAGTGTGTCTAAACAAATAAAAAGGAAATTATTTATACACATAATGTTGACAACTAGACAACATACTTAATATCTTTAAATTTTTCAATCTAGAAAAAGGTAAAAACCTGCCTCGTATCTACAAGAAACTTATTGATAATACTCATTCCAAATATTCTATATGTTCTTCTTTATAAAATTGAGGTATGGAGAAATTAAAAAACAGTAAATTATTTATTCTGTCATATGTTATTAGAGTACAACATTTGGAATTGGCCACACTAAGGAAGAGGAATAAGATACTGTGTCATGCTTGCCATTAAATCCTAAAGGATTCTTTTAAGCTACAGGGACTAGTTCCATATACATTAATTGTAGCAACTTACTTAGGGATGTGTGTGTGTGTGTGCATGTGTGTACAGGCTAGATTATAAGTAAAAAGAAAGATAAATATCTGTATTGAAAGTAATGTATTTAATATGGTAAGTTGATTGTCTAAAGGTTCACTTAGCCAAAGAATCATTTTTTTAAGATTTTATTTGCTAAAAAAAATAGATTTTATTTGTTATTCATGAGAGACACAGAGAGAAAGAGGCAGAGGGAGAAGTAGGCTTCTCACAGGGACTTATTATTAATAATCCCAGGACCCCGGAATCACGCCCTGAGCGGAAGGCAGATGCCCAACTGCTGAGCCACCCAGGCGTCCCCCAACGAATCATTTTATATTGCTTTTATACAACAGCCAAATATTTTTAAATTTCAACTAGAAATATTTTGTCAAAATTTCTTGCCCAAATCTATGAAGAACATCCTTTTAGTTTGTCTGTTTGTTTGTTTGTTTAACAGCTTATTCTTTACAATGAACATGGCACCTTCACAAATTATGTTTGCAGTGTTTTGAAGAAAAATTCAAGTATTATAACTATGTTATTAAACTCCAAAATCCCTTGTAAAGCAGATGGGAGCCGTGGATTAACAATGCATTGTAGACTGCCTTGGCATTTATTTCCTTGGAATGGGTACTTCAAGGAACCAAGAGAGACTCCTGTACTCTTGCTTCCTGTCTCTTACCTCTCCTGGTACCTTGCTTTATCACTTAATTGTGTTGTATCATATGCATTCTTCCCCTCTAACTACAAAAACACAAAGTCTCTCCCATCCTAAAAATTCCTATTTTCTCAAATTTATTCAACATTCTTCTGTATATCTCTACCAAGTGTTTCAGAAAGTATAGTGTATTTTCCTTTTTTATGATACCCATTGAAACAGAGACTTTTAGCTGCCCATTCTGTATCTACATTGTTGTTCTACCTAACTGGATCCTGATCAATATGCCTACCTAAAATACTTTATTTCCTAAGATTTCCTGGCAGCTGGTGTTATCCAGTGGATTCTCAGCAGAAATTGGGTGAACTTCAAAAGAAAAAATCTTAATGGAATGTTAATATTTAGAATATTGACATCATCCTTCTTGTCTTTAGTCCTTTCTCTTTCCTCCTGTCTAGAATATATGAGGGGTGTCTGGAGTTCTGGCCACCACTTGCAACAATGAAAAAAACCTCAGGAATCCATGGCTATGTGGTAGAGTAGAAATATAAAAGAGCCTATGAAACAGGTAATTGGAGTTTCATACTATCTCTGGGATATGCTTCCTGACTTCTTTCAGGAAAGAAAGAAATGTATATTTAACTTTTTGTTTTGTTGTATTATCATTTTGTTTTGTTTTCAGTTACCAGTTCTTTTTTTAAATTATAGCTTCTTTTATTTATTCATGCAGCATTAAATGCATATATTTTAACATTCATATATGTAGTAAACTATAACAGTTTAGATGAAAATATTTAAACCAGTACTTTACAAATAATATTTTAACATATAGTACAGTCTCTATACTATATTGATCTTAGTTTTTATTACATACATACATTTATATAGATGTAAGAATATAAGTTAAATGTTCATATGAGGGCTCAGTTTTTCTGATTTTTATGAACCAGCTTAGGAATCATTTTTTGTATAAACAAAAATTATTCACTAATTATTTTTAAGGTCTCAAAATCAAATAAAAATGATGGAAATTAATCCCAATTTAGCATTAAAGGAGAACACAATCACCCTTGATACTTAAAATTCATCTTAAAATTCATATTTAAAATACCATATTTAAAATTCTTATTTTTTATTTTATTTAAATTCAATAGATTAACATACAATGTATTATTGGTTTCAGAGGTAGAGGTCAGTGATTCCTCAGTCTTATACCCAGTGCCCTCCTTAATGTCCATCACCCAGTTACCCCATTTTTACTCCCTCCCCTCCAGCGATCCTCAGATATAAATTCTTTTTAGAGCCAAACTTAGTCTTAATTGACACCCTTGTGTAACTCTAAACCTCTGAATATTTTTTCTCATCTCTTTTGCCTAACACAACTCCTCTCATAAAGGTAGCTAGATAATCCAAGTTGCCAAATCTAATATTTAAATGCTAAATTGAGTAGCCTCATGTCATTTGTCTTCCACTTTTACAACATGTACCAAAATCTTCTTATAATTTCTTTTTCTTTATTATTCACTGTCGGATTTTCCCCTACTTCTCAGATCAGTCTCTCTTTTTCATTGATTTCTCTCTTCTAGCTCCCTATCTAGCTGTCATTTCTTCTTGCTATCTCATACAATGCCCAAACTTGCTCTTACTAATATGACAGTGCTAGCAAAATGTGTATCTCAAAACTTAACATATCCCTTGAGCTCTACACTCCAGTTTCAGAACACGTGCCATACCACAAGAATATCTGGTAAACAATTTAAATGGATGTAACCCTTACTATCACTCCTTCAGAATCAATCACCTTTCAGACTCTGCTCTGCTCCACAGTCCAGGCAGAAACGCCAGAAATAGTACCACAAGATCCTCACCAAGAAGTGAGAAGATAAAAATCTTGTGCATATGAGGAAAAGTTCTTCCCATTTCAAGTAAGAAAATTCCAGATCTATTCAGTTTAAGGAAATAAGGGAACATATTGGCTCATATATTTCTAGAATAAACTAGTTGCCAGCATGTTTCAATACAGTTGTATAATCATAATCTTCAAGAACATATTTTCCCTTTTCTCTCTTGATCATTTAGTTTTTGTTTTCAATTTTGCTGGCTTATTTCTCAATCATATTCATGCCAGTGGTAGCAAATATGGGCAATAAAATATAAAAGCTTATATTATATAAAGCTTAAGAACCTTGAATGGGAAGGAAATATCTTCTCTAATAATTCAAGCAAAAGCCAAAGAATGATTCTCATTGGTTTGGGTTAGACTACATGTCCCTAAAAGGACATTAAAATTCTCACTACCTGTCCTAGATTCTAGTAAGTGCAAACTCTGATCTATGCCTCACATCTCAGTCCTCCTCTCTCAACTCCTCAGATCCCACCACGCTAGAGTACCTTTTTCAAACTTTTTATAGTCACCTTCTGGTGACTAAAATCAGCCAGAATCCACAATGTTATCCAGGCAAGTCACCCGGAGCCTAGACTAGGACCTGCATGGGTCAGATTTCTTAGAAGTGCTCTTTGATTCTGTATATCATTCATTGAGGTCAACCAGATGCCTGAAGAGCTCCAAGAATCATACCTATTGGGTTGTCCTAAGGCCCTGAAGTGAGGTTTTAGAGCCAGGCCTTGGTTCCAAGAGGGTAGTATGGTAAACAGATCACCCTCACCGAAGAGCACAGGATTTCTTTCATGGTGTCACATAAGATTTTGCCCATAAGAATGGTGCAGACATACTGATTTGGGGTGACTCTTACATACATCACAGACAAAACCTTTGGACTATGACTTGTAAGACTCTTTTACATTGTTTTCTGTGTTTTCCATACATTTTTTCACTCATTGCTTTAGTTTCCATAGTTTTTAAGTAGCCTATCTTTCAGTTCACTAATCCTCTGCACAATGAAATCTGCTAAAACCCCAAATATTAAGTTCTTAATTTTAGTTATTATAATGTTCTGTTTGAGAATTTGTTTCTTCTTTATAGATTCTAGTTCTTTGGTGAAGTCTTCATCGTGCCATCTATTTTCCTAAAAATACTTATTTAAAATCTGATAACTCCAATATATGGATATCTTTAGATATATTAAATATATTTCTCTTGCTTGTTTTTTCTCTTCTTTGCATTACCTAGGATTCCCAGTATGATGTTAAAAAGGAGTCATAAGAGAGGACATCCTTGACTCTTTCCTAATTTTAGTGGAAAACCTTCTAGCTTTCACCATTAAGGATGATGCAAGCTGTAAGCTTCTGTAGATGATTTTTATTAAGCTGAAGAAGTTCCCTTTTATTCATAATTTAATGAGAGTTTTTATCATGAATGAGTGTTAGATTTTTGTCAGATGCCTTTCTGCATCTATTGAAATAACCATGTGATTTTTATCCTCTAGCTTGTTGATGTGATGGATTATAGTTATTGCTATTTAGATGCTATAATAGCTTTGCATACCTGGGATAAATGCTGCTTGGCCATGTTGCATAATTCCTTTTGTATATTCTTGGATTCAATTTGCTAAAATTTTGTTGAAAACTTTATCTATGTTCATGAGAAATATTAGCCTATAGAGGTTTTCTTTTTCTAGTAATGTTTTTGTCTGGTTTTGATATTTAGGGAAATTTTGGCCTGAAAGAATGCATTAGAAAGTATTCTCTCTGCTTCTATATCCTGGAAGAGATTGTAGAGAACTGGCACAAATTCTTTCTTAAATGTTTATTAGTCCATTAGTGTACCCATCTGGGCCTTGTGTTTTCTGTTTTAGAAGAATGTTAAATATTGAGTTGATTTTTTTACTGGACATAGAACGATTCAGATTTACTATTTCTTTTTGAGTTTTGGCATATTGTGTCTCTCAAGGAATTGGTCCATTTCATCTAGGTTATCCAATTTGTGGGCACTGAGTTATTCATAGTATTCCTTTTAAAATTCTTGTAATACCCATGGAACCTATAGTGATATCCCCCCCCTTTCATTTCTGATATTAGCAATTTGTGGCTCCCTGCTTTGAACACTAATCTCAGGGATGTCCTTCTATCTCAAACCAAGCTAATGCTTCCTTGGAGCTTCCTTATCTCGCTGCACTCTAAAATTTAGAGTGCTCTTGCTCTTGGAGGTCCTCTTGCCACTTATCTTTGATCTACATTTATCCTCAAAATAACATCTTTTAGTCTTAATTTTTAAATATCATGTATTTGCAGATGACTTCAACATGCATACCTCTGGCCCTGAACCTTTAAATAAATTCCAGATTTTTATATCTGACTTTACTAGACTCTACTGCTTGATTGTCTAATGAGTTTCTCAAACTCAACATTTTCTAAAGGGATTTCTTTATTTAAGTGGAAGCAGTAGCCCATCCCCTCTTCTCATAAAACAGTTTTTCTCCTTGTGGTATATGGCAATTCTATTTCCTACTATTTATAGTTTCTTAGGCCAAAACACTGCAATAATTCTTCATACTTCTCTTCTTCCCACCCCATATTAGCAAATTCTGTTGGCAGGCAGTATCTTCTAAATAAACCCAGTTCTCAGACACTCATCAAGCATCTCTACCACTTTTGTGTAGTCACAAGTATTGATCATCAGAACTACTGCAAGAGGTACCTAATGAAGCTCCCTTCCACTATTCTTTCTCTCCTGTATTCTATTTTCAACTTAACAGCTAGAGTGATCATCCCAAACATAAGCCAGATCACATTGCTAGACTGCTTATATCATAAAAAGCCATCATAGTTTATTCAGAGAAACATCCAAGACCTACACAATAGTGTCCTATTTGCACAACACCCTGCCCAAACCACTAACCCATTGCCCCTCTAGCCTGGTCCCCCATTGTTCACCTTCTTTTTATTTTTTGTCAAGTCAAAATTCAAACTTCTGACCACTGTCTGTCTACATGTCCTCTGAGTTCATCTCCTAATGTTCTCTTTGCTGGATTCCCTTATTTGGCTTGCCATATTGGTCTTCTTGTTCTTTCTCAAACAGTAAAGGAAAGCTACACAATACTCATTAAGTATTCCTTCCTTTTTTTCTTCCCACTTCACATATCTCTCTTTTCCCCTTCTCTCACCCTTTACTCATGGATGCTACTATGTCCCAAATGATGCATTTATATATAAACAAAATTGAGAAATGGAAGTATTTGATTTTGAAAAATAATCTCTCCAAATATGGAATTTAAAAAAATCATAATTCTTTGGTATGAGATAGTTAACAGAATGGCCAGCTTCCCACCCTACCTGGACTGCTCTTTCACTCCTTAGCTGCAAGTCTTATTCTAATCCCTTCAAGACGCCACTCAAATTCTGCTTGATCAACAAGGCCTTTTTTGATCATCCTGTGCAAAATAACAACCCCGTTGTCACTCTTTATATTTCTCTATAGCAATTTATACCCTCTGAATGTGTGTTTGTTTATTTCCTGTCCCTTGTTTATCCCCTACCATAGGTCTGAGGAGTCAGGGAAAGCTTTCCTGAGAATGTGATTGCTTTTCTTGAGACATGAGTAGGAATAGGCAGCAAATAATGGGAAGAAGCACATTCAGGCAAAAGGGCCAAAAAGTATAAGGCCCTGGATCTAGAAAAGTGAGAGGCAGGAAATGTCTGTGTTGTACAAGGAGCATGTCAGTCATAGGAGGATTTTGCATTTTATCTCAAGTATAATGAAAGATTTAAGAAGTAGGGATGATATGATTAGAATTTTAGTTTGAGAAGATACTTTTAGCTGGTTGGAAGAGGAGATGGACTCAAGGGAGGCTCAGCAGGTGTAGGAAAGCCAGTGAGTGGCTCTCACAATGTTGGTGTAAGCATGCCATGTGACAGCTCCTGAGATTTGTCTTCTAGAGTATTAACTGTGAATATCTTACAGCCTCTGGGGCAAAATTTCTCCTTCTACTAATTTTGAGTTAGTCATTTTTTCCCTTGGTTTGATAGTAGCCATATGAAATATCTTAAGTACGGAATTAATGCTTCAGTGAATATATATGCTTTTTATTCCTCTATAAGTATACAAACACTAAAACTGGTAAAACAATTTTTTTTCCAATCAACTGAGATTTTGGATATGGGGTGCAGGAAGGAAACTTGTCCCAGAATCCTCTTAAACATGACCTGCTATTGTGAAGGAAGATCAGTACAAACAGAAAGGGAAAATATAGGATAGATTTCAAATTGCATGCATTTTGCTGTGAATATGTTCATGTCTGCAGTCCCACAAAGGGAATAGTTTTCTCTTACAGGATAATGATGTCCATGAGATGGAGCTGTAATGGGATATATCTGTGATGAAATAAATATTTGTAAATGTTTCCATTCATTTTTTCTACAAATGAAAGTGACAAAATAATGTCACTTGATAATTCCATCTCTAGTGCTTTAACTGGCAGCTACCGTAATATACGCAGATTCTATCTGCTGTTTTCAACTTCGTATGTGCCTCTTTCAGCTATCCAAATTTGATCTTAGTCTGTCATGTTTTAAAACCATAAAATGGCCTACAGAACATCCATGAGGGACTACTTGATAATAATTAAACCAGTAACTACTTATCTAGTAAATTATTCCATACGATTAGGACCTTAGCACGTGATCCTAAGTTAAGGTTGTTTTGATTTAGTAGGAGTCTAGTTGAATTTTTGCCTTATCCCTTGTCTATGTTTACATGTCAAAATTATTGCTACACACAAAAGGCCCATTATACATAACAGCTAAGGCATGAAAAATTCTGAGAAATAAAGTGTTTTGCTTTACTGAGTCTATGTGTGTTTGGAATTTCTTTGGCAGGTATAAATAGTCTTTGATTCCATGCTTAAGAATGAAACTTAAACTTCATATAGTCGTGGAAAAGTTAACTATGGGCTTAAACTCAGTGTATGTATTACCAATCTGTCAAAAGTCAGAATATAACATAATTGACTTAACTGCCAAAACTACACTAACCAGAATGTAGTCTTTTTAAAAATATAAAATAGATAATACATTTTAAAATTATGCTATATGTTATCCCAAGGGAGATGAAAAAGGGTTCCTACTCCCTCAACTGCCCATCCAGATCTATTTATCCAACAGTTACCTGCTTTGTTATAGTGGCTTTCAGGTAAAATTTCATTGAAGAAGGCATTCTACAGATTTAAATAATCCAGAGTTATTTGGAAGATTAAATGAGACAATACTAAGTAAATGTTAACTCTCTCTCTTCCTTCCTTTTTTCTTCTCACACCATGTCCCTCTCTGTTCCCTTTCTCTCATCCTTTACTTTGGATACTACCATGTCCCAAATAACAAATTTCATATAAACAAAGTAGAGAAATAGAAATATTTGAAATTGAAAAACTCCCTAAACAAGTCAGAAATCCTGTGATATGAGATAGTTTACAGACTATAGTCCCCATAAATTAAATACAGAAAAGATTTCTGATCACTTGATCTTTCTAATTGTTTGTCTTATAAAAATCACTGATTACTATAGCAGGCTTCCATGTCAAAATAGCACAGTAGAATAGTGAATATGTAATCATGACCTTGAATTTTCTTTTAATCATGAAAAATATTTATTGACAAGGGATACCAGTGATGATAAATTACTCAAGACAAGCAGGATATAAATTGCAAATATGTGTCAGTTCTTTTGATCTCTCAGCATTCATTTTCCTCAATTTTATTCTTGTTACATTATGATTTGTGGTGTCCACCAACTAATTATGGAAGATGAGAGAACCCAGACCTTTTCTATCTTCTTATATGGGTCATGGATAGACACATAATCTAAGATAAGCCACTAAAAACTAATCCTGGCACTTAGACTTTGGGTGTGTGATATAAGAACATGTCATGATGGTGGAATTTCAGGGCAACTCAGCAACCATGATGTGGAGCCAGCAAGGTTGGTGATGATGCCTGGACCTGATCCATCCTGTAGTGTAACCATGGCAATTCTTGCTGATTCATCTTCATCTTCCTTGGATCCTGTTCATTCATGCTGTCTTGTCCCTCAGATTCCAAGTGAATCTGCAGGGTCCCATGTCATTCTAATAAACCTTCCTTCTTTTTCACACTTTTTTACCCCGGAAACCATACTTGGTTTCCGTTGTTTGGCACTAAGACCTTTGACACAGAAATTGAGACTAAGAGTAGGGTTAACTTTAAGACACTCTAGGGGCAGCCAAGGTGGTTCAGTGGTTTAGCGCCACCTTCAGCCCACGGCGTGATCCTGGAGACCCGGGATTGAGTCCCACATCAGGCTCCCTGCATGGAGCCTGCTTCTCCCTCTGCCTGTGCCTCTGCCTCTTTCTCTCTCCTTTCTGTGCATTCTCATGAATAAATAAATAAAATCTTAAAAAAAAAAAAGACACGCTAAAATATGGTCTTAGCTAAACCAAAGAGGTTGAGTGGAAGCCAATGTGACACCTTTAGTCAGTGGCTATATAAGATTGTTGTTTTTGTCATATGGTAGTGAAAGTAATAATCATTTTTTGTCCTTCTATACTCTGAGAACAAGATCCTGTACATATTCAGACTTTAGCATTAAAGGACTTTGGAGGGAAAAAAATTAGGATATTAGAATATGATGGGATGCCTGGATGGCACAGTGGTTGAGCATCTGCCTTCAGCTCAGAGTGTGATCTTGGAGTCCCGGGATTAAGTGCGACATCAGGCTCCCCACAGGGAGCCTACTTCTCCCTCTGCCTATATCCCTGACTTTTTCTCTGTGTCTCTCATGAATAAATAAATAAATAATCTTTAAAACTAATGTGTTAACTACTTTCTATAGCTTTCAATACATTCCTACATAAAAGAGATAAGATGTTTTGATAACTGGCATCTGAAAGCAGAGAGAAGAAAATAAGACCTTGCTTAGAGAAATATGACCTCTGATATATATTCAGATTCAGTTGCCTGAAAGTCTAGTATGTGAAACCTGGAAATACTGGAAAAGCAGTTGTCTATTGCAAGTCAGAGTGCCAGCAGCAGGAAGCAGGGAGCAATCTAGGATGCAAGTGTGGTTCAGGAGAATGCTTTTGCTTCCTGTCCCTTCTGCAGGCCTCTGCTATTCAAATTGCCCAAAAATGACAGAGAGAGAGAGAGAGGAGAGAGAGAGAGAGAGAGAGAGAGAGAAAGAAAGAAAGAAAGAAAGAAAGAAAGAAAGAAAGAAAGAAGAAAGAAAGAAAGAAAGAAAGAAAGAAAGAAAGAAAGAAAGAAAGAAAGAAAGACAAAGAATCACCTTGGGGGCTTATTTTACCAGAGATCAGTTGCTGGGCCCCAGCCTCCAGAGTTTCTGAATAGGTCCAAGAAATGAGCAAAGCAAGAAAATGGAGGCTTATTACCCAATAAACTCTGAAGGCTAGAACTGGACTTCAAGATTACAACTTATCTTTGGCTGCTGGCCTGTGAAACAAGTAGCCTAGAAGAATCCAAACTTTAATAGAGCTTTATTGCCAAATAAATTCCAAGCCTGTGGTTTCCTAGGCCTTAAATATAATCCCTAAACTCCTTAACTCACACCAATGGGAACTGAGCCTCTAAGCAGCATAGGGAGAGGGATGATTTACTGTTGGTTTATCACCTTCTCAGGAACTTCCTGGTATTATCAGAAATGGTCCCCCATGCATGGGCAACAGGGAGAGAACAAAGGAAGAGGAATTCCACAACAGGTGAGTTTTAAATGAAGAGAACTCACATACACAAGACTTGTTTTGGCCAGGAGCAAGACAAGTGGATCCCTGTAGCCACCCATCAAATCTTAATAGTTTATATAGAGGCTTTAGTTAGGTTCACTCACATACACTATGCAGATGTTCTCAACACCACAATCTCTATCATCACATCAAGGCCATGTCCTTAAAGCAGCCTTGGGGGTGGGACAAGCAAGCAGAACTCACATTTCAAGGATGGGGGTGGGTAATAACCTCTGATCATGTTTATTGCTTACCACAGTAAAGGAAAACATTTCTTTGATGGAATATCAGTGGCATTTCCGAATAACAAGGTCAAAGGCAAGGCAATTTTGAGGTTTTGGTTCTTGTTTACTGTACCTGAAAATAGTTCAGTGTGAGCACCATATGTGGACTGAGTCAAGTTTGTTATTAATAGTTTAGGATTAGCAGATCTAGCAAGGGGAAAGTTTTGAGACAAGCCTTGAAGAGTGAAAAGTCACCACAGTTGAGTGATCTATTGAGACACCCTGGGGAAAGGAAGCTGAGAAAAGTCTTTTGCCACTTCATCTTCTAGTCAAGACTCTCTTGGAATAATGCAGATAGTCAGTCAAATATAAGTCAGATGAATGTAGATGGTAAGCTGTGTAATATGTAGGGTTTTGAGTCTTACCAAAGTTCCTAGAATTTTGATCAGTAACTAGAACAGCGTGGGTTATATTTTTTGAGATGAGGTGTATGCATTCCATGTCAACTTGAGCATGCTTAAAGCCATGTGTCAAGAGTACGTATGTATGTATGTATGTAGCCTATGGAGTAGACTAAGGTGGGCATTTGTACCTTTTCCAGAATCTATTCCCCTTTTGCCAATAGTGCCTGAGTTCTGTTTGAGATCCATGCAGTTATAAGGAAGTTGATTCCTCTCCTGGAATCCAGTGGAGGATATGACAATAACTAAGTGATTAACGCATTTTCTTTCCCTTTCGGTGTCAGATGGATCCTCATGAAGAGTGGTTTAGATGTGTGACCTAAACCTCTCTCATGAGAATGGATCTTGGAACACTTGTGGAGGATGCTCCAACAAAGGCATTCTCTCTCTGGGCCTGGATGGTGTGATGATAGGATATCATAGGATATCAGCTCTGACAACAGCTTCGGCCATTTTGCTGGCCTGAGAGAAGCCAGTGTAAAGACAACTCTGAAAAAGGACAGGCAGAGGGAAACCCAGAGGAATATTAAGCAAGCCTTTGACTCCTAGATTTTCCCCCAAATTCTCTGTGCTTTAGATCCTCTTCTTGATATTACCAAAGACAAAGCAACAACATCCAAATCAGAGTTTTTTGCTTTGCTTTCTCTTCCTTGCCTTCCTTTGGTTCCCTCCTCTAGCATGAGAAGGACTTTGTACTACTTCCTGTCTGATGGGAGCTGCTCTGACATCAAAACCTACTTTCAATATACTGAATCTCTTATCGCAAAATGTTATGATATGAGTCATATGTAGGTGTCTTGATATGTGAAAGGAAAGTATTAGAAATCAAAAAAAATTCTTTCTCTGCAAATTCTTGCATTCAAGGCATTTTACCAGGTACTCAAAAATACCTAATTTGACATTCAAAACTGAGTAATGATTTTTTTACATTAGGTGCAGTTTACTCTCATCCTGAAACAACCGAAGCCTAAATCAATGGAGGGATAGTCAGTACAATATAATTTATGGGGAATAAAACTAGATTTTTTCATATCGAAACTATCCCTGTTATGGACAGAAACCAAAGTCACACTAACATGATCAGGAAATTTAAATCTTCCCCTTCCCAGTTGTGACAAGCAAAAATGTCTCCAGACATTGTCGAAACTGCCCCATAGAGAATCAGAACCACTATTCTCAGGTCTCAGGTTAAATGCCACATCCTCAGGGAATCCTCTCTTGGTACCCTGACCTTCACTCATGTATTTGTGTTATTGTCATAGCACTCATCCCAATTTGTAACAAAAATTATTTGAGTTAATTATTTGTTTACTCTCAGTTATTACCTCTAGACCATAAATTCCCTGACAGCAGAGACTGAGTTTTCCTTTCTTTTTCAAATTGCTGTTTCCTAAGTAACCCTCTCTATAACAATAATTATGTGTTATATTTATTAGCAAACATAAGCTTACTAAATGAATCAATTAAGAGTTGGCTAATAAAAAAACACAAAGGCATTATATGTCTGGTAGTTTCAAACCTGACTTCTCTCCCTTCTTCTATTTTGAGAACAATGTGTAATTATTAAGAGACAGAGAGGAAAGGAAAGGAAATAAGGAAAGGAAGAAGAAAGGGAGAAATAGACAAAAACAAAAGCATTAGTGAAGGTCATGGGCTCATAGAACTCAGTGTTGCTAGAATAAATAATGTTATTGAAAAGATAGACTGCTATGATCTATATGCATAGAGGTCCTATATGCAGAAATGAATATGGTTGCATATTGAGACAAATATTTACTTCAAGAGTCTGACTTTCCTAAGGTTAGAAATTTGTTGAATCACATGCAAAACTTTCTCCAGTTTCTCTTGCCTTCTTGTTCCTGGTATTTGAAGCTATTTTCTGTGAAGTTTTGATCCCCATCAATAGTTACCTTAGCATTTCCTACTGTTCTGTAACTTTGACACCGTCACACTGTTCCAGACAGTATGTATCGTTGCCTGGCGTTGCATGTAGATCAGCTCTGGACAGTTCTCAGAATATCAAGAGATGCTACAGAACCTGCCCACAAAGACACAACAGCTTCTGTCAGCCATGCTACAGTTTCTAGTCAATAAGGGAAACTGAACTTTTTAAAATAACATTTAGAAAATGACAAATGTGGCGGCATCACATTTCCTGATTTCAAAATTACAAAGCTACAATAATCAAAACAGTACAGTACTGGCATAAAAACAGGCACATAGATCAATGCAACAGAATTGAGAACCCAGAAAGAAATCCACACATATATGGTCAACTAATCTTTCACAAGGGCACCAAAACACACAACGGAGAGAGGACAGTCTCTTCAATAAATGGTTTTGGGAAAACTAGATATCCACATGCTAATGAATGAAATTGGACCCATATACTGCACACAAAAATTAACTCAAGAAGAGGATCTAAAAAATTAACATGGACTTAAACATAGAGCCTACATCATTAAATTCCTAGAAGAAAACATAGGGGGAAACTCCTTGACATTGGTCTTGGCAATGGATTTTTTTGTATATGACAACAAAAATATGGGCAACAAAAGTGAAAGTAAGCAAGTGGGACTACATCAAATTAAAAAGCTTCTGTACAGCAAAAGAACCAATCAACAAAGTGGAAAGGCAATCTACAGAATGGAAGAAAATATTTGCAAATCATATGTCTGATAAGGGGTTAACATCCATCCAAAATATATAAGGAACTCACATAACTCAAGAACAAAAACCAAATAACCTAATTTTAAAAACAGGCAAAGGACCTGAATAGATATTTATTCAAAGAGGGTATACAAATGGTTAATTGGCATATGAAGAGGTACTCAACACCACTGAACAACAGGGAAATACAAATCAAAACACAATAAGATAACACCTTACACCTGTTAGGATGGCTCAAAAAGACAAGTCATAACAGGTGATGGAGCGGGTGTGGAGGAAAGGGAACGCTTATACACCGATGGCGGGAAATGTAAATTGGGACAACCAAAATGAAAATGGAACTGAAATGCCTTAAAATTTTTAAAATAGAAGTACCATAAGATCCAGCAATCCCACAATTTTTACAGTGGGTGAATACACAAAGGAAATGAAATCAATCAGTATCTTAAAGAGATACTGATATCTACAACCCCATGTTCATTGACACATTCACAATGCAACAACATGGGTGAACCCAGAATACATTATGCTAAGTGAAATAAGCCAGATACAAAAGATAAAGACTGTATTATCTCACTTATGTGTGAAATCTAAAGAAGTTGAATTCTTAGTAAAATGGTGGTTATAGGGCATGAGGAACAAGAGAGACATTGGTTAAAGGGTGCAAATTTTCAGTTATTAGATGATTAAGTTCTGGGGTCTAATGTATAGCATGGTGATGATAACTAATAAAACTATATTGTATGCTTGAAATTTATTAAGAAAGTAGATCTTAAGTGTTCTCACCAGGAAATAAAAAGTAACTGCATGAGGTGATGAATGAGTTAATTAGTTTGATTGTGGTAATCATTTCACAATGTATATATATATCAAGTCATATGGCACACTTTAAATATATACAATTTTTATTTTGGCAATTATACTTCAGTAAAGCTCAGGGGACAAAAGAAAAAAATGACAAAAGTATGCAGAAAGCAGAGAACTTTGGGTATGCATACAAGAAAAGCAGAATAAAACTATCTCAAAAAAATACAGAGATAACGTCTTCTTTGTCTGCATGACTATACTTTTAAGAGATTTTTTATAAATGTCTAAATATTACTTGAAAAAATTTTTAGTTGCCTTCAGACTACTTCTTATATTTCTATCAAATTCAAATCTTTGTTGTTATTTAAATATAGAATGATGACTGATGACTAAATCTCAAATAGATCAGAGCCAATAAGGAATGTAAATATTGTACATGGTACCTTTAAAAAGTCCACAGAAAAATTGACATTTTTAATAATGTTATTCTCAAATACAGTGGTATTGAATTGAACATCAAAAAGGAGTCAGAATCAAACAAGAAACTCCAAAGAACTGAGCATCTTTCAATTCTGCTAACTTACTTTTAAATTTAATGATGGGTTTCCACATCTATACTCCTACATCCAGTAGTCCCTTTCTCACACTGCCCCATTGCCAGCTGCATAATTCCCATAAATAATTCTTTTAAAATAGATTATTTTCTTTCATCTACTGAAGGCATGGTTCATTGTTGGTAAAATCTGTTGTAATGGAAAACCTGGATCTTCCAAGATACTTTTCCTGATTCACAAACTGGAGATTTTTTAGTTTAAGTAATGGACACTTTTTTTGATTGTTATTAACTTGAGGATAACTCAACTTCATCTCCATTAGAAAACAGTTTCATAAAAGAATCACAGTTCATATCGATGAATAATTCTTCCTTGAGATTACTCAAAATAATTTGACATTAGGACATTATTATTAATTTTTAAGATTGAAATAGTTTGTTACCCTTCTTTTACAGTTTTATATTTTTATTTATTTTTTTTTAAAAAAACCCTGTTGCTGTTGTTTTTAAATCCACTCTTTTCATCATATTTGAGACTTCTGCAACCAAAGGCTTATTTTGGTTATGTTTCTTTTCTCTTCTCTGTATTTGAAAATGAATACGTACTTTTATCACGCTTGTACATGAAATTTCATGGACAAGTAATTATTCGCCTCCTATTTTATTGTTGTTGTTAGGTTTAATCATAATTAAGATTACTGGCTCCATTTTCCATAAGCCATTCACTCTAAGTAATTAATTATGAAAGTAAACTCATAACACAATAGCATTAAATTCTATTGATAAGAAACTGAACTCATCAAAGATTAGGTACCTACAACAGGATCTTTGTATAGCAACGTTTTTATCTGTTCATTCTTTTGCGAATATATGTACTTTAGCCATCTTCGTTTAAATTTTGTTCTCAGCCATTAGATGTCTGAATTTTCTTTTCGGCCACTAGAGGTCTACCATAACTATCTTGAGAACAAGCTGGCCTTTGTCAGTTATTCTGTTTGTTTTGGGACCTGCCTGAATGCCTTTTATCATTTAGCCATCTTTTAATTCATTGATTCATTAAATTTCTTGGCATGTATTTATCATTGCTCTGTGCAGTCATGGTGCTACTTTCAAAGGAGGAGGGAGTTGTGAGTTTCTTTTATCTGCCTCTTTCCCTATCTTCCCTTGTATGCAAGGCTCTCTACCTCCTGCCTCCCTGGTGACTTTGTTCTATCAGACACTTTTTATCTTCTCTGCCTTTAACCTTTGCCTGTCTCCCATGTTCTCATCCGTTAGCATTTCAATTTGGAATGAACCTCCCATTCTCAAATCTTTTTTCACTCTGGTTTCCCTCTGTCTACTCCTCTAGGTTTCACCGCCCATTCACGGATGAGTTCTCATGGGTCACCTGCCTTCCTATGTCACCTCCAATTCTCTTGCTGTGGTTGGGCCATCAAAGCTGCCCCAACAAACCAATGACATCCTTGATGCTTCCTTTTTCTCTCCACATAGAGACTCCTGAGGTCCTACCACTGTAATAGTTCCAGCCTTTATCATTTCTCATCTAAACTACCCCCACAACCTCTAACTGGCCTCAAGGCATTAGTTGTGTTCCCTTCCAAATTCTCCACCATCCTGCCAGAGTAATCTCACTAAAGCACATCAGATAGTGTCACCACCCTGCCAAGACCCTTCTACCGGTCACAGAACCTTCAGGAGAAGCCCAAATCCCTGAGTACAAAAGTGGCCTGTCTCAGTCTACTCTTCCCTCTTCCCTGTTGGTGCCTCCTTTGGTTACTACAGATTTTTGAACTCATCTTTTCTTCTCTGTTGAATTTCATCCTTTAGGAAACTTTCTTCAAGAGCTCATGGTAATAAACACTTGGTCTTTGTATATCTTGAAGTGGTTTTAATTCATCTTCTTTTCAGTGGTAACTTCTCTGAGAACACAATTCTGGCTGCTTATTTTTCCACACTCCTTTAAAGGTAAGATTCTAATGTTTTCTTGCATATGTTGTTGCTAATGAGAACTCTGTTGTTATCCAGTTGTTGTTCCTCGGTAAATAACTTATTTTTCTTTACTACTTGTTTTTTCAGTTTTCAATTTTTACTTATCACTTGGCAGTTTCACTCTCATGCACCTGTGTGATTTACTGATGAGAACACAGTACAGTTTTCACAGCTGAGGGGTTCAATTACTTTATTCTGGAAACATCTGAGCTTTTATATTTCCCCCATTCTTTCTATTTTTTCCTCCTTTCAGTCTATCTAAACATATGTAGAAGTTGATCCTTTATCCTCCCATCTCTTATTTTCTCGTGCTGCGTTTTTATCTCTTCATCATTAGCTCCATTGTATTCTGAGCAAGCATCTCAAATCTGTCTTCCAACTCACTTTTGTCCTCTGCTATTTCTGTATTATTGCTTAAACTCAGCTCTTCAAGAAGTCTTCCTGAAGCCCAAACTTGAATTGTTTTCTTTCTCTGAGTACCATGGCTCCATGTACAGGTCAAGACATAGTATACTTTACTCTGTATTTTAATTATCTGCGATTTTTATCTCTCCCATTTCAAACTCTTTTTTTTTTTTTCAGGCAGGACTATGTCTTATCTTTATATGCCCTGAACTTGATATTGTGCCTGAAGCATAAGGGGTATTTTTAAGATATTTTTTAATTTAAATTCAATTTACCAAAAAAAAAAATAAAAATAAAAAAATAAATTCAATTTACCAACATATAGTATAATACCCAGTGTTCATCCCATTAAGTGCCTCCTTAGTGCCCATCACCCAGTTACCCCATCCCCCCACCCACCTCCCTTTCCGCAACCTTTTGTTGGTTTCCCAGAGTTAGGATTCTCTCATAGTTTGTCTCCCTGTCTAATTTTTCCCCACTCAGTTTCCCTCCTCTCCTGCATAAGGGACATTTTGTAAACATTGATTGAACATTTCCTGCATTTAGCCTCAATATACATATGTGTCTGGGGCTACTAATATTCTATTTTCACTCTCCATCTACTTAAAGTGCTAGTACCCAGCACTAGATTCTGTAAGGGCAGGGCTATATTTATTTTGTTCACTATTGTGTACCCAGCATATAACAAACACCCAATATGTGTACTTTCTTCATGATGTGCCTCTCATTACCTTGAAGAAAATCCAAAGGAGCAGTCTATGATTTGAAAACATTTGCAACACGACTAGAGTTGAGGGGCTATTGAAGGACCTCTATTTTAAAAGCATAGCCTTCTCTTAATGTTTCCTTGATAGCTAATGAGTTAGGTCCAGTTTTATATTTTGAACAATTCTTTCTATTCCAAGCATGTTGACTGGCTTTTCATTACTGTGTGTTTGCTGAAAGTAAAATTAACAATTTCAAATATCTGAGACATATTATTTTTAACCAAAAAAGCCCACCTTTTTTTTCAACAAAGGAATAATATAAATATCATCAAGAGACAATGCTTCTTTCCCATTCCTAATGTTTTCTTCTATATGTATTAGAGTAACTCTACAACCTCTCCCCATTCTTTCACCATTCCTCAGCTGCTCCACCTCCCATTCACCACGGAGAAGGAAAACAGGTCATTTGGGAATTTGGTAGGAGAAACTTCATGGATAGCTGGCTCCTACATCTTTTCTCATCTTGGAGAGTGGGGATTCTTCTATGCTTCTCTGGGAATTCATTCTGCCTCTGTTGGGGGAGAGTGGCTATGGTCCAGTACTGCTTTGTGGAAACATGTCTAATTTGGAGATGCAGTAGTAGACCCGTCACTTGCTTACAGACATGAACATGTTCTTTCAGTAGTCCTTTTAGCAATATGGCAATATTTTGTCCTTTGTCTGCTGAAACTTAGTTTATCAACTTGTTTAGACCTAGACCAGATGGGGGACCTATTTATTGGTGCCTCAAAGATACCAGCACATTTCAGCACAAGGTCGTTGTGCCCGATATTATAAGCCAAAGCACTCTTTCTCTCACTGCCAGAAAATAGCAATGTATTTATTCGTTCAATTACTTAACAAATATCTATTGGACATCTATAATGTGCTAGGCCCTGAGAATAAATCAGTGAACATAACAGCCAAAATCCCTATTGTCATGGGGCACCTGGGTGGCTCAGTGTTTTAGTGTCTGCCTTTAGCTCCGGTGGTAATCCCAAGGTCCTGTAATTGAGTCCCACATCAGGCTCCCCAAGAGGAGCCTGCTTCTCCCTCTGCCTCTCTCTGTGTGTCTCTCATGAATAATTAACACCTTAAAAAAAATCCCTATTGACCTTGTAGATGCCCCCTTGCTGTCCAGCCATGGTCAACCCCACTGTGTTCTTTGACATCGCGGTGGATGGCGAGCCCTTGGGCCGCGTCTCCTTCGAGCCCTTTGCAGACAAAGTTCCAAAGACAGCAGAGAACTTTCGTGCTCTGAGTACTGGGGAGAAAGGATTTGGCTACAAAGATTCCTTCTTTCACAGGATTATTCTGGGATTTATGTGCCAGGGTGGGGACTGCACGCGCCACAATAGCACTGGAGGCAAGTCCATCTACGGGGAGAAGTTTGATGATAACTTCATCCTAAAGCACCCAGGCCTGGCATCTTGTCCATGGCCAACGCTGGACCCAACACAAACGGCTCCGGGTTTTTCATCTGCACCGCCAAGACTGAGTGGTTGGACGGCAAGCATGTGGTCTTTGGCAAGGTCAAGGAGGGCATGAACGTCGTGGAAGCCAAGGAGCGCTTCGGGTCCAGGAACGGCAAGACGAGCAAGAAGATCACCATTGCCGACTGTGGACAGATCTGATGAATTTAACTCGTTTTTTTTTTTTTGTTTTTTTTTTTTTTATTTATTTATGATAGTCACAGAGAGACAGAGAGAGAGGCAGAGACACAGGCAGAGGGAGAAACAGGCTCCATGCACCGGGAACCCGATGTGGGATTCGATCCCGGGTCTCCAGGATCGTGCCCTGGGCCAAAGGCAAGCGCCAAACCACTGCGCCACCCAGGGATCCCTTAACTCGTTTTTTTTCTGAACTTCCAGACTATTCCTTTAGCTCAGGAGAGCACCCCTCCACCCCCACCTGCTTGAAATAGCCCAGAGTCTCCGCACTCTCGCTGCCGTTCTGAGGGCTCCGTGGTTCCTTCCTCCAGGTCTAGCTGGATTGTAGAGTTCAGTTTATGATGATGAAATAAAACCGAAACAAAAATTAATAATAATAATAATAATTTAAAAATAGTAATAAATAATCCCTATTGTCATGAAGTTTACATCCTAGTGGAGGAGGTAGGGAGAAATAAAAATAATAAGTAAATGCTACTGGGGAAATAAAAGATTAAAGGGACTGGGAGTGTCTAGTGGGAGTGTGGGTAAGATAGGGAAATAAAGAGCAGCCTCTTTGAGAACATAACATCTGAAACATTCTCACAAAGAGTCAAAAAAAAGTGAGAGTAACTCATGGAGATATGTGGGGGAAGGGGAAATAGCTCAAGGCAGGAAGAGTGAGGAGGCCCGTGGGGCTGGAGAAGAATTGGAGGGAAGGGCAGGGAGTCAAAGAGGTGATGAAAAAAAAAAAAAAAAAAGAGGTGATGGAGAGAGGGCATCAGGTCATATAGAGCAGAGGAGGCTGGTGTAAGGGAGCTTTCATACAGAGCAACGTGGGCTGCCATTTCTGGATTTCAGCAGAGGAGTGACCTTATCTGACTTACATCTCAGAGGACTGCTCTTGTGGCTGTGTTGATAATGAATCCGGTGTGCGTGTTGCAGAGGGAGCAGTACAGAAGCAGGGAAACTAGTTAGGACATTATGGCAACAGTCTAAGTGAGAGGCAACTGTCCTTTGTAAAGGGGAAAGAAGTGGTAACAAGGTGTCAGAGTCTGGATATATTTTTCAGGTTGAGCCTCGCAGAATTCCTGATGCATTGGCAATTGGTCATGACAGCCTGTGCTATTAACTGCTTTCCAGGGTAACTGCCTTTTAGGAAATACTGAATAAGCCTAATAAAGTCCATCAGTGACCTCTGCCTCTGTGGGGAGGCAAATTATTTTCAATAATTTGAAATGGAGCTTTGGCAGTTCAAGTTATTCCCAATGTTAGCAGGAAGTGAAGTCTGGTCCAGAAGGACTCATTTAAACTTATAGCTTGGTAGAGAAATTAAATTAAAATCCTTGCTCTCCAGTTTCAATAAATGCTTTTTATATTATGTCATGTGTATATATAAAACATATAGTTTTAATAAGAAAATGTATCGATAAGTCAATATCCAGCCTCATATCCAGAGTAACTGCTAAAAGAAGAGCTCCCATGTACCACACTTGGAATCCACTAAAAGGAGACAATGCCTCTGATATTTTATGAAACTCTGCTTAATTTTAATTTTTATATGTTGTTCAAAGTACCAGGAAAATGCATCATTCCCCTCTTTTTTTTTTAATAGCCTTTGACATAAAAAGCAAAACGAGGATCCAGACACTAAATGAGAACATATTAGAGGCATGTGAGTGGCTCAGATGGTTAAGCATCTGCCTTTGGCTCAAGTCATGATCACGGGGTTCTGGGATTGAGTCCCATGTCAAGCTTCAGGCTCAGTGGGGAATCTGCTTCTCTTTTCTCTTCCTCTCTCCCTCCTCATACTCTCTCTCCTCTCTCTCTGTATCCCTCTGTCTCAAATGAATAAGTAAAATCTTAAAAAGTAAAATAAAGATAAATAAATAAGAACATTAAAAAATCATTTTTTTAAAAAAATTATAGGCGTTTAAGTCAAACATGACTTGGTAAATTCAACCCACAAACACATCCCAACAAGACTATGAAATAAAACTTCCGCGGACCTTTCTTGAAAGACCATCAACTTACTCATACTCTGCTATCTAAGGTAAAGTCGTAAAAAAATCAATTTACCAAGGTAAGTAATAAAATATTTGACTAGGCTTCTATATTTTTCTTAATTATTACTCAGATGTAACAGGGGAACAAAGCAAAAAGCAGCATTGTCTTCACAGCAATATCATGGACTTTTGTTGAAAACAAAATGAAAATGCCAATTTTACCTATTTGTATAAACATGAAAAATAGAACATGAAAAATAAGCTAAAGTCACAAATGTGTACAAATACTGTGATCTCTCCTCCCGTTGACACTGCCACCTGTGCCAACTCAACATGTCATTTCCTTTTATCTGCTACCAATCTGTGTTTGAAGAAATATACAAGCATCAAGGCATAAAGAACCTTTACTCTTTCCTCCAGAGGCAAAGATAACAGTGGATGTCAGCATCTTCCTAGTCAAACAGGAAGAATGTCAAGGACCCACTTTTACAACAATCTGGGGATTTTTTCATTCAGAGATTCTATTGTTTTTTCCACTGCCATCTGTAACAAAACAGGGAAATGAGGTTTTAAAAAATCAATGTTAAATGTAAACAAGTCATTTGTGCTCCACTTGGCTCCATAGTGTTTTATGTTTACTTTGTAGATGTAACCTTTCCAGGCATTGGCCAATTTCAGTGTGATAAATAAAATTATCTTTAAAATTGGAGTATGACGTCACCACAAACATGGTATGATGGAAACAAAGATAGAGTCAGTGTCCAACCGTCCAGAATGACAGGAAAATGGATAATTGAATGGTCACATTAGGTAAGAATTACTGTACACAAATTACTAATTTTCCAAGAAATAGAGTAAAAATAGAATATATTTAAACTATCATAGTACAAGTGAATCCAGTTGCTTCACAAAAATAACTATGCCATGCTAATAATCACAAATATTAGTTTAGGCTGTTAGATTCTGGGTTGAATCACTGTTTTCTATTTAACCTGAAAGTTGTTAATTTCAACAAATTCTCGCCATATGATTACATTGTTATTATTTGTCTTTCTCATAAGAGATATACAAATGTACATTTTTACAATCCCTTTAATTTGAACTTTTAAAATATTTTTCTTCAGAGAAAGGGGGAGGAAGGACAGACAACCTCTATAATGATAAGCCTCATACAGGAATAATAGAGAAAAAGGCAATTTTTTTCATATTACTTGTAATTACTAATCATATAATTACTAATCAAATAAAAATAATGGTTTAAAATATTTAAAAATTCTGGTTGAAGTTGCAAAAAATTGTTTAGGTTGTATATCCTTGCCCTACATTTGTCTTTGTATTGTAACAAGAATAAGCTTTCTAATCAGAAAGATTGAATTTGGAGCATAAAAATCTAAATACAAAATATACTGGAAATATTTTATACTACTTGTGGATATTGATATCAAATCCAAAGCTCAATCTTTCCTTTCTTTGGTGCATATTAAAGTTTCAAGCTCTGTATTCAATATGGAATGGTGTTTTAATAAGAACCAAAAGCTCCCTGCTCATCTGGGATTTTACTAGTCTCCTAAACCACAAGAACATCCTCAGTTTTTTTCTCATTCTTGAAGGGTCTATAGCTGTTTTGGGGACAACAAAACCCTGCTAGCTCTAGCAGGAAGAAAAGATTGGGAAGTTTCTGGCACCTGAAACATCCCTGCCCAGTAGGCACCACAGGCATGAACATGGGGAAGCTTCAGTGTGAGTCTGGAGTAGACAGCATATCTCCTCAGTTTCAGATTCCTTCTGACCCTCTTTCCCAGCAACCACCGTCTTCTGACTGCTGTGCTGCTACAGCTAAACCTATGTCTTTCAGGGGCTCACCTTCCTATATACTGAGTTACCTTGCCTGAAAGTGTCTGGTAGGTTAGGTCCCCCGTCACCCATATCACCAGGTCTACCTGTAGCTGGGAACTGATTCCTAGGAAGATACATAATCACAGTTCCTTTGCCTCTAGACGAGATCTAAAATGTACTCCCCATGGGATCAGATTGTGTCTGGAGCTACACCTGAAGTCATGCTACTGCTTGGCTTCTTTCCCTCTTTCCCTTCACTTGCTTCTCCAGGGATCGCTCCTTTATAAATCACTTGCACCTGTTCTTTAACTAACATTGTACCTCAGAGACAGCTTGATCTACAACAGATGCAAAGCTCAGTGTCCAAGAATCACAACCACAGTATCTCAGTTTAGGCAAATAGGTGTCCAAGATAGAAAGCAGATGCAGAAATAGGAGATTTGGGCCAGGTGCCATTCGGAATGCAGATCTGGAACTGAAAGGCAGCATCAGAGAATTCTAATGGTCACTATCAAAAAGGATTGCTATTCAAGGGCAGAACTCAATTCTCCTGGGGAAAGATGGGACTTTGGCAAGTTATAAGAATAGGGATATGAGAAGAGGAACCAATATAGAGGTCTAGTTACAAAAAATGTGGCAAACTTTTAAATTCTTTCATGCCATTTTTGTACTTTCACCTGGAATATCTGCTCCCAATCTCCCCATATCACTTTCTGTTTAATCTAAAAGCACAGTTCCAGTGTCTCCCCCTATATTAAGCTTTCCCAGTGCCCTCAACACAGGCATAATCACTCTTTCCTTTCTGCCACCTCTATAATGGATACATAACTCTATTATTGTAATTATCATGCAATCTTATTTTTAACGTTTCACCTTTTCTCTCTTTATAGACTGTGACAAGGCAGGGTATGTCTTTTTTATAATTTTATCCCTAAAATCTGTTATGATGTTAAAAGCACCTATCATGAGTTGACAGGAACAGATCCTGGAACAGTACAGAATCCCAATTACCTGACAAGGATAAAGATCAAAAGAAGATTGGAGCTGCTCAAATAGATCCCCATCAAAGCTAAGCTGGCAAATAGGATCAAGACTAGTAGTTGAGGACTAAGAAGCACCAATAAGATGGAAGAAGGTGGTAACTCTCATGGAGCAAAGAACCAGACAGGGTTGGAAAAGCATTTATTTCTAGGTTCTTTTCATAGCCCCAAATTGAGGAAATATATAAATATCTGGTTTTGTTCTTCTACACAAGAAAGATCAGATATATATGTGTAAATATGTATATGAATTTTACATATGATACTATACATAATTTTATGATACTATATACAATTAGGATCCAACCAAGTAAACAGTTATCTTTTTTCCTTTGCTTTCTGCAACTTGGTGTTACTATGTTTGTTTGATGGTTAAAGAAATAAAGTTTAAATCCTATTGGCTACCCAGTTCCACTGAAGAATTTATTAAAGAAATAAATTATAATTACCAATTTAAATAATGATTACAGATTATTTGTACATTCTCTTTGGGACATTTCCCCCCATAACTTTAGGAAATATATTGTTGTTTGTATTAAGAATCCTATATGTGTTTTGGTATCTTGATTCATAAGATTATAACCAGTTTATCAACATACTAAGAAAGTAGACCCCATTGAATTGCACTTAGTCTACATCCTGGTTCAACAAGTGTGAAAACAAAAATGATTATAGTTGACTCAGATTTTTGTCTTACAAACTCACTACATTTAGAAAGGATGGTATGATAAGACCTTAACTGTTAATTTTGTGGTATAATTGTCCATTCAAAAGATAGACTGTGAGACAGACTTAGTTTCTTCTTCTCACTGTCATGATTTCCATTCTTAGCATTGTAACTTCTCAATGTTAAAAGGTATAGTACAAACAAGTAATATATAATACATGGACTCTCAGCCCCATGACTCCAAAATGATTATCTTGGAGTAGTTGAAGTTTGAAATGCATTCTGAAAGAACAACTGTATCAAATCTGTGCTTTAACCATTTGCCCATATTTCTCCCAGCCAAAAGGGAGAATCTTATTTCATCCTGAATAGATTCCACCTTTTCTTTCATATTTGGAAAGTGCTAATGAATTGGAATCTTCCAATGGTGTTACCTTTGGCTTACCTCTAACAGTCAAACTATGTCCAAATTTGTTGGTCCTTCTCTTCTCAAGGTCCTGGTATTTGGTCTTCTTCTCCTCTAGCATAATGGACGTGCTACTACAGTGTTTCATTGTCTTTCTTTGGAGTTATTTCCATAACTTTCTTAGCATATTTCTTTTTTTTTCTTTTTTTTTTTAAATTAATTTTTATTGGTGTTCAATTTACCAACATACAGAAAAACACCCAGTGCTCATCCCATCAAGTGTCCACCTCAGTGCCTATCACCCATTCCCCTCCAACACCCACCCTCCTCCCCTTCCACCACCC
The DNA here is from genome assembly GCF_018345385.1 of Vulpes lagopus. Classification (NCBI taxonomy): domain Eukaryota; kingdom Metazoa; phylum Chordata; class Mammalia; order Carnivora; family Canidae; genus Vulpes; species Vulpes lagopus. The sequence goes on along the minus strand of NC_054829.1, from coordinate 88,388,277 downwards.
CTAGTTCTTTTCCCCGAGTTAGGAGTCTTTATGTTCTGTCTCCCTTCCTGATATTTCCCAACATTTCTTTTCCCTTCCTTTATATTCCCTTTCACTATTATTTATATTCCCCAAATGAATGAGAACATACACTATCTTAGCATATTTCTTGTTGACAATGTACTCTTGATACAGCCACCAAACTTAACTTCCTAAAATACGAATTTTATCATGTTATATTCACTGAAAAACTTCCAGTGCTTCTCCATTGCTTTTGCTTATTTCAGAATAAGTGTGGTGCCACCTAAGTAGTTCAAATTATTGCTTTCCCTGAATGCTGCCCTCATAGGAGACCACTTGCCCAGTCTCTAAGACAGCAAACATTTCTAACCCTCTTCAGCTTTATTTACTCCCACAACTCTCTACCAATCATATTCCTATTCATCCCTCAGTGCCCTTTTCAAATGCCATCTTCTGCATTAAATACTTCCCTTTGAGTTTTCTAATCGGAATTCATTACACATTTCATGGGCATCCTAAATCATAATAATCTCAAATGTCAGGACAGTATCTTATTCAATCCTGTCTTGATTATCCAATACTTTAGACAATCTGGCTATTAAACATTTTGGTTAATATTTCTTTGAGTTAAAGAGTGTTCTAAGTCTTCATCTTGGGAAACTATAAGATCTAACTGAGAGTTTCCAGTCTGATCTTCTTTAAATATAGACTTCAGACTACTATTAGAATGACTTATCTAAGATTTACACTACTTTATAATTCCAGTTATTCAAATGTTTTAACAACCCTCTGTCATTCATTCAAGTCATCCAACAAATAATCCTGGAGGACCTAGTATATGATAGGCACTGGGAATAAAGGAGTAAACCAAATGGACATCATCCCTGTCTTCATAGAGATTACAGTCTAGTGCAAGGTCCAATTAAAACACACACTTATACACACAAAGTACAAATTAGCCTAACCACTTGGAAGCAAGTACAAGAGTTAAAAGAGAGAACAAAAAAGAAAAGATCTAAACTTGCCATATTTATTTTTTTAATATTCAGTGTCTGTAAAATCACCAGTTATTGCCAAAACTATTACAAGCATATTGAATGAAACAGAATTTATCCTGTTTGGCTGTTACACAGCAACAAACAAATGTGGGTAAAACTGTCAAGTGGCCTATTTGTCTTACTCAATTTATCCTTTCAGTCCATCAGAGGTAAAGAAAAATTTAACACTGCTCTTATGGGTGTAAGATTTTCTATGCTTCGAGTAAATTTCTAATTTTAAATATATGTGGAAAGTGGAAAAAAGGTAAAACAGATAAATGACAAGAGAAGATCAAGAAAAATAAAAATGAGTCAGGAAAAATATAAGCAAACTATAAAGAAAAGAATAAAATTAGAGTAGACATACAGGAAAGTTTCTTCTGCTTATCGCCACACATATTAGAATCCTTACTCAGGAGTTAGAATTCTTTCATGTTCCCCTGCCAATGCAGAAGAAATAAATCGAATTTCATGTTACAAAATTGTTATAACAGAGGTGATTTTTTTTTATCATTTGGGTTTTTTAGTTTGTTGGTTGTTTTTTTGTTTTGTTTTGTTTTGTTTTGGTTTGGTTTGGTTTGGTTTGGTTTGGTTTGGTTTTTTGGAGGGTTTTTTTGTTTTGTTTTTTGGTTTCTTGGTTTTTTTGGTTATAGATACCATAACCATGTCTTCAATTTTGTTTTTCTTTAAAGATCAGATAATGGCAGCCCAGGTGGCTCAGGGGTTTAGTGCCGCCTTCCTCCCAGGGCGTGATCCTGGGGCCCTGGATGGAGTCCCACGACGGGCTCCCTGCATGGAGCCTGCTTCTCTCTCTGCCTGTGTCTCTGCCTCTCTCTCTGTGTCTCTCATGAATAAATAATAAAATATTTTTTAAAAAAATTAAAGATCAGATAAATATTTAAGTGTTTTACCAAAATTTTCTGTGAACCATATAGTCACTAATGAAAATACTCAAGTCCACTGTGTAGTGTGAAAAAAAGTCGTAGACTACATACCTAAACAAATGGGTGTATCTGTGTTCCAATAAAACTTTATTTGCAAAATTAGTCATCTAACCTGTGGTTGTAATTGACCACCCCATCTTAGAGTAAAATGTGCTGCTGAATACACACACGTACATACACACACACTTCTATACAAAAGGCTACGTGTATATTTGGGTTACATATAGTGTAACTTTTATATGAATAAGGGCATATATTACTGTAGGGTTTAGTCTGTTAAATTATGTATAAAATATGATACATATTTTAATTATATTGTAATCTTCATCTTTCCCTTTTTCTGATACATTATCTGATTCATAGAGATACACTAATCTTTGTTTATGATCCCCAAATTTTGGTAGTCTATGATTTTTAAATTATTTTTTGTAATAATATGGCCTCAATACAAAGAGTAAGTTTGATATATTTGTGTGTGCATGTATATTATTCAAACTAATCACTTCCTCCCACTATAACTCTATAACTTCAACTATTAATATTATTTTGTAGAAACACTTCCAGCCACCTAATCCTTTAAATTTATTGTTCTCATCATTGGGAATTATGCCCAAAAGATAGACCAAGAGCAATCTTTTTCCTGGGGTAGAAATGTACTGCTGAGTGGTTATTGATGTCACCTTTCTGAGAAACAATGCAGACATTTCCAGGAGAGTTACTTTAATAGGAATTGTGTTTAATGCCTTCTTTTTTAAAAAGATTTTATTTATTTATTCATGAGAGACACGGAGAGAGAGGCAGAGACATAGAGGGAGAAGCAGGCTCCCGCAGGGAGCCCAACACAGGACTCCATCCCTGGACCCAGACCTGGGGTCACACCCTGAGCAGAAGGCAGATGCTCAACTGCTGAGCCACCCAGGCATCCCTATGCCTTTTTTCCAGATAGAAAATTTTAAGAGAAAATAATAGTCTGAAGAAGGGTAACGTCTGACCCATTGTCTTAGGCTTTATCAGTTTTCCCAATTAGTCACAACTCAGTAGATGATCACCTCACATTCTTTATCCTCAGCTCAGTATGTAGTGTCCATGGGTTAGTTACCCTTCTGCTGGTTTACTGGGCAAGACTAGAAGCTAAGCAAAGAAACCTTAATGGTAAGAAAGATGACTGGATATTTATAGAATGAAAGCCAAAATTGTGCTCTGCAGAAAAAAAGAAAGGGAGTTCTGTTTTCCCATTTTCAGAAACAGGCACAAAGCCAAATTAATTTCTTCTAAAATTGAAGTTTGTGTTACATGGTCATTAAGTCTGAACTCGCAGAAATGAAGTTGACAGCTAAATTATAGGCAAAAGTCACTGTTAAGTACTGATCTCATAGCCTTTACTCACCAGTCTATGTAGGAGGCTATTTCTGTGTTTGATGTGTTAATCTGATCCTGCCGGTTCTACCCAGGTGGAACTCCAGATGAAGACTGAGAAATCAATGGAGGAATTGTACACACACAGGAAAGTAGGAAAGCAGGGTGGGGCTCAGGGCCCCTGGAAAGACAGCAGGTTTGAATTGGGCCTTTGATATTACATCAATTAAGCCTGACTAGCATGACAGCCAACAACATTCTTGTCTTGAATTTGTAGATTGAGCTATGTCTCCTCTAACCACAAAATGAAGGAGCACAGGCAGCCTTTTCTTCGGTCATGGCAAATAACTGATTGGTCAAGTTGAATTTTCTCTCTCTCTCTCTCCCTCATTATATATATAATGAATAGCATAGCCTGGTAATCTCTAAATTTAGCAATCATACTAAACATATTACTATTATTTCAGTTTTTAAATCTCCTTTCTGCTTGCCTTCTTAGCAAGAATACCAGACTTAGCAATGTCAGCTAAATTTGAATTTTAGATAAATAATAAATATACTCCCTGCAATAGTTGGGACATAGTTGGACTAAGAAATTATTCATTTTTTGTTTGAAATTTAAATTTAACTGGGCATCTTGCATTTTATCTGGCTGCTCTAATTCTTAGTAAAGCATGGAAGATAGAGGTGAAATTTCATATTGCGATAGATATTATTAGATGGAATAGTTGGCACTAAAGTCTTCCATGCTATGGTCAATTATAGATTGAATGAAATCAGTTTATTGTCTCTTACACAGACATGCATAAATGATTCAAAATTATTGGGAAGTCCAGTATGAAATAGTAAAATATTTTAAAGTAAATGATACAATCTAAGGAAAGGAATCTAACAGACTCTAATCAATCGACCAGGAACTCAAAAATATTTACTCAGAGAATTATGCAACAAATTTTCCATTATCATACAGTTGGCATGACTGTTAATTAATTCCAATTAAGGCTAATAGAGTACTGACTTTATTCCCTTGAAGTAAATGGATAATTGTCATTTAAAGCCCTTTGAGGATTGGACCACAGGATAGAAAGTAAGAAATAATAACAAGTGATTGTACAAAGATCAGAAGAAAAAACTCGTCTTGAAATTAACACAAGATAATAATAATAGCTAACATTTTATCGAATGCATTATTGAATGCAATGGTGAATTTGCAATTTATTGAATGCATTATCGAAGCATTGAATATTGCTATTCACTGAATAGCAATAGCATTATTGAATGCTAACTATTGCTCACATATTTTGCCAAGCATTTTATATACATCATCTCTTTTTGTCTTTTAATCCTCACAGTATTCCTATGAGAAAGGTACTCCTACTGTTTCTGTTTCATAGATAAGGGAAATTGGGGCTTAAGACTAATTACAATTCACACAGAGGCAGGAGAGTCCTTAATCCACATTTCACTGATAGCATAAAATTCCATGCTACTAGCCATTAAGTAATATCAAAACCCTTACAAACAAAAGACCAATCTGATGTATATTTGAAAATAGAAAATAAATTAGAATAAAATAATAAATAACACAAGGTTGAAAGATTCAGAAATCAAGCATTAAAAAAAATAAAAAAGATAAATTAAGAATCTGTCAGTCTGATTTCTGAATTATTAGAAATTACCCTGACCATAAGGTATCTTGTGCTACGGAAGGGAAGGATGCTTCCATGCATTTCATAAAGCTCCAAAAGTGAATCAGATACACCCTCCTAGTGAAGACCATTGGTTTGAACAGATGCATCCTATAATAGATACAAGTGATTCATTAGCCCACCATATGTTGAGAATATTAATTGAGACATAGGGTTGAATGTGATAGGGATGGCACTGTTGTCATTAATTACCATTATGAAAATTGGCTTCCAATTTGGGTGGCTACCAATTATTCATTGGGCATGGATAGAGCACATGTTAGGAAAACATCCTTTTGCAAAAATAGAACACTTTATTAAAGTTGCTAATGGCTTAGTCAGCCATACATATAAGGAGGAAATAATAAAAGTTTAATTATACTAAAGGATCAAGACAGCAAAGAAATAAATATCTATATTTAACAGCATACCTTTCATAAAGTGTTCAATTGCTTTTAAATTAAAATTTTAGTGCCTTGTATGATTTTTAGCTCCCAAGATTTAGGAAGTCACAAAATAACACCCTTCCTTTCCATTCCAGGGTTTAAAACCAACTGAGAGAAAGATACAGAGATCATAAAGATAGATACTAAAAATATAGTATATCATTGAAAGCTTGCTTTATTCCAGGGATAAGGTCACTGAAAAAAAATTGTACCTGATGGACCTGCATCTGTCCACTATGAGATGAAAGAGAGGATTCTTGGAAGGCAAGAAGTAGCTTTTCTTGAGACTGATATATTCATTACATATCAATAATAGGATGTTTGAGATAAATCAGGTAGAGGTTTGGGTATTCTTACTTAAATTTCTGAGTCCCAGTCTTCCCTAAGTAAGTTGACTATTAAATGCCAGACTTATAATTCCAAACTAACTTAGGTGATGGAGGAGGATGGATGGTTGGAGGTAAAGGTAATTCTAAAACATACTTCTAAATATGTTTTATAAAAAATAAATATAAATATAAAACATAATTTTAAAACAACTGTTCTCCCTCCATTGTATAGTAGTTCATGAATCTGCTTTCTATTTTATAGTAGATTAATAATTAATAAGACTTTTTAATGAATTCAAGTGGCATTGATTAAATCTTGAAAATCATTTCCAAATGAAAAAAATCAGCTTATTCATTATTATTGTTTTGTGTTCCAATTATCTATTACTGTATAAAACCCCCAAAAGTTAGCAACTTAAAATGACTTATTTTGTTCCTAAATAAGCAATTTGGGCAACTCTCAGTGGTGTCATCTTGACTCTACTCTACTCAGCTTCAACCAGAATGGCTCCAAGGCTGGGATCAAAAGTAATCTAAAAATTTGGTCACCATTATGTTTGTCAGTCAGTGCAGGCTGTTGACTGAAACCTTAGCAGGAACTGTCTACTAGAACATCTTTTTTTTTTTTTTTCAAATTTTTATTTAAATTCTACTTAGCTAACATATAGTACAATATTGGTTTCAGGAGTAGAAGTCAGTGATTCGTACCAGAGCATCTACAAATGGCCTTTCCATGTGGCCTGAGCTTCCTCCCAACATGGTGGCTAGATTCTTTGGGCAAGTATCCTGAAAGACAGAGCCAGGGAAAAGCTGTATCACTTTTTATGACTGAGCCTCTGAAGCCTCACTTCTACCACATTGCATCCGTTGGGGCAGTTACAAAGATCCACTCAAGCCAAGTCCCAGGGAGAAGAGAAGTAGACACACTAAGTCTCTTGTACCACATTCTCTTCACCTGGGCAGTCACAGAGGGCTGTCAAGTTTCAAAGGGAAGGGAAACAGACCACTTCTTGATGGGATAATGGCAAACTGCTAGAACATCTGGTCCTGGGCATATTGCTTTGGCAATTTTTGGAAAAGTTTGCCACATTTAGCACACTTCTTTTCAAAAATCATGAAGTATGAAAAGTAAGATTTGATTTCATTTAGTTACAGAGAAAAGAAAATCTAAAGGCTTTTTCAAGGGGAAACAAAGAAATAGGAATGGTTACCCTTCTTCAAACCACAGATTTCCTGAGGTTTTGTGTCAGTGGGGATTTTATTCTAGCAGTCAAAGGTATAGTTTGACCCTAGAACTTTATGAGTGCATCTCAGAGCAGTAGCTGAGGATATAAGTAAAATGCTCATCTGCTTGAGGCTTATTTTAGAAATAAGTCACAGATGAATCACTAAATAGCTTATGGTTATGTTTTTATTGATTTATGACTCACCATGTGCTCCTATCTTTCAGGCAAAAATAATGTCTTTCCATGTAGGTGATTTGCTCTATTAGACCTCATGGGGGAAAAAGAGTTCTTTGCTTTATGTTTTACTCTGACAAGGTAATGGCTCTTGTCCTGCTCTTGAGAAGTGACTAAGATGCTCAGTCGGGGAAACGCATGAACTTTTCAAGCTATATAAATTCCATTTATAAAATTACATCTATTCAAGCATTATTATCTGAAAGAGTTAATGCTCCTTTTGAGCAGACAAAATTTATTCCTAAGACCTAGGCCTCACAGTATACACAGGCTTCCTCCCACAAAAAAGGAGATCATAGATTCAGTCTGGGAAATTGTGCTACAGATCAGGGAAAATGGGTCAGATGACCTCTACAGTGCTTAAGTAGTTTTTGTCCACTGTCAAAAGCACAGGATAACCTCCTCTATTTCATGGATTTGTACTTTTATTCACACCATTTTCTCCCACCTGAGAGAGCTCTACTTCCAGCTCAACCATTATCACCTCCAGGAACGCACCAAAAGCCTCTCTGTGCTTCTCCAACATTCTAATTACTACAAGTCTATCAACATCAACCCAATGTCAGATGTAATTACTCATTTTTAATTCAATATCATATTTTATACATTATATCTCTCTTTTGTATTTTTTGGCACTTTATTCAATATGTTGAGCTCTTTTTTTTGGTTGGAAGAATATTTTAAAAGGTTAGATTCACAGTGAAGATGCTTTATAATCTGCTGACAAAAGAACTTTTCATTCTGCTGACAAAAGAACTTTTCATTCATAATACTTTCACATGTGATTTTGGCAATGGTTGTAGGTTTTCTTTATGTCAACAGCATTGTCACAGGGGAATCATAAAATTGTAATACAAAAGAAAATTTGGTAGTTGTCTTGAATTATTCTCTATTTCCTCACCCATTGAAGACATTGTAATTCTTGTTCCTTTGGTATCCAAAATAAGATCTGTCAGATAGAACTGGGATTTCCAATATTAGCTAGCTTCATGTTAGAATCCTCATGGGCACTTTTTAAAAAATGCTGCCCCCTAGATCTCATCCCATACCAATTAAATCATAATCTCTGGGGGAAGAATTCAGGTATCAGGGTATTAAGATTTTTTTTTAAAGTTTTCTTGCATCATGCAGTGGTCGGCCAAGATGGGGAACCACCAACATGGAGGATATCCAATGATGTTTTTCTCAATGAAGTTTGTCTATTGAGTACTGACTTCCCATTATAGGTCCTTGAAGTATCTGCATTCTACAAAAATATAAGTACTTTTCTTCTTCCTCAGCTAGAATAAGTAGGAATTTCATATACAAATGCACTTAAAGCCACACAAATGCATTTAAACCCTATACAAATTTTCTACAAAAATTATTTATAAAGTAAAAAAAAATTAGGTAATAATATAACCCAAAACAGAAGAAACTAAAGATATTCCAGATGTTATCATGGCCAACGTGATTTGGCTAATTATAAGACAGAATAATCCAGGCCATAGTTTTTGGCTGGTGTTCAGGGGAAATGTTTAAGCCAAATTCCATGTTTGGTATATTTTTCTATAACTCAATATACCATAACCACAACTTAATGTATTGGTGATAACAAACACACTAAGATAAATTGGTAGTTAAAATTAGTTTTGTGGTGCTTCTGCTATACCTATGCATGTAACACACACACATACACACACACACACACACACACACACACACACACTTTCCTGGAAATCAGACCTGCCCAGATCTGCTCACGTAAAGCTACACAAGAGAGTTTATTACTAAAGCATATGTGTGATATTCTCAACCATATGCTGGCAAGATTTAGAAATACTGGCTTAGGAAATGTACTTCTCCTAGCAAAAAATATATATATACATCAGTTGCAAAATAAGTGAATGATAATATATCACATTAAAATAATATAATGTCATCAGTAATTTAATACTTCCCCCGCCGTCGGGTCTGCCCTGGGCTGATTGGTGAGTGATCCCTGCTGCTTCCGACACCGGGGCCGAGGGAGACCAGCAGGCGGAGGGAGAACATGGTAAGAAGTGGTGCTCACTTTCTCCATTCCCCCAGCGTGATTCAACCAGGCTACAAAGGACAGCCCGAAAACCATTGTTTGCAGCGACTGAGCTTATGTGGGACACTCGGCCAGACCCCTGAACCACGTAGCTCAAGCCAAGATCATTGCTTTACTTTGTATTTACTACTGTGTGAGTCAATTGGTTCCACTTCAGGTCTCTGCTTAAATTCCTGGCATAAATGGAAGTGTGTTTGGTTTAAAAAAAAAAAAATTTAGGTGCTCCTTTTCAGACTTTCACATTTATTATAGGGAATAAAAGCATTATTAAATATTACTTTAATACAACCATGCCCATATATTGTTCTTTCAAGCTTCCATGTCAGTTTGATAAAGAAGTATCTGATATTTTAAAGTGATTTGTTGTTTGTAACAATGATCATTTACCCTTTTACAACTACTTATTTTTATGACTCCATTATATGAAACGAAAAATGTATTAAGTAAATTGTATGTTGATTCTGATAAAGTGTAGCAATTCTCATCTGTAACCATAGATTTTACTACCAAACGTGTCTTAACAAATGAGCTATATTTTGGTAATTGAGCTTATAAGTAAATGCACATGTGAGCTTATGTATTACCACTTATTAACAAAATAAAATTTATAGAAGTATTTCAGATTAATTTTCTCAGGGAGGTGGAAAATAAAAGTGTTTTAAGAGAAAAAAAAAAAACTTGAAAGTCCACTGATTTAAGAGACTGGAATTAAATGTCTCTCGAATTTTTCCTTTCCTTCCATTTTCGTTATGCAAGCTTTACTTCTGCTAAGTAACTTTTATTACTTCATCGTTCATCTAAGCTATTCCAGTAATCCCTTAAATGCTCACCTTGTCTCCAGTATAACCATCAGAATTTCTGTTCCCCATTGCCAATTGAGGAATCTTTCTAAAACCTTGATGTGATCATGTCAGTCTACTGATTAAAAACCTTCAGTGTTAAAAAAAACAAAACCAAAAAACAAAAACAAAAAAAAAAACCTTCAGTGTTTCCCCATTGCTTATACATCAGGTCTGAACTCAGGAGGGCATACAAGACCCTTCAAGTCTCCTTTTCTAGACTGCCCCCACCCCCACCTCGACATCCATCCAGTAGCTGCTTCCCGCCTCCCCCCACCTCACCCCCATCGGTTGGCCTTCGTTCCATAGGACTCCTCTACCACATTACCATGATTGACACAGGCTGTTCCTCTACCTGGAATGTTCTTATCCCTTCTCCTCCTTCCTTCGAAAGAAATGCAAATTCATTCTTCAAAACCCTAATTAACTGCCACTTCCTCTGTGAGGCTTTCCTTGCTCTCCTCTCAAATTCTTTATTTGTATGAGTCTGTTTCTTTTGCTAGACATGAGCTCCTTAGGAGCTGAGACTAGACTATAAATAAGTCAATTTAGCATAGCAACCACAGCAAATTACACAATGCTTAACATACAATAGGTACTTAGTATCCGTTAAAGCATGCCACATCATAATTCTCAAGAGTCTCTACTACCAACCCCCTGGCTATTTAAAAATCAATTCTCAGTATAAAGTAGGTCTAAATTTCTGTAATGGTACTCAACGCAATTACAAGTCTAATATTACTGGATACTACCTCGGGTTCCCAAGAAACTAGACTCAGTATCCAAGTGAGAAGTAACTGCTTACTACTTTTCAAATACACATGGTTATTACAATGAAAAATCTGTATGGTAAGTAGATCCTGCTAGGAAAGTCAAATTACCAGATTGAGACTCTAAATGTTCATTTGGTATCTCAATGAAGTTCTATAGTTGTCTAAACCTATGTGTTCCCAGAAAACCAAACATCCTCCTTAGTAAGATATCTTTTTTTTTTTTTCAGATAAATCTCAGGGAGGATGAGAAAAGCCAGTGATGCATATAACAGCTCAAAAATCATGTTTAAGCTACTTGAGACTCCCTCAAGTCTATTATATTGCAAGCAAAATGTTTGTCAGTTGCGCATTTTGTAATCAGTAGGCCTCAGAACCTTGGATTTGGGGGGTGGGTAGTGGGGCTAGCGGAAGCTATTCTTTGCTTGGTCACATTCTCCTTGAGGTATATTTTCTTAGATTGTCAACTTTTAGAGATTCTAGTTCATAATTAATGAACCTCTAATGAAATAGGCTAATTAGGAAAGATAACAATAATAGCATGTTAATGGTTTACAGCTACATCAACTAATTCAATCAGGATTTCTGTCCTTTCAGGAGGCAGGAATGGGAGTGGCAGAGAAGCTGAAATAGGCATTCCTCGGGATCCATTGGGACTAGGGTTTGACATCAAAATGTCTCCAGTTTGGCTTGACTCTTAAGAGCTATTAGATGTAGATGTTTTTTTTCCTGGGATCTGGGCAGCTTTGTAGTTCAGCATGGGAGACTACTGTATAAGGCTCCTGAAAGCATCATTGGCAAGTTTAGAAAATGAAGATGGTGTTTACCATATCTGTCTCAAGATGGAGGAGTAGATATAATAAAAGGAATGTTTCAGAAAGCCCCATGGGATAATTGGTGAAGGAACCCGGTCTTCCTCCCAAAAAAGAGCATGCTGAAATAGTACGATTTTAGAGGTAGGGTGGGGCAAAAGAGCTTCAGGGTTTCATTTTGGTTCCCAGGGGATTAGGCATTAGCCCCACCTCCCAGGGGACTTCTCCGCGCTTTGCTGGAGCAAACTGGGAGCACCACCAGAGACATCCCTGCCCTGCAGGGCCACATGGCTATGTAGAAGGAAATGGTGCTGAGCCTTCATTGCCTTAACTCTCTTATCTGAAAAGAGCAGAACATTCTGCATAGATATGTTGAGAGGGTTAAGTGAATTACTATGCATAAAATATGTACAACAGAGTCTGGCACAAGCAAGAGTTCAATTAATTACAGTGACTTAAAAAATTTTCAAGAATACTATTTCAAACTAGTGCCAAATTAATCTCTAGCCAGGAATGCCCACACACCCCTGTGTTCACCTAGCATTGTCTATGGGATTTTGCCATTGCCACTTCTATTATATTTTACATCTTTTAGACCTGAAGAACAAGGTAACTATAAATAAATTGCCTAGACTGCAAATCTAGAAATAAAATTAAATGCATAACTTTTCTTGGAGAAAGTCAGCTAATTATGGTTAGAAACATGACAAAAGGATTTCTTCTTGAGAATACATTCCTCCCCCTCAACTTTTTTTTTTTTTTCCTGGAAAACACAGTCCAGACTTATTGAATTCTGAGGTACCTATTTGAAAATCTCAACTTATTCCTTTAATTCTTCCAGCAGAACCTTTACTATACACATGCCCCTTTATGACAGCAACCTGAGCCTAGCTCTGTAGGGTGGACAGTAGGCATCTCTCACTTTAGGGATCTGTGTCTTTGGTTTCTCAGTAACTCAGAAGACACACAACACAAATGTATTCTCCATTTAGAGCATTATAACAGCAAAGCCATGGTGACTATAGAGTTATCCAGTGATGTAAATGGAAAAATACAAGAAGGCTCTTTGGAAAGTAAGATAAACCAGTCTTAGCAGTAACTTTGCAAAAGTTGAAAATACATCTACAAAACAAGATTATCTGTTTCTTGCTTTACAAAATGTAGTATATTTTTCTTTCCATTATTTAGAAGGATCATCAAAATCAAGATGAAGTAGATATTTGGGATCTAGTTGGATATTTTATTTAAAAAAAAACAACACTATGGCCTGCTAGGTATTGAGTTATATGCTGAACAGCTTAGGGAACAAAATAGATGTGAACCCTAATTTCATGGAAATTAATTTAAGCCTGCATTTCAGATTTAGTGTGCATAACAACTATCTAGAAAGTTTATTTAAAATGTAAGTTCTCAGGACTGGGATTCTGATTTGGGTAATCTGGGGGAAGCTCAGAAATCCATACTTTTCACAGATGATGCTGATGTAGATTATCCAATAACCACATGCTGAAAACATTGGAATAGTTAATAATCCAGGCAAACCTTGTAAGAGTTTATTATTAACATTTTACATAGCAGTGATTTATAATGAAGAGACACAGAAGGTGAATATAAGCCTTCCATATCACGTTGCAGGCATAGACAAAGTATATCTGTAAATGGAGTAAAGGATTCTCCTTCCCAGAGACTTTGCATCAGATGCAAGCTGTGTGGTTATATGGGCTCTTCCAGGCACTCGATCTTCCAGCTGTGACCAAGTCTCTCAGGACTCCACAGTATGTGTTCAGCCTCTTTCCCAAGCCCCTCTGCTTCTCATCCAGCTGTGCAGAGAACAAGCCAACTGAGTCAACACGAGCTATATTTACCCCAAGCAAAAGACTGTCACTAGCAGCAGGGGATTCTGACATCTGGTAGCACCAGATGATTAAGAAGGGCATTTGGCAAATCAAAGTAGGTGAAGTTTAGGAAAGACAGCTGCTTTGTGAGATCAGGATTAAACCAAGCTGGTTAGAAGGAGAAGTGTCTCAAATAATAGCAGACTTGCCTGACAGTTTGCAAAACTGCTCCTTCATTCCCCAACAGGTTCATCCTTAACAGATAACTGCACAAAGCAACTTGTATTACTGGATACTATTTTATATAAAATGAGTATCATGTAAAATGGAATATCCCTTCATAGATTATTTTTCTCTGCCTGAATATTAGGAAGAAACATTTCTTAGCAATACTGAGGAATTCTGAATAGCTTGCATCAGTAAGTTTTCTCGTGAGAATTTTGATTTATTTGTCCTGTTGGGGCAGCTACAGAAACAGATACTATGCGCGACAGTGTTGTGATTTTTTTTAGTAAGGCAAGGAAAGTAGCTTCTCATTTTTTTTATAAAGACAGGCTGCTCAAGCACATCTTTCTAAATGACCCTTGCAGGAAACATAGAAATCCCTATATAATTCTCCACCTTGGGTTAATATCTTGATGTCTCTGAGATGCTGATGGTTCCTTCTATATCTGGGAGCTCAAGCAGCACAAAATAGGGACAAGGTCTAGAGTTAAAGATTAGTAAAAAAGAAAACCTGTGTCAAGAAGACAGACAATTTGCATCACAGAAGTCATTAAGCAGGTTTCTGAAACCCAGCTGGTAGAGTGGAGATTAAAGGAGTGGGAAAGGAAAAAAAAAAAGAAAAGAAAGAAAAGAAAAAGGAAAAGGAAAAAAAAAACGGAGTGGGAAATTCAACTCCTGGCGATGGGCAAAGAGGGAAAGGGTAGGAGAGGGAGAAGGGGTGGATAGGGGTTCAGTGTTTCCTGGCATGACCTTAGGCTCTTTGCCATTAGGATTTGCCTATACATCATTCTTGCATTTATTTATTCATTTCATTCTGCTAGCAGATATTTCACTGAAATGCCCACAATGTGCTCTGTCCGGTGCTTGGTACTGAGTATATCAAAGTGAGCAAAACAATGAACTCCCACACCCTGCCCTGCTTTGCATGCATTCCTCAAGATGAACAGACTGTGCTGGATGATTCACAACTTAGGAGCGTGAGGAAAGTATGACTGTTGCTACAGTCCCTGAAATCTTCTGACTTGTTCACGTAGCTTACCTTTTGTCCTTGTGCTAATTAGCAAGCATCCACTTTTGTCAGTTGCACTAAAATACAGCCAAAAAAAAAAAGGCAGATTAGAGCCATTAAATAATTATGAAACAATTTAATACAGCTTCAAGTGCTTTAACTAAGGATGTTTAATACCCTCAAAGATAGTTGCAATCTGAGTTTTCCCATTATCCAAATCATCTCCTGACTGTTAGTTGGTAGTGAAGAATATGAAACCTTCTAATGCCATAATGTGGCAATAATGTCAAATTAATACATTATAAAACATTCTGAAGTGTCAGTACTAAATAATTTTTAAATGTATGCTATCCAAGAGTGCTTATTAATTTTAAAGTTTGTCTCATCAGTGATGCTTCTTAACCAATGTAAAGAGTTCAGATATTTTTTCTTCGGTCTTGTTTACTTACTTTCATTACTGCCTTCTAGACTCTCTGTAAGAAATATTCTCAAGGCTATGTCAGTAAAAAGGATGGAGAGATCCAGAAAGGCATCTATATTTGATCTCCGTGCACATTGTCTAACTTCCCTACTATCCCGATTCTCAGATATTAATAATAACAATTACTATTTTCTAAGTGACAAAAACTTGTCAGGCATTGTGCTAGATCTTGCACTAGCATTTACTCAAGTAATATATGTTATATACAGCAGTCTGTCAAGTAGGCTTAGAGAGGTGGGGTCTACATAGCTAGTGAGCAAAAGTGACAGATCCAAGTCAGGGGACAAGATTCCTAAATTTATTGCTTCCACTCCACCCCCATCCCACCCTACCAACACCTTATTAAAGTTTCCTGCTATTTCTCAAGGACATAAGTATCTTTTCTAAGTGTCCCAAAACTATAAGGAAAAAAAGATCATGTATTCTCTGTCTACCATGCGTAGAAATAAACATGGATGTGAGTGATCAGTTTGTTAATTATAGTATTCAAATCTTTATATGTGATAGGATTAAAATATGGCATGTTGGCATATTGAATATTTTAAACTGAAGGAATTGGAGAAAAGAGCAGAAACAAGCAGGAACCTCACCTTAAACTTCTCTCCAAAATCACCTGCCCTTCTGCTCTGAAATAGGTCATTACACCTTCATATGAGAGATGCCCTCTCTATATTTGGAGGAAAACAATGTCCTTATCTCCAGAAACAAAGGAACCCTGAAAAGTATCCAAACAGGCTTTACTAAGTTCCGCCAATTGATCATACTTGCTCACCTTCCTTAACCTATCATATCCTCTATACCACCCACTTTCCATCAAACCTCGCATAAAAATACCCAGATCTAACTGTTTCTTTAGGCCTTAGTTTCCTTATGAAGGCTCCTTTGTCACATAAAATTTACATTAAATATATGTGTATACTTTTCTTCTGTTACTGTGTGTCAGTTTCATTTTCAGACTCAGCCAGGAACCAAAAGAGAGTAGAGAAAAACTTCTTCCTCCCCAAATATGTTTCCTTAATCTTTGGCTAATTGGTCAAATTCCCTCAGAAGATAAAAAATGCTTGTTAAGTTCATTTGATTTAAAAATATAAAACTTTTCAGTGCAGAATTTTTTTCTTCCTGTTGCTTTATGAGTTATTGCTTCTCCTGTACCTGTTCTTTTTCTCTTTTTAAATTGACTATGATTTGCATATTAAGCTCCTGGATCTGGCTGCCTTATCTCCTTGTCTTTTAAGTCATGACTCCCATTTATGATGTTTTTATTCCATACTGTGTGATTGTACATCAATTTGATTTTACATATTATTAAGCTAACTCAGCAAGATCCACTCTCTTTTCATTTCATTTGTTCTTGTTTTTATAATTACATAGTCATTCAGAAAAACAGCTATGGAGCATCTATAATGTCCCCGGCACTGGTCTAGGCTCTTGGATAAAACAGATAACTATCCCTACCTATACAAAACTTAAAATTTAGTGTGGAAATATAGATATTAACAATAAACATAATAATTAATTATATAACATTTTAGAAAATAATAAATACTATAGAAGAGAAGAAAAAATGAAGTAGGGTAAGGAACATTAAAAATTCAGGAAGGGGGGATCCCTGGGTGGCTCAGCAGTTTAGTGCCACCTTCGGCCCAGGGCCTGATCCTGGAGTCTCAGGATCAAGTCCCACATCGGGTTCCCTGCATGGAGCCTGCTTCTCCCTCTGCCTGTGTCTCTGCTTCTCTCTCTGTGTCTCTCATAAATAAATAAATAAAATCTTTAAAAAATAAATAAATAAATCAGGAAGGTAGGAACAAGACGTCTGTATTAATAGATGGAGTAGGCCTCAGTGAGAAAACGAGATTTGGGTGATGACATGAAGGAGGTAGAGAGTAGGATACACTGATAACTGGGGAGAGGCAGAAAGAACAAGTGAACTGACCTTGACCTTAAAGTGGAAGAATGTCTGCTTTGGGTACAAGTATGGCTGGAGCATAGTGAGTGATGGGCAATGTAATAGGAAATAAGGTCAGAAATAATGGGGAAGAGTGGAATAGATCATATAAGACCTTACAGTTCCCTCAAATAGTTTCTATTCTCAGTGAAATGGAGAGATATTGAGGATTTTGAGCAGAGAAGTCATATAACATGACAAGTCTTTTAAATGGGCTCACTCTGTCTATTCTGCTGAAAAGAAACTCCAGGAGTCAAGTATTAAAGAGGGAGACTCACAGGAAGGGTATTCCAGAAATTTAAGTGAAAAATGATGATAGCTGGGACCAGGGAATTGATATTGGTGAGAGGGAGACATGAATATATTCTGTAGAACTCACACAAATCCCTGGCAGACAAACAATGGAATATACCAGAGAAAGAGAGGAATCAAGCATGACTCCAAGGTTTTGGGCCTGAACAATTAGAAAAATGAAGTTATCGTTAACTGAGATGTGGAAGTCTGCAGGCATTTGGAGGAAGAACAAGAATTCAATTTTGTATATGCTGACTTTAAAATATCTATTAAATATCTAAATGGAGACATCAGGTTGGCAGTTGAATATTAATGTTACTTTTCTATTGCTGTTGTATCAAATTATCATAAACTCAGTCATTTTAAACAATGCATTTATTATATTACAATTCTGTGGTTGAGAAGTTCAACATGGGTCTTATTGGTCTAACATCAAGGTGTTGGCAGGGCTGCATTTCTTACCATAAGCTCATGGCAAGAATCAGTTTCCTGCTAATCTGTTGTTGGCAGAATTCAGTTCCTTACAGTTGCAGGACTGAGATCCCTGTTTGCCGCTGGCTGTCATTGGAGGGTCAATCGCAGTTTCTAGAGGCCATTCACATTCCTTAGTAGTTCTCCCTTCCTCCATCTTCAAAGTCAGCAAGGGTAAGTTGAGTCCTTCTCACTCTTCAAATCACTTCTCCCTCTTCTTTCTCCCCATGTCTCTGACTCACTTTCTTTGCCTTCCTCTTCAACTTTTAAGGACTCATGTGGTTATATTGGGCCCACCTAGAAAATTCAGGATACTCTCCTCATCTTACGGTCCTTAACCTTAATCATATTCACAAACTCCCTGTTGCTATGTAAACCAAGATATTCACAGGTTTGCAGATTAAAGCATGAACATATTTAGGCAACCAATATTCTGCCTATAGAATATTTCTGCTTACTTACATATCTACAGATAAATAAACCTGAAATTCTTTTTTTTAATTTTTATATTTTTTTATTGAAGTTCAATTTGCCAACATATAACACCCAGTGCTCATCCTGTCAAGTGCTCCCCTCAGTGCCCATCTCCCAGTCACCCCATCCCCCTGCCCACCTCCCCTTCCCTACCCCTTGTTCATTTCCCAGTTAGGAGTCTCTCATGTTTTGTCACCCTCTCTGATTTTTCCCACTCATTTTCTCTCCTTTCCCCTATAATCCCTTTCACTATTTCTTATATTCCCCATATGAGTGAAACCATATAATGATTGACCTTCTCTGATTGACTTACTTCACTCAGCATGATAACCTCCAGTTCCATCCATGTCAAAGCATATGGTGGGTATTCATCATTTCTAATGGCTGAGTAATATTCCATTGTATACATGGACAACATCTTCTTTATCCATTCATCTTTCGTTGGACACCGAAGCTCCTTCCACAGTTTGGTTATTGTGGAAGGCAAGGGAAACAAAAGCAAAAACGAACTATTGGGACTTGATCAAGATAAAAAAGCTTTGGCACAGCAAAAGAAACAGTCAATAAAACTAAAAGACAACCTTGGGAGAATGAGAGAAGATATTTGCAAATGACATATCAGATAAAGAACTAGTATCCAAGATCTATGAAGAACTTCTTAAACTCAACAACAAAGAAACAAACAATCCAATCATGAAATGGACAAGACATGAACAGAAATTTCACCAAAGAAGACATACACGTGGCCAAAAGCACATGAGAAAATGCTCTGCATCACTTGCCATCAGGGAAATACAAATCAAAACCACAATGTGATACCACCTCACACCAGTGAGAATGGTGAAAATTAACAAGACAGGAAACAACAAATGTTGGAGAGGATGTAGAGAAAGGAGAACCCTCTTGCACTGTTGGTGGGAATGTGAACTGGTGCAGCCACTCTGGAAAACTCTGTGGAGGTTCCTCAAAGAATTAAAAATGGAGCTATCCTACAACCCGGCATTTGCACTACTGGGGACTTACCCCAAAGATACAGATGCTGTGAAAGGCCAAGACACCTGCCCCCCAATGTTTATAGTAGCAATGTTCACAATAAATCTAGAATTCAAGAGAGAGGTTTAAGCTGAGGATATAAATTTGGATTAGAAGGCATGCAGATGAGTCAGAGTGGAGTTAATTTAGATAAACAAGACAAAGGTTTGAACTCTGAATGAAGAGAGGAATCCATCAAAAGAGGCTATAAAAAGGAGAAGGAGGAAAGAAAGAAAAAAAAGAAAGAAATGAAGGAAGAAAGAAAGAAAGAGTAAATGAGGTAAAAGGATAAACAAGAGAGTGTGGTTTTCTGGAAGTGAAGTGAATACATTTTGTTTTTTTGATTTGGGGAAGTTCTTTTGGTCTTCTCTCAGTCACCTTATCTCCTTTAGAATTTTCATTCCTTTAGCATAGTGTGCTTCTGTTACTACTATTTTGTTTTAGTTGCCGCTCTCTCTTTTTATGGTTTAGTGTTCCTGAGCTCCTTAAAAACTCCCTGCCATTTCTTTGCCTCCTTGTATCAGGACACATGGTTACCTCAGAAACTGTGTGGGCCAATCCAGAAATGGATTTCAAATAATTCAGTTAAAACAGAAAATTCTTTTCCAGTGGGAAGCCAAACAGGCAAACTGAAGTCTCTCTTGAGATATGAAGTTGATCTTCATGATAACTTGGGTGTGAAAGAATAGTAGAATGAGTTCTCATATAACCCAATGAAATGGCATCAGTTTAACTCAATGATACGAATGCCTCCCTAAAGCTGCCAGCATTTCTGAGATTATCAGACCTTCCCCAGGGACAATTATATTAGAATAATAATTCTGTTCTGGATTGGGAAGTGAATTAAGTCACCCATTTGCTAGGTATCTGTTCTGGAAAATTAGTCACCTTTGCCTCAATTCTGCTGGAAAGGCAAACCTCCTCCAAAGTTCATGGACTCCCAATATCTCCCTCATGTCATAAACAATTTAGCAGGGATTTGAAAAGGATAAGAGATCAGAGATAAGAAGGCAGGTTGCCATTCAGCCTACAGTTTAAAATAACACCTTTTCTGCTCTCATTAAAAAGCTTCATGCTCCCACATAAAAATCTTATTATGCCTGAAAAAAAAAATGCAGGGATTTTTTTTTTTTACTATGGTCCTCAGACCAATCTCAGAATTCAAACCACATAGGAGTGAATTGAGGACACAGGCTTTCAGGGAAATCTAGTCCTGGTCAAATACCTGGGATACCTGAGAATGGACTTCCCAGTCCCCGAGGTCCAGAAGGAGCTCTCAGCTATGCCCCAGGTTTTTCTCTGCACTTGAACCTGGCTTACAGGCAGACACTTTAGAGTCTCTGGAAACAATGAATTGGGACTGAAAATGGCAAAGTAGTCTTCTCAGAGGAAGAAGAAAGATTTTTCCTTCTTCCCTGCTGAAATTGGCTGAGACTCCTGTAATACAAATAACAAAAGGAAAACAAACAGAAGTTTATTAACATGTGTATCTCATGTATACATGGGAGATACCCCGGAAGAATGAGTAACTAGCCAAGGTGGCTTAGAACTCCAACTAAATACCATCTCCAACTAAAGACGATAGAAAAAAGGTATTGGGTAAGGCAGCAATAGAGAGGTTACCAGGAAAAGCAACTGGTATATAAGAGTAAAGTTTGTCATGCAAATTTAAGTTGGTGTCTATTATAAGATTTTTATGTGATTTAGTCATCCTTCTCTTCCTGGTACAGAGAAGGAGACACTGTCACAAATGGAGATTCACTTTGTGAATGTAAATTTCCTTATAAAATACTAACTTCTACTCTGTTTTCAGAGCTTTTGACGTGAATGCTGTTCCTCAAAATAATCCTCATGGTAAAGAGATACATATTCTGGGGTAGCATATTCTGCTGCCTGACATGTCTTCACCATGCATCAGCAACCTATGTCCCAAATGAAGACCCTGAGAAAGCCTGCAAAGCTGCTTTCCACCGAGAAGGAAAATGCATTTTTTTTCTCTAAGGAGTCTCCATACAGAATAACTTTCTGTATTCTTTCCATCAAAACAAACAAAAAACTACTTTATTTCCTCTAATTGTATGTGTTAGATTCTTTCTGTCAAATCCAATCTCACTGAGATTTCCAGAAAACTGGGAAGATCCTGATTTTGTGAGGTCTGAAGCTAATACAATGAGGGGAGGAATTGGGTTCTTTAAGAAACAGAATACAGGGGTGCCTGGGTGGCTCAGTCAGTTAAGCATGTGACTCTTGGTTTCAGCTCAGGTCATGATCTCAGAGTTGGGATCGAGCCCCATGTTGGACTCTGTACTTAGCATGGAGTCTGCTTGCCCCTCACACCCTGCTCCTCTCCCTGTTCTCTCAAATAAATAAATAAATAGAATCCTAAAAAAGAAAAAGAAAAAGAATACAAATTTAGAAATGCAAAAATTAAGGTAAAAGTTAATATTTATTTAGAGTTAAAATATATAGGGGCACCTGGGTGGCTCAGTGATTGAGCATCTGCCTTCGGCTCAGATCATGATCCCAGGGTCCTGGGGTTGAGTCCCACATCAGGCTCCCCACAGAGAGCCTGCTTCTCCCTCTGCCTGTGTGTCTGCCTCTCCA
Organism: Vulpes lagopus; assembly: GCF_018345385.1. Classification (NCBI taxonomy): domain Eukaryota; kingdom Metazoa; phylum Chordata; class Mammalia; order Carnivora; family Canidae; genus Vulpes; species Vulpes lagopus. The sequence goes on along the minus strand of NC_054829.1, from coordinate 88,366,152 downwards.
TGTCTCTCATGAATATATAAATAATTTTTTAAAAAATAATAAAAATATATAACATAAATTACTAGGAGCATGAAGATTCAGACTCTTCTAAAATCTCTTTAAGGCAGAATGCCTGGGTGGCTCAGTTGGTTAAGGATCTGCCTTCAGCTCAGGTCATGATCCCAGGGTCCTAGGATTGAGCCCCACATCCTTGCTCAACAAGGAGCTGCTTCTTCCTCTCCCAATTCTATAATTCCAAGCACCAGCAGCACTCAAAAGTTTAAATTCCACCTTAAATTCTCCTTTAAAATTTGTGATTGCTTCTGTCCCAATCTACCTCATCATGCTTTGTATGGAGAAGCCATTTTCTACCTTGGGGTTAGTTACCATTGCTAGAAAGGTAATCCTATAGAACTGATTTAAGTTATTTTAAGTTATTTGTTCTTGATTTTTGGCATTATTAATAAATAATAACTTATTAATACTCAGTTGACAGAACATATGGAATTTTTTTTTTTAATGATAGTCACAGAGAGAGAGAGAGAGAGGCAGAGACACAGGCGGAGGGAGAAGCAGGCTCCATGCACCGGGAGCCTGATGTGGGATTCGATCCCGGGTCTCCAGGATCGCGCCCTGGGCCAAAGGCAGGCGCCAAACCGCTGCGCCACCCAGGGATCCCCTGGAACATATGGAATTAAATATCCCATAGCATTATAATTTTCAAGATTTTGTGTGTGCATGTGGGGTTACTCACTTACTACCCATATAAGCAACTTAAGGGCAGTTTGTCTTATTTATCTCTTAATTTCCAGAACCAAAAAAAGTACCTGGAATATATGTTAAATAGTTTTTTTTGAATAATCAATAAAAGGACTGATCATTCAATATGTATTTCTTGTTGCCTTACATAATTATAAAATCCCAGAGAACTGAAATGATAGAACAGACACACAATTCAGAATAGTCTGCTGAAATTCCAGTTAACAGAAATGAGTAGTAAAACATTGCAGATTTTTTTCAGCATAAAGTGGAAAGTTAAAATAATTTCTTCCTAAAGTTTCCCTGTTATTAAAATTAGCATCTTCATATGATTTTTACTTGATGCTTTTGATTTTTTCAGCAAACAGAAAATAAATTGGTATCCTTTTCAACCTCTTCATTTTAGTTTCTTGTACCAGTGATTTCTTTGACTAGAAGGTACAGCCATCATACTTGGATCATTATACTGTCATTTTGCTTTTAATATATTAACATCATATATATGCTTCCACAATATAGCAAAATATTACTGAAGTCTGGTATTCTCTTGCTGATCAGCCCTGCCTAACTCTCCCATCCCAGCAGGCACCCCTCCAAACCACCTCTTGTCCTGGGGGTGGGGGAAAGCCCCACCCACCAGCATGCCTACAATAATGACCACCCAGACACAACAGGAACCACATGCAGCCCACATGAGGGACACACCTGGACAAGCTGGTTCTGGGGACCAGGTGGGATAGCACTTCTAGGCCCCACAGGATACTCTCTACAAAAGGACACTCCTCAACATCAGGAGGCATAGCTGATCCACTTACCATATAGAAACAAACACAGAAAGTTGGGCAAAATAAGAAGACAGAGGAATATGTCCCAAATGAAAGAACAAGACAAGACCTCAGAAAAAGAACTAAACAAAATAGAGATAAGCAATTTACTTGATAAAGGGTACAAAGCATGGTCATAAAAATGATCACTGAACTTGAAAGAAAAATGGATAAACACTGTGAAAACTTCAACAAAGAGATAGGAAATATAAAAAAAGAGCCAATTAGAGCTGAAGAATATAATAGCTGAAATGAAAAATACACTAGAAGGAATTAACAGCAGATTAGGGGATTCAGAAAAATGGGTCAGTGATCTGGAAGACAGTGCTGTGGAGACATCTGGGTGTCCCAGTCAGTTGAATGTCTGACTCTTGATTTTGGCTCAGGTCATGATCTCAGGATTGTGAGATTGAGCCCTGTGTAGGGTTCTGCACTGGGCATGGAATCTGCTTAAGATTCTCTCTCACAGGGATCCCTGGGTGGCGCAGTGGTTTGGCGCCTGCCTTTGGCCCAGGGCGCGATCCTGGAGACCCGGGATCAAGTCCCATGTCGGGCTCCCGGTGCATGGAGCCTGCTTCTCCCTCTGCCTGTGTCTCTGCCTCTCTCTCTCTCTCACTGTGTGCCTATCATAAATAAATAAAAATTAAAAAAAAAAAAAAAAAGATTCTCTCTCACACACACACCCTACCCCTCTCCCTCTGCCCTTCCCCTGTGCTCCCTCTCTCTCTCTTAACGTCTCTTTCTCTCTCTCTCTCAAAAAAAAAAAAAAAAAAGGCAAGGTAATGTAAATCATCCAAGTTGAACAATAAAAAGAAAAAAAGATTTTTAAAAAAATGAAGATAGCTTAAGGAACATCTGGAATAACATTAAGTGTATTAACATTCTCATGATAGTGGTCCCAGAAGGAGGAGAGAGAGAAAAAAAGAGAAGAAAACTTATTTGAAGAAATAATGGCTACAAATCGTACTGACCTGGCAAATGAAGAAGACATCCTGGTGCAGGAATCATAGAGAGCCTCAAATATGATGAACCCAAACTCATCCACATCAAAACACATAATTATAATGTCAAAAATTAAAAATATAGAGAGAATCTTAAAAGCAACAGGAGGAAAGTAACTAGTTATGTACAAGGAAACAGCCAAAATCTTATTAGCTTATTTTATGGCAGAAATTTTCCAGGAATGAATGGAATGATATATTCAAGGTGCTGAAAAGAAAAAATGTACAACTGAGAATACACTACCTAGCAACATTATCATTCAGAATTAAAAGAGAGATATAGAGTTTCCCACACAAACAAAAGTTAAAAGAGCTCATCACCACAGAACCAGGCTTACAAGAAATGTTAAAAGCACTTCTTTAAACAGAAAAGAAAAGGTCATAACTAGTAAGAAAAGAAAATTAGTAAGATGTGGGAAAATCATGAAAGAAAAATTCTCACTGGTAGATACAAACCTACAGTAAAACTTACAAAATTAATATGAAGTTTAAAAGACAAGAGCAGTAAAGATAATTATATCACAATAATTAAGAAATACACAAAAAATGTAAAATATGGCATTAAATACATACAAATGGAGGGAATGTAAAAGTGTAGTGCTTTTCGAATGTGTTCAACATTAAGCAACCATCAACTTTAATAAACTGCTATATACGTGAACCTCATGGTACCCACAAACCAAAATTTTATGATAGATCACAAAAAATAAAGAGAAAGTAATCTACATATCACACAAAAGAAAGTCATCTCATTACAGAGTAAGTGAGCAAGAGAAGAAGAAAGGAACAGAGAGAAACTACAAAAACAACCAAAAACAATCAGCAAAATGCCAATAGTACATCCTTATCAGTAATTACCTTAAATATACAGGGACTAACTGCCCCAAACAAAAAACATAGGATCGCTGAATGGATAAAAAATTAAATTAAATAAAAGGACCTATCTATATGTTGCCTATTAGAGACTCAATTCAGATCAAAAGACAGACACTGCAAGTGAAGGGATGAAAAAAGACATTCCATGCAATGAAAATGAAAAGAAAGTTGGGTAGCAATGCATGCATATATCATACAAAATAGACCTTAAAAAGAAACACTATAACAATAGACAAAGATGTATCATATCACAAATAATGAAAAAAAAGGTCAATCCGACCTTTGGATTAGGAGAATCTAAATACATAAAGCAAATATTAACAGATTTGGGGGGGGGGGGTATAGACACTAATACAATAATAGTAAGGAACTTTACACTCCACTTGAATCAATGGATAGTTCATCCAGACAGAAAATGTTTTGTCTTGTTCTGTATCTCTGTCCTGTTTTTCTTGTTCATTTGTTTTGTTTTTTAGATTCCATAAATAAGTGAAATCATATGGTATTTGTCTTTTTCTGTCTAACTTATTTCACTTAGCATAATACCCTTGAGGCCCCTTCTTGTTGTTCCAAATGGCAAGATTTCATTCTTTTTTGCAGCTAAGTAATATTCCATTCTATATATACCACATCTTCTTTATCCATTCATCTATTGGTGGACACTTAGGTTGCTTCCATACCTTGGCTACTACGAATAATGCTGAAGTGAACTTAGTGTTGTATATATCTATTCAATATCCTGTTATCATTTTCTTTGGATATATACTCAGAAGTGGGATTTCTGGATCATGTGGAAATTGCTGGATCATGCTTTTTTTTTTTTTTTCCTTTAATGTTCTAGTTCATTTTAGTTTGATTGTAGTTCAATTTAACACACCCTCCCCCCCAAAAGGGGGGGTACAAACCAAAAGAAATACATCAGTGGATTTAAGCTGACCACAGCTACCAGTTTGTGATATCCAGTTTAACAACTGCAGTATTCTTATTCTTAGAGGAAATTTAAAATTCATTTTGTTTTACTTTCCTGAAAGAAATTTTTAAAAATAATCCTATTCTTTGGGAGTTCAGGGTCCTATGAATAACAGTGGAATTATCTCAGAATATGAGAGTATAGAGATTGAAATTTGAAGGATTTAAAGGGAAAAATGGGCACAAACCCAGAAAGGAATTGTTTCCCTAGACTGAGAGATATGGGGGAGGCCGATTTCCTATTATCTCTATAGTCATGTTATTTCCAGGAAATGACTGAGTTGGCTGCATGGATAGATGGATGTCCATGACATGAACACCAAAAAAGTAGAGCAACCAAAATTCAGATGGACTGTATAAAACTTAACCACAGTCATCTCAGTGGTTACCATTACAGGCTTCAAACTAGAGGCCTGTTCCTGATTTTCATTGATTATAAAAGTGGCAGGGACTTACAGTTATTTTCTATTTCCCCCTTACTTTCATGGTGGTAGATTTTGAGTGAGGCGTATGGCCACTCAACCAGTAACTACATTCCCAAGTTCCCCTGCAACTAGATGTGGCCATTTGACCACTTTCTATTGAAGTAGAAATATGTATAACCTTAAAGTCATGCCCACAAATGATGACCTGACCTCTTCTCTTTCTTTCTCTTAGCTGGTATCTGAGCATTAAACCATCTTGGATCAAGAATTGAAAACCTTGCGTTGACAAAAGCTAATCAACAATATAGAAGGCAATCCTACTAACCTCTGGCCACCTATCCAGAATTTTATGTGAAAAAGAAATGTGTTTAACTTGAATAAGAGACTAAATTTATTGCTGCCTTTGTTACTTATACATTAATGAATTCAAGAGCCCTGGAATTTTTTTTAAGAATCCCAAAGATTACCTTAACCCTTATACAATTAAAAAAAAAAAAAAAGGAGGGCAGCCCAGGTGGCTCAACGTTTTAGTGCCACCTTCAGCCCAAAGCCTGATCCTGGAGACCCTGGATTGAGTCCCATGTCGGTCTCCCTGCGTGGAGCCTGCTTCTCCTTCTGCCTGTGTTCTGCCTCTCTTTCTCTCTGTGTCTCTCATGAATAAATAAATAAAATCTTTAAAAAAAAAAAAAAAGAATGAATGAATGAAAAAGAAAGTCAATACATAGGAAACTCCAAGTCAGTATCAGATTTATTTTTTTTATAGAAAAATATATTTACATACCCAAATGTTATAGAATAATTCATACTGACTACCTGGTTTTGCCACTGAAAGAAGAAATAAAACTAGTCTTGAAGCATTTTCTTCTCTATCCACCTGGGCTAAGATCTGAGTACTTTGAGATGTTGCCTATGAGGATATTGGAATTTTTCCATAATGGATCTATTCCTACCCTCAAAGAAAGTATCATATATTTATTTATAGTATCTTGTTTTGATGACTAGTACTGACTATGATTTGTGCTTTGATTACTTTGGACAGGGGCCTGAAATTTTTCTTACAACAAACCTTTAAAAGAAAATAATTTACTGTCTCTCAACAGTAAATTTAGGCACATGAATTTTTTTTATCCATCCACTTCATCATACTTGAAGGTTTTTATTCTTCTTTTCAAAATAATACTCAAAAAATATTTTATTTAATAAATTGAGGAAGTAAGAAAATAGGTAGAAAGAACTTGTTAAGGTATGAGATCGTCTATATTTATGACAGCTTCAGCTTATTACTAGATGTATTATTTGTGATAACAAGCCTCAAAGGTACAATTAACCCAAACATAATATTAGAATGAACATCAACAATCCCTTTAAAATATTATATAACCCTTAACAGAGCCAAAAATATTGCAGGGAGTTTTGTTGTTGTTGCTCTAAGGGCTAGCGAACATTTCCTTTTATGGAAAAATAAAATACAAGGTCTATTTCCTTCTTTGAGAGATCTCTTAGCCTGCATAGAGATATATTAAAAAATCAGGCAGTTCCTATATTTTGACAAATATATTAATGAATGCTCAAAGTTATCTGCTGAAAATGATTAAATGTTATAAGTAATCTATATCAAAACATTTTCATCAACTGACAGTGTGTCCTGAATTCCTTGGACTTCTTCCATCCCTGTGGTCTGGAACAGTCTTACATAACAGGCATCTTCCCCAGGAAGCCCTCTTTCACATCTATGGAATAAGTGAATGAGTGAAGGGAGGAATAAATTTCCACTATGTTGAAATATAAGCTATCTACATATAACAACTTACCTTGGTTGAACTATTTTTGTTTACCTATATTCTTAATAAAATTTCCTTGAAAATGTAGAGGCCACTTGTAGAATTGCCAGGGTAAGTGTAGCTATTTCTACAACTTGGTTCATAAAGATATGTAAGTGGGCATAACTGGGCATTTCCTAAATTGGAAAATACCACGGAAAGCTGAAATATGTACTGAGAGAGAAAAGCATGGAATATATTGTGTATATAATACATAACTGGGCATTTCCTGAACTGGAAAATACCTGGAAAGCCGGAATATATCATGGGACATACCCCTGGAGGGATAGAGTTTGAGGCAATACACACCAACACAGTTCAATAGTCTTGCAAGTCACAAATGCAAATTACATATGTCATTTTAAATTGTCTAGTAGCCACACTAAAATAAAGGAAAAAGAAATAAGTGAAATTAATTGTAATGATATATTTTATGTAGCTGAATTGTTACACTCCACTATATAATCAATAATGAACTTCTTGAAATATTTTATAGTTCCACAAATAACATCTCCGAAATCTAGAGTGTATTTTACACTTAAACCACAATTCAATTGGGGCTAGGCATACATGAAATGCTGCAGACTCATGAAGCCACTGGCTATCATATAGAGCAACATAGGTAGACTTTTGGCACTTTTCCTTTTACTCTGAATGATCTGTTTTTCAGACAGTGAATGAGAAACATAATCCTCATTTTTGTATCTTTCTTTTATTAAAAGCATTGTTAATATCTAAAATACTAGACACCAAGTACTCCAAAGTAGAATAGAAATTATTTGGAAGTTTTGCATATATTAATGAAGCATGACTTTTTTTTTTTTTTTGCAGCATGACTCTTAAAATCAAAACCCAAAGGAAGTAAAACTCCATTAAACTAATAAAGTGCAGATTTACAAATTGCTGTGGTTTATATTTGCAGAATTGCCTCACACTTAATCTCATGTTTCTTTCTTTTTTTTTTTTTTTAATCCCATGTTTCTTAATTTCATTAACTGAAGATATGTTCTGGCCTTTTTTTTTTTTTTTAAGATTTTATTCATTTATTCATGAGAGACAGAGAGAGAGAGAGAGAGAGAGAGGCAGAGACACAGGCAGAGGGAGAAGCAGGCTCCATACAGGGAGCCCGACATGGGACTGGATCCTGGGTCTCCAGGATCAGGCCCTGGGCTGAAGACGGTGCTAAACCGCTGAACCACCTGGGCTGCCCTATGTTCTGGTCTTTACTTGAATCTGTGACTCTGAGCTTTCTGCAGAATTATACAGGAGAATGAACATGCTTTTGAAACTAAATAGACTTATACTTGACTAATGCCTCCACCTCATCTTTTGTAAGATGGAAGTAGTAACACCTAGGTGAGAGTATCTTCCTATTAACCATTTCATCTTAATATATTATTTCAATCAATAATTTAGGTAAATTGTTTGTTTATTTTCCACAATCTACTGCAGTCTGTTCTTGCTGCCTTTCATTTGCTCAACATGAATTAACTGCTATCATCCATTACCAGTCCTAAGTCCCCTTCTTATGCATTTGTATCCTTCCAGACAGTGCTCAGTGCTATATGAAGGGTTCCTCTGGTTACCTGAAGACTCAGTCCTACACTGTGCAACCACTACGCCCCTCACCACACAGGGTTATTTCTTCCAGCTCTCCAGGATAATGGACAGGACAAAATTCATATTAAGGGGCAATTATCCCATTTCTACCTTAGCTATACCTTTCCTTACTTTTCTCATTCCTGCTGCTTATTCTGTCATTATTTCACTTCCCATAAGCACCTATCTCACTGTGGAGCATGGAATGAAAAGTAGTGGACATGAATCAGTCTGTTTTAGATAGTAACAGGATCATTTTAAAATAGTATAAAGAATGCTTTAACTGTCAAAAAAGTAATTGCATTAGAGCAGTGGTCCAGAAAAGTGCCACATGGGTGGGGACGGAAGGCGGAAGGCAGAGAAATAACTTATAAGAAGAGGCTGAGCAGGGAGCCTAGCCATGCCTTCCACCCAGCAGAGGAGTCCTATTACCACAGGCCTCTGAAGGGAATCAGCAGAAGAAAGTCTGAGTGTCACAAAGGACACAATGCTCACCTCCTCAATCATCCCAATTAAGGTTTCAGACGTTCTGCACGACAAAAATTTGTGTTCAGTGTGTGTGTGTGTGTGTGTGTTTTAAAGTTGGGGTGAGGGGGTCACCTGGGTGGCTCAGTGGTTGAGCATCTGCCTTCAGCTCAGGTGGTGATCCCGGGGTCCTGGGATCGAGTTCCACATCAGGCTCCCTATGGGGAACCTGCTTTTCCCTCTGCCTATGTCTCTGCCTCTCTCTCTGTGTCTCTCATGAATAAATAAAGAAAAAATTTTAAAAATAAACAAATAAATAAAATTGGGATAGGGAGAGAATTTGTCAGTTTTATATAGCATTCTATGAGTAAATGGTAAATGTGCCGCTTTAAATTAAACATAATATAAATCTGAGGTTAAAAAGTACTGTAAATTTCCAATATTTCTAGGATTTCACAATAGGTAAGCCTATCATATTCCAGGGGAAAAAATACATTGGTCATTAACATTGATAATAAATAAGGGACTAGGAAAAGTTCAGTTTCAGCCTGTGATGTATTTAAAGAAGTGTTTACTGAATACAGGAAGATTAAACAGGGCCTACCATGGAAAAGCCTAGAGTCAATCTAGGGGGACCAAATCTCACTCATATAGAACAATCTACAGGCAATAACATGAAGTTTTTAAAAGAAAGCAAAAGTTGAGTAGAACTTAGACAAATTTTTCCTAGCCTGCATGAAGCTTAGCTTGAGAAAACCAATTACTAGCTACTTTACATAGCATCTCAGAGCCCACTTTCTATGTTGCACAAAGTGGGAGATTACGCTTTCTCTCTTCTCAGTTCCTATCAACTGGGACATTCTGAAATTCCAATTCTATTTACCAAAATGGTATTCTATGTCTTACATAAAAAAGAATACACAGGAGAACAGCAAAAACAAAAAAAATTAAAAAGAAATATTTGATACAGTATAAAATTCCAGAATGGGGACCAGAGATCTTAGTTTATTAGAGAATAGAAATATTAAGCATCAGAATCTTCAAATTTCTTTTGAAGCCAGAGGAAACACCAAAAGAAAATGTGTAATAGGTTCCATTGTATAACAAGAGGCAGTTTCTCCTTAACATGGAAAACCTCAAAGAAACATTTTGTATAACATACATTTATTACAAAGACACCATTCTCAGTGAACTCAATATCAGCACTATAGAAAATGCAATTACTTCTCACTATGGTCATGTTTATATGAAATCTCTATATAAGTTCAGAGGAACTATTCATAACTATCCATCTGACTTTTGGGTTATTAGTCCAGAAATAGAGATTATGGTTTGGGTTTTTGCAAACAACAGAATAAGGAAAATAACTATTAGTACTTATTATATGAAGAAACAACTCTTGTCACAATTTCATTTCTCAAATTTCTTTTCTTCTAAAAAGCTTCTTAACTTGACTTTAAAAATAATCAAAGAACCCCCTCTACTTTTTTAGTTTGAATTGGTAGTAGCTCCTAATGGTTTCAGTTTTTCTGGAATATATGGCATGGATAACAGATTGGTTATATTATAGTTCCCTCATGCTCTATAAATAGCCATGGGGGACATAAGAGAGGGAAGCTATTTATACGTTGAGAACAGAGGACCTCTTGGTTGCCATGACTGTCCTCTCTCAGGATATGTCAACCCTTATGCTAAAAAAGCATTTGGTTTCAGTTTAGTCTGTACAAAAATATTGTCCTCTGACAAAAGAATCTGAATCAAGGTAGGTCTGAGAAGGAAAGTAACTATACAATACTGGAGTATTTGATACTGCCAGGGCTTATGATATGAACTTGTCTTTTTATTTTTTGGCTTCATGCCTACTCTAATTTTATTATCAATATGAGAATATAAGGATGAGACAAAACCCAAACTCAGTGTTCGTGAGTCCTTTCAGTTGAACAGATTTTCTATTCCTATTCTGAACAGAGAGAGAGAATGAGCAAGCACCAAAAGAACATCTAAGAGTTGGGAGAAGGCCAGATCTCAGGTGTAATTGAATGGCTGATGAGGAGTTTGGGTTGTAGGCCAAAAATACAAAATGAAAAGTGCTTCTCATGCTTCTAAAAGGTCTGACAATCCAAAATGCATTGACATCCTAAATTATGTCTTCTTCTGGATCATTCAAAATTTCATCAACTACAGTTTAGTCTTCTCTGCCCAGTTAACTTATCTCTGGATGTCCTATTTTCCAGTACTGATATGAAAGAGAACACATTATGTCTTTAGATGTTTTGTTTCAATATTATGCAGTTATGAGATGAAAAAATGCCATCACTTCTGTTTTGTTTTGTTTTTCCAGCACTCCTATTTAACAACCCTCCTAGACTATTTTTCTACCTCATTGAAGCCCCCAGTTCATAGATTCTACTGCTTTTCCCTATTACACCCATCATGAGCTCACTCCCCTCTTAGCTGTAGCTAAGATTTCATGGTGTATCATTAAAATAATTTATTGCTAGAATCTTAACTATGTCTCCTATTTCTCTCAGCAACATAGTATCTTGGCAAAATCCAAGTCCTAATTACATTCAACTAATACACTTAGTCTCAGCCTACAACCAAACTATCTCTCTTGGGATAAAACATGCACTCTTACTAACTTTGAAGGCATTGTGTGGTCACATTACTCAAAGGGGCTTACAACACTGCTCAGAAATGCGGTTTATCATATGAATCTTCAAAATGACTATTTTATGCATTGCTATCTTCAATCCTCCTCTATCTGTCTCCTCTAGCCTTCTCTCAGTTGGCAACCTTGCCTCATAATTAGCCAAAAATTAGAATGATCAGGCAACATCCCATGAATCTTTACAACATGAAATAACCAGTCTACTCATATCTGGACCCTCTTATAAATATTCATGAAGCGTCACTTGGGCTATCCAAGGCCAGCTTCTGCACTTGCACTCCAGAGCTCTCTCCTTGTGCTTTCAAGAACTCTGTTACTGCAATTATTTCCTCTTTATCCCGCCTTGGTTTCTGTTTCTCTAATGAATTATTGCCATTTATCTAAAACATGTTGAGTATTTCCTTTCTTCAATAAAATAAATCCTTTCTTTAACTTCTCAGACTCCAGTGTCCATCCCATTTCTCAACTCCCATTCATAGGGACAGCTTCTTCCTTAAAGAGTAGTCCATAACCACTCCCTCCTACCTCTTCACCTCACATTCTTTCTTGAGCTTTTCTGTCCTATCAGTTCACTATACTTGCTCCAATTAAAGTTACTAATGACCTCCATATTGTCACATCCAGTGGGTTACTTGTTGTTCTTACCAGATATTCTCATCAGCATTTGGTACATTGACCATTCTCTTATGTTCCTGGTTTTCCTTCCACCTCAGAGCTCACTCCTTCTAAGTCTCTCTTTTTTTTTTAATTATGCTCTGATAAACTTCAGATGTTGACATTACGTATCTTTCTGTATCTGGATTCCCCTCTTCTCTATCTAAATATTCTCCCTTGGTGTGTTCCTTCAAACCCAGTACTTTAGATCTCATCTATTTGTGACAATTCCCAAAATTAGTTCTCTAGCTTTAGTCTCTTTCTGGAACTACAGATTTATATCCAATTCCTACTCAGTATCTCCATGAGATTTTCTAATAAACATCTCAAGACTGATATAGCCAAAACAGAACAATCCAATTTTTCTTCACATATTCACTTCACTCCCAATTTTTCCCAGTAAATGATATAATCATCTACGCAGTTGCTTAAGTCAAAAATCTAGGAATTATCCTTCATAATCTACGTTTAATCCATCAAGTCATATTGACTCCACCTCCAAGATCTATCCCAAGCCATCCATTTCTTTCCATATTCATTGTTATCACCCTACATCCTCCTAATCGGTCCCTTGCTTTTTCGTTTACTGCTCTACAATCTCCTCTACAATCCTCATGTAGTAGTCAGAAGGCATTTGAAATGTTTTAAATCATGCCACTTCCTTCCTTTAAAATCTCTAGTGGCTTCCCATCATTCTAAATAAATTCCAAACTCTTCTGCCATCTTCTAAGTAACTTACCCCTGCCTGCTCCTGTGACCTCTCAGACTCTGCTCTCTCTACTAAATGCATCTACCAACACTAGCCTTTCTTGAACTCCTTTGAGTGCATTTCTAGCCATAAGACAATTGCATTCATTCCCTCTATCTGGAAAGCTTTTTCTCTGATCTTTTCATATTTAATTTTTTTCTTTTTCTTTCAGGTAATAGAACTACTTTTGAGCCATTCTGACCACTACTTACTCAAAAGTAGCCACACAGTCATCCTTTTTTAATTTCTTGCATTGTGCTTTTTCATATTTTAATTTTCTTCTCTTTCTTTCTCTTTTTTCGTACTCATTTTTTTGTTAATTTAATACATTTATCTGCTTTTATATTAGCTGCCTTCCTACTACCACCAATAGAATCTCAATCTCATAAACGGAAGAAACTTACCTTTCTCTCTCAGCTCTATCCTAAGCATCAAGAATAGTGTCCATTTGGCACAAAATAGATGCTCCATAAATATTGTTAATGTATGAATGACTGCATGTTCCAGGTGCATACATGTTTGGATTAAAATTTGTCAAATAATTTAGATATAAACATTTCATATAAATATCAGAAAAAATATTTTTTTCTGATTTCATAAATGTGTAACATCAAAAATTAATAACTGGTCAGTTTTACTGTTGAAAAGGATGAGAAGAGCAGGCTTAAGTTTGTAAGTCATCCTTATAATACTCTAAGGGACAGTTTCTAGGACCAGCATATGATCCAGGATTTGAATACATCTGGGAAATGTAAATCCATTACAGCCTAAAGAAGTCAAATTTACCATCTCTCTAGTAGCTATAGTTAAGAGAAACTAACTTGGGTAATGTCTACCTCTGGCACACTTGGAGTAAAATGGCCCAGACTTATCCTCCCATCAGAATCAACATTAAAGAACAGCCAAAATATATAAAACAATGTTTTATATAGACATTGAACATTAAAAAGGGCAGCATAATGGTTCCTGAGAGACAGAAAATACAGTTGCTTTAGCTGATAGCCTAGAGGGAATTTTTAGCCTGTGGAGTAGGGAAAGGATGTTTAAGTAAAGCTCCATGGTCTCCCTTGAGTTGAAGAGATGGATTCAAGTGTCAGAGGAGATCACAATGGCTAGCGTTTACAGAGCAGAGTACAGGACAGGAGATTTCTGCCCAGAAAGAAGAAAAGAAATAGAAAGATAGAAAGATGGAGATATATATAGATGATAGAGAGGCAGATGATAGATAGGTAGATAGGGAAAGAGAGCTCTAGATATCTGTTAAGAGCTCTGCTCAAGTTGTAAGATAAGTAATAATCAACACATATGTGTGAAGAAAGCTGGGGAAATTATCATAAGAAAGGAGCAGAGGGACAATCCTAAGGTTCACTCAGGGCTGCAAACAATTTGTGCTTGTACTGTGAAATCAGATAGAGTGGAGTCATCACCAAAAGAGAGATCATAGTAGCATCAGGTAATACAAAGAGCTGATTTATATCAAGGGCTTACTATGTGTTGCATACTTGTTTTAGTTTTAATTTTCAGACTAGGCCTATGGGCTACCTGTTATCATTGCCTCATTTTATAGATGAAGAAAATGAATCACAAAGATGTTAAATAGATTGCCCAAGTTCACAGAACTAACAACCAGTGGAGCTAGGATTCAAAATCATGTACATCTAGGATCAGAGCCTAGGCCTCAAGACAATAGACTATACTATCTCTTGCTAGAAGAAGCCACAGTCATAGAAATTTGGATGATGAATAGGCAGAATGATGGACTAAGTTGAGTAATAGGGTTCTTGGGGGAAAGTTCTAGAAGCATATCTCCCTCTCCTGCAGCATATTTTAAAGCAACTATATTTACAAACCGTTACCTGATCAAGTAATACAAATCAACTGGCCCCTGAGCCTACTTTTCCTAGAGTATCATGTAGTATTCAAGACAAAGTAGCTCTTCCTTTTCAGTAGGGCTTATTCATAAATCAGTGACACTTCATGATAATAATGATAGTAGCTCCTATTTTACTGAGAACTTATTATGCGCCAAAAAATGTGATTCACTTGTACAAAATAGACTAAAATCCTATGCTATTTCTCAGGATTTTGTGTATGTATGTTTGGTGTATTTTTATGTGTGTATGTGTGTTTATGTGCGTCTCCAATTGACATGGCTGAATTTTCAGAATTAATTAAAATAGTTCTTCCTTATGGCCAGTGGAAAATTACTGCCAGCACAAATTACACACTAAAATCAATACATGCAAAATCATAATTTTTAACATTACATCATAGGCTTATAAATTTACCAAGGATAATGCAATTATACTCTTCTACAAGAAGCATGGCTTCTGAACTAAAATTGGGATATTTATAACACAGCATTCTGATGGATAGTAGAAATGTAGAAAGAAAAAGAAAAGGAAGGAAGAATATTTTATATTTTAGGCACAATATATTTTAATGATATATGATAATTTTATATTTTCATTTATATGTATAATATTACAAATGCTATATATATTTATATAAAGCATTTTTATATTAATAAATTGACAGAATTTTTTAAGATTCTATTTATTCATGAGAGACACAGAGAGAGAGGCAGAGACATAGGCAGAGGGAGAAGCAGGGTCCTCACAGGGAGCCTGATGTGAGACTCGATCCCAGGACCCGGGGATCATGCCCTGAGCCAAAGGCAGATGCTCAACCACTGAGCCACCCAATAAATTGACAGGAATTAATTTTGTGATAGATTAAGTCCACAAATATTTGAAATAAAATAATATATTCAGAAGTCAAAGTGCCACCGTCCTCACAGAAGTTAACACAATGCTATAAGCTCCAGCCTTCCTACCTCAAATAATTTTTTTCCAAGTCCTCTGTTCTCCATCAAGTCATTGCTTGTCAAATGCACTGCCATTTTTTTTTCTATCCTGCTAGAGGCTGCCAGTGACTGGTATAAATGTCTTTAGTGTCTGTATGGCAGCCATTGTTTCATATTGTTGCTCAAAAAGCCAAGAGAATGCTTCTTTTACATTACCCTTTTTACCTGGCCCCAAGAGAGTGTTGCCTTGTTCTCTCTTTGTCTCAGAGACTTAAAGGAAATAATTGTCTAGTTTCCTTTCTCCCATCAAGCTTCACTGTCAGGACTCAGGTAGTACAAATCCCTGGGTTTGTGTTGGAGGATCAAAAGATGTGTTGAACATAAAGGGCAAGAACAGAGGACCATATAAGCTGCACACACTCAGAATGATCCCACTGTTTCCATACTGGTCCATGGCTTTGAATCTCTGTTAAGAATTTGACATCTTCTTTAGTTTAAGTTTCTTTCTAGAAGTCTTCTCACACTCATGGAACCAACTTCTGGAATGTCTATCCCCATCCCTCACCAGACATTGCCTACATGTGCCTAAATTCTAAGATGAATCTACATCATATGGAAACAAAGATATGCCACTTATCTACATCTAATCACAAAGCATTTTTCTACAGCTATTATGTTTTTGTTTTTTAAAAGATTTTATTTATTTATTTTATTCATTCATTCATTCATTCATTCATTCATGAGAGACACAGAGAAAGAGAGAGAGAGAGGCAGAGACACAAGCAGAGGGAGAAGGAGGCTCCATGCAGGGATCCCGATGCCAGACTTGATCCCGGGACTCCAGGATCACGCCCTGAGCCAACCGCAGGCGCTAAACCGCTGAGCCACCCAGGGATTCCCAGCTATTATGTTTTTAACTAGTTCAAAGAATCATGGAATCTATAAACAGAAAAGAAAAATATATGTGCTAGATATTGTCTTCTCCAACTGAGGCCAAGGTCTGAATGTGTCCCTCCAAAGTTTATATGTTGAACCTAATGCTCAAAGGTGAGATATTAGGAGGTAGATCCTTAGTGGAGATGATTAGGTCATGAAGGTGAGGTCTTGTGAATAGGTTTAGTGCCTTATTAAAGAGGCTCCAGAAAGATCCCTAGCCCCTTCCACCACAAGAGGGTATGGTGAAAGGTGCCAATTTTAAGCCATGAAGACCTTCACCTGACTCTGCTGGCACCTTAATCTTTGACTTCTCTGCCCCAGAACTATGAGAAATACATTTCTGTTGTTTATGAGCCACTCAATCTGTGGTATTAAGACATCTTTTTAAGACCTGTTAAAATGTCACAACTTTCAAGAAGCCTTTACTGATTATTCATGCCCCTACCTCCTTTCTGTAAACCTCTAAAAAGCAGTGGCATTTTGCTGTACATCACTCGGAGTTCCAGCACTTAATGATGTTTAATAAACTACTCCTAAACTCAGTGGTTTACAACATCAGCAAGTTGCTGTTTGTCATGGTTCTGTGGGTTAACTGGGCAGTTCCTTGGCTTGTCTCATTTGGGCTCACTCATGTGGTAAATCAGCTTGAGTGTCAGTTGGGTAGGAAGGTTCAAGAAGACCTACCTACATGTCTGACAGGTGGTGCTGGTGTTGGTTAGGGAACCTCTGTTCCTCCAGTCAGCGAACTGCCTTGCTTCTGCAACAATCAGTCCTAGGGTAGATCTCCAAATATGTTATGGTGGAAGTTGCAATGCTTCTCAAGACATAAACTCCATAACTCAATATAATGTCACTTCCACTACCTTCTTTTGGTCAAAACAAGTCACAAGCCCAGCCAAGACTCAAGGGTCAGGGAAACTGTCTCCATCTGTTGATGGGATAAGCAACAAAGTCATATTGCAGAAAAGAATAGAAGAGTATGTGGCTATGTTTGAAATCAATATGCAACACTTGGGACATAATGACATACTGTCTTTTTTTGGTCTCCAATCACATATGTTTTAATCTAATTGGTTTCCAAGTTATGATACGTTTCATGAAATCAAAATTTAAGCTATGTGTAGTTTTCTTAAAACTTCTTAAATGCTTAATACAAATGAGCAAATATTATGCTTTCAATTAATATTTAGAATATTAATTGTATAGCATTTTGCTAGACACCATTCTAAGTATGTACAGCCATTTAATTCAAGGTATATTAAGTACAGTTGACCCTTGATCAACATGGATTGGAACTACACAGCTTCACTTATGCATGAATTATTTTTCAGAAGTACAGTATAGTACTGTAAATCTATTTTTCTCTTCCTTGCATTTTCTTAATAACATTCTATTTTCTCTATATTACTTTATTGTAAGAATTCAGTATGTAATACATATACAACACATAAAATATATTTAATGACTATTTATGTGACACTTCCAGTCAACCATAGGCTATTTGTAGTTAAATTTTTGGAGAATCAAAAGCTATACACACACTTTCAACTCTATGGGAGGTCAGTGCCCCAATCCGTGTGCTGTTCAAAGGTCAACTGAAATTTAATTCTCACAATAACTGCATGAGATAGGTCTATTATCCCTGTTTTACAAAGAAGGAAATGGAGGTAAAATAAGGATAAGTGCCTTTCTCAGTGCCCTCAACCATTAAGATAGTAGTCAAATCCAGGCATTCTGGTTCTTGAGCTCATGCTCTTAATCAATATGTTTTATTTTTATTGATATGTTAATGATAAAAACTATCATCATTATTTTACATTAGTATATTTCGTTCAGAATTACCTAGACAATATTTCAGCCTCATTGATACGGCTGAATAGACAGAAAGTCAGAGGATGTACTTTCAGGAAAGAATGGATTTCTATCTAAAATAATGATGCTTTTTTTAAGGAAACATATACAAATAAGTCTAATAATGACTGAAATCATACATCTAGTTGTAAGGCTCCTTTTTCATTCTTTCACCCTGTTCCTCTAAAGTCTCTGATCATGATGTGAATACCTGGCCTTTTTCAGTATACTTACAAGATAAACTTCCAGTTAGTCATATCTTCAATGAACAATTCTTATCCAAGCTTTAACAATAACCTCCCCTGTTCACATTTACAGGAAATTAGCACATGTCACAAATAAGACTCATACCCATGTTGGTCAGTTAACATGCCACCATTTTATCATCTTCTTCTTTTAAAAAAAGATTCTATTTATTCATGAGAGACACAGAAACAAAGGCAGAGGAAGAAGCAGACTCCATGCAGGGAGCCTAATGTGGGACTCAATCCCAGCACTCTGGGATCATGCCCTGAGCCAAAGGCAGACACTCAACCTCTGAGCCACCCAGGTGTCCCTTATAATCTTCTTCTTAACTTGCTTGTCTTTAATCAAAAACAAGATTCGGGATGAGACACTGGAGCAGATGTGGTACATGCATCTGGGAAAACTCCCAAAGTGCGTGCATTTGTAGTAGGACTGAAACTGTGCCCCATAGGGTTAATAAGGTTGAAACTAAAACAAAGTTAAAAGCATGTTTTTCAAAGAACCATTTCCTCCAAACCAGCTATTGTGTCTTTTCAGTCTCCACTAATAAATCCACTAGCTCTATCTGTAGAAGCCTAGACTAAAGGTCAACTGGTATGATCCCAGCCTATAAACTAGCAGGCCTCTGCATTCCTTCGACCCTATCCTTATACCAGCTCTTGGAACATGCTTATATCCCTTTTTCCTTGTCCTAAGACAACCTCCTGATGTCAGGGACTGAATTTTGCCTTGTTCTGATGTTAAGTCTCCACCCCAAAGTGAACACGGGATGATATGTTACATATTTGTTTGCTCAATGTGCATGTTCCATCTGTTCTTATGAATAGTCACGTTTTCCTGCCCTTTTCACCAGTATGTATGTAATTTCAACCCCTATGATTATTAAAAAACAAAAACAAACAAACAAAACCCTCATTCTCTCCCACTCTGGGAAGGCAAATTTGAGGCTTGTCCTCTCATCTCCTTGTTTTGCTACCTCTCCAATAAACTCCTTTAAAAAAGAAAGAAAGAAAAGAAAAAAAAAGCTTTTATTCACTCATGAGAGACACAGAGAGAGGCAGAGACATAGGCAGAGGGAGAAGCAGGCTCCTCACAGGGAGCCCGATGTGGGACTGGATCCCTGGACCTGAGGATCATGCCTTGAGCCACAGGCAGACGCTCAACCACTGAGCCACCCAGGGGTTCCTCCAATAAATTCTTTTCTTGCTGCAAACCTGTCTGTGATTGGCTTTGCTGTGCATCAGGCAGACAGACTTGGGTTCAGTTATCAGACAATTTTTAACATCTTCAAATGCTAGGTATGTTGTTTATTAACAACTTAATCAACTTAAGTTGTTTATTAACAACTTAAACAACTTAAGGTAGACCTGATGCTATGGATGCCAGAGTTTGAATGAATACAGAAAATATAACACTTCTGAATCTTCTTCCTTCTTTTGTAGGTATTCAACATAACATGCTTTCCTCAAGAAAAAATAGTGATCTATTCGGTATTTTTCTAATAGATATCCTATTTTTTTCTATTGTTTCCAGATAATTGTGAGGTCCATGGGGCAGTTTTCCTTAGGATTTTCTACCCATAAGCACAGGTTCATGTAGTAATAAAACCTAGGTAATTTAAGATGTTTGATGCATGACATAAGGTCCTGGGAATGTAGACATGGTCTATTTGATGGTGTTTTAAACCATGGAATAACCCAGCAGGCAAAATCCCTTGACAAAATAACAGCAGGATGAGAGAAAGCTTTAGAATTCATGGTAAAATGTGGGCAAACCTCTCTTTCTCTAAGTCAGGCATGGACTAGGATGTTGTCTAACTCTCTTGGTATGGTATAGGTTATGTTCTCAATAAAATCAAAGGATTTTCTCATAGTATAGTTGTTTGGGGTTGAATTTTGATCCCCCAAAAGGTGTTGAAGTCCTAACCCCCACACCTGTGAACGTGACCTTATTTGCAGATGATCAAGTTAAGATGAGGTTGTTACGGTGGACCCTAATCCAAAAAGACTTATAAAAAGGGGAAATTTGGGCACAAAGACAGATGTGCTGAGAGAGAACGTGACATGGAAAAAGAGGCGGAAGATGGTCATCTATACCAAGTAGCCCCAAAGAGTGGCAGCAAACCCCCAGACGCTGGGAGAGAAGGATGGGACAGATTCTCCTTGGCAACCCTCTGAATGAACCAAGTTTGTTGATACCTTAATTGAAAACTTCTAACTCCCAGAACAATAAATTTGTGTTGTTTAAACCACTTAGTTTATTGTACTTTATTATGGCAACCCCAGGAAACTAACACAATAGACTCATGCACTCAGTTACTTCTGGCCCTAACTGGATCTAGCTACCGGAGATAAGTTCTGGCACCAATAACAGGACATGGACTATTTAGAAAACAGAGACTATTTACCACAGGAAGAAACATGATTTTCTTAACCTTATATTCATGCAAGTCATGTCTCTACCCCCAATTCCAAGAGGGAGAACAATTTTCCATGATTATCAGTTAATGAACACATAACTTCATTTAATACCTGTCGTATATCCTATATTCACTCTGAATATGTAAAAAAAGAGAATGAAATATTGTCTTTAACAAGTTTATAATTAGTTGTGGGTAGGCAAAACACCAACCAAATTAAAAATCAATAAAAGACAATGTCTAATAGATTTCTAAATTAAACAATGCGATATTCGTCTAAATTCAATGTTAGTATAAAAATTTTACAGGAAAACTATCTTTTTAAATTATGTATTTAGTATGTGCAAGCATAATATATGACACTTCAAAAGAGAAATAAACTTTTAAAATCAGCTTTATTTTGAGGGTGTTACATACTCAGTCTTTCCACTCTCAACAGGAAGCATCCTGACTATGATTGTGCTTTGGTGTTCACATAGTCTAAATATTTACATGCAGGACTTAGAGAGGTGTCCAGAGTCTGGACTTAACCCAGCTAATAAGAAGGCTTAATTAGAAACAATTAAAACTATGTGGAATATGACTTATATGTAGCTTTTTTTCTTTCCAGTTAATTTATTATATATTAATTACTATACCATATATATTAAAGCACAAATAATATATTCACTATAAGTTCTTTAAAGGCAGAGGATGTGTCTTGTTCCCATTCAGGATCGAGAGCTCTCAAAAACATTGGTTGAATAAACAAACAGAAGAATAAATGGGCTTCTGATACTAAGTCCTCACTAAGAAATATATTTACACTCCTAACCACTTGTTCTGGTGCAATACATCTTTCCTTCTTGTGTTGATTAATTTCTATTGATCCTTTGGTGTATGGCCCACACTGCTCTTGTCTCACACCATTCAGAGCTGGGTTATTGATTCCCTGCATCAGGCCTCTCATAACTATTTGCAGAACATTCTAAGTCTTTGCTGATGTGCCTGTTCAAAGTTACTTTATGCGTAGAACCATTATTAAATATATTGTGAAGGAGGATCTGTTACTTTCCAGTTGCTCTCTACATCAAAATTTGTTTGCTTTTTTGTTGTTGTTGTTGTTATGGTATTGAGGTTTTTTGTTTGTTTCTTTGTTTGTTTTGTAAGTTAATTCCCATCAGAGGGTCAAGAAATTAATCCAGTGGGTTGAGACCAGCTATTTTGGAAAGGAAAGTGAAGAGGGCAGAAAGAATGGAAAGGAAGGGAAGAAAAAAGTATAGCTACAGTATGGGTAATTTTACCTTATAGAATTTGTATTTCTTAGGGCTGCAGTAAAAAAAAAAAAAAAATCTTTTTTGAAAGCCATTGTCTATTACCAATCTCAACCAATAACTTTTGACCATGGAGTAACTTCTTTTAATATTTGCATGATCCCATGACTTCAGCTTCTTTGGTTCATTGAACTTCATCTTCTCCTGAATTCTGCTCACTTTGTAGAAATGGCACTTTCTAGAGGTCTATCTATTTTGTCAAGAATGACTTTCAGAATATGGTTACTTTTAGAACAATTTCCTGAGTTGCACAGGACACCTACTTCAAGAAGCTCAGGTGATTTCTGTATAATTTTTAACACATGAGCAACACTAACCCTGAACAGGTAACAGAGTAAATATATTGTGTTGGACTGTCTCTTCCCTTGAGCACAAGCCTAGCCAGCCAGTACTTGCTGTCAGTTGGGCTCAAAAGTCTGAGTACTTGAAGCATTCTATGAATTAAGGAGTCTCAGTATTTTGTGCCAAAACTCTAGAAATTAAAGTTAAATCTTCTTAAACTTAGGATGTCCCTTCTAGAAAAAAACCCAAGAGTCTTCTGAACTCCCAACAGGATAGAGGTCCCAAATCAGTTACATGTGATCAGCTTAGGTACTGAGATGCCCTAAAGATGTGACTCTTAAAATTCCCAATGAAAAGTTCAGGACTGTGGCCTGTTGATTGCTGAAATGTCAAGGACTTTGGCTTGCATATGGTGTATCTGATTCTGCAAATGACCAAGACATTTATTTTTGTTTGATGAGGGGGGGGGGGGACACCTTAGATGCTGACATTAGAGACAATCTTCCCCATTAACCTAGCTCTGTGGAACAATGTTGCTTCTTAAATATTTTGAAAATAAAAGTAATACTCTCAATCTGTTTTATTGATAAAAATATTTTATTAAATTAAATAAAAAGATTTAAATAAAAGATCAATGTGCCCTCTCTGTGTGGTGAAAAGCTTAGCATCCTTCTAGCTTCATGTCTATTCAGAACTCACTGCTCCTTATTGCTCTTTTCCATTCATCAATTCAAAATAAATGCTCAAAGCACCTATGTGTGCACAGTGCAAGGGACTCCTATTTGACCACAAGGGTCTTCCTCTCTAGTATGGGATACAGATATTAAATTAGTAAACTACTATATATTTTCTATACATATATAATTATATTTTTATATATGCATATATATATATAATATACAACTAGATATTAAGAAAGAGAAGGAAAAATCATGGTTTGTTGAAAAAAATAATAACAGGGAAAGGGCTTACTGTGAATTAAGTCATGATAGCTTATATTTAACCCAAGATTTAAATGATAAGAAGAAGCCATCTATACAAAGGCATAGGGGAGCCTTGCAGTCAGAGTGGGAAGGGGTCAGAGTCAGGCAAGGAAGGGTTTGGCTGGATAAGGGGGCTGAAGAACACACTGTACAAATGGTTGGGACAGAAGAGCAGCAGGGAGGGTGTGGGGAGGAAACTGGAGGGATAAGTAAAAGGTGGTAAGAAAGTTGGATTTTATTCTAGATGAAATGGGAAATTTATATTAAAAGATTTTTTACAAGAAAAGAACCTGATAAGATTGAAATTTAAAAGACCACTCTTCAATACAATATGGATGGAGAAGGGGTTGGATATAGGGAGAAATGACAAAGAAGGCGCACAGAGAGACCAGTTAGGGGCAATTTCAATATTCAGATGAAAGATAATATGACTAGACCAGAGCTGCTGTTGAGGAAATAGGCAGATGATTTTGAAAGTAGACTGACTAGACTCTGTGATGGATTATTTTTAGAAGAAGAAAATGATGGAGAGATCAAGAATGATTCCAAAGATTCTGATTTCAATATGTTGGTGGATTATCATTGTGTTCACTCAGCCAGGAAAACCTAGGGTGATAACAAGCTTTGGGGAGATCAAGAGTTTTCTTTGGAACTGACTAAAATCAGATGCCCAGGTAACTTCAAATAGACCTGAAAAGTAGGCATTTGGACAACAGAGAAGAAATTCTAGAAGGACCTCTGCTGTGATCATTCTGATATTTCTGCTTCTGCCCCCAAATAGAAGGATGTGGTCAGCTAAAGGAAACTCCATATTTTATTTAATCAAATCACATACACTCTCTTGCATTTGACTTGGCAACTCCAAGGTGAATTGCTGCCAACTCAAATTTTTATCTAGATAATGAGCTGTATTTATTGCTTCCACATCTGCTTCCTGTTTTGTTATAAGCAGGAAAGTTACCACAAGGTAAAACAATAGATAATATCCAAACTGGGAAGCAGCTGGTATTGGTTATCCCAATAGTGAGAAGAACTTTGAGATGGGAAAATGACATTTAAAAACAAAAGAGAGGAGGAGGGGCAAGATGGCGGGAGAGTAGGGTCCCCAAGTCACCTGTCCCCACCAAATTACCTAGATAACCTTCAAATCATCCTGAAAATCTATGAATTCGGCCTGAGATTTAAAGAGAGACCAGCTGGAATGCTACAGTGAGAAGAGTCCGCGCTTCTATCAGGTAGGAAGACGGGGAAAAAGAAATAAAGAAACAAAAGGCCTCCAAGAGGGAGGGGCCCTGCGAGGAGCCGGGCTGAGGCCGGGGCGAGTGTCCCCAGGACAGGAGAGCCCCGTCCCGGAGGAGCAGGAGCTGCACCAACCTTCCCGGGGGAAAGGGGCCCGCAGGGAGTTAGAGCAGGACCCAGGAGGGCGGGGATGCCCTCGGGCTCCCTGGGACACTAACAGGGACCTGCGCCCCGGGAGAGAGCGCCGAGCTCCCTAAGGGCTGCAGCGCGCACGGGGGGACCCGGAGAAGCTCGGAGGGGCTCGGGCGGCGGCTCCGCGGAGGGGGCTGCGGGCGGGAGCACGAATCCAACAGCGCAGGCCCCGGAGCACAGGGTGCCAGGACACAGCCCAGGATCCGGCCTCCCCCGGGACAGGCAGAGGCCGGGAGGGCCCAGGACCCCAAGGACGCTCCTGCCCGGAGCTGAGCAAACCAGCGGCCCCGCCCGGAGCCTCCAGGCCCTGCAGACGGAGAGCCCCCGAGTTACTGCGGGAGCTGACTCCAGGGCTGCAGAGCTGGCCCCGCCACTGCGGTTGTTCCTCCCGGGGCCTCACGGGGTAAACAACCCCCACTGAGTCCTGCACCAGGCAGGGGGCAGAGCAGCTCCCCCAAGTGCTAACACCTGAGAATCAGCACAGCAGGCCCCTCCCCCAGAAGACCAGCTGGACAGACCAGTTCCAGGGGAAGGAAGTCAAGGGACATAAAGTATACAGAATCGGAGGATACTCCCCCGTGGTTAGTTTGTTTTGTTTTTTTTCTCTTTGATTTGTTTGCTTCCCCCAACCCTTTTTTTTTTTCCTTTCTTTCTTTTTCTTTCTCTTTTTCTTCTCTTTTTTTCCTTTTTTTTTCTTCCTTTTTTCTTTTTCTCTTTTCTTTCCTTCTTTCTCTCCTCTCTTTTTCTCCTTTTCCCAATACAACTTGTTTTTGGCCACTCTGCACTGAGCAAAATGACTAGAAGGAAAACCTCACCTCAAAAGAAAGAATCAGAAACAGTCCTCTCTCCCACAGAGTTACAAAATCTGGATTACAATTCAATGTCAGAAAGCCAATTCAGAAGCACTATTATATAGCTACTGGTGGCTATAGAAAAAAGCATAAAGGACTCAAGAGACTTCATGACTGCAGAATTTAGATCCAATCAGGCAGAAATTAAAAATCAATTGAATGAGATGCAATCCAAACTAGAAATCCTAACAATGAGGGTTAACAAGGTGGAAGAACGAGTGAGTGACATAGAAGACAAGTTGATGGCAAAGAGGGAAACTGAGGAAAAAAGAGACAAACAATTAAAAGACCACGAAGATAGATTAAGGGATATAAAAAACAGCCTGAGGAAGAAAAACCTATGTTTAATTGGGGTTCCCTAGGGCGCAGAAAGGGACAGAGGGCCAGAATATGTATTTGAACAAATCCTAGCAGAAAACATTCCTAATCTGGGAAGGGAAACAGGCATTCTGATCCAGGAAATAGAGAGATCCCCCTCCTAAAATCAATAAAAACCGTTCAACACCTCGACAATTAATAGTTAAGCTTGCAAATTCCAAAGATAAAGAGAAGATCCTTAAAGCAGCAAGAGACAAGAAATCTCTGACTTTTATGGGGAGGAGTATTAGGGCAACCGCAGACCTCTCCACAGAGACCTGGCAGGCCAGAAAGGGCTGGCAGGATATATTCAGGGTCCTAAATGAGAAGAACATGCAACCAAGAATACTTTATCCAGCAAGGCTCTCATTCAAAATGGAAGGAGAGATAAAGAGCTTCCAAACAGGCAGGAACTGAAAGAATATGTGACCTCCAAACCAGCTCTGCAAGAAATTTTAAGGGGGACTCTTAAAATTCCCCTTTAAGAAGAAGTTCAGTGGAACAATCCACAAAAACAAGGACTGAATAGATATCATGATGACACTAAACTCATACCTTTCAATAGTAACTCTGAACATGAACGGGCTTAATGACCCCATCAAAAGGCGCAGGGTTTCAAACTGGATAAAAAAGTAGGACCCATCTATTTGCTGTCTACAAGAGACTCATTTTAGACAGAAGGACACTTACAACCTGAAAATAAAAGACTGTAGTGAGAGATGAAGAGGGACACTATATCATACTTAAAGGATCTATCCAACAAGAGGACTTAACAATCCTATATATATGCCCCGAATGTGGGAGCTCCCAAATATTTAAATCAATTAATAACCAAAGTGAAGAAATACTTAGATAATAATACACTTATACTTGGTGACTTCAATCTAGCTCTGTCTATACTCGATAGGTCTTCTAAGCACAACATCTCCAAAGAAACGAGAGCTTTAAATGATACACTGGACCCGATGGATTTCACAGATATCTACAGAACTTTACATCCAAACTCAACTTAATACACATTCTTCTCAAGTGCACATGGAACTTTATCCAGAATAGACCACATACTGGGTCACAAATCGGGTCTGAATCGATACCAAAAGATTGGGATCGTCCCCTGCATATTCTCAGACCATAATGCCTTGAAATTATAACTAGATCACAACAAGAAGTTTAGAAGGACCTCAAATATGTGGAGGTTAAGGACCATCCTGCTAAAAGATGAAAGGGTCAACCAGGAAATTAAGGAAGAATTAAAAAGATCCATGGAAACTAATGAGAATGAAGATACAACCATTCAAAATGTTTGGGACACAGCAAAAGCAGTCCTAAAGGGGAAATACATCACAATAGAAGCATCCATTCAAAAACTGGAAAGAACTCAAATACAAAAGCTCACCTTACACATACAGGAGCTAGAGAAAAAACAGCAGATAGATCCTACACCCAGCAGAAGAAGAGAGTTAATAAATATTCGAGCAGAACTCACGAAATCGAGACCAGAAGAACTGTGGAACAGATCAACAGAACCAGGAGTTGGTTCTTTGAAAGAATTAATAAGATAGATAAACTATTAGCCAGCCTTATTAAAAACAAGCAAGAGAAGACTCAAATTAATAAAATCATAAATGAGAAAGGAGAGATCACTACCAACACCAAGGAAATACAAAAAACGATTTTAAAAACATATTATGAACAGCTACACGCCAATAAATTAGGCAATCTAGAAGAAATGGATGCATTCCTGGAAAGCCACAAACTACCAAAACTGGAACAGGAAGAAATAGAAAACCTGAACAGGACAATAACTAGGGAGGAAATTGAAGCAGTCATCAAAAACCTCCCAAGACACAAAAGTCCAGGGCCAGATGGCTTCCCAGGGGAATTCTATCAAACGTTTAAAGAAGAAACCATACCTATTCTACTAAAACTGTTTGGAAAGATAGAAAGAGATGGAGTACTTCCAAATTCGTTCTATGAGGCCAGCATCACCTTAATTCCAAAACCAGACAAAGACCCCACCAAAAAAGAGAATTTCAGACCAATATCCCTGATGAACATGGATGCAAAAATTCTCAACAAGATACTAGCCAATAGGATCCAACAGTACATTAAGAAAATTATTCACCTTGACCAAGTAGGATTTATCCCCGGGACACAAGGCTGGTTCAACACTCGTAAAACAATCAATGTGATTCATCATATCAGCAAGAGAAAAACCAAGAACCATATGATCCTCTCATTAGATGCAGAGAAAGCATTTGACAAAATACAGCATCCATTCCTGATCAAAACTCTTCAGAGTGTAGGGATAGAGGGAACATTCCTCAACATCTTAAAAGCCATCTACGAAAAACCCACAGCAAATATCATTCTCAATGGGGAAGCTCTGGGAACCTTTCACCTAAGATCAGGAACAAGACAGGGGTGTCCACTCTCACCACTGCTATTCAACATAGTACTGGAAGTCCTAGCCTCAGCAATCAGACAACAAAAAGAAATTAAAGGCATTCAAATTGGCAAAGAAGAAGTCAAACTCTCCCTCTTCGCCGATGACATGATACTCTACATAAAAAACCCAAAAGTCTCCACCCCAAGATTGCTAGAACTTATACAGCAATTTGGTAGCGTGGCAGGATACAAAATCAATGCCCTGAAATCAGTGGCATTTCTATACACTAACAATGAGACTGAAGGAAGAGAAATTAAGGAGTCAATCCCATTTACAATTGCACCCAAAAGCATAAGATACCTAGGAATAAACCTAACCAAAGAGGTAAAGGATCTATACCCTAAAAACTATAGAACACTTCAGAAAGAAATTGAGGAAGACACAAAGAGATGGAAAAATATTCCAAGCTCATGGATTGGCAGAATTAATATTGTGAAAATGTCAATGTTACCCAGGGCAATTTACACGTTTAATGCAATCCCTATCAAAATACCATGGACTTTCTTCAGAGAGTTAGAACAATTTATTTTAAGATTTGTGTGGAATCAGAAAAGACCCCGAATAGCCAGGGGAATTTTAAAAAAGAAAACCATATCTGGGGGCATCACAATGCCAGATTTCAGGTTGGACTACAAAGCTGTGGTCATCAAGACAGTGTGGTACTGGCACAAAAACAGACACATAGATCAATGGAACAGAATAGAGAACCCAGAAGTGGACCCTGAACTTTATGGTCATCTAATATTCGATAAAGGAGGAAACACTATCCACTGGAAGAAAGACAGTCTCTTCAATAAATGGTGCTGGGAAAATTGGACATCCACATGCAGAAGAATGAAACTGGACCACTCTCTTTCACCATACACAAAGATAAACTCAAAATGGATGAAAGATCTAAATGTGAGACAAGATTCCATCAAAATCCTAGAGGAGAACCCAGGCAACACCCTTTTTGAACTTGGCCACAGTAACTTCTTGCAAGATACATCCACGAAGGCAAAAGAAACAAAAGCAAAAATGAACTATTGGGACTTCATCAAGATAAGAAGCTTTTGCACAGCAAAGGATACAGTCAACAAAACTAAAAGACAACCTACAGAATGGAGAAGATATTTGCAAATGACATATCAGATAAAGGGCTAGTTTCCAAGATCTATAAAGAACTTATTAAACTCAACACCAAGGAAACAAACAATCCAATCATGAAATGGGCAAAAGACATGAAGAGAAATCTCACAGAGGAAGACATAGACATGGCCAACAAGCACATGAGAAAATGCTCTGCATCACTTGCCATCAGGGAAATACAAATCCAAACCACAATGAGATACCACCTCACACCAGTGAGAATGGGGAAAATTAACAAGGCAGGAAACCACAAATGTTGGAGAGGATGCGGAGAAAAGGGAACCCTCTTACACTGTTGGTGGGAATGTGAACTGGTGCAGCCACTCTGGAAAACTGTGTGGAGGTTCCTCAAAGAGTTAAAAATAGACCTGCCCTACGACCCAGCAATTGCACTGTCGGGGATTTACCCCAAAGATACAGATCCAATGAAACACCGGGACACCTGCACCCCGATGTTTCTGGCAGCAATGTCCACAAAAGCCAAACTGTGGAAGGAGCCTCGGTGTCCATCGAAAGATGAATGGATAAAGTAGATGTGGTTTATGTATACAATGGAATATTACTCAGCCATTAGAAATGACAAATACCCACCATTTGCTTCAACGTGGATGGAACTGGAGGGTCTTATGCTGAGTGAAGTAAGTCAATCGGAGAAGGACAAACATTATATGTTGTTATTCATTTGGGGAATATAAATAATAGTGAAAGGGAATATAAGGGAAGGGAGAAGAAATGTGTGGGAAATATCAGAAAGGGAGACAGAACATAAAGACTCTTAACTCTGGGAAACGAACTAGGGGTGGTGGAAGGGGAGGAGGGCGGGGGGTGGGGATGAATGGGTGACTGGCACTGAGGGGGGCACTTGACGGGATGAGCACTGGGTGTTATTCTGTATGTTGGTAAATTGAACACCAATAAAAAATAAATTTATTTAAAAATAAAACAAAAGAGAGAGAAAGAGGACTAAGATGCAAGGTAAGGGTCCATCTTCCTGATTTTCAAGAGGTATCAGTCAGTCAACATTAAGAAGAAAGCTGGAGTTCTGAGCTGTGTGATTGATAAGAGGTCAAGGCAATCAGGAACAGTGCCACCTGGTACACTTAGAACTCCCCAATGAGCCAGACTCACCTGTCTTATGTTAACACCTAAGAACATTTGTTCTGGTCTCCCCAAAGCACAACGCATCTCTTTTTCAGTGGGGCAATAAAGCATTTGGACAAAGAATCCAAAGAGAGGCATCTTGATGATTTCAAACTTGGGTTTGTTAGAGTTGAGTAGAAACATTCAATATGCTCTACTTATGTCCCACCATGACCCTATATATGTCATCCCCATTTTATGCATAAATACATTGAGGCTCAGGTTGAGAGATGTGTCAGAAATAACACATCTAGTGAAGAGCAGAGGTAGAATTT
The DNA here is from genome assembly GCF_018345385.1 of Vulpes lagopus. Lineage (NCBI taxonomy): Eukaryota > Metazoa > Chordata > Mammalia > Carnivora > Canidae > Vulpes > Vulpes lagopus. Next base: position 88,334,895 of record NC_054829.1, on the reverse strand, counting down.
AATCCAGCTTGATCTAATTTTCATGCGACAGTGTTACTAATGAGAATGTGCCTCAAATAAATGAGCTGAGCAGAAAAGTTGAAGAATTCTATAATCAATGACTTAACTGTGGCTTATCATTTAGTAGCACTTATGCAACTTTGTTTTAATATTAATAATTCCTACTTTCCATTCACTAACAATAAACCAAAGTATTTTTTTAATTCACAATGGTTAAATACATGAAAAAAATTATGTCCAATGCTCAAAATACAATGGTCAAAGGAATATATAAATAGAAGATGTACTTTAAATTAGGTGATAGCAATGTCATCTGTAGCAAAGAATAAAATGTATACACTACTTATTTTTTTAGGACTGTAGGAAATTTAACACTTTATTTCCCCAGTAAATAAAAGTTTCATGAAGACAGAACTGAAGAAATTTCCAGATTATGCCTCTATGTGTATCTGGATGGCTCAGCCGGTTAAGCACCTGCCTTCAGCTCAGGTCATAATCCTGGGGTCTTAGGATGGAGCCCCCCGCACTGGGCTCCCTGCTCAGTGGGGAATCTGCTTCTCCTCCCTCTGCCACTTGCCCAGCTTTTGCTCTCTCTGCCAAATAAGTAAATAATTTTTTTAATTATACCTCCAGGAAGTTCATATTTCAGTCTAGTTGTTCCATTTACCATTTTTTATTTTTTATTTTTTGAAAGATTTTATTTATTCATGAGAGACACAGAGAAAGAGGCAAAGACATAGGCAGGGGGAGAAGCAGGCTCTCTGTTGGGAGCCTGATGCAGGACCGATCCCAGGATCCCAGCATCACAACCTGAGCCAAAGGCATATGCTCAACCACTGAGCCATCCAGGTCCCCCATTTACCATTTTTTAAACTCCTAATATACTCTGACAAACTTGCTTTTACTCAAGCTATTTCTTCTCCCTCGAAGGCCCATGGTCTACTTTTTTTTTATATCCAGGTACCAAAATCTCACCCATCCACAGACACCATTCAAATGCAACTTCTCCCATGAACATTCCTACTAATAATAGGAATAGAAGAACATTTCCACTATTTTTTTTTTGCTTTCCCATAACACCTTGTATCATATTTGTCTTGACTGTTCTAATTTCAAAGGCCCTTGAGAGCAGAAGTGGTATGTTATGCATCTTTGTGTACCATCCCTTTTGCATAAATTTTAGGCATGCTTTACCATAGAGGGAGTTCAAAGAATTCAGCATATGAAGTCATCTCATAAAAACTTGAAACATTCTAAACTTTAGAATAGACAGCAGGATTTTTCCAGAAATACTGTCGGATTCTCATTGGAACTGGTATCATTGCTCTCCTATAGAAGTTATATAGCCTTGAGTCTTCTAAATTATCCCAAAATAAGTTTAATTTGCTCTATAATTATTTCTTAGATAAATAACTTTCAGAGCAAGGCTCATCAAGGACTCAGAGAATCTCTTTTAGGATTATAGAAAGACCTATAAAGAAATAACCAGAATACAAAAGGCATCTAGTTTCCACTGTTTGTTTTCAGAACTATTTCCCTTTCCCTGCTCTTCTTATTCCCTTTTAAAGAAAAAAACCAAAGGCAAAATAAATTGGCAGATTATTCATTAAAATCGATTATTAATTAAAATTTCATTAAAATCATTAAAAAAAAAATGACCACAGCAACAACTCCAACTTGATAAACAAAATCGCCACTGAGAATCTGACAAAATTCTTCACGTGAATTATAAATAATTAAATAACATGGGCCACATTCTGAGTGGCAAATGAGATTTAATTCAAGATTTATTCATGACAGAGGGTCATAGGTAAAGATCTTTGAAAGCCAAATTCCTTGGTCAGAAAGAAACCAGGAGCAGAGTCCTGCCCCTTAGAGACTTGCGTGTCTAGTGGTAACAGCACACCCAGAATTGGTGAACACCTCGGGACTTCACGACATGGCCAGTGCAGAGGAAAACTAAATTGAGAATGGTAATGGAAAGAACTAGAAGCATTTGGGATAACAGTCACAACTAAGGTGCAATGAGCACTTACTAAGCAGCAGACACTGGATTTTTTTGCACCATTCCATTTAATTCCTACAATTTCACAGGGGAGAGCCTATTTTCATTCCTCTTCTGTAAGTAAGAGGAGTGAAGTTTGGAGAAGTTACGTATCTCTCATAAGTTCAGCATATAGCAAGTGGTAGCATCTAAACTAACCCAGAGGCAGGTCCAGGGCACAAGGAAACACAATCAAAATCAGTATGTTTAGTTAGGATCCATTATGATGGAAAAAATCTAAGTCAGTTTCTCCACAGGAGTGATCCTCACATTGCAACAGGGTGACGATGGTATCAGGCTCTCAAGGGGTCTGTCTGGCACAGAACCCTGTTTCCTGAGAATGCAAATACTCAGTGGGTTTCCAAGAAGCAAGCTATGCAGTCCAAGGTTCCTAGGTAGGTTCAACTTCTAACAAGGAACTGGAAGGTGGAGCAAAAAGTTTTTGTGCCCCATGCCTCATCCCTTTGGCCCAGCTACCATTTTAGCCATAGCTGAGATGACCAATCCTGGTGCCAGCATCCAGCATCCCGCCTCCTGTGCTCACTACATCTTTGTCTTTCTACTTGCTGCCTTGGGGCTTTCTCTGAAGCCACAGGAGCTTACTCAGCCTTCCCAGGTTCTCTCAGAAGTACAGAGTTACTGTCTCCAGGGGTAGTCCTCAGCTCAGTTGTGACAGAGGCAGCCCCAGCTTCCTATTGTAATGAGCTGCCATCCTGAAATGAATTCCTTAGGTTCTTCAGAGGCCCCAGAGAGTTTGAGCCCCAGCTGCTCATAGCAGTAACAAGCTCAATGGTACATCCTCTAATGCTTGTGCTTTCTAACACAATGCTTGTCCACTTCCTTATGCCTCGTTTCTGCCTCCTAGGATCACTTCTGGGCAGTAACGGCACAAAAGTGCTTAACTGGATCAGATTTGGGGGAAACCAAAGCAAGACAGGGGCACCTGGGTGGCTCAGTGGTTGAGCATCTGCCTTTGGCTCAGGTCCCAGGGTCCTGGGATTGAGTCTCCCATCAGGCTCCTTGCAGGGAGCCTGCTTCTCCCTCTGCCTTTATCTCTGCCGCTCTCTGTGTCTCTCATGAATAAATAAATAAAATCTTTTAAAAAGAAAATAACCTAAGAAGGCCAACTGGGCAACCAAGAGAGAACATATGCCTTGAACTCGAGGCTAATGCAACCAGCAATGGGGAAATGGTTGAAATGTGGTAAGTGGTGCCATTTGCATTCCAAGCTACTACCACCTCTCTTGAACTCTTAACAGTTGCTGTCTAAATTATTTCTTTGTTTTTACTTTTCCCCTCCAATGATGTATTCTTCTTACAGCAGCCTGAGTGACCCTTTAAAATGTAACATGAATTGGGGATCCCTGGGTGGCTCAGTGGTTTAGCGCCTGCCTTTGGCCCAGGGCGTGATCCTAGAGCCCAGGGATCGAGTCCCACGTCGGGCTCCCGGCATGGAGCTTGCCTCTCCCTCTGCCTGTGTTTCTGTCCCTCTCTCTCTCTCTCTCTCTCTATCATAAATAAATAAAATCTTGAAAAATAAAATAAAATGTAACATGAATTTATCATTCCCTCCAAAGCCTTCCAATCCCATGTGGAATAAAATCCCAATCTTTATTTACCATGGCCTGCAGGCATGTATGATCTGGGTCACAGATGTTTCCAAGTTCACCTTCTGTTTTGCTCTCAAATTTTGCAAGCTTGGAGAGATTTTCCCCGTTGTCTTTTGAAAGTTAACAATTCTTCTACCCCCATAATATTCATCCCTCTCTATCCTTCCACTCTACCTAGATTTATCACTACCTGACTTTATATTATATGCAGCTAATTCTTGCTATTTATGGCAGGTATGCCCTATAAAGTCACCGTGAATGTTGAATTAGGGAATACTGAACCACTTCTCCTAAAGGAAATACAGAGTCATGTTGCTCCAAGCCTCCACCTAATCAACATATAACCATATTTTATGTGTGTTTCTGTTTAAAGACACCTTACTTAATGTATATTGTTTGCTCATTAACATTGAACTCTCAGCCAATGGCCATATACCTCACATCTGAACAAAGCTTATTGGATACGCATGTTTTCTCTATACGACATATAGCTCTCTTTAGCTTAGAAAAACTAGACGGTACTTCAGCACTACCATTGGGGGCCATTAGAAACAACAAAATCAACCAAGACAACTCTATGCAAAAATGCAAAAAACACAGCACGAGATAGACCACAAAAAGACATTTGTTTACAGTATGAGAGGAAACCAAGAAGAGCGTGACCTTGTTTGACTTCAGCTGGGCATGTGTACATATGGTGACTCAAAATTTTGCCACTCTGCACATGTCTGTGAACAACAGCAAAGGGGCCATAAATATTGATTTGGGGAGTTACAAATATATTTTAGCAAGTGGGTAAATTCACAAATGTAGAACTTCAAATAATGAGGATGGACTGTATTTGTTCATGCCATATTATTTCATCGATCTCTTCTATTTAATATGTAAGTTCTAAAACAGAGAAGACTTTTTGGGTTTTTTTTTTTTCTTCACTTTGTCTTCAGCATCTAAACCAGCATTGTCCACCAGCATCTAAATGTAATGTGAGCCGAAACGTGAACTACATATGTAATTATACATTTCAGTAGCTGTATTAAAAAAAGAAACATATAGGGGTACCTGGGTCAGTTCAGTATTAAGCATCTGCCCTTGGCTCAGGTCATGATCTTGGGGTCCTAGGATTGAGCCCCACGTTGGACTCCCTGCCCAGCAGGGAGTCTGCTTCTCCCTCTCTCCTCTCTGTCTGCCCCTTCACTCCACCTGTGCTCTGTCTCTCTCTCTCAAATAAGTAAATAAAATCTAAAAAAAAGAAACATATACAATTAATTTTATAATGTATTAATTTATTAATAATATACCTAAAATATTACTGTAACATCTAATCAATATAAGAATAGTAATGTGATGTTTCACATTATTTTGCTTATTTGTTCCCAATCTTTGGAATCCAACATATATTTTATATTATATATATTTTTATTTTATTTTATATATATTTATTTTACATTATTTATATTTATAATATTCATATTTTAAATATTTATATTTTATATATTTTATTTATATTAATAATATTTTATAGTGTACTTAGAGCATACGTCAAGTTTAACTAGCCATATTTCAAGAGCTTGATAGCTACATGTTGCCAGTAGCTTCTATACTAGACTCAGGTCTAGAATGATGACTGGCACATAGTAAGTTCCCAATAAATAAGGTTGAATTAATTCATTAATTCATTGCTTTCTATATCCCAAACACTGTACCAATAAGTTTACATACTTTAATCACTTAATTCATACAACCGCCCTTTTGTTAAGATGTTTGACTATGATAGAGATCGCATGGTTCCAAAAGCATTTCAGTTTTGGCTAAATATAGCATACATGTTTTACCTTTTTAAGACCCAGGTAATGTCAATTAATATAGTTATTACATGCCTGAGTGATTAAGCACATTGTTCCCCAAGAGCCTGTCTATCAGCCATCCTTATAACTTGCCAGAGACTCCCTGGGAAGGCTGATGGCACTGCCGGTGAGGCTTTGGAGCATGAAGCATCACTCATCTTGCTATTGTTACTGACAATCTGAGAAGTTTGGCACTATTACCGAGAGCAGCATCAAAAAGGCATTGTTATCCTGTGAAACCACATGGCTCCCCTCATTTTCCTATTATGTGAAAGAAATTTTGCTATTTTTTCTTATATGTGAGGCAAACATTATTGCATTTTTACACCAACTTACACTGCAAAAAATACTGCATGACATCTATTGAATAGCAATGTAATAATCCATTCATAATATTTACCTTCTTATGACCCCGTAAAGAACTTAGGGTGACTTAATCAATTAGTAAGAACAACTCATGACTGATTCATGCAAACAATTTATTTTTTCTGCCTAAATTCTGCTCATATAAAAATCTGCAAGATTAATCAGAGGTAATTTGCTAATGAACAAAAAATGGAGACAAGAGAAGGATAATCAGTCAGAGCAGTTGTAGAATAATAAAGCTTATTTTGATTCTGTGAAAGCTGAAGAGCCCTCAGTATCACAGTGCAAATTGCAAATTATGTTTTCGGTATTCTTAAAGCCAGACTCTGATTATAGCCAATGTCGCCTATGGTATCCCCTCGGCTTGCAGTGCTTTGCCCACACACTTACAGAGAAGTAATCTGGACATGTCAACACATGATGAGGGCATCAGAAGACTCTGATTATAGCCAATGTCGCCTATGGTATCCCCTCGGCTTGCAGTGCTTTGCCCACACACTTACAGAGAAGTAATCTGGACATGTCAACACATGATGAGGGCATCAGAAGCCAATGCAGGCCACTATAGATCAGTAAATGTGCTCCCTACATCACATATGCCTACAGTGACAGGGCTTTTTTTTTTTTTTTTAATTTTTTTTTTATTTATTTATGATAGTCACAGAGAGACAGAGAGAGAGAGAGGCAGAGACACAGGCAGAGGGAGAAGCAGGCTCCATGCACCGGGAGCCCGACGTGGGATTCGATCCCGGGTCTCCAGGATCGCGCCCTGGGCCAAAGGCAGGCGCCAAACCGCTGCGCCACCCAGGGATCCCCGTGACAGGGCTTTTAAAGAAGAGATAATGAGCATTTTTTTTCTAATCCACCTATTGTCTCTGACCTTTTTTTATTCTTTAGACTCTGAACGTGGAATTCTCAAGAAATAAACCACACAGGTACATCATATATCATCCCAGAGTAACTATAGCTGAACCACATATTTCATGAGGGTTTAAAATACTCTAGCATGAGGAGAGAAAATGCCCCCATCTTCCCCAAAAGGGTTGTAACATTGAGGAAAATTCATAAGAAACAAATGGCTGGGGTGGCTTCTCTCTCAATGCAGATGTGAGGTGCACATTAGAAGTGGTGGTGCTGAGGAAAAGAATTTATCCAATGTCAATTGCATTTTGATTCTTTTGATTCTGAGAAGTTCTCAGTATCAAACTAAAGAATAAACCCTATGGAAGTTGTCTTAAAATTTTGGATTTGTATTGGATAGAAAAATAGATGGTATATTATGACCTGCAGTTCAACTGACACTTTTGTCAGGAGACAGAAAGTAGAACAGAGTCCCAATAAGAGGAAGAAGTTTGTTCCTCCAAAGGTCAGATAGTGAGGATGAAAAGGAAGGAGGGACTAGCAGAGTCAAGAAGGGAAATGAAAATAAGTAGCTCTGGAGGATCAGCCTTTAAATCTGCAGCAACTTTGGTTGCAGGGTGACTAGCTATAATTGGCTATTTGACAGACTGCCCAATCTATATTCCCTAGTACAAAATGATGTTGGTGATAGTCCTCACTTGGTCGTTTGTATTCTGATATTTCTCACCTCAAAAGACCTTCTATAATATTTTTCCTTGGCTCTATCTGTCAGTTATTATGGTCACTGAGATGGTTAATTTTGTGTCAACCAATTGGGCAAAGGTATGCCCAATAGCTGATAAAATGTTATTTCTGGCTGTGTCTATGAGGCTGTCATCAGAACATATCAACATTTGAATCCATACACAGAGTCAAGATTGCCCTCACCAATGTCTGTGGGCAACATTTAATCTATTGAGGTCCTAAAAAGAATAAAAAGCCAGGGTATCCATCCACTTCTGCCCCTGGACTCCTGTGCTCCTGGTTCTCTTGCTTCCACTATAAGAACAGGGCTTACTTATATCACCAGTCCCCTTTCTCCTCCACCCCCAACCCCAGTTCTCAGGCCTTTGGACTTGGACTGAATCACACCACTGGCTTTCCTACTTGTCCAGCTTGCAGACAGAAGAATATGGAAGTTGGTCTCTGTAACCACATGAGTCAATTCTTATAATAAATCTCTTATACCTATTTATCTATATATATCCTAGTGGTTCTGCTGCTCTGGAGAACTCTGACTAATACAGTCATCATGCACATAGTTAAGATTTGAGAAGTTATACTGTGAATATAAAATATAGAACCTTCACAGAAGGAATTCCATTCATTTATTCACTCACTCCTTTACTGAACACATATTTATTTAAATGCTTACTATGTGCCAGGCACTATTCTAGGGTCAGCCATACAGTAATTTATGAATCTAAGAAAGCTCTTGACATCTTGGAGCTGCAAGGGCAATCAGTCAAGGAGATGAGGTCAGAAGGTTGGCAGAAGCAGATCTCATAGGCTCTTGTAAAAAGTTAGAGGGTTACCTTAAATGCAGTGGAACGTCATTGGAGGGCATCAAACCACGAGTAAGCTGATGTGATTCAAAATTATTAAACTTTCCAGAGGAAGACAACGCAAAAGGAAGACAAAATCAATAGTCAGCTCTGTTTCAGGTTGACCTAGGCTTTGAAAGGAGAGGAAATTAAAATGGGGAGCAGGCAGGTGTATGGAATAAGAGTAGAAAGGATTCAAGGATTATCTGAAACAGGTCGAGTGAAAGAACAGTACTAGAGAATAGACATGTGTATGCAAGAACTTGTAGCCCTCGGGAAAGATGATGGATTAGCAACATGATAGGGCCTGCTGAGCCCTGTCAAGCCTACAGACCGTTACTCTTGCTACTTTATGTGGGGAAAAATGACACCTCCAGAAGAGACTTAGAAAAATATCTTTAGTAATTATGATTGATAACTTGGGTTCCGACTGGACTGTCTAAGTGAAAAGTATTGATTTTCTTGTTCCCCCTCTGCAGCAGTCATGGTGATGTTTTCTTGAATCTACTTTCAAGAGAGCCTGCTGCGGGTTTCTCCCCTGCTTCCGTGCCTTCGGGGTCCGCTGCAGAGATCTCCTCTACCCAGGTCACTGTCAATGCCATGCACACTGGGAGCACTTGGGCTTGGAAGTTTCTACCCCCTGTGCAAGTCCTCTCACAGCAACCTCCACTGGGCTGGCAGAGACACGCTTGGACTGGCACCTGCTTCAGAACCTCTTTCTGCCCAGTCCTCTCCTGTCACAGCATTTGGACTTGTCTTGCCATCCAAAACAATCACTCCTGCCCTCTCTCCTCTTAACCTCACACAGGCATTACCTCTGACAAATCTTCGTATTCCTACCTCTATCTTGGCATCTGCTTCCCAAAGGAGCTGAACTGGCACAGAAACTGATGAGGTTCTTCTAAAAGCAGGAAATAAAAAAGTGAAAAAGAAAGAAAATCATGTTTCCCCTGAGCAGAAATGTGGCCTCGTGGTGAAAAGCCCACATGCCCTGTCTTCAACACCAGTATTCCAGCCTCCTTGTCATAATTACACACACTAACAGGACAGAAGCACAAAACCAGAGGTACAATGACATCCAATAGCTTTTAGATAACAGAAGTTTGATGCATTTAGGGCCATGTGAGAAGGCAGGAGCTCTCATGGAAGGAAGAAGGAATCCATAGTGAGAAAAAGACACAACATGAAGACAATGGTGAAAAGGAACTAAATTAAAATGAGAAACTAATTTTTTTAAATCGCCAAATACAACAGGAAATTTAAAATCTGCACCGGTGGCAATCAGAAAATAATGACACATGTGGCTAATTGAATGAATGAGGCTAAAAACCAACTTAATAGAGAAGATAAGATGATAAGAGGGAAAACTAGAGATATGAAGAGCCAATCTACAAAGTCTGGGTGTCACTGAAGAACAAATTTGAACAAATGGAAATGTTAACAATAATAAATAGAAATTTTGCTGAATCAAACAAAATCGTGAGAAGGTACTATGAAAAGTATCACTGTAGTTCATGAAAAAGTAATTTTAAAAGAGATATATTGTGGCATTTATAATTACAAGGATAAAGAAAAAAAGTTAACCATCTAACCAAGGTGGAAAAATGTGTACCTACCAAGACATAAAAATCAGGCTGACCTCAGCCTACTTATTTGAAACATTGAGTATGATGAAGAAATACTCATACTCTTTCTGTCATTCTGCATTGTCTTTCTCAGTTGCTTTCTTCCGTCTCTAGCTTGCTGGTCATATTCAAGTGAGTGTAACGCTCCAATTTCCCATTCTCAGACTACTAACCAAAACCTTTTGGAGCCCCCCTAATCTGCAGCACTCTCTGGGGTTCTTACCATAATTGCCCCACTAGGAGACCCCTCCATATCGCTAGGGCATCGTATGACCTGCAGCCCCCTGAGCAGCTCTGTTTTCACCAAAGGTCACTCTCAGCCCACTACTTCTGTCACCCAAATACACCAGAAATAAAACATCAACAGAAAAATCATCTCCCATTTCCTACACAAGAAAAATAAGAGTAATATATTTAGTAGACTCTCAAATTTAAAAGAATGACCAAAGTAGAAAATGAGGTAACTTAAAAAAATACATGTAGTAGCTAGCCAATTGTCACATAAAATATAATTACTCTTACTAGTTATTAAATAAACAAATAAACCTACATCAAGTGGAAATCATGTTTCTTTCTGTAATTTTTAATGATGGAAAGGAATATGTTATGTATTCTCAAAACTCTTCTTGGAAATGGATTTGGCACCAAATTTTTAAAATAATTTTATTTAATTCATCAGCATTTCACTTAATAATTCTACTTCTAGCAATCATATCCAATGAAATAATGTGAAATACTAGCCAATATTTAGGCATAAAGATGCTCTTATTATTTGTAATAAAAAAAATTTAGCAATCTCAACGTCCAAAATAAAGAAAACTTTAAGTAAATAATCACTTATAGTTACAATGGAGTAGTGTATAGCCTTTAAAATAATATTCATGAGAAATTTATATAACAAGGAGATGCTTTAGTATATGTGCTGCCGAAGAGAGTACACAAGGAGATGCTTTAATATTATAATCGGATGTTAAAAGAGACAGCAGGACATAAAGCAGGACGTAAAGCTACTTAGCTACCTATCATAGGTAGGTCTGTATATGAATATATATGTGCATTTTACCAAGATCATTGGTCTTAACTATAGAAAAAATCCACCAGAATATTATCTAAGTGTAGGGATACAATAGTCTTTGTTTCCGAACTTGTATGCTTTTCTGTACTTTCAAACTATTTTAAAAGAAGAGTGTGCTCGTTCCATAATCAAAAATCTTAAATTTCCATTTCTTTCTTTTATAAGGTTCTTACACATTTCTAAAAGGATAATACTGAGAAAGTGCTTATCAACTGGGAGTTCCCAACTGCTACCCGTGAGTTAGATTTGAACTACAGATCTGTTTTGGTTTGGTCCATTATGCATTTTTGCACATTATTCTGTTGCCAGCATTGAAATGTAGGGAAATTTTATATAAAAATCCAGACATCTGGCCTACTAGGAAAGTCAGACTATCTCATAATTCTGGACCCACATTCCCATAAAGCAGCAAGAGTTGGAGGTAAGCAGCAGCTGGTTTTTTTAGGTGAGGCATGAGTTTGCCTCACCCAGCCTACTTCTCCCATTCACATCACTTGCCCTGATCCTGATAAGCATTTGCCCTTGCTCGGAGTACTTTAGAAATGTAAAACTTTATTAATACCACATTACTCTACATAGTGAATGCCACCGCCTCACCAGAGACCACTGGGCTCCGCTGTCTGGCAGCCTGGAGCGGAACACATTAGTGCCCGCAAGGGCTCTGTGGTGGAACAGGTGCGCTCCCCCCATCTCAAGACCTCCAAGCTGCTCTGCCGTCTGTCTCTCCTCTACTTAATCTGCGTTGGTTACACACCATCAGCAAGGCCCATTCTAATCTGTGCCAGATCACTACCATCATGGCAGACTTCTGTCTTCTCTCTATGTTCTTCATTCTCTATTTCTTAAGCTTCTGATTTCTCCTGAAGTGGTTTTCAATTTTAACATCAACAGACTTTTATATATTTATATTTTTATATTTATATGTATTTATATAAACAGGCTTTTCTAGACGTCCCAGCCCATTAAAGTACTTTTTCCTTCATACAAAACTGTCCAATTACAGTTTATTTATTCCCTTATTCCATAAATAGTAATGTGATAGTGTTAGGAAACAGTCAGGATCAGACATATAAGCCCCACTGTCCCTACCTCTGGTGCAGTTGTATGTTAGAGAGAAAGGCAGATGGCTAAGAAGTGAACAAATAAGATCACTTCAGAGAGTGATACATGCTATAAAAACAAAATAAATTGTGATATGTTAACAACTAACGGGCTATTTTATATTGACTAGATAAGGAAGGTCTCTGAGATAGTTACTTTTGAACTGAAGACAAGAGTAAGTCAGAGGTATCTGGGTGGTACAGTTGGATAAGTGACCGACTCTTGGTTCCTGCTCAGGTTGAGATCTCATGGTTGTGGGACTGAGCCCCACATCAGGCGGCATGAGCAATGAGGAGTCTGCTTGAGATTCTCTCTCCCTCTCCCTCTCCCCCTCTAGCTTGTGTGCATGTTCTTGTACACTCTCTCTGAAATAAATAAATCTTAAAAAAAAAAAAAGGAAGAAGAAGAAGCAGTAAGTCAGAAGAACTGGGAGGAGGGTATTGCAGGATATGAGAAGATCCATTCTGCCAGCAATAAATTGGGAAGACACCTGGCAAGGCAGAGTAACACAAAGGCAAGTTGGCAAGGCCAGTACAGTTGAAGAAGGTGGAGCCTTGCAAGCACTGCTGGAGAATCTAGATTTTCTTCTAAACATAATGGTAAGCTGCTGGAGGGTTTGCAGGGAGGCCACCGAGGAAGGATGCTATGGCAATGGTTCCAGTGGGAGACAATGGTGGCTTGGACCAAAATACTAGTAATGGGATTCATAAAGTTATTTTTAGATTTTCTCAAATAGTGTCACTTTCCTGGGTCCTCTGTTGCTGTTTAGTAACTACAGGAGAGATTTTTTCCCTAGTTACAGAAAGTATAGAATTAGTCTGGAAGTCAGGAAGTTATAGAAGACTGGATTTTGAATAGCTCATGTTTCACTCTACTTGAGGGAATAAATTACTGCATTTCTTTGACTCGAATATGTCATTTATTGAAGATGCACCATTATGTTGTGTACCACTAACAAAAAATGTTCCCAAGTAAACTATGACCCATAGGTTTCTTACCATGTAGAAATTTTGTTTTGCAATTTTTGAAAGGGTCCTTTCAGCAATATTTAGACATAAATGTTTTCAAGGTGTTTTTACTTTTCTGTATATGCAATAAATTTTCATTGAAATACTAAAGCGTATTGTATTATTTTTGGAAAGATGTTAAACAGCAATTAAAAGCATTATGTGTGATCCCAATAATGTATATAACTCAAATGAAGTGGCCATGAGAATATATAAAGCTATTTCCAGATTCTTGTATTTAAGGTAATGACAATGTTGTCCTAACTGCTCCCAGGCCAACAATCAACCATAATTGGAAGACGCCATCACATTAAGACACACCCTGATTTTAGAGACACTAAAATGTGCATCTTATAGCTAATGATGTAAAACAGAATAGGAAATTTGCTTAGTAAGCAAAAGTATAAATAGGGCTAGAGTTGAACCTCTTGATTTATTGCTGGTCAACTCTGTAATTTATCTTTCCATTAATCAAAAAACTTGCCTCTACCACAAATTTCACATATGCACACACACACACAGAAACGTATATGTATGCCCATAAACACATAAATTCATATCATAACTTAAAGGGTTATAAAAATGTGGTTTTGATTAAGAAATCATTTTTCCTTCTACTTCACTTAATTCAATATCTAGTTGAGCCCTTAACTCAATATTTCACTCTGCCATTTCTCTTTGTATATGTGCTTCTGAAAGTTGTACAGCCTTACCAGCTAAGTTCTCCAGTCTGTTACCAAATTCAGCAGAGAGGACAGATGGCTCCAGGGCAGAATCTTGATGTGTCCCATCTTTTGGATCACTCTCAAGTCTTCATCCTTGTGGGGAGAGGAGAGATTCTTGGTGTTATTGGTATAACAAAGTATCTTTACTGGGCCAGAACTGACACCACTTTGCTCAGATCTCCACTAACTTCTCTTGGAAAACAAACCTCCTTAATTTATTTTTTATTTATGTATTTGTTTGTTTTTGATGGGGGAGTAGAGGAAGAGAGAGAATCCCAAGCAGGCCTAGCACGGAGCCCAACATGGGACTCCGTCTCACAACCCTGAGATCATGACCTGAGCTGAAACAAAGAGTCAGACATTTAACCAATTCAGCCACTCAGGCTCCCCAAATTCTTTAATTTCTAAAGAATTCAAAATTTGTGTGGGATTCAGGAGGCCTGTGCAATAAAAATTCAACCCCCTCCACTACTAAAGAATAGATATAGAACAGTATGCTTGGTCTATGAACTCAGGGTGAAAGAGACCAGTGCAAGAGAAATGCAGGAATTACTAAAAAAGAAATCACTGGAAATACAATGAAAGCTTAATTTATATTCCTTCCTTTAGCCCCAAACTTTTTACTTAGCATGCCCCAAACTATAACATTTTTCTCTCTCTCTTCTTCTAAACTATAAATTCCATAAAGCAAATGTCACCTCCATCTTATCCATTATTGATCTCCAATACACAGGAAAATGTTTAAAAATTAGTATGTGCTCAAAAGGTATTTCTTGAGTAAATGAATAAATGAATGAAGACATTATCCGTTTGGGGGATCTGAGAGACACAAAAGAGAGAATAGTACTTTTGTCTTATGTCTTGGCAGGTGGAGTCCTATTAGTTCACAATATAGTAGAAGCTGGAAGATATTAGCTAATTCTGTTCAAATCCAGACTGCTCTCATCATTCCTGGAATCTCAGTTAATCTGACACCAGACTTCCAGAAGGACATGTACAAATAGATAATAGTTAGCAGTTAATGCTAAGACATTGGAAGAATTCTCAAGCAGCTAAATGTAGTTAGTGAAATGTGTGTATCATTAGAGGTATTTCAGTTGAAGCTAATTAATCTCTTGTTAATGGTAACAGGGAAAGCATTCAAGTATCCAATGAGAGTGAGATGGAAATTGGATTAAATAATTTCAGATTTCCCTTCCAATCTTATGAATTTATGCTTCTGTAAAACTAGATATACAGATAACATCTCTGAGTATACCTGGGCTATGTTATTAAAAAGTACAAATGGAACCCTGGTGCTTTTTTGTTTTGATGTTCATCACATTTGTTTTTAAACCATTAGCATTTAGTATAAATAATACCATTTTTTTTAGTACTTTTCTATTCCTACGGTTATAAAAGTTTGATTATTAGCCTCTAGTAATACAATTTTAATGGAGTTCTCTTGCACTGTGCTGTTTTATTTGCTAAACATGTTATGAGGTACTTAACAAAGCACAAAGTACTCCAGGTTTATTTTAGAGAGAACACATTGAGGTCAGGAAGTAATCCATTTAATAAATGAAGCTACCCTGTAGTTTAATGACTTACAAGCATGGCTTAGCAAGTACTAAGCGGGGCTGGAATTAGAATCTGTGTCTGCAGATCTACTACACGTCATAAGAATTCTTTGCCTGGAAAACAATAGAGCTTGGTTTACTGACTTCCTAATTTCAAGGGCTCACCAAAAGATAAAGTCTCAGGAAAGAATGATAAGAAATTTTAATTTACCAATTTTAAGAGGGCATATCTGGAGGATCTTGAAAGTAAACCTGTCACTTGGCAAAAAAATAAAATCAAGATGTTCTGAGAAATGATGAGATTTCCTCTAACACAAACCAGAATAACAGAATAAAAATGATGAATGTCCTAATTATCTTGAAATGGAGTAAATTGTGCATTGTAGGAATATAATGAATCTAGGATACATTCTTAGTCTACATCCACATTTTAACTCATGGATGAAGTACAGCTTACGTAACCATGTGGTGCTTGCTGGAAAGTAAACTATAGAAATAGGTATTACGTTACTAGGAAGTTTTAACATGTAAGACTAGCTATGTTGGGAGAAAATTGTGTCCTCTATGCTTCATGATTCTTCTGACTGATCTAAGAATGAAATTGGCATGAGACAAATTAACAAGAGAAAACCGAATTTAATTATGGACATGTGAAGAATCCACATAATCAGAAGAGATTCCAAAGACAGGTATCTATGCCTTCCTAAACTAAGAAGAAGAGGATTGAGGCCTAGGACTTCAGAAGCAAGGAAAGCAACTCACAGGAAGATGAAAAAGAGTAAAAAATGTTTGCTAGACCATTCAGAAACAATAGGACATAGAGGACTTTGATCGAACAGGCCTTGTAGGTTCCTCCTTGTCTACCATACCTAGTTCATATTATACAATAATTATCTATGATGATAGCTCCCTTCCTGAAGCAAGTTCTCTATCTAAATTCTTTTAGTCAGTCAGTAAGGAGACAAAAAAGAAAACCTCCTGAACCTTTTGTTTCTTAAAAATAATCTGCCTAAAATAATTCACATGCCAAAGAGACACATTTTGGGGTAGCACATTTTGCTCCATTACATTATAAACACAAATCAGGTGCCTAGGTGGCTCATTTAGTTAAGCGTCTGCCTTCGGCTCAACTCATGATCCCAGGGTTCTGGAATGGAGCCCCAAGTCTGGCTCCCTGCTTGGTGGGAAGCCTGCTTCTCCCTCTGCCTCCTCCTGCTTGTGCTCTTGCTCTCTCTCTCTCTTTCAAATAAATAAATAAAATCTTTAACAACAAAAAGAAGAAAACACAAATCATCGGTGAGCTTTCTCTACATGTTTCAGTTCCCATTTAGTTGGGAAGGGACTCAAATCTGCTTCACTACAATGCACTTGCAATTGAACATATAAACAATCGTGTGGTGCAAAAAGTGCACAGTGCCTTATGGATGGGGGATAGAAATAAAACATGTAAAAAGCCATCCACAAAGTTTACACTTAGAACAACGTTGATTCATGAATCATATCCTAGGGATCTTTTCATTTCAAACAAAAGTACCACTGGTTATTTACTGATTCTGATTTTTTTAAGTGCTTTCAGGAGAGAATCATTTCCCTACTAGAGACACCCCTCTCAATACTGCTTTTAATAGCCACCATGAAATAATTGTGATGTCACTCCTACCCAAATCAGCTAAGCCACTCTAATCAATTATTTGATTAGTACATTTGAAACAAAATTAAATCTTAGTAATTCAAGGTGATTTATCCCACAGAAACAATGCTGAACATAAGTGAAGCACTCTTATTATCCAACAGCAGCACAGGCTGCAGTAGTCATCACAGCTTTCTAGTAATACACAGCCAGGCCCAGGTGACTGGGACACAAAAGGTTATTTTGTTGTCGTCATTTCCTAAGTGAGTTCCTTAGCTACTTGTGATTCTCATAGGGCCACACAGTAAATCTGGAACGATAACTGATAAGACTGCTGAGTCATATTTGTGTTTATTTCAAAAGCAATTATAGTGATTTATAATTAGGAAGAAAATATGTAATAAAGAGACTCAGTGCTCTATCCCCCACAACCATAAATTTTAATTGCTTTTTATTATTTTGATTCAAAATGCAATGAAAGAATCTATGTATTTTCTTAAAGCTCAGTACACACATCAAACTCTAAAGTAACATGTTAAAATAGTCTCAGATCTCTGTTCTGAAAACACAATTCAATAATGTGATTAGGTCAAGTTAATTAGCTAACCACAAGCTTAGAGGCAAGACCTTTAATTTTCAATAATAGAGATTCTTTTTGTGTGAATACTAAGCTACTAGATCTGTTTACATTTTTGTTTGGAATAAAAATGATTTTTTTAAATCAAAATTTATTTTTGTGTGAGCCATTTATACTTGATGCAGCAGAGAAATATGTTTCATTTGTTTAGAGAACATTATTGAATGATGGCTATTTCTCAGAAATTGTTCTACTTAACAGTTTTAAGGATAAAAATATAAGCATCCTTAAGGTACTCACAAGTCTAAATTTAAGAGAAATGAGAAATTCTAGAATCAAGACATCTATGTTGTCCTATAGGAGCACAAAACTATAAATGAAACAGAAGAGAATGTGTTGAAGACAGGCTGAAAATGGAATTAATCACACTCAAGTCTCCATTCGAAGCCCTCTACTTGAGGTGCTTCTCTGTGTATCCTATTCCAGAGATTCTCAGTGTTATCGGTGTCATAGTCAACTCAGGTTGCCATAACAAAATACCATAAACTGTGTGGTTTAAACAACAGAAATATATTTCTCACAGTTCCCAAGGCTGGTGAAGTCCAAGGGCAAGGTGCTAGCAAGGTTGGTTTCATTCTGAGGGTTCTTTTCTTGGCTTATAGGCAGCTGCCTTCTTGCTGTGTGCTCAAGTGGAAAGAGGAAGTTCTGTTATCTTTTCCTCCTCTTATAAAGACACTAATCCCATTATGGGGCCTCTAGGCTCATGACCTTATCTAAACTAATTACTTCCCCAAGATTCTACCTCCTAATACTATCATATTGGGGATTAGGGTTTCATCATATGAATTTGGTTGAGATACATTCAGTCCAAAACATTTGGTCTAACACATGGACATTAGAAGTTAGAAAGAGGGTAGCAAAAATACTTCATTAAAATTAAAAGCTGAAAATATTTTCTCAGTTTAGTCTGGGAAATAAAGAGGATATCTAGAAGGTGAAGCAAAAAAAAAAAAATTGCACTATCAGTAAACTTACAACAGTATGTGGAAATTTTTGGAACATTTACCTACATACTTCAGAGGAATAAACCTGATTTTGATAAAAGGTGTTTTTAGTCATTCAATTGTAAAAATACTTACTGTTCTGAGTCCTATGGAAAATAAAGTCAAGTATATAACATGGTTTTTCAGTGCAGAGACCTTGTTATCTCCTTTGCTTCTAATCATAGCACATAACACAATGTAAAATATGTATTGCTCCATTCCAAATTCTTGACTCAACACTTCTGGTTCAAGATGCCTGGCTTTATCTTTCTTACTTCAAAAAATCCCATTGAAATAACATAAAAACAAATCCTCAGCAATCCTGTCAAGCCAGGAAATGTCATCAGCACACCAAAACAGAAAAGTGTTTCTGATGAGAGTAAACTGATGGAAAAGTGCAACACAGCTGAATCATGGAGTAATACTAAGTTCAGAGGGAATGGGGCCTAGAAAAAGTGAGCTATGCCTTGTTGGCTATACCAGTCTCCTGTGTAAGAAACTAACTCTGAGCAACCGCCTTCCACAGATGAAGCCCTTCAAAAACGGGATCCAGAGCATACAGAAGCAGGACAGAGCTCTAGGTGACCTGTTACAGCCATTAAGGACACAAAACTCTGCATACAGAAGATACAGAAGTGGAGGCCCTGAGTGGCTCAGTCAGTTAAGCATCTGATTCTTGGTTTCTGCTCAAATCTTTATCTCAGTGTGGTGAGATTGGAGCCCTGCATTGGGCTCTGCACTGAGCTTGAGATTCTCTCTCTCCCTCTCTCTCTCTGCCCCTCCCCCAGCTCACTTATATACTCACACTTTCTCTCTCTCTCTCTCTCTCTCTCAAATAAATAACATTTTTTAAAAAAGATATACAATAAACATTCCCTAAAAGAAACCCAACCTAGCCACATTTTTGCTACTTGCACACGCATATACACAGGAGTGAGTTTGCATCATCTGTATCTATATTCACTGCCAAGACAACACAAACTTTCATTTGAACGCTGAAATATTCTCCTGCTGTCAACAGCAATCTAAAATAACAACTATAGATACAATAGACAATGAATTTTAAGCAACCATTTAAGGAAAATCAACAACACAAAGAAAAGCCAATAAAATCTATAAACAAAAGAAACAAATGCCCCAAGCAACCAAGGAGCATTTAAAAATAAGCACAACTGGTAACTTCTAAAAGATTCAAAAAGATAACTCATCCATTAAGAATGAGGCTACGAGGAGAAAGAAATTACTAAAACAATCAATAAGCAGGATGAATAGAAAATGAAACGCAGCTGAAAAATCAATTCTACGTATTGCCTCAGAATGTCATGCAAATAAGGAAAGAAATAAAAGCTAAATGATCAAAAGTATGAAAGAAGAGTAGGGGAAAAGGCATGGTGTGTAGATCTACGAATTCCAGCATCCACCGACCAAGTGCTTCTGTGCAGAAGCACAGAAAGTACAGAGAGAAGAGGAAATAGGGAGAAATTTTAAAAATATGTTAAAATACCCTATTCTTCAAAAAATACTCTAGTTTATAGTTTGAGTGGCCCCAACAAATCTGGTTAAAAAGTCAGGCTGATCGCAAAATGTGGAAAAAAAAAGTAAAGGTAGGCCAATTAGGTAGATAAAATCAGAGGGTTTGCCTTCTCAGAAAGCAGGACATAACAAGCCAGAGTGAATAGACAGTGTGGTCTAGGTCAGGGAAAGACAGTGCTATGCAACCTAGCAGAAAGCCCAGAAACGGGGAGATGCCTTTAGAAAAAGTTAGTATACATCTAAAGTAGTAACAGTCAAAGGAGCCAAAATGGACTTATCAGTGCTGGGAGTACTGATTAGCAATATGGGAATAGGATCCCTGTCTTACTTCTTTCAAAGATGAAATCATTCCCATGAAAATTAAAGACTCGTGTGAAAATCAAAACTTAAAATTTGTAAAAATAATTTGAAAATATGTGTTAGTGAGGATATTTAAAAAATGGAAGATCCATTCATTCATAATTTGAGTGGAACTGGCTTTACCACTTTGGAGAGCAATCTGGCTATATCTATTTATAGTCATTAATAACTATTGAAGTTGAAAGTGTGCAGAGTCTAAAACCCAGAAATAGGTATTTACTTTAGAAAAAACAATACATATTCTCAAAAGATATCATAGGATGATTGAAGTAGCAAAAAATAAAAAAATAAAAATGAAATGAAATGAAACTTGAAAATGAAACATCAATTGAGGAAAAAAGGGCAGCCCCGGTGGCGCAGCGGTTTAGCGCCGCCTGCAGCCCAGGGCGTGATCCTGGTGACCGAGGATGGAGTCCCATGTCGGGCTCTCTGCGTGGAGCCTGCTTCTCCCTCTGCCTGTGTCTCTGCCTCTCTCTCTCTCTCTCTGTGTCTCTATGAATAAATAAATAATCTTTAAAAAAATAATAATAGGAAAATAAATAGGGGGTCCCTGGGTGGCTCAGAGATTTAGCGCCGCCTTCAGTCCAGGGCGTGATCCTGGAGTCCCGGGATCGGGTCCCACATCGGGCTTCCTGCATGGAGCCTGCTTCGCCCTCTACCTGTGTCTCTGCCCCCTCTCTCTCTGTGTCTCTTGTGAATAAATAAATAAAATCTTTTTTAAAAAAATAGGAAAATAAATAAACTGTGGTGTATTCATAAATTTTGGTATAATCAATGAAATGCTATATAATAAGTATAAAAATAAATCAGAGCTACTTGTATCAAGATTAACAAATCTCAAACAAAAGCAAGCTACAAAGTTGTATGTATGGCATGATATTACTTGCTTTGAGTGTAAAAAGACACAAAACATATTTACCTGTATGAGTGTGTATATTCAAAATATTTGAAATTGCATGGAAATAATGCATGGCATAATATGGAAATGGCAGTAGTAAAGAAGGTAAAGGGTGAGGCACACAGAAGGCTTCAATTCTGCAACTTTTTTGTTCATTGGGTAGAAAATATAATAAAATAACATTTGATAAAACTGGTGTTCAGTCATCCAAGTTTATTTTTAATATTTGTCCATATTTTCATATGTTTAACATGATTCATTAGTCAAATATTTTACAATTAATTCAACAAATAATAAATGTATTTTTAAACCAAATGGTAAAAAAAAATAAAAATAAATAAATTAAATAAATAAAAATAAATAAAAAACAAATGGTGAGGGATGCCTGAGTGGCTCAGTGGTTGAGTGTCTGTCTCTGGCCCAGGGCATGATCCCTGGGTCCAGGATCAAGTCCCACATCAGGCTCCTCATGGGGATCCTACTTCTCACTCTGCCTATTCCTCTGCCATTCTCTCTCTCTCTGTGTGTCTCTTATGAATAAATAAATAAAATCTTTTAAAAATAAATAAATAAATAAATGAATAAAAATAAATGGTGAACAGATGAATCAATGAAACTTGCAAATAAATCTAAATAATGGTAGGTGTGATATATTATAAAACTATTAATAATCTGAACAGTTTGAGTGGTTTTTCCAAAGTCACACAGCTAATAAATGGCAGAGCCAAGATTTAAACTGAACCTTTTATTGAGCACCTCACTCCTCTGCTTATAATACCAGAATAGAATATAAGAGCTGATTTAGAATATTGAGTTGGCTAGGATTTCCTAAATAAAACATAATATCCTCAAGTCATAAAAGCAAATGGTACCACCAACACAATTAAAAAACAAATAAGCACTGGGAGAAAATATTAGCAGCGTGTATCTTTTACATTGATCCTTTAAAAAGGATTAATATTCAGAATATAAAGGGTTTCAACTCTGAAAGAAAAAGATGGCATAATAAGAACAATGAAGCTTATGAAGGAGTAATTCATGGAAAAAGACATAGAGAAGGCCTAAAACAATATGAGAAAATGCTCCAAAATAAAACACCATTAGATTAAAAGGATTTAAACTGCTCATCACAAGCACTGCTGGCCAGAGTGTGGAGAAATACTCCCCTATATCAATTGTGGGACCCGAAAACTGGGTATCAATTTAGCAGAGTCTTTCAAACTAAAACTGTACGTATCTTGTGTAATTCAAGAACAGTTTTCCCACATAAATGCAAAGCTATATATACATTACGGTTTGAAATAAAGAAAAATTGAAGTAAGTCTCCAAAATACCCATCGAAAAAATAAAAATAAAAACAATAAAAATAATAAAAAAATAAAAAACAAAATACCCATTGATAGGGAAATGGTGAGACAGATTAGATAGTGCAAATACATTATATATGTATTAAATTACCTATAAAACTACACATTATATATAAAAATAATAAGCCATGTACATGTGTACTGAAATGGAAAGGTTGTCAAGAAAAATCAAGTAGTGAAAACAGCACATCAAAGAACAATTTATTTAGGTTAATTCTATTAACTTAAAAAAAACAAAATTCAATTATAAAAGTGGTATAATTGTATATAGTATAGTCATGACATAGTGATATATATACATCTGCTACTTTTTTAATATACATCTTATAATATTTTACACACACATGTAAACCTATGAAAGTTCTTCAGAGAAACATACTAAACTACAGCCACCAAAGGTGCCTGATTGAGAGGAGTGAAAGGGCAAATAGTAAAAGGATCTTGAACATTTTACTCTCTGCGCTTTTTTTTTTTTTTTTTAAATACAAATGTATGATTTTGCTGGGGCACCTGGGTGGCTCTGTCGTTGAGTGTCTGCCTTTCGCTCAGGGTGTGATCCCAGGGTCCGAGGTCCTGAGATGGAGTCTCACATGGGGCTCCCTGCAGGGACCCTACTTCTCCCTCTGCCTATGTCTCTGCCTCTGTGTGTCTCATGAATAAATAAATAAAATCTTTAAAATAAATTAAATAGATTAATAAATGTATGACTGAAATACTTTCTAAATAAAAATTATGAAATGTTCAAAATATAAATGTCATGTGTTGTTTATATGTAATAAACAAATGCCTGGATTATGGACTGAACTGTGTCCTCCTAAATTTATGTTTCAAAGTCCCAACCCTCAGTACCTCAGAATGTAACCTTATTTGGTGATAAGGTCTATAAGGAGTGATCAAGTTAAAATGAGTTCATTAGGGTGGGGTTCTAATCCAATGGGACTGGTGGTTTTATCACTAGACAAAGAGACAGGAAGTAGGAGCATGCACAGAGGAAAGACCATCTAAGGTCACAGTAAGAAGGCAGCCACCAACAAGCCCAGGAGAGAAGCCTTAGAAGAAACCAGCTCTGCTGACACCTTGACCTTGGACCTCTAGCCTCCAGAGCTGTGATAAAATTAATTTCTATTGTTTAAATCATCCAGTCTGTGGTATTTTGTTATGGCAGCCCTAGCAAAGTATCAAGCTAATAGATGCACTTAGGATTTCATTCGGCTTTGCCTGTGCAGACATGAGTTTAGCAGATTAGCGGAAGAACAGTATGTGGGAGAATTATAATGAAGCAGTGAGGTTCAGTTTGATTTGGCCCTGGGACCTCACTTTTTACTTTTCTTTCCTTGGATATAGTTACCTGGGCAAATAAATGTCTTGCATGGCAATATCCATAAGCACTAAACTTTCCTTGCCGTATACCAAGTGCAGTACATAAATTATCTCACATATTCATCATGATAACCTCTTGTAATTGTATTCCCAGTTTATAGACATGAACACTAAGTGTAGAGAGATTAGGTGAAGTTGGAATTCAAATCCAGCAGTCTGGCTCTAGGATGTGCTTTTTTAACTATTGTCCTCTGTGGTTCCCAGATTCCAAATCACATTTTTTTTCCCCATCTCTTCTGTATTATGTCTGCCGTTTTGGGAGCAGGGATATATTCCAGATTAAATCAGTGTGTTATCAAATCACTTAAAGCCTGTCATTTAATAGGTTCTAACAAAATTCAGAATGAACTGGCCATGCACGATTGTTACTAATTTGCTCACTGTACTTGTAATAAATATTCCTTTGAATAGACTACATGTTATTGAGTTAAGACACCCTGTCAATTGTTATTTTGGTATTCTTTTCTTTTATTGACTACTCCACAGCCATACTTCATTCAGAGTGACAGTAAGTACTACCTTACTTGCTTCTTTTGTTACAGAGTATCAATATTGATCCTTTTCCTAACTCAACACTCTTAATGTGATGGAATACTTACTGCTAGTCTTGACTAAAGTATAAATGGTGATAAGATAGCAAATCCTAAAAAGTCACAGATTTTGGAAAAGCTAAAAAATGTATTAGATTTAAAAGATATTATTTTGAGGATTATTTCTTTCCCTCCATTGGACTATGAGCAGTCTCTTTCTTCCGTTGTTACCTTGTTCTACTTCAACTGAAGAAAGAAGAGTTGTGTTCTGAACCATTTGCTCCTGAGCCATCTTTCTGCCAACCAGCTTCTCATCCATTTCATATGCTCTGTTTACCTCTTTTAGGTCTTTGGGGCCATAGATCATTCACTGATTGGCCTGCTTTGAATTCTGAGGTATCATTTGGATTTTCTGGCTGGATATCAGTAAAGAGGTAAATATGAGATGTGCCTCTTTTTTAGTTACTGACACACCTCTTTGTTCCCCACATCACCATCAGAATTTTATGGTATATCAGAATTTACCAATTTGAATATAGAAAAGGAAAGCTTTTTAAACAATACATGTGAATTTATTTTTTCTTTAGTAGACCAAAGATAGGCATCAAAGAAATGTCAGATAACATGCAAGTCTCCCATCCACAGTCATGAAATTCAGTCCCTATCCCAAGTTTGGTTTTGTTTTAAAATATGCTCCTATCATCAGATGATTCATGGGGGAAAATAGGTGTCCCCCAACAATACATTTCCCAACACTGTGATTATTTAGTCCAGACTAACCTCTGGGCTGAGAAGAGGAGGTTCTCAGACAGGCCAGAGGGCTTTGGTGCATTTGAGTGTAATGTGAGGAATCAGGGTTCTCCCTGGACTTGTAGGAGCATCAGTTTAATGAGACACAGCTCTTTCAAAGACAAGCATTCATTCCTATAGAGAGTGAAGTCTAGGTCGGTATTTAGAAAGAAAAGCAGTTTCCTAAATACAACATGATCTGCACAGGCTGCTCACACAATAAAAGTCAGGCCATGATTTATACTACTTAAAAGAATGATACCAGGCCTGTCCACCCCTCTTCTCAGCTTTTGGGTTGTTTAGAAAATAGCACAACTGCAAAACCATTAAGCCACTGGTGCCTAGGAAAAGCAGCACTGATATTTCCCACTGTTCTATACCTTAGGCCTGTTCACATTTTCATACTATTCTTTGTAATGGAATGAAGACTTAATATTTATCAGTCTCCTGAGAGCACCCAGGTTGACAAGAGGAGGGTGGGCCTTTCTTCTAAATAGAGAGATAAAGATAACTTTATCCTGTCTTTCTAGTGCATAAAGATATGTGCTTTGGTTTGTTTTAAATGACTGATTTTATTTCTGTTTGGATATATTGATAGAATTGTTTAATGAATTTTTAATCTTGAATTATTTCATTTTTTACCAACTCCTCAGATATATGAATAATATAGAATTAAGACAAATTTTCAAAAGGTCATTTATATACACAAATACCTCTCTTTGGAGTAGAAGTAAAATTATGAGTTTTGCTCAAGTAATTTTTTTCCTTACGTTACTATTGAGCATGTTGATATCATCAAAGAAAATAGAATGATGAACTAGTAAGTGAATCGCATCACTTTTTACAGGAAGAGATGTTTGTGGTTTCCTATTTGAATAATCTCTGTTGTCTGCTCTTCCCTCTGAATTCGTCTACATTTTTAGCTTGATTATTAAACAGGGAACTTCCTGTTTTTTTAATTGCTATATAGTCAATTTATAATGTATATTCTTGGAGATGATTAGGAATGTGTGTTTCACAACAGCTTATTTGCATATTTAAGAAGAACTGAGTTTTTAAGTCTACCACTAATATTTTTAAAGAAGATAATTCAGGATGAAGGCAAACTCTCCAGAACTTGAAGATTCTCCTGATTGAACCAAATGACCTAAGAGCAGATAGGAATGTAAGTAAGCTCCATAAGGGAAGGAATCACTCTTTCGCTTACTGATGCACCCCCAAGTGTCCAGTGTAGGCCTGAATTGGTTAGCAATAAATTCTTGTTGAATGATTTAGTTAATTCATTAATTAAAGGTCAATATTTTAAATTTATATGTAGAGATTGAAACTGAAATGATTTGCCATTTAGCTGTAAGAATTACAAATTACATCATCTAGGTCTCTGTTGTTCTTTATTCTTCTTACACACAATTAGGACAAATATCACAATGCCAGAGATATTCCTTGGGTAGAAGGAGCAATTATAAAATCGAAAAAATTGGGGACACTGTGGATTTGAAGGGTTGATCTGAGGGCTTTAAAATTCTTCATAGCTTGGATTTTTGATGTTTTTAATCCAACATTCACTAAAAACTTCTTGAATAGTCACTGTGTGCCAACCAAGTTTTAGACACTGGAAATATAGCAATGAATAACACAAATGAAGATTCTTCTTCCACTCCATTGGGACAGAGGGGAGGAATACAGATAAGTCAAAATAAGGAAGAATAGAAAGATTGGTTAATTGGCTGATTTCAAATGGAGACAAAGGCCAGAAAGTGAGTTTTGAGTGGAATAGGCTCATTTGCTAAAGAATGACAGGTAGAGAGCATGCATGTATTAGAAAGGGAAGTTGAGAGAGCTTCTTGAGGAGGGAAAGGTAAGAGCGGAGATCTACCTGAATGATAAGATGAACTCAGGGGTGCAAAGATATTGAAAATGTTTTGCAGGCAGAGAAAGAGAGAGAGTAATTTCAAAGTCTCCCAGACAGAAATAATCTTGGCAGGTTCAGAGACCAGATCTTATGCCAACACCACCAGAAGATAGCAAGCCAGGAGAAATGAGTAGTAGGGGATGAGATCAGAAAGGAAGGGCACACAGCCATGGAACTATTGTATTCCCAGTTCATTGGAAAGCCACTGAACATTTGAAAGCAGGAAAGCAACACTGTGTGACATTTTGAAGAAGATCATATTAGTTGTTTTGTTTTGTTTTGTTTTTCCTATTGGTGCTGTATCTTTAGCTCTAGAGGCACAAAGAAACAAGGTCCAGGCCCAGAAGAAAAGAAGTACTGAGAAAGGACATTTAGAGTTCTCTACTAGTTTATAATTCTTAAGGATCACCAAGAGTGCTTGTTTAAAATACAGATTCCTAGAACTTATTCCTAAGAAATACTGATTCAGGGGATTTGAGTGGAACCAGGAGCTTGCTGTATAAAAATTACTTGAGATGATTCAGATTCAAGTGGCCTACAGATCACTTTGATTCACTAATCATTTTGAGTAAAAAAGAAAAGAGTTAATGATTCATTAGGGTGACCAACCCAGCTCATCATTAGAGAAAAATAGCAGGAATCAGGTGAAGGTACAGAAAACAACTGGACCCTTGACTACAATTGCATCTCTGACGAAAATTTTCTGATGCTCCTTTAAAAGAAAGAGACAGAATGTATGAACATAAAGGATATATGATCAGTGCTTGGGTTCAGCTTGACCCAAAGCTTTAGCAGGGCATCACATTAAAGCACCACATTTAGTCAATGACTCAGTTTCCTAACCTGCCCCCATGCCTTCCATACTTCAATCCTTGTCCTGATTCTCTTCACATCTGTAATTATAGTCTTCAGAGCCCATTAAGCTCTTGCTTCTCTTCCTTGAATCATCACAAGTCCTGTTTCTCATGGTTACAAGTCTTTGATTCTGGTTTTTGCATCTTTCTTTTTTTTTTTTTAATTAATTTTTATTGGTGTTCAATTTACCAACATACAGAAAAACACCCAGCGCTCATCCCGTCAAGCATCTTTCTTTCAGCAACATACGAAAAAAGCTACAGTGGATAATGAGTATCCCAATTCCCCCTGGTTCATCCTCAGATAATACTTAAGCTGACTTCTCTGATCTTTCTATAAATGAGGGGAGATCCAAAAATTTGCACATACAGTAACAGACTACTTGCCTCTAAAACTGTACCCATTTCATTCCACAACTGTGGTGGCAAGAAATTCAACCTGGCTTTCTGCTCTCCCCCTAAAAATAGAGGGCTGAACATATTCACTGCAGAATTCCACACTCTCTCATGAGATATGATCTAAAAGAATATTGCCTGAGCATATGGCATCAAGAGAAGTTTGGCAAGTTTCCTGGATACCCATGGCAGATAGCCAGGCCAAACTGTGGCATATTATCCTTACCTGTGGGGCAGACAAGGCAAGAGCATATCTTAATAGCAGTCGGGTCAAGGATCCAAGCACCCCCCACCAAATTTTAAAAAGGAGCTGGTACAAACAGAAAATTTGTTGCCCACAGCCAAAAAAGCATAGGACCTGAGAAGTGGGGTAGGATGGGGCTCAGAGAAGCTACCATCCCTACTGTATCTACTGGGGGCCTCTTACATATCTGAGTTGACAGCTCAGCCTTGCCTGGAGAGAAGGAACTGTCCTTGCCCATCGCTTCACTTCTTCACCCCTAAACTTGATACCTTCATCAGAGAAAGGAAGTTAGAATATCCAGTGCTGATGGTCTGGAATTGCCATACTTGAAGAATAAACCCAGGCTACTGATTCAATGGTAGCACTGAGAATGATTCATAGACCCATTTTTTTATACATACTTTCCAACCTGGCTGCTTCACTTTCTAGGTATAAATAGAATAGTTTTCTTTATGTTCCCAGGCCATCCAACCTCTTTGTCCTGAGGGTACAAAGAGATGGGATAGAACTAGGTGAGCCATAACTATTAAAATCATTTAAATTATTGTTACTGTAATAGTCATACATGTTTTTAATAGGAATTTGAATAAAATTATCTGCATGTTTACTCCAGTTTCACCATTTGAAAGCTAATTCTCTTTTTATTTATTTGTTTGTTTGTTTAAGACTTTATTTATTCATGAGAGACACAGAGAGAGAGCCAGAGACACAGGCAGAGGGAGAGGGAGAAGCAGGCTCCTGTCAGGGACCCTTATGTGGGACTCAATCCCAGGACACCGGGATGACTTCCTGAGTCAAAGACAGATGCTCAACCACTGAGCCACCCAGGTGCCCCTTAATTCTCTCTTTAAAAACAAGTGTCTACGCCTCTTGCAGAATTTTAGTGACCAAAATTACACAATTTTCTGTCCTACTCCACTTGCAGGCAGGCAAGTAGGCCTGAGGGTAGCCTACCTGTAAGAATGTTCTACACAGTGCCTCACACAGAGAAGGTACTTAAGTAAATAGTGATTGAATAGATTTGAAGGAAGAATTTTTTTCCTTTATAATCCTAAGGAGAGAGGAATATTTTTCCTTCCAAACAAGGATTTAGCGGCGATATCCAAGAATGTACTGTTTGAAATATACATTGTCCCAGTGTCTTCTATCCTCATGGTTACTGGTGCCTCATCTCCCAGTTGGTCATACTGACTCTGATTTCTCCCCTCAGGTCTATCTTCCAGATTGCCAACAGGATGCTATTTCTAAAATGTAAATTTAATCATATAATTATCCTTCCTAAAATAGTTTCATCCTCATCAGGCATAAAAGTCAGATCTGTCGATGCACAGGCTCTTGAGGATCCTTCACTCACACTTTTTACAAGCCACACCAAACTACTGGAATTTGAAAGTTCAGTGCTTCCTACTTCTGCACATGCTATTCATCTTACCTGAGATATTTCTTCTCCTTTTGTACCTGGGAGACACCTCGTCTCCCTTTCAAGGTTGGTTAAGCATTAGCTATCCCTGGAAGATGTCTATGAATTTGTCTGCCTGGAAAAATTTAATCACTGAAAGCATAGGTCTTGGCTCACTCCTGATGTACTACATTGTGCACAGTAGTTCAGAAGCCAGCTGGAAAACCAAACTGCTTGCAATAGAATTCCTAGTTACCACTCACTGTGTAAGCTGGATGACCCTGGGCAAGTTACCTAACTGCTTTTTGTCCCAGTTTCCTCACTTAGGAAACAAGGATAATACAATACCTATTGCAGAAAATAGTTGGGAAGGTTAAATGAGCCAATACATGGAAAGTGCCTGATACCTAATATGTTCAATAAATGATGTCTATTATTATTACTAAGTATACTTTATATTGAGACATAATAGGCATGAAGTATACAATTCTTAAGTGTACAACTTGATAAATTTTCTCACAGTTAAACACACCTGTATATCCACTCAGATAAAAAGTAAGAAACAGACTTCACCAGCACTCTGAAAACCTCCTTTGTGGGAGCATCTGGGTCGTTCAGTGGTTGAGGGTCTGCCTTTGGCTCAGGGTGTGATTCCAGGATCCTGGGATCGAGTCCCACATCAGGCTCCCCAGAGGGAGCCTGCTTCTCCCTCTGCCTATGTCTCTGCCTCTCTGTGTGTGTCTCTTATGAATAAATAAATAAAATCTTTAAAATATTAAAAATAAAAACCTCCTTTGTGGCCCCTCGGTCATTACCCATCCCTTCAAGATCACCACAATTCTGACTTCAACCAGCATGGGTTCGTTTTGTTTCATTTTCCCCATACAAACAGTATGATATAATATGTAATTCTGTGTCTGGCTTAATTCACTCAACATTGTGTACTTGTATGATCTTGATACATACCAGGTAGCAATAATCCATTCATTTTCATTACTGTAGACCAATGTGTGATATTCTGTTATCTGAATACACCTTCAACCTTATCATTTATTCAATAGAGTTGTGTGTGTGTGTGTGCAGTAACAAAGCAAAACACATAACATGAGATCTACCATCTTAACAGATTTTTAAGTATATATTATTGTTGACTTAAGCACACTATTGTATAGCAGATCTCTAGAACTTTTTTATTTCGTACAACTTAAATCTGTACACATTGGACAGCAATTTCCCCTTCCCTCAAACCTCAGTCCCTGGCAACCACCATTTACTTTTTGTTTCTATGAGATTGACTATTTCAGATATCTCCTATAAATGGAATCATGCAGTATTGTCTTTCTGTGACCGATTTCTTTTAGCCTAATGTCCTTAAGATTCATCCATATTGTCACATATGACAGGATTTCCTTCTTTTTTTAAGAATAGCAATATTCCCTTATGTGTATATACCACATTTTCTTTATCCATTCATCTATTGATGGACTCTTAGGTTGCTTTCACATCTAGCCTATTGTGTGTGAATAGTGCTGCAATAAACATGGCAGTGCAATAAGCATTGGAGAAATACCCAGAAGTGGGACTTCTGGAGCACACGGATTGTGTTCTATTTCTTAATTTTTGTGAGGAAACTTCCTACTGTTTTTCACAGTGGCCATTTTCTATTCTCAACAACAATGCACAAGAGTTTTAATTTCTCTAAATCTTTGCCAACACTAACAACTTTTTGTTTGTTTTTAATAATGGTCATCCTAACAAGCATGAGGTGATATCTCATTGTAGTTTTGATTTGCATTTCCTAATGATTAGTGACACTAAGCACCTTTTCATATACTTGCTGTCTATTTGTAAGTCTTCTATGGAAAGACATCTATTTAGGTTCTTTTGTTCACTTTTTAATTGGGTTATTTGTTTGTTTTCCTTATATATTGTATCAACCCTTTATCATTAGATAGGTAATTTGCAACTATTTTCTTTTATTCTGTATGTCACCTTCTCATTTTTGGTTATTTCTTTTTTTCTGTGCAAAACTTTTTAGTTCATTTTTACTTTTGTTGCTTATACTTTTGGAGTCATATCCAGGAAATCATTGCCAAATCCAGTTTTATGAACCTTTTCTCCTATATTTTCTTCTGGTAAGTTTACAATTTCTTACTTTTACAGGTCTTACATTTAAGTCTTTTTTTTTTTTTTTTAGCTTAAAGCTTACATTTAAGTCTTTAATTCATTTTGAGTTGCTTTTAGATATGGCCCAGTTTCATTCTTTTCCATGTGGACATCCAGTTTTCCAAGCACCATTTGTTGAAGAGAACATCCTTTGCCCCTGTTGAGTTCTTCATTCTACTACTGTTAGTTGACAGTTGGCTCATATCTAGCTGTTGTTTCTGGTTTGGATATTTTTGTTGTTGTTGTTGTTTGCTTGTTTTTTGGCTGTTTGGGGTTTTTTTTGTTTTTTTGATAGTGGTGATTATAAAGAGTATTAAGATTAACATTCTTGTACAAGTTTTTTGGTAAATATATATATATATATATAGTTTTTTGGTAAATATATATATATATACATATATATATATGTATATATATATATATTTCTCTTGCTAGAAGTAGAATTGCAGGGGCATTGGGGATTGTATGATCAGCTTTAGCAACTGCCAATTTTCCAAACTATGTCTTCACTAACACTTGGTATTTCAGTTTTTGCTTTAGTTTTCTTGTGTAGGTATCTTACTGTTATTTGAATATGCATTTCCATGGTAGTCACCATAGAAATGGTGATTACATTTATCAATGTTACCTTTTTTGTGAAATGCCTATTCATGTGTTTTGCCCATTTATAATCATGTTTTCTGGAGTATTTTTCTTATTGATATAAATACTGTGAATATAATTCTTTGCCAGATATATGTATTATAAATATATTCTCCTGCTCTGTGGTTTGCTCCCTTTCTGGTATCTTTTAGTGAACAGATGTTCTTAATTTTAGTGAAATCCAATATATCAATCTTCTCCTTTTTGGCTAATGCTTTTGTCATCTGGTTTATAAAATTCTTTTCTACCCAAGTTAATGAAAATATTCTCTATGTTGTTTTCTAGAAGTCACTGCTTTAATTTTCACATTTAAAACTACAATCCATCTGGAATTGATTTTTTTTTTAGTATGTTGTGACATGGTCAATTAGATAACCACTAACCCAGCACTACTTTAAAAAAAAAAAATCCTTCTCCTCATTATCATCAGCATTATTACCATTATCATTTCTTTATAAACTTGTCTTCTTCACTGAACAAGGAGCATCTTTGAACAAGATCATGTTTTGTTTGCCATTTTTTTCTCTATACCTAACACAGCTGACAGTTAAGAGTTTACGTTCAATAAATGTTAACTTAATAATTATGTCATGTCAATCTATAATGTGCGTAGAGTTACTGTGAGAAACCACATGATTATTTATAGAGTTCAGACATTCTGTTTTAGAATGGAGAGGAACTAACTGAATGTGAAGGACAGTGAATCTGTATTGCACATCTACAGAAAGCTGCTGAAATACTGGCAGTAGGTTAATGTTCTTTTGATTTTTCCCTACATTCTGGTGAATTTTATTGGATTCCCAGAAATATCATCAAATGGATTTTAAAAACACTTTTAAAATAGGATAAAGAATCCTAAGAGTCAGTATCAATTAACTGAGAACAAGTCATGACACTAAATTCAATTGCTCTTTTGTAGCCTACTTAGCTTTGGTAAGTAGGAAAATGTAGTTTATATATTTTAGAAATGCATTTGGTAAGCTCTCTCATGATACCCCAATGAATAGGAGCTGTGTCCAGACAGCAAGTTTCTCTGAGGACAGAAACCATGACTTTTTAACTATGTGCTATGCTTGGTACCTAACACACCATAATAAATCACTGTTAATGAATGACTTATAATAGAGTTAGGGGGATTCCTATACAGCAGAATGTCTCTGCTGAGCATGGACTTGTACTCAGAATCTGGCTGTTTGATGACCTGATTGTCTAGTCTATTCATATAATTTGATAATGCACAGGGCTCTTCTTTGGGGTTGAGATAGAATAGAGAAGTTTGAAGGCCTAAGAAGAAAGATGAGGAGAACAGGGCTGGGTATGACAAGGGATGGCTTAGATCTACCTCTTTCTGGATTGAGCTCAGGGTTTTAGTCCTGCTGATGA
The DNA here is from genome assembly GCF_018345385.1 of Vulpes lagopus. Lineage (NCBI taxonomy): Eukaryota > Metazoa > Chordata > Mammalia > Carnivora > Canidae > Vulpes > Vulpes lagopus. The sequence continues at coordinate 88,300,392 of NC_054829.1, read as the reverse complement.
GAGGGATTAAGGACAGACAGTTTAGAAGATGTGTGTATAAAGGCCACTTGAGGTCATGGGCACAAATGTTACCACTCTAGGTCTAGGTTAACATTTCTCCCCAACTTTGCCATGGACCACTGAGGAGCAGGCAGCCTGAGGGCTCAGAGGAACAACCTTGGGACTTTCTCACAGAAAACATAGGCAGCAGAGATTGTGGTAATGTGTTTCATGAAGAACTTGAGCCACTTTCTCCTGGATACAACATACCCTGACATTCCAAAAATAAATAGGGGTGACTTTGACAGGGACCTGAAGACATCCTTCAGTATCAAAGATAGAGCCTAAGTCATTGTAATTTGGAAATTAAGACTTCATTTTCACATGCTGGTGAGATCTGTGGGAATTCTAGAACACATAAGCAATAAATGCTCATGTATAAAACTGTAATTTATCGAAATTCTAATGAATCCCAAAATCTTTGTATACAATATTTTATTTAAAGTTTTAATAATCCAACTAAGTTTCATTAGCAATAAGTGTAGTTCGTTTTGTCAATTTTTCCAGAAAAACCTTGAAAATATATGTGTTAACTATATTTCAGTCAAAACAAAATAAAACAAAAACCTTGAAAACATTTGTAAAGTTGTTGATTTTTCAATCTCATTTGAATTTTCATTAGAATTATTTTTGCATTTGTAATTGAAAGAAAATATCATCATGATACTCAATCCCCTTATAATTAGAGTAAGGCATGTGTCTCCAAATATTCCAAAGGCATATTATCTATCTGTTTATTTAAAAAAAATAGTTTACTTCACATAATCCCTGCAGTTCTTGATAAGGGTATTTCTAACTTAGTTTGTATATTTTGCTAATACCATTAATGAAAATTTCTTTCATTATATTTCCAAAATGAGAATTGCTGAACATCACAGTTATTGTTAAATGTTTTTCATATGTGCCTTTTTACTGAACTTTTTAACATTTGCAATACTTTTTTGAGTCTAGCCACATACATTTTCTAGGTATATCTTCACATATGCAAACAATTATGTTCCCTTCACTTTTCCAAAATGTATGTCCAATTTATTTCTAGTTCAATCTTATTACAATAACCAGAACTTACAGAACATTGTTAGATGATAATGTGATTGTGGGCAGAATTATCTATTTTTAAGCCCTTCCATGTGGCAAAATGGAAATAATTTAAACAGTTCCTAACTCACTTATAACTTAAATTGAAAACCAGAAGACAAATAACCCTAAGGAAAGAATGGAAGGTAGGAAGGAAACAAGCATTTTCATGAATCTCCATATGGGAAACTGAGAAGGAAGGTACGGGGGGAAAGTATGGTCTGGTAATGTTCGTATGAAATGAGTATGAAACCAGATCCTGAGAGACAGAAGCGAAAAATGAATGGGAACATTAGATATAGTGTTGTGAATGAGATACAAAGGCAAGGCGGCAGGTGCCGAGAAAGGAGAGAGCAGATTATATAAAACAAATTTTGTCTTTCTCATGATTTCACCTGAGATCAAGCTTGAAACACAAAAGGCATATTGTTTGGTGCTAATTTTATTTTCTTTAATTTTTATTTATTTATTTATGATAGTCACAGAGAGAGAGAGAGAGAGAGGCAGAGACACAGGCAGAGGGAGAAGCAGGCCCCATACACTGGGAGCCCGACGTGGGACTGGATCCCAGGTCTCCAGGATCGCGCCCTGGGCCAAAAAGCAGGCGCTAAACCGCTGCGCCACCCAGGGATCCCTGTTTGGTGTTAATTTTAAATGTTAGCCAGAGTGATGAGTTCACATATTTGATCTCTCTATTCCTACTTTGAAGTAAGAGCAAAATTTTATTGTCACGACCTTAGACATGATCCGTACAATTCATTTTGGGAATGGGATGGAGAGTTTTTCTGAGGAATTTGTCACAAGAATAAAGATGATGCTTAGAGTCCAAGTGACAAATAATTGAGGGAGATGGAATGAGGTTTTTCCACAAGGACAGCTTGAATTTTTAAAATAGAATCAATGTATTGGCAGAATTTACTGGGAGAGGTGAGTCAATTAGAATTGAATGCACAATCACACTGAGATATACTTTCATAATAGATGTCAAGTTTGCAGATAGATAGATTTCTTGAAGATGTTACCCACAATTGACAAGCATCTGCTGATGATAGAGACCTATTCTTTACATAAAAATGTTCTTTTCTAGTCATGTTTTCATTTCAGAGAATTAAATTTTAGGGAACAGGGGATGGAGCGTCAAGAGCAATGATTGGAAAGAGTACGTTTTTGGAAGCAAAATGTCAGCTAGAATCATGGTCTATCCCTTATTATACTTAATATTTTGGGTAAGTAACTTGAAATTATACAAACCTCAGAAATAAAACTTTTGGGAAGGGAAGGGAAGGAAAGGAAAGGGAAGAAGGGAAGGGAAGGGAAGGGAAGGGAAGGGAAGGGAAGGGAAGGGAGAAAGGAAGGAAGGATGGATTGTAGTAGCATGCAGGGCACCTCTGCTTCCCACATCCTAAATTCCCATTCATGTCAGGTGTTCCTGAAATTCAGAAATGGGAGGAGATGCATTGAAATATACATACTCAAGGAACACTGTTCTGGAAAGAGCTGGGGTCTAGGCAAGCAGAATACAGAGTTGCAGTCCTGGGTTCCCATCATGTCGGCATACAGCATTTAATGTTTACCACTCAAGGAACATAAGGACAGTCAGATGAGATTTATAGGGAACCCTGAAGCTTATCGGATTTGGGGGGCCTATGAGGGAAAACAATCCAAGACAATAAATACAATGCTAAGAATGAAAGCAAAGATTTTTTTAAGTATTTGGGAAACAAAACAAGTGTATGAAAGCAAACAAATACAAGTATCATAAAATCTTGATATAACAATTTTTAAAAATTATTTGTTAATACCTCAGCAAGATATTTCACATAAATTATGTGGTGCATACTCTTTGGTCACTTCTGCATATGATAATTATTTTACAATATTTTCTATTAGAGAAAATGAAAAGAGAGACAATTCAGGCTTTCATCAAGGATAGTCAATTGAATTTTTTTAATAAGTGATAGTGGGAAAGCATAAATCCTGTGGCCTCACACACAGTTGTGCCTCCTGTTTGTGCCTGTACCTTACAAACACAGGAATTCTAAGTTCTAGTTTGCATTATTTTCATAATAAAACAAAATATATATATATGTCATATTTATCATTGTATATGCTGCATTACAGTGTGTATTTCTGAACTGGAAAATTTCTATGTCGAGTTGTCAAAGAGAATTAAATCCTCCGCTTACAATTTTACCCCTTCAGTTACCAGAAGAATCTTCCATAGGCTTTTTCCCAAGTCTTTTTTTCCTCCACTCCCCATACAATTCTAGTGCTGGGTACTGCATGATACCACCTCAGCCCTGAGTGATTTTGAGCTGGTACAGCAGATGATAGGAATATTTCTAGAAGCCGTTTCTACCCAAGATTGACCAGCATATAATTTAACTATTCATGGAAGTGACTGTAAACCACATGAATATATTACACGAAATACAAACCAAATGTACCCTCATCTCAGCTTTCCCTTGGTCAGATTCACAAAGTTCCTATAGCCACTCCAAAGCTACTTTATCAGAGGGAAAGTTTGGTGGAGTGGAAATCAAGTGGCAAGCAACAGTGGACTTAAGTGCTATTAAAACATTTTACTTCTGCAAATGTTACAAAATCGATGACCATGCAAATCTATCCCTGTATCCTCTTCCAAGGGCTCAGAAGAAGCTCTGCAAATGAGAAACCCTAAAGTTCAAGCTTCATGAACACTGTATGATAAATCCAATGCCTCAAGCAACACCAAGGGATACAGGATATCAAAGCAGGAACCAGTGGCCTTCCCTGGGGATCTAGATCCCATCTAGGGGCAGAAAAGGGAGAAGTGACACTGACTTACCCTAGGAAAGAGGAAAATTTGAAGTGAAAGAGGCTAAGAAAACAAGAAGGGACAACTTAAAGTCTCATTTCCCGACCAGACTGGGAAGCTCATGGGCAAGTAGAGTTCCATCACAGAAAATGAAATTACATTTCTGCATTTCTAAGCAGTGACTTTAAATATAAACCCTAGGATGTAAGAGAAGAAAATGACTGAAATAGAGAAAAGCCAAAGAATTTAACCCCATGTCCTAAAAGGATTGTGAGTTAATATGAAATGCTAAAATAAGCAACACATAATAGCTTGGATAGCTTTAAATAACTTTCTGTGGTAACCTCTAAGTCCCCATGGTTTTGAATAATTCTGACAGAGACATGGACCCAGAATGGGTTTATCTTGTCTTGGTTTCAGTGTGATGCTAACTGGTAGGTTGATCCTGGTTGAAAATACCACTTAGTGACTGGCAAGGCCTGTTATTTCTAAATTTACCCTTCTTTCACCCGGAAGGGTGATGGACACAGCTGGAACAAATTACACCACCAAAAAATAATGTAAAAGAATAAATTCAGTCAGTCCCTATTATGGGCCTACTTGTATTCCTCCAAAATTTATAGTTTGAGGTCCTAACCACCAGTATATCAGAAGGTCACTGTATTTGGAGATGGAGCTTTTAAATAGGTAATTAGGTTAAAATGAGGACATAGGAGTAGGTCCTAATTCAATATGGCTGGTGTTCTTATAAAAAGAGGAGATTGACAGGAAACCATAGAGGGAAGACCATGTGAGGACACAGTGATAAGTCAGCTGTCTGTGAGCCAAGGAGAGAGGCCTCAGAAAAAATTAACCCTGGGATGCCTGGGTGGCTCAGTGGTTGAGCCTCCAGCTGGATCAGGCTTAGGCTCAGATCATGATCCCAAGGTCCTGGGATAGAGTCCCACATCAGGCACCCTGCAGGGAGCCTGCTTCTCCTCTGCCTATGTCTCTGCCTCTCTCTCTGTGTCTCTCATGAATAAATAAATAAAATTTTAAAAAAAGAAAAAGAAAAAATTAACCCTACCTGTAAGAAAATAAATTTTTGTTGCTTAAGCCACCCAGTGTGGCAGCACCAGCAAACTAACACAACCCCCACTAGGGTCTGGATAGACTAGAGGGCACCCTTTATGCTTATAGATGACCATGATATTCACAAAAGTTTTTGAAAATAGTTTCATACCTCTACCTACCATCTCTACCAAATTTTTTTCTCATATCTACCAATCCCTCTGGGCACTGGTGAGCCATTTTAAGGGAAGAAAATGTCCTAAAAACTGATGTTGCAATAGGACCTATATTGGGTGTCTGCTGCTTTTAGGTATCTTAAACACACACTGTGGATCCCAGGGACTAGTGACTATTTCTATGAAAGTATCATCCTTTTTCCTTTCTGGGAATTTAATATCTTTATCTTTGAAGTAAATTTCTGAACCTATATTTGATGTGGGTTTTCTTCAATTTGTTAAAAAAAATGTATGGTATTGTGTGTTTTATGTAAAATATCAACACTTCATTTTATAGGCAAAAAGAGTTGTCAGCATTTGAGAATGGGCACATATTTTAAACATCCTAAATCCCATATTTTGCAAGCTTTTGCATAACACAACGTCTCCTTATCTAGTAGAAAGTTATAACTTAAGCACAGTTAGTAGGACCGTGGTTCTACATGGCAACAATGAAGATTGTCACTGGAAAAAAGAAACTACAAGGCCAGAGCCTGCTGTATTTCCCTTGCATGAGCTTGTCCTGCTCCACAAAGCACGGAGGAATGCCCTCCCAAAGGGGCCCACATCCTCATCCCCGGGACCTGTGAATATGTTATTGAACATGGTAAAAGGAACTTTGTAGAGGTGATTAAGAATCTTGAGAGAGGGAAATTAGCCTGGATTATCAGGTAGTCTGATGTGATCACAAGTGAAAGAGGGAGGCAGGAGACTAAGAGATATGACCAGGAAAACAGAGGTCAGAGAGAGAGACAGAGACTTGAAAATACTACATCATGAACTTTGAAAATGGAGGGAGAAGCTACAAGCCCAAGAACACAGTTGGAAATGGCAGAGATGGATTTTCACATAAAGCGCTTGAAAGGAACACAGCCCTGCAGACTTATTTTAGACTTCTGACCTCCTGAACTGTAAACTAATAAATTTATCCTGTTTTCAGCTATAAATTTGTGGCAATTTGTTACAGCAGTAATAGAAAACTAATACTCGTATGCCGCAAGATCCCCCTGCAAGCCTGACCCCTTTCCTGGTCCTGAAAACGACATATAAAGGCCAGGAAAAGTACGAAGACTCTCAGTTCCACTCTCTGCTGGAACATGAATTAAATCGTGCCCCCACTGTGACTCATTAAAAGGCTCACTGGAGAGAAACCCTGTGATTTTATAGTCTTTAGATCCACAGCACTGCCCACCCACTCCTTCTTCCTCCCCTAAGCCACATGGCCCTCTTGTAAACACTGAGCTATCTTGACCTTCATTGGTCCTACCTTGACCAAGGCCCCCAGCTTCCAGAACCACGACCGCCATAAGTTGTGTAAACCTAGCCACAAAGCACACTGCAAAGGAGGGCCCCGTACTGGCGTAAAGTAGGCTCTGAATGAAGATGAACCAAGAAGCTAAATCCTTTTAGGAAAGATTCAACATCACAAGCCACAAAGTTGAACTTCTCACGGTTTGGTCTGGAGGAAGGACATAATTAATAGCTAACATTTCTTTGGGTGCTCAATTTAAGCAAGGAACTTTACCTGTATCATCTTATTTAAATTTCACGGCAATGTCAATGAGGGGTATTTTCTTAGCCTCATTTTACAAATGAGGAAACTGAGGATTCAGGAACATAATTACTTTGCCTAACATTACACAGCTGGGACTTGAGCCAGCTCAATCTAACCCAGAACATTGGCAGAGACTTCTATCCAGCAGTGCGGTGAGGTCTTGGGCAGTTTTGTTTCAATTCTACACAAGTTAACACCGTCAGCAGTTATCACTTCCTAGGGTAAGGAAGCTTTAAAAAGCTAAATGAAGAGAAGTTGAGAGTTTTAGGGCCCCAGTTAATGGGGAAAGAGTCCAGGACAGCAAAGAACAAAGGCAAAAGAGGAAGCAGCAGGGACACCATCTACAATAGGACCTGGAGCAAGGTGAGGCTGCAGCCCTATGCTTACCTGGGAACCCAGGTAAACTCAGTTCTTCCAATGTGACCCAGGGGAGGGGGATTGAGTGGGCAGGAAACTTTGTAAGATTTCAAGTACATGAAAGAAAGAAGTGTCCCCTTGAACTTTCAGTGCTGTTTTCATTGACATGGAGCTCAAGAGGGGCTGAAGCTTTTAGTGCTTGGCCAGTTTGTGCTGGTCAAAAGAAAGGGCTAGAAGAGGACTGGGTGGATAAGGAAGTATATTGTGTAGTGGTGATGAGGGCAGGCAATGGAGCCCCTCTGCCTGGCTTCAAACTCTACTATGCTGCTTACTCACTGTGAGACTTTGAGCAAGTTATTTAATCTCTCTGGCCTCAGCTTCCTGACTGCAAAATATAGGGGTATTATAGAATCTACCTGACAAAGATTTGGAAGGATTAAATGAGAAAATACATATAAAATGTTTACAACTGCGTACAACACGTAATAAGCTTGCACCAAATGTTAGCTGTTATTATTACCCGCCCCTTAAAATGTTTCCTCTTACTTACCCACCCCTCCTTATGTCCATGTGGAGTATCTCTCACCAGCAAACTCCTCCTCCTAGGTGCAGCATATAGGATCAGGTTAGTAGTTCTCTCACTCTCTACCCTCATTAGATTCTGACTCAGCGAGGCCAGGCCCAGTTTCTATCTTTTCAACACCTGTGTTCACACTGGCCACCCACACATCACATTTATTTAGGTAGCATGCTTCTCCAGCTCCTCATTAACAAGGCTAGCCCCAGACAACAGAAGTGATATGAATTCCCAAATTTAAAACCTTTGAGCTAAGGATTTGACTGGCGAAGTGCAAACTCTTGACCTCATCACATTTTTTTATTATAGCAAGTGCTAGGACATCTCAACAAGCCTTAGGGAACAATGGATTTATCTATCACTTTAGGAATCCTCTAGGAGGAGGAGGGTTGTTGGTGTGCAGGAGAATTTCCTCTGTCCTTCAAGCCTTTAAAAAAAAATCTGAAAAACAATATAAATCATTTGAAGTGCATTTGCTAAGATGATTCTATGACATAAGATCCTTGCACCCTGCCCAATAACACTGGATAAATTTAAAAAGAAAAGAAAAAAAAAGAAGAAAAGATGTCCTGGATAGCTTATCTGCTTATGAAAATCCTCTGCCAGAAGACACGCATACAAACATATGCTTGAAATTTTGCAGAGGATGTCAGAAGGTTCAACAGCACCCCTGAATCTGGCTTTGGACTCCAAGTTGATCTCTAATTGTTAATTTAAAATTGTTTTCCTTTTTATTATCATTCTCTACTTTTTTCTTCATTTTTCTCCCACTCCAATTCAGTTATACTTACCCCAACTTTGTAATCAAACCACATACAAACACATATGTGTATATTCCACAACCTTACTTCTAAACCAGTATCCAAAAATTCTTAGCAGATAATTGTAGACTCAGCACTGGACTGCAAAACAGTGCCAAAACAGAGAATGAGAAATACCTCATGCCGTTAAAAAAACTTACAGACAATCCTATTTATCAGTAGGAAATGTCCCTCTGTAAGAAAAAAAGGGTTTGGGAAGAGAGTCATGCAGGTTCAGGATCCTATCCATCCTGGCTAATAAAATGAAACGTGATTTAATGTAGAGAAGCAGTGAAAGGAATCTTAGAAGGGTGCAAACTTCATGTTGACAAAATCACTAGTCTGACCTAACTTTGCCTTTGGTTTATGTTAAATTAAAATTTACTTCAACTAGCATCAATATATTTAAAACTATTGGGGTTTTCCTCAGAGCTGAATCAATAAGAAGGTCTAATGGCTTCAGAACAAATTGAACAAAATTTCATTTAAAGTCTGACATTTAAAGCAGAGCATTGCAAGTAGCTGACTTGCCCTCAAGGAAGACTTAAATGTAGAAGTGCTGTAACTTAAACCGTTCTTCTGACAGTGAGAAAGGCTGAGGTTTATTAAAATGATGATGACAGTAGGGATATCTGCCATTCATTGAACATCAACAAGATGCCGGACACTGTGGTGGGTCTTTCGCAGGCTGAAAGGGGGAAACTATTTATTTATTTTACATATGAGAAAGGAGATTGAGTAATTTGTATAGAATCACACAGATGATATATGGAAGGGTGCACATAAATATGCAATATTTACATGAAAGTTAAGCTTCTGATTTATTCACATGAATATTCTATAATGTACATCATATAAAGACCATCTACTAAAAAAAAAAAAAGACCACCTACTCTGTTGTTTCTTTCTCCTGCAACTTCTATTTTAATCTTTAGATTTTAAATCTCTATGTAGTATTTCCCCAAAATTCCTAGAAAAAAATGGTAGACATCTGTTGTTTTTGCCTGCCCAGCATTCACATGCCCTTTGAGCGTTAGTACCTTCATCCATTCTCAGTCCATGGGATTACAGTGGGCCTGACCCCATACTTAGCCAATAAAGCACTGCATCATCCTGACTATAGTGTAACTGGTTCCAATCTTGGACTGGTCATATGACCAAATAGAGTGAATGAAAATTATCTCCCAAAGTTTTGTCGGAACTCTTGAGAACTTTCCTTTCTACTACATTGGTAGAATGATAGAGCAAAAGCTTAGAGACAAAGAAACAACTTGCCTGAATTTGTAACTAGCAGAGGAATGATGTATCACATGATGAAGAAAAGCCAATCGCTGGATCTATCTGTATCTGAAGCCATTTGGCCTACTCCATTTAATAATCTAATGAGTATCTTTCTTTCCATTTATCTCAGTTTTTTAATTCAACCAAAAAGGCTTCTCGTACAGAGCATAATATGAGTCTATAACTTTCTATGAGACACTAATCAAGGTTTTGGAAACAACAAGACAATGAGAATCACTGAGAAGATTCTGTGGTGGTCACAATAATGACCTCCCCCAAAGATGTGCACATTTTAATCCCTAGAACCTGAGAATATGTTATTTTACATGAAAGAAAGATTCTTGCAGATGTGATTAAGGATAAAGACTTTCAGATTAGAAGGCCCCGTCTAATCACATAAGTCCTTAAAAGTAGAAAAGGGAGGCAAAGAGGTCATGAAATGGAATGGAAGAAGAATGAGGAAAGATTCTAAGCATGAAGAAGAGTCACATCTGTTATTAGCTTGGAACATGGATGTAATAGGCTTTGATCTAAAAAATGTGGTGCCATCTAGAAGCTAGAAATGATCCACAGCAGGAAGCAAGAAAAGATGAAACTCATCCCTCCCACTACAAGGAACTGTGTTCTGCCGACAGTCTGAATAGAAAACATGTTCTCCCTGAGAGCCTCCGAAAAGAAATTTAACCTGCTGGCACCTTGATAAATATCCATTCCAGACTCCTGACCTATGAGCTATAAGGTAATAAATTTGTGTTGTCTTAAGTCACTACATTTGTGGTAATTTGTTACAACAGCAATAGGACTAATACAGATTCGATCACTCTTATTTGCCTTGGAGAATCTGGGAATCAGACCATACCACCAAAAGTTCTATTAGCAGGATCCCCTGGACATTAGGAGAGGAAACTGTGGGCCTCATCTTCAGGGTAATTATATTAGCACACCCACACAAAGAGGGAGGATAGGAGGAGAGAAATACAGCATAAGAGAAGGCAGAGATACCAGGCTGATAAAACATGTGCCTCATTTTGTGTCACTAAACCATCATTGATATGGAGCACATTTGCTGTGCTACCCTTGGGCTCTGGCAATCATGTTCAAAATTCCTAATTCAGCATTAGTAAGGAAAAAGCAACAAGGTTGAGCCTTGGAGACCTAGGAAGCAATAATCCATGATGGAGAAACTTCTCTCCATCATTGTTAGTACACATGGCGGAGGTTCTGACAGCAAGGGAGAGTGGTGACAGGAAGGGAAAGCAATAGAAATGCTGAATGAGAACCACAGGAGCAGTAACACTGACAGGCTCTAGAATGATCTGGGCTTCTGTAGCAGCAAAGTTATAGCAGCCACTAGGGAAGAACATGAAATCCTCAGAACCCTTAAGTCAGGGTGGAAAGAAAGGAGAGAGTCAGAGTTCCACTGAGAATTCTGAAGAGGAGCAGTGAAATCAAGGAATAATAACTGAAATTATTATATAAGTCCTCAGTGTCCTCCAAACCCCCCAGCCCAGCTGTATATGGGTTTACACACACACTAGTTTATATTTACAGAATCTTCTCAGAATAATCTAAATGAGCTCATGCCCTTTTTGTTTTTCAATGATACCCTTGCCTTCAGGATGACGTCTTGGGAGGACCTCTCAAGGTCCATCATTCAAGGCTCTGTTAATAATGGTTTTATGCTACAAGGTCAAGACAGGCAGCTTTCCAGCTTATGACACATTTGTGCTGAGTTGACACAATGAGAAGACCTAGCCACTTCTGACAGGATGTTTCTCTGCTCTTAGTTTACCTGGCTTCAGATGTCTTCTGTAGAGAATTTATCAGGGTGTTATTTAGTTCTAAATCTCTGAAGAAAGTACTGGCAAAAAAGACACAAAGTTTTTTTGTTTTGTTTTGTTTTTTTAATTTATTTATGATAGTCACAGAGAGAGTGAGAGAGAGAGGCAGAGACACAGGCGGAGGGAGAAGCAGGCTCCATGCACCGGGAGCCTGATGTGGGACTTGATCCCGGGTCTCCAGGATCGCGCCCTGGGCCAAAGGCAGGCGCCAAACCGCTGTGCCACCCAGGGATCCCAGACACAAAGTTTTTAAAGTGGAGACCTTAAGCAATATTTTCTTCATTCAAGAAAAATAGCTTTTAATGCTAAAGCATCCAAGTCAGCTTTCTCTCTTAGGTAAATCACGATTTTATTTTGTTCCCTTTTTGTAATGTACTCCTAAAATGAATGGTTATGTTATATGAAAACTATGCTGTATTTGAAAAATCCTAAGAATTTTGAATAATTCATTTAATTTTTTAAAAATATTAGGACCCTACTTAAAGACACTTCTAGCTATTTGGACTTTGATGTTAATGGGCCAAGAACAAAACAACAGAGAAATTAACAATGGTGATAGCAACAAGAATTCATTAGGCCAGTGCTTGCTATATGCTGATGAATCGTAAGGAACTCATAATGAATAAATACCATATTTTAAAAGGTCATAGCCTAGAGATTTTATGCATGTATTCTTTTGTTTATTTACTCATGTATAGATATGTCTTTGTCCATTAATGACTCAGTTGAGCTGATCCCAGATAATCTATAAAATGAGGGCTAGTGACCTCTTGATACACAATTTGGAAGAAAGCATTCCAGTTCATATTTCTTACAGTACTTTGAGCTTGGGAAATTTTAAAGAAGGCAATTGGAAAGTGGTTGTTTTTTTGTTTTGTTTTGTATAAAGCTATATTTAGTTTTATTTGTTTATCTTCCTTGCTGCTTAATTTACCAATCTGCATCTACTAAACAGAAAACAATGGCATGTCCTTTCTAACCTCTAGGATTTTCTGTGTTGGGAAGGACAGTTAATTGCACTCATACAAATTACTCCATGGTAAAGAGCAATGCACTGCTTTTCCTGAATCATTAAGATTAATTTTTCTTTGCAATTCTCAGAAATAGCAATCTGTAAAATTAATAATATACAGTAACACAATGTGCATTTTTCTGTCCTTTATTGTTCTTAATAAGTAAGGGCAAGGATTTGAAGTAATATTAACTAAGTGTTGCTCATTAAACTCGCACACTCAATACAGTTGAAAAAGAAAATAATTTTGTGGCTAAATCCTGTTTTCCTATAATCCACTTTGATTCCTAGGTTTATAAGAAATCCATATTATCAGGATACTGGATTTTTAAAATATTTTTAGGAATTGTGTTCTTCTTACTAGTCAATCTTTAAAAAAAAAAAAAAACTAACATAACAAAAAACAGGAGTTGAGATTCCATAAAATCCTCTCATGTTAGCTTTGCTTAAGTAATGATAGACAAAATGTCTAAGATACCTCAAAGAATTTAAGAGATGTAAAGAATCTTGACATCATCTGCTCTTTACTCCCTTCCCCACACCCTTCAGCCCTGTTCTGTGGGCAAGAAAGATGCCTGCTTTGCTCTCCACTGGACCCCATTTCAGAAAAGAAAGTTGAGGTCCAGAGAGTGGTGACCATTATCACTTCACTATCGGGTAAGCAAGCAGGACTCCTAACTTCCTGTCCAGTTTTCATTTCCTGCACCCAGAGTCCCTGGAGGATGTGAAGGGTCAGAACAAAAATTCAAATAATGATGTAGATCTAATGTTAGGGCTAGAAGGAATGTAGTCATCTAGTCCAACTCCCATATTTTCTAGATGAAAAATATGAGACCCAGAGAGATTTTGAATTGTCTGGGGTCATATGCATTGTCAGAGGAAAAGCAGAACCCAGTGGTGTTGCTCCCTCACCCCCACTGTCATCAGAAGTCAACAGGCTGTCTGTAATAGGACATGGGGAAGTAAGGCCAACCAGGAGCTCTATGGCTCTTTTATCTCTTTGTTTCTCACAGATGAGTTCTATGTAAATAACTTTCTCCAAATGTAGTGTGTATAACTATTTCAAAATGAAGATCCTCAAGACATTCCTAAATTCCTTGAGTAAATAATAGCCAAATAAATAATTGGCCTTTTAGAGAAAACACACTAACCTAACTCTCACTTCTCCCTTCTTGTGGTACATAAGGAACAGAGCCATATTCTGCCTTAATTTGTGGTTGAATGTCATAATTACATTCTAGATACTCCTACTGAAAATAGAGGTTATCAGGTGCCATTGGCACATAGCTCTAATATTTCTTTTTTTAGCTAAAAAAGAAAATATGTCCTAGGGGAGAAGCAAGCAGTGCTTAATGGATCAAGAGAAATGAACCATTGCTTTTAGTTGTACTTTTTATTTAACCTATTTGGAATGGACTGAATGTTTGTTTCCCCTAAAATTCAAATACTGAAATCACACCCCCAATATAATGGTATTAAGAGATGGTACCCTTGGAAGACAATTGGGTCATGCAGGCATCTTGCAAATGGGATTAACGCCCTTATACAAGGGACCCCTAAGAATTTTCTTGCCTTCTCCACTGTGTCAGGATACAGCAGGAAGATAGCTGTCTGGGAACCAGGAAACAAGCCCTCATCAGACATTGAATCACCTGGCATCTTGATCTTGGATTTCCCAGCCTCCAGAACTGTAAGAAACAAATGTTTGTTGTTTAAGGCACCTAGTCTCTGGTATTTATTGTAGCAACCCAAACTAAGGTACATGAACTCTACGTTTTCAATAGAAAGAACTGTGAAATCTGTATTAGTAGACTCTCAGATGTGAGGGCATTTGGAGACGTTGGTGAGAAAAGCATTGAGTGGGTGTGATGGTGATGGCTTTCCAACTGTGTGCTGAAAACAAATCTTGTCACAGCCAAACCCTTAAAACTCCCCCTCACATTCACTTGATGCTCCAGGATAAAGATGTGTTTGCCACAGCATCTCTGAAAAATTTAACTCTTTCTTAATTCATTTATAACCTGGGATCTGATTTCTTTGAAGTAAAAACAAATTAACACAAACTGCCATTAAATAAGTTTCACTTGTGTGTTAAGTACTGTGCTATGTGCCTTAAATACATTATGCCCAGTGTCATACAAGATGGATCTCATGAGCTCCCTTTACAGATGATGAGTCTGAGAAGCTCAGAAATTGCCTAACAGGTCAGTTAAATAAGTAAGTCAACAACAGGTAACTTAACAGGTAAGTTAAGGACAGAGATTGCTTCCCCTTGCCTTTCAACAGAGCCAGGTGATCTCCACAGATTCCTCTTCTACTCTGATCCTACTCCACTTTACAACCCCATCCTCTTACTATAATACATCTAAATGAGGTTTGGAAATAATGCCAAACCTCAGAGAGGCTGTACTGCCCCTGCTCTGACAGTGGAGATGGTTTGCTCACTTCCCATTGTTAGAGCCTCAATAATAAAGAAGAATTGGAGAAGGTCAAGGTGAGACTTGTTTTTAGTTTTGCTTTTTACTTAACCTATAGTCTACATTTTCAATAAGAAAAATAGTGAAATCCACATTACTAGACTCTCAAACTCAACAGGGCATTTGGGGACCCTGGTGAGATAAGCATTTGAGTGGGTTTAAGGAGATGTTTGAGCAAAGGAAAATTTGGAGATTGAATCTTGACACTTCTTAATCAGAATAATATTCAAATCCAAAAAGTGGAGCAAAAATAAGTACTAACTATGGGATAGAGTGGGAGAAGGAAACAATAAGATTAAAAAGATTTTAGAAATACTAAGTAAGATAGAAGGAATGTAGGAGGTGATGAGGGTGATAGTGTGGTTGGCAGGGGTGGAGTTTTGGCATAATTTTAAGTGTATACCTAATAAGATTTAAACATGAGCTGTCAGAGGAATAGTTTCTAGGTTAAAACAAGGTATAGACAGAGACTTAAAAGATCAGAGATTTGTCACTGTTTCTTAACTTCTATAAAATATTACGTAATTATGTTGACTCTTTCAGCAATAAAAAGTGACCTATCCTTCATATTAACATGGAAGTTAAATCTTGTCCATGATTGTTCGACAATCTTGTAACATTGAAATATCACCCAAAAGGAATTAGGCTTTATGTTTTGGGTAAGACTATTGATTGAGTTGGCGTGTATATGAAATTTGTGTAAAAATAGTCTTCCGAATCCAGTATCTTTTTCCTATTATAGTGACAAACTAAACACTCATCTTAACCCTAGTCAGAGTGGCACATTTATACTCAAAGGCTGTAGTGGGTCATGATGGGAAAAAAAAAAATATGAGGAGTCTATAAATTGTGATCTGTAAGTAAAAAATGCAGTATTTCTGTTTTCCAGGACTCAGCTATGAAGCGACATTTAAGAGAAAATATCATTACTATTCACCCTATCTTTTACAGACATCATTATTATTGTAATTGTATGTTAAAAACTATGCATTTTTGGCAACAACTGCTCTGGCCATTTGCTATAGAACAATACATAGGTAGGTAAGTAGATGATCAATATCTAGATAGAGAATATTGATAGATGTGGGCAAACATATGCATGTGTCTTTAAGTATCTCAGTGTGATGCATGTATACTCTATCATTTTTTTCAAATTTTGGTTAACTGAAATATTTCTAGACTTCAGAATTTTTAAATACCTATTCCCAGGCTCATATATGACTATTTGTGATCTTTGGGGCAGGTGGTATTAAAACATCTTAAAGTTACAAAATTAATCTGTGTTGCTACAATCAGAGAAAAAATAACCCTTTTCCAAAAGCCCCACGAAAACTATTACCTTTGCCTCCTGTCTCCCCAACAGACCATTCCCACCTTGAGGTAACTTTTGTTGTCTTCTCACCCCTCATGTGGTTATTAGCTCAGGTTTGGGAGCAGCTCATTTTTCTAGATGCATCTGATAGTTTTTAATGCTGTTTTTTTTTTTTGCCAGTGGGTGACAGAAATGTGTGCCAAGGTTTTTTGCCCACATAAAGTTCTAAAATTAAACATCAAGAGTTGTCTTTCCACTTCAGGAAGTCCTGTGAAAGCTTAGATTGTTTTGTCATCAGGTCAGTAGAATATCTGAGGAAATAGGTTCATCGGTTTTCTGTCTTCCTCCAATGACAATATAGAAGATGAGAAGACTAACCCTTCCAGTTAGAATCTGGGGAAGCTTCAAAAAGAGAAACATGTTAAACACTTTAATCTCATTCATCTTGACCTCTGTGGTTAGTAATACACTCAATGAGTCCAGAATAAGACATGTCTTTCTTACCATTACCAAGCAAGGTTTGCTGTTCTCATTGTTATATTTGCGGTTTATACATATTTTTTATATTTTAGATACAAGATGAAACATAAGGTACCACTTTATGCACTTTATGCTACATAGATTTTCCTTTCCTTTTTTTTTTTTCTTTTTTAAGATTTTACTTGTTTGAGGGGAGAAAGAGAGAAAGCCCGTGCACATGGGCAAGAGCATGGGGGGCGGGCAGGGAGAGGCAGAGGTAGAGGGAGAAACAGAGTTCTCACTGAGCAGGGAAGCCCAACTCCCAGGACCCTGAGATCATGACCTGAGCTGAAAGCAGAGCTTAACTGACTGAGCCATTTTGATGTCCCAGCTTTCTTTTTCTTATCATTGATTATTTTGTTGTTAGGCAATACACTTTAAAATCACTAAAAGCACAATAGAAAATCAGTAAACATTTTATTCTTACCCCTTTGCATAATTTTCTCTGTTTTTCCACAATGCCATACTGGGGCTTTTTGCCCATTTGGAGGCTCTCCTTTAATGAGCCCTGAAACATCTATTTGTGCAGAAGCTACAGTAAGATGCAGGTAAGTATTGTCCAAAGAACTTCACTCTCTACATGAAATACCTATAAGAAAGCCTAGAGAAGAGATGCCTGGGTGGCTCAGTGGTTTAGCTTCTGCCTTCACCTCAGATCATGGTCCTGGGATCCTGGGATCAGGTCCCGCATTGGGCTCCCCCGAGGGAGCCTGCTTCTCCCTCTGCCTGTGTGTCTGCCTCTCTCTATGTGTCTCTCATGAATAAATAAATAAAATCTTAAAAAAAAAAGAAAGCCAAAGAAGATCATAAACAATAAGTCAGATACTTGGAGAAGAACACACTGCACATAACCAACAGTTACTGAGTACAGCTAAGGAAGAAAGACAACTATAATTCCTGCCCTCCCAAGATCACAGCTATTACTCTTGACTTATGAGCAGGTCAACAACAAGGTGGCAGTTAGTATAAGTGAGGATTGAGGATGAGTTGGGGAAGAATCAGTGAGAAGAGGTCATACTTAAGAAAGTGATGTGTATAAAAATTTTTCCCAACCCGGGTGATAACTTGTTGTGCATTAATTATCATGAAACTCAACAGTTAGCAAACATTTTTTGTGAAGGGCACACTAGTAAATATTTTAGGCTTTGCCATCCAATAGTCTTTGTCACAACTATTCAACTCAGCAATGTTCCAATTAAGCTTCAGGAACAGGCATCAACTAGACTTGGCCTAAGGGCCATAGTTTGTTGACCCCTGATATAAATTATCACGGTTTCAAACTTGGATATGTGTTTAGAGAGTGATACAATTAATAGAG
Source organism: Vulpes lagopus (assembly GCF_018345385.1). Classification (NCBI taxonomy): domain Eukaryota; kingdom Metazoa; phylum Chordata; class Mammalia; order Carnivora; family Canidae; genus Vulpes; species Vulpes lagopus. The sequence continues at coordinate 88,282,165 of NC_054829.1, read as the reverse complement.
AAAGAAATAGAAAGAAATGTGGGTTTCATGGGAAAAAAAAAAGACTTTGGCATTAATAAATATTTGATTTAATATGACAAATATTTCCCAAACACTTACTGTGTAATATTAGGCATAAGGTATAAGTAAATGGATAAAATATGAGCTCTGCTCTCAAGGAACTCACCGTCTATCATACAATGGATAATCATGACATGGAATCACAGCTTTAGGGAAGTATTGTGTCCTGAAATAAGCAAGCCATATATGTGAGCTCAATAAAGTGCCTCATTCAAATCACAGTTTACAAATACACTCATGGTTCAGTGAGCTGGGCTGAGAAGGGCAAGCTGGAAAAGTTGCTAGTGCACAATGACAAAGGAAATAAGTTCTTTGGTTTTAAATACTGAGAAAGTGTTGTAGTCTGAAAAGTATGCCCCCTCTCAAAGATATCCACACCCTAATCCCTAGAGCCTATGGATTCTTGCATGGCAATGGAACTTTCTGATGTGATTAAATTAATGATCTTATGATGGTGAGATAATCCTGGTAGGCCCAATAAAATAACAAGGGTCCTTCTAAGAGGGACCTGGGGAGGTCATAACTAGAATAAGGTGCTGTGATGACAGAAACAGAAGTTGGGATGATTTGGCAGCCAAACTAGGAATGCTAGCAACCTCCAGAAGCTGAAAAGACAAGGAACAGATTCTCTCCCAGGGCCCTGAAGGAACTAGCCTTGCCAGTGCCTTGATTTTAGCCCTCTAAGTCTCATTTTAGAATTCTAAGTTCCTAAACTATAAGATAAATTTGTGTGGTTTTAAGTTAAATTTGTGAGAATTTCTTAACATAAAAACTATAGAAACTAATTAATACAAGAAGTAAAACCAACCTAAGTTATACTGTGATCAAATTTTATTTTTTCCCCCAAACTCCAGGAGAGAAATTTTATATTCCTAGCCCCTGGAATGCCAGAAGCAGAGTATATGCTCAATTCAAAAACAGAGAAACAATAAATGTCATAGTAGTATCATGATACTTCAGAAAGATAGGAGAGTTTAAAAACTAGAGGAATGTTCCTACAGGGAGAAAAAAAAAAAACTTAAATGCTATTGGGAACTATAAAAATAGCGATGTCTTAGCCACATGTTTACACCTGAAAGGTGAAGATGCAGAAGAATTATTATATAAATTTAAAGGTAAATTAATTATTGAGTCAAATTCCCCAATACACAGTCCTTTTCTCATATATTCTTTTGTTAGTTACAAGTGAGGGGGTCTAAACTTCAGTTTTTTAAATAAATAACTATGTTTTTCTTTGTCTATACTTCTGATCACTTCTGCTATTCCTCTTGTAACTGAACAGGGAAAAAATTCAGGAATCATTTAGGGGTTGATGTGAGAAGTCTGAACCTGATGATTCCTACAAGCCTTCAAGTTCATGTCCACATCCCTCAGCATTACTATGGCAAAGAAGGGGGCCTATCTCCCCTCTCCTAAAAACAAAAGCCTCTGGGGGCACCTGGTGGCTCACTTGGTTAAGTGTCTGCCTTTGGATCAGATCATGATCTCAGGGTCCTTGGATGGAGCCCCTTGGTGTGGGGAGGCTCCCTGCTCAGTGGAGAGTTTGCTTTTCCCTCTCCCTCTGCACCTCCCCTACTCCCACCACCTGGTTTGTGCTCTCTGTCACTTTCTCTCATAGATCATAAAATCTTTTTTTTTTAAAGCCCCATCAGACTGATCTTCTATGGCCACTTTGCTTCTTTAAACTTTTCTAATTTGAGAGGTAGTGGATATAAGATAAAGAATGAAGAAATGAACTCAAATATCAAATTCAATAGTTGCCTTTTTCTCAAACCCCACCAGCCACAAAGCATTGTTAGTGAGAGTCAATGGCTGCTGTAACAAACTCCCAAATCTTGGTGGCTTAGCATAGTTAACTGAATTTTGTGTTAACATATAAAAAAAATCCAAAATAAATGTTCCTAATCAGTGGTCAGTCTTCTGTGTGGTTAATCAGAGACCCAGGACTTCCCAGGGCCTTGTAGTCTTCCATGAGATCAATAGAAGAGAGAAAAGCATGCAGAACATTTACGTTAAGTCTGGAAGCAGTAGAGAGCACTTCCACCATAAGCCAGGAGTCAGAGCTCTTTCATATGGCTACATGCTTCTAACTGCAAGGAATTCTGGGGTACACAGGACAGCTATGTAACTGGGAGGTGGACAAAACAGATTTGATAAAGATAGAGGCTCTATATAGGCTGGCCTCTGGCTACTGCCACCAACTCATTTCCTGTTATTCTTTCCTTTGTTTAGTGTGTTCCAACCATTTTGGCCTTCTTGCTGATCTTCAAATATACCCAGCCAAAGTCCTGCCTCAGAGCCTTTGTATCTGAAAAGCTATCTAACTATTCACTAGATATGCACACAGTGTGCTCCCTAACTTCACTCTGCTCAAAACCACGTCTCAGGAGGATTTCCCTGACCACCTCCACCCATCTAAACAAGCATCCTGTCACTCCAGTCTCTTACTGGGTTTTCCCCCTTGAGGACATTCATCACTATCATCACTATCTGACATTATAACATATATTTGTTTATTCAATTTTTATCTGTTTCCTCCATGAGCGTGTAAGCTCCTAAAAAGTCAGAGACTTTGTCTGTTTTGTTCATTGCTGTATTTGGAGCATCTAGAACATTGCCCAATGCATAATAAAACACCAAGTATGCATTTTATTGAATGAACTGTTTCTTAAAAAGGACTTCAAATATGTAAACACTGCAGGGGCTCTATCTTCTACTGGCCCTTTCTGAGCACAGGCCAGGATACCCTGTTTCTTAAATATCTCTCATACATTCCACTTTCTCATCCCACTACCTGCTCTCCATCTTGAATTTAAGACTCATTTCAGGGATCTTCTCTTTTCTCAAAACGCCAGCTGTCCCGTGTTCCATAGTGCCTCCTGTGTAGCTCATGCCTGTATGGAAATCAACTGTTTATGCATCTGTCTCCCCACAGGACTGTGAATTTCTCCTGGCCTGGGCTGTGTATTATTCAACTGTGTGTCCTCATTGCTTAGTATAGTGTCTGGCATATGGTAGAATCAGCGAATATCTGCTTGTCAAGACTGTCCAATGATTTGGAAGACTTCTTGCTTCAGGAAAACTTACCTAAAGAAAAAGAGAATATCCACTCAAACTTCCCTAAGCAGTTTTAGTAAGAATTTGCCAAAACATTATTCCTCCCAACTCCTTCAGAACTGTAAGAACACAAACGAAATTATTCCTTGAATCGTGTATAATTATTGCAATGGTTATTAGAGCTGGATTATTTATTTTCTGTATTTTGGCTATTGTTGACAATACAGCTATAAACATCAGGGTTCATGTACCCCACATCCTATTTATGTCATTTTATAGAATTTAGAACATAATCTTATTCTAAATGATTATAGAGATTTTAGTATTTGTTAGTTTTTTACTTTGAATCATTTTGTTGTTCAATTCATGATCAGAGAAATCAGGCCTAATAGTAGCATCATTGCTATAAGGAAAAAAGATCCACTTCTAATATACTAATATACTATACCATTACTAATATACTATCTGATATAATTTCTCGAACTGTCTTATATAGCGAGATACAGAGAGATTCCTTATAGTAAATGAATAATTAGGGAGATAAGCCATCCTGGAAATTACATAAAGAAACAATAAACCATTCAGTGATTAGAAAATCAAATATTTTTCTAAAATAGAGAAGTCCTTTTAACATTTGTCTTTTTTTTTTTTTAAGATTTTGTTTATTCATGAGAGACACACAGAGAGAGAGAGAGAGGCAGAGACACAGGCAGGGGAGATACAGGCTCCATGCATGAAGCCGGATGTGGGACTCAATCAGGGCTCCAGGGTCACGTCCTGGGCTGAAGGCAGGTGCTAAACCACTGAGCCACCCAGGGATCCCCTGCATTTGTCTTTCATGTGTATAAAAAGATTCCAAAATTTCTGGTAACATTTAGAAGGATGTAATCTTATCAGACATATTTTCAATCTATAAAAAATAAAACTATTTATATATCTAGGCTTTATGGAACATACATATATATGTATATATTTTCTGTGATATATACATATATTCATATCTACACACATACAGTATATATAACACTGTATATATATATATAAAATAACTCTGGATATGTGTATAAACTCTCTTCATATTTACCGTGGTCAATAACCATGTCTCCTAGGAAAGGGAATCATGACTTTTAGAAGTTCTGTTCCACCATATTATTTGCACTTACAGACTGATTAGATGTTGGTTCTACATTTATCCATGCCAAAAGAGCAGGTTAAAGACATAGCAACCGAACTGGATGTGAAGCTATAAAATGGATTCTATTTAGATCCTCATCAAAAAATTAGTAATGTCTAAGCTACTACATCATGATGAATACCAGCCATAGAAAATTAAGGCAACTGGGTATTACAATGTTAAACTCATTAATCAATGAATATGAGTCTATAAATTCATAAGAGCCAAGTATAGCCTAAATTTCTCTGGGATCTTGAATAGGTATCAACCCAATTGCATTGTCACTAATGAGTATTGTAGTGACTTCAGGTTTCAGGAAATAAAGTGAGATACCTGTTACAATTCTACCTTTAGGTAAGGTATGCGGAAAGACAGGATATGAAGACCCATTTTGCCTTCGAGTTTCCAGGTTCCACTGCCGTTCTAGAAGAGCTGTTAGGTACATCAGATTTTCCATTCTGCACAAATCCAGAAGGCATCATTTATATAGAATACAAGTTATATTCCTTGAGTTGTGCAATTTCATTACTAGATCAACTTAAGATCCACAAACAATGTGATTATAACTCGAATTTATTCATTCGTTAATTCAGTCCTTGTTAACGACTGATGTAGTGGTGATGCTAAATACCAAGTGACTGTTTATTCTTGCAAGGGCTTCATATCCAATATAGAAAACAAAATCAGGGACTATATCTTATTTTGAATTTATTTGTTTTATTTTTCTTTTGTGATGCAATACTGCACATTTCCATCAGGAATCCTTGTGGTTCTATATTGAAAAATAATATTCCATCCAATATATTGTAGGTTAGAGCTGTCAAAAAGAAAGAGCAAGAGACCAGCTGGCTGACTGATTGGCTATTTTAGACAGGGTCTCCTGGGGCTCTAGTACCTGTCTGAGGCTAATACAGGCCAGGAGTTTAGCTTTGCAGTTTGCTAAAATCAATTCTCTCTGTTCACCCCAAGTGTGATCAAACTCTGGAGAAAGTATTTGGACTAAAAAAACTCAACAAGACATGGATAGGCAAACCAAAGTATGAATTTATTTGTGTAGGTTGATATATTTGGCAGGATATGTATCAATGATCAGAATAATGCACTAAGGAAACTGAGTTAGAGATGAAAAGGTTGTGAGCTCAACCTTAGGATAAGAGAAGTTAAGAAATTTTAAAAAGTATTCTATTGGGCTAAACTAGCTATTAGAATGATATTTTAAATAGCTTTTTAAAGATATAATTCACATAGTGTACAATTCACCCTTTTAAATTGTACAATATTTTTGGTATATTCACAGTGTTATGCAATCATCACTCCTATCTAATTTTAGAACATTTTCATCACCCCAAAAAGAAAACCCATACCCATTAGCAGTCACTCCCCATTTTCTCCTTTCCCCTGCTGTACATCCCTAGGAAACCACTAATCTGCTCTCCAACTCTATAGATTTGTGTATTCTGGATAGATTGGCTATCAGTGGGATCTTTTAATACGTGATTTTTGTGGCTGACTTCTTTCATTTTGCATGTTTTCAGAGCTTATCATGCTGTAGCCTGTATTAATATTTTTTTTATTTCCAAATAATATTCTATTTTATGGATATAGGTACTATAGTTGATGGGTATTTGGGTTGTTTCTCCTTTTAAGCTGATATGAATAATACTATTATAAACATCTGAATACAAGTCTTTGTGTGAACATGTATTTTAATTTCTCTTGGATATATACTGAGGATGTAATTGCCAGGTCATATGGTAACTCTATGTTTAACCTTTTGGGAACATGCCAAACTACTTTCCAACAGAGCTGCACCATCTTTAATTCCCTTTCACAACTATGAACATTCTGATCTCTCCACATACTTGCCAGGATTTGTTATATTCTGTTGTATGACAGTAGACATCTAAATGGATATGAGGTAGTATCTCATTGTGGTTTTAATTTGCATTTCCCTTATGGCTAATGATACTGAATGTCTTTTCTCTTTTTAAAAGATTTTGTTTATTTATTTATCAGAGAGACACACAAAGAAAGACAGAGACATAGGCAGAGGGAGAAACAGGCTCCCTTTGGGGAGCCCAATGTGGGACTTGATCCCAGGACCCTGGGGTGGCACCCTGAGTGGAAGCCAGATGCTCAACCACTGAGCCACCCAGGCATCCCTTGAACATCTTTTCATGTGCCTATTGACCATTTGTATTTCTTTGGAGAAATGTCTATTCAGATCTTTTTCCTGTTTTTTGAATGGAACATATAAAAGATTTTTATTGACAAGTAATATTACATGGTATGGATATACCACACTATATAGATCCATTCATCAGCTGATGAGTACCATTAAATAATTATGTTTTTATTAGAGAATGTTGGTGATCTCAGCAGATGGAGAAGGGGGAAAAATTGGACTAGAGAAACTAACTCAATTTAAGAGCCTGACTCAGAAAAAAAGTAATAGTGTTTGAAAGAATGGGCAAATTTTATTACATAGAGCTAACATCTTTAAGATAGGAAAAGGGTAGAGTAGACTTCAAAGTGAATGAGGCAGGGAAGTCAGTCTCCAGATAGTGGTTATATCTGAAGTCACATGCTAGTTGCATTCTCTTTTCAGGAGGTTCATCCAGTTTAGAGCTGAACTCCACCAAATTACCAGAAAAGGTTGTACCTAGGTACCATTAGCCCACTGCCATTGGAGAAAAATGAGCTAAGAAGGGTTAGGGTCTCAGACAAACACGTTGGAGTACCAGCAAATGAAGCTTTACTGAGGTAGCAAGCAGAATTAGGACCATATGAGCCAAGAGAATACAGTGGAGAACAGAGAGGAAAGATGGATCATCATCGCAGATATGGTGGCTTGTGGCCCATCTCAGTCATTCCATGTCAAATATGGAAATTCAATGAGATGATTTCCATAGGCCACCAGCTGCATGCTGTGAGTCTACTGCCTGCCTTGGTCAGAGCTGGGTTTGGGACTCAAAAGCTTGAGGACAGGTAGGGAAAATCCTGAGGTAACACAGAGCAAGAGAAAGGCAAGGACATCCAAACCTCTCCAGCCAAAATATATATCTGATACTAGCTTATCTGTCCGTCTATCTAACATCTGAGTTTTTTTGGGGTTTTGTTTTGTTTTTTTTTTCATTAGAAGAAAGTTCTAACTCCTCCTTTGGACACTTTCTTCCAGCATTAGAACAGATTTGTGAGCCTTTGATCTAATACCAAATGAAACGGTTCTTTTGTGATTAGGGGTCATATTGTATGAAAAAAAAATTCCTTTAAATACCAGAATCATCCCCAGCCTGCTAAAAAGACCCCATTATGAGAGCCCCCACCCCCACCCCTGGGGAATAGCAGGCTTTTGGCTCCCAGGTCAAATGCAAAATGGTGAAATGTAATGCCAGATGCATACTCTATGCATTGTTATTTCTGTATTTCTCCCACTACCTCTCCCCAATATTATGCATTTATATTGACATTAGCTAAATGTGTGTATGAACTTTTGGCACTCTAGGGCTTTCATTGCATCAGTTATACTCTAATCTCTTTTCCTGATGCTACACTCCAGTTAGATTAAGAGAATTGACTCTGGAGACCCATTGATATTTTGGTCAATGAAATTTTTATTTTTATTTTTTTAAGATTTTGTTTATGAGAGAGAGAGAGAAAACACAAACAGGGAGGAGAAGAAGAAGCAGGCTCCCCATAAGCAGGGAGCCTGACGCGGGGCTCTATCCCAGAAACCTGAGCAGAAAGTAGATACTTAACCAACTGAGTCACCCAGGAGCCCCTGGTCAAAGAAATTTTTAACAGAGACTTAGGATATTGGCAAATATTTTATTCAGCACTTAACTAATATTGTTTTTTTGTATCTACTGTATGTTAGGCACTGTGCCAGGTGCTAAACATAAACCAGCGAAAAAATTCCTATCCACAAAGAAATTACAGTCTAAGGGTGATGGTAAAGAGGCAAATGAGTAAATAAGCAATGAAATACCCAGTGATGAACAGATAGGTGCTTTATGAACACAAAGTAGAAATACTTAACTCAATCCCACAGACTCAAATAGCCTTTGCAGAGGAAATGGCTTTACCTGAGACTTGAAAGTTAAACAGGTATGAGCCAAATGAAGTGATGAGGGGGTAGATATGGAGTGGTAAATCATGCCAGAGGGAACAACTTGCAAGAAAGCACTCAATACATTTAAGGTATATGAAGCACTCAATAGAATGTATCAAGCAGTCAATCAGATTCTCTTTCCTGGAAAGTTTGAATGCAATCTGCACAGAAAAAAAGAAAGGTTTAGGTAGTAGTATAAAGAGAGAAGCAGAAAAAAAAGTATCTAGAAGATTGTTCAGAAAAGAAGAAGCAACAGCAGATGGCTGCTTCTAAAGGAACAGTGTGACCAAGTCACCAGAGAATTTCTCACTGGACCATAAGTATCACAGTCCATCATGGGTCTGCTACTGTATCCTGAGAAATACATTAAGTTTTTCCATGCAGCTATTATAAGAGCCTATAAGAACTCTTCAGTTGTGGGAGACAAATACAATTTGAAAATGATTAACCAGTGTAAAATTCAGTGGCAGACCATAAATTCAAGGATGACTGAATGTAATGGTTTAAAATCATATCACCAGAAAAAGAACTGTTTCACTTTCACTCCATCTCCCAGCCCCGCTTTTCTTTCCTTTGTCTTCCTGTTTCCTTTACACAGCCTGTCTGCAAATGGTCCCTGTTAGCAGCTCCAGTTTTACACTTTACTAGCCAGGGGACCCCATCTTTCCCAAGAGTTCCAGCCATGGTTTGGGTCTTGCACCCATCCATGAACCAATCACTGTGGCCAGGGACAGGTGGTTCTCCTCTTGCTCTATCCTACATTATATTTTTCCCCCTGGGTCAGGGTCAGCTCCACCTAATCACATGGACTGAGGTATGTGGCTCTTCAATGGAAAACTGAGATGCAGTGGTTGGCAAGGGGAGAATGGAAGCTGAGAGGATGGAAGCAGCAGGTGTCTTCCCTAGACAGTTCTCAGGACACCCTTATTTCCCTTTAAACAAGTGTTCAGCAGTTGAGGGGAACTGAGCATGATTTCTGCTCCTTGTAGCCTTAAAAGTACCTAGCAAAAATCATCATTTGAAAAGTGGTCCTGTATGAAATATAGGTTCACATGTATGACAGGCAGTTTTTAAGTAGAAAGTGATGGTTATCTGCAAGTATAAATGGCTAAAATGCCCAAAGGTAAAAACCAAATGCTTCCACATTGCATACTCATGACAACAGTGTAGACACAACCCCGGTTTTCAGAACCTAAAGCCATGTAGGACTCCTTTGTCTTAGAGTTTAGCTAGAAACCTTTTGTTATGAAATGATTACTGTCTTCTCTCACTGTAATTAGAGTAATTGATTTAAAAATGCCTAGCACAACAGCTGGAGCATAATCAGTTCTTTAAAAAATTGTTTGCCTGGGATGCCTGGGTGGCTCAGCGGTTGAGTACCCGCCTTTGGCCCAGGGGTCGCAGGATCGGCTCCTGCATCCGGCTCCCTGCATGGAACCTGCTTCTCCCTCTGCCTGTGTGTGTCTCTGCCTCTCTCTCTCTCTCTCTCTCTCATGAGTAAATAAATAAAGTCTTTAAAAAAATAAAAATAAAAAATGGTTTGCCTTAAATTCCACAAATGTGAACAATCAATAGGCTAAGTTTGATAATAGACAATGGCATAACGCAGGGGCGCCTGGCTGGCTCAGTCGGAGAAAGTGCAATACTACCTCGATCTCAGGGTAGTGAGTTTGAGCTCCACATTGAGGGTAGAGATTGCTAAAAATAAATAAATAAACAAACAAACATTAAAAAAAGAAAATAGTATAATTCAAGGGCTTGGTCCTCATGGAACACTGAGTTCATTAAGGAGACAGAAAAAATACAAATTAGAGTACAGTATTTTATTAACTACAACAAAGACTGATACTTGATTCAGGCATATCCCAGAGGAGGAAGTAATTAAATATGAGAATGGGTGGTTTTGGCAAGTGTTCCTGGAGGCGGTGAAAGCTAAATCGAATTTTGAAAGGCAACTAGGAATTTGGTAAGTGGCTATGAAGAAAGGGCATTTCAGGGGGAGGGGAGGGGGGGAACAAATAAAAGCAAAGTCCTCGTGTTGTAGAACAATATACTAACATGTTCTAAAAACTATCACAGGAATAGAAAATGTGAGTTAGGGAGCAGCAAGAGATGATGCCAGTGATTTGAGTTTCTCTTTATCTGATTAATTGAATAAGACTAGTTTAAGAATATTCCAGATAGAGATAATCTAATCATTAAATAGGAAATTGATTATACAATGGAAAAGTAAGTATACAAAAAATGACGCTGCAGAAGGCTATTTTGTATCAGAAGAGAAGGGACAGGAAGAGGTGGTTGGGCAGGAAGGGAGGGAGGGATAGAGGAAGAGAGGAAAGAGGGAGGGGAGGAGGAAAATAAGTAGGAACCTGTCCTATATGGCTTGCTATGGTCTTCCAGAAAACCAAATGCACTCAGGTAACATCAAAACGGGCCTGAATGTGAATCTTCGGTGTTTCTATACTGATTCTCTGTGAAAGATGCAGCTAAGATCCCAGAAGAAGCTGACCTTCCTTCTCCCTTACTGACAGAACCTCAGTTTTGACTGGGGCACCAGGATGTCTAGCTTAAAAAAAAAATCTAGGCAAGTCCACTCCTCCTTGCTAGGTGCTCATTTTCAGAGCCTCCCTGGGTGACGTGGTGGTGACTGAATTCTGACCAAATACTTGAGACTAGGAGAGTGGGTTCTGGAAAATAATTTTTCTTGCATGAAAAAAAATTAGAGGTTTCTTTTTCCACAGGAATTCTTTTCTTCCTGTTGGAGAGGAGCACAGAAATCTTTTCCCTCTATCCTCCTAGCTTCTCCAGCTGAGGCCCTACAAATTAGACAGACAAAGATAAATTAAGGAGGGAAAAGGAAACAGAGTTGATTTACACACGCACCCTGCCTAGATGCAGTGGAAACTCAGTGGTGCATAACTCAAACCAGTGGGCTGATCTTAACAAAGAATGTTTGTAGAAAGGTACACGCTTTTAGGGACAGCAAACTGTGGGAAGGTAAATATATGAGGGGAACCTAATGAATGAAAGACAAGGGCTATTTTAGTAAGATCTGTTTGGAGATCGATCTTGGGATGGACTCTGTCTTCTTCATGGCCATAAAACTTCCCCAGGAAAGGGGGTTTATGGCCATCCTCATTTCTCAAAAGTTTGTTTTTTTGTCAGATAAGGAAAGCTCCAAGAAGGCTTTGTTCTGCATCTGTTGGTTCCCATTTGCCTCCAGCTCAAAATAATGCTTATTGCCAAAGCGGCATATTTTGCGGTGGCACATTCGGATCCCCTACATTGTTTTGAATGTAGTTTGTAATGATAGAATTTTTGTAGTGATGGCAGCCTTCTTGTAGCCACGCAGTGATAAGTCTGTTTAGAGGCCAGTACTGGGCTGAATGTGGGGATATAAAGGACATAGTAGTTATGGTCCCTGAGACCAAAAAGCCTATAACCGCGAGTGTCAAGACATGCCCACGTGCATTACCAGGGAACAATTACAAAGCAACTTACAGTATTCCTCAGTGCCAACTAACGTAGGAGTGATGGCAGCCCTCCAGGATCTACTGTTGGTAACTCCTCCTGCCAATGCTTCTTGCCAATCCAGCTAAGCTGAAGAAGTTTTTAGGAAAGATGTGACATTTAGAGAAGATTCCACTCTCAAATTCTTATCTTTTTCAAATACATTGCGGCCCCTGGTTAAGCACTACTAACAGCTTTCACTCAGATAGAAAATATACTATCAGATAAGCAGGGGCTAGACATCGGGACTCCGTCTTGGGAAAGGTACTTTTAGCTGTCAGACATCATGAAGGTGAGTTCATGATGATTTGGATTCCTGGTTTGTAAACTGGAGATGATGATCCATTCAACAGATATTTCCTGAGCACTTACTAAGTGTTGGAAACTATTTTAGGTGATAAGGATATAGAAACAAACTAGAGACAAAGTCCCTGCCCTCATAGGTAATAGATATCAATAAACTCTATCAAGATGCAGTAGTAAGCCCCGTGGAAAAACATAAAGCTGGCAGGGTGAGAAGGAAAAAAGAAAAGCGGATAAGCGGGGTGGGAGCTGAATTTTTACATAGAACGGTCTAGAACACCTCTTTGACAAGAGGCTTTCATTTCCTTCTCTGTGTGTGTTTGCACGCGTGCGTCTGTGTAGGGGGAGGGAGGCACATGCATGCTCAGGCCTGCTTTTCTGGGGGCTTAGGGGTGGAAGTCAAATGACTGAAAATATGTAAGAAGTGCTTGGTAAATAATCGGGCGATATAAAGCATAAGATGTTATTATCGTTGTTCTTATTGCAGGGGAGTCTGAACTCCTTAGTTTGACATTTAAGATCGTGAGCAACGTAACCTTCCAACCTACCTTTCCAGTTTTATATCCACTCTCCTGTATAAACCTAACTTCCCAATTTATCTAATTCACTTGGTGATGAATCACGTACCATCTCCTGTTGCTTCTCCAATCATTTCTTCTGTTGAAATCCTTTATTATTCCATTTTTCGTAAATTCTGTGTGCCAACGAAATGATAAACTTCTCTATAGCAGAATGTTTCTATAAATGCCTTGAGCATAAAAGATGTTCAATAATTTGTATTGATTTCATTTGACATGCTGGTTTAATGTTTCTCATCACTTTGAAAACCATCACTCGGTTTGGAATTTGATGTTATATTCTTTTTGCATGAGTTTTGACTTGCATTATTTATCCTGGAACAGTGTACTCTTTGAGAAGCAGAATTTTGAAACATTCTGATAGCTAAAGGCGGCCTTTAATGGTGGTTAGGACTTCCCCTAAGGTTTATCTTAGTGTCATTCAGACCAACAGGCAGCCTCTAATCCCTTATGTCCTTTTCACGACCATATTCTTACAGATCTTCATGGCCTTTTGATGTTCTTGGGGTGTTTCTTGCCACTGCACATTTGTTATAGTCTCTTGCATGACTTTCAAGTGAATTTTTCCATTGAAAGACCGTCCCAGCAGTCAGAAATCAAGCAGAAGAGAGGGATGAGTAAGGTATAGTATAAGTACTATAGGATAAGTACTAAGTGAGGTTTAGGGAGGCATAATAATGATCCTCCAAAAATATCTCTACATCTTAATCCCTGGGACCTATGAATATGTTACCAGACATGACAAAAGGGTCTTTGTAGATGTGTAAATTAAGGATCTTGAGATGGGAGAGATTATTCTGAATTATCTGGGTTGACCCAAAGTAATCACAATGATGTTTATTAAAGGGCTGCAGGAGGGACGCCTGGGTGGCCCAGTCGTTGAGCGTCTGCCTTGGGCTCAGGCTGTAACCGGGGTCCCTGGACCAATTCCCCTATCGGGCTCCCCACAGGGAGCTTGCTTCTCTATCTGCCTATGTCTCTGCCTCTCTTTCTGCTTCTCTCATGAATAAATAAGTAAAATCTTTAAAGGGGTGCAGGAATATTGGAATAAAAGGAGATAAGGCAATAGAAATCTGATCTGAGTGATGTAGTCACAAGCCAAGGAATGTAGCCTGTCACTAGAAGCTAGGTAGGAACAATAAGGAAGGAAAAGATTATCCCCTCAGAGCCTCCAAAAGGAATGCATAGCCCTGCTGATCCTTTGATTTTAGCCCTATAAGACTTATTTTCAGGCTTTAGACTTCCAGAACTGTAAGATAATACATTCGTGTTGTATTAAGCCACTACATTTGTAGTAATTTGTTACAGTGGCAGCAGGAACTAATACAGTAGTTTAGTAAAAACAACCCCTGAAATAGAAACCTGTCACAGTCTAGCCCCTACTGCCTGCATATTAATTGTTAGTCTCAAGAAAAATCACTCCACCTCAGTTCTTCTTTCCTGTAACATGGAATTATTGCTGCCTTACAGTGTTGTTATGAAGACAGAGAAAATCATTTATGTGAGCACTTTGTAAAGTGTTTCATTCTACACAAACTTTAGGCGTAAAACTTCGCCCGAGCTTTTCTTAATGAAGGTGAGAACTAGAAGAAAGACATCTGAGGTTGGTGCACCGATGCCTTAAATGAAGAAAAAAAACAAAAACATAACCACCGTAAAAACGTAACTGCCCTTGTTGTTTTGAAAGGGGCTGACCACAGGGAGGGCCACCCAGCACATGTGTGATAACCTTCTCTCCATCAGCCAAAGTGAACATGATGAATTGATTACTGCATTGTTTGACCCAGAGCTAAGACACAGCCTTAGTGTCCTTCTTAACCCAACTTCAGAAAGTTGCCTCAATCAACTAGAGCTGGCATGAAATAGTTTACTTCAAAACCCTGGCCTACTAGTTTAGAAAGTTTGGTCCTTTGGCCAGCAGCATGGACAAAACCATGAGCCCTTTAGGAATGCAGATCCCCAGGCCCACACCAGACCTACTGAATCAGAACCAATCATTTCAACAAGATCCTTGGGTGAGTCCTTGTGCACCGGTTGAGAGGACATACTCTGGAGTGGTTTGCATCCCACTGGTGCAGGTTACTGCGGTGTGACCTCAAGCACACCTCCGGTTGTCTAAATCATGGAAACCTGTTTTCTTGCCAGAACAGTGGAGAACAATACCCACCTCACCGAGTTGTGGGAATCAGAGAAGGCACACAGGAAGCATTTTTTGCACAGCGCCTGCCAACAATACTCACTTAATAATAGTTCTTTGCACTGTACCGTTTGCACCCTCCGCGGTCAGCCGCTCACCGTACTACATGTCCACTTAGCATCACTGAAGCCGCTCGGCAGGGACGCTTTTCAAAGCCATCCACGCCCACGGATGGGGGCGGGGGAGTGGGGAAAGACAGGAACACTGTCCGCAGCGCCAGCTCCAAATGCGCAGGATTCCGTACGTTTTGCAACACATACTAAACGTCGGCGGTGGTGGCGGTGGTGGCGGTGGGGCGGGGGGGGGGGGGGGTCCTTGCTTTCAGATCTGCACCGCGCGTGGCTCCATCAGAACCCGCCTGCTGGAGTCTGGACACAGACATGGAGGCCGGTGACCTGCGGGAGGAGCAAGGGCCGGACCGCCTGCTGAGCGCCCTCCGCCCCTCTCCTGCACCTCCGGCTCCTTCCTAACTTCCCGGTCGCCCTGCAGAGCAGCCCTCGCCCCCCTGCCCGCACCCGCTACCACCGGCCCGGGCCCGGGGGCGCAGCCTGCCCCGCGGCGAACCCTTCCCGGGACCTGGCAGGCTGGGCCGGGGCGCGGCGGGGGCGGAGCTCGGCGTCCCGCCGCCCTCGCCGCCGCCGCCCCCGCCGCGAAGCCGCAGCGCCCCCGCCGCCCGGCCGGGTGGGCGCCCCGGGCCTGACGGAGGCGCGGTCGGGCGCGTGCACTCGCGCCTCCCGCTGGCTCGGCGCCCGGCGGCGGCTGCGGCCCCGGCCCCGCGGTGGGGGCGGCCCCGCGGCCCCGCGGCCCCGCGGCCCCGCCCGCTGCTGCGCGCCGCCTCTGCTCCCTGCACAGTGATTCCAGCTCCTGCGAGCGCCCGGCTCGCTCCCGGAACGGGTCTAAACGGGACCGCGCCCCGGAGCCCGCCGGGGCCACCCGCGAGGCGCCGAGAGCCGTGCTTGGGATATGCGACGGGGAATCCCCGCCGCAGCGCAGGCAGCGGCCCCGCGGCGCCGGGCAGAGCCGGGGAGAGCCGGGCAGAGCCGGGCAGAGCCGGGGAGAGCAGGTAGGCGAGCGGCGGCCGGGGGGGGGGGGGACCGCCCCCCGCGCCCCTGCCCCGCGTCCCGCCCGCGCCGCCGCAGCTCTGCGGGGTGCCCGGGACTGCCGCGGGTGGACTGGGCCCCAGCTTGTGCCCGGTGACCCCTTGCCTGTTGCTCTCGTCCCCATCCCATCCTGCGCCCCAGGAGGGGCCAGTCTTTCTCGCAGGTGATGAATTTCTCTGCAAGGTCATTGCTCCCTGAGACTCTGGCTTCGAAGGTAAAGGGAAGAGGTGCCTGGTGTCCTCGTTCTCGGGCGGGGGTAAAATCAATCGGGTCTGCACACTGTGCAGTCCACGGAGGTGTGTGTGTGCGCGCGCGTGGTAATACTATACTTGCATTTTTCTCGTTTTCCCATGCTTATTCTCTTTAGAGTCGAAACACTATAGTTGTGTGTGTATATGCATTAATACACGCACACATGTACATATATATATTGTTTTTTTTCTTGAAATAGGTGGAGAGAGAAGGAGGGCCGGCAGAGGTTGATAAAGGGAAAGCATTGTAGGGACCTGTTCAGTATCTAGAGGTGAACTTTGGAACCACATTAAATCAAGGTAGAGACTAAGGGCTATAAATGGTTCTTGGGAGATGGATTTTAGAAAACATCTGAAGAACAGTGCCGGCTAATACACACAACAGATTTTCATCCTATCCAGGCAGATCTAAAGGGTTATACGCAAAATTTCAGACGCAACAATGGACAATGAAAGGGGGGGTTGCAGGGGAAGGGAGGTACTTGGACACTGGGAAGTGAATTTTGGGTGGTGGGAAGGCGGCAAACCACTGTCGGATTTAAAGGGCCTCCAGAAAAAGCACTGGGAGAGATCTCTGCTTGGGGTGTAGGCAGTTCAAGGTTAAGATGATGTGAATGCCCAGAAAGCAGCAGAGGCTGTGGGGGAAAAGGCAAGGGAGGAGGAAGGGAGAAAGCAGCTCAGAGTCACCAAGGAGCAACTGCCTTTCATTAAGGTATCTCCTTCCTGTTAAAGCAATACCTGGGTATGACCCACCTGAATATTTTTCACGACACGTTTGTTAAAGAACCATGTTTTCATTTTATTTTTGCGAGGAATCTGGGTCATGATGGGACTGAAAGAAACTGAAGTGTTTACAACACCAGCAAGATTTGGAGAGAGAGTTGATTAAGGCTTAGCTTCATGAAATATTTACACATCTCTTGCGTGGGCTTTTGTTTGCTCTTGTTGGCACTGCTGCATATTTTACTTCGATAATGCTTTGAGTGTACTTCTCTCGAATGTGCTTATTTTCTAGTTATAAACTATTCTTTCTTTTCCATTGTGTTCACCATTGGCCTGCCCTAAGTCTGGGTATAAAGACACATGAGTCACAGCATAAAGAAGAAAATCTGCTCTGTCTCGCTATCTGTGAACGACAGTTTTATTAGAGAATGTTTTTTAAATAGAATCACAAAGGGCACTTTCCAAGTTTTTATGTGTTGGTGAGGGGCAGGGGAGGAAATCGGTTGTTGATTCATAAACAGAAAAAAAAGGTAGTAATAGCCCCTGCGAGTCTAGATGTTATATCACTGGGATTTATTTTGGAAACAGAGCAGAGGAAGTCATGGAAATCCGTGCAGAGTATGTTGTGTGGTAGTGAAGCTTCACCTCGTCACTAACTGGACTTTTATGGAAATGATGAGGACAAAATCATAAGCGCTGAGCTTGGTATGGGAGGTCGAGTCCTGAAGCATGACCTGAATCAGATCAATCTCAGTTGGAGGTCCGGGTGGGGTCCAACAAGGTGTTTTGAAATTTGAGTGTTTTTTTAATCGCCTCAGTACACTTGCCTTAATTATTTGACCCTGCGAAATTTTCTTGATTGTGCCTCAAATATATGTAAAGGAATATATTAGATACAGCTCTCCTTCACTAGAAGAATTTTCAGTCAGAAACTCTACAGCTTATGGGGAAGCATTAAGATAGCAGTCACAGAATCCAAAATCCTAAAAGACTGGCCTCAGAGATTCAAGACACACAATTCCAGCCCTAGCTCACACCTGAGTTTCTTCAGTGGTAACAGTTTCTGCCCTCGATGTATTCATTCATTGATTCATTCATGCATTCAATATTTGTCTACCCGGAACTCACCATGGCCCTAGACTGTGGAATAGAAGAGTGAGTGAGACACAGCCTCTGCGGGCCAAACTTGGGAGTCAGGAAGTACCAGCTGGTTAAGTGCTGTGACAGGGCCTGCACAGGGAGCTGGGAATCCAGGTTGTGGAGGTAGAGAGGACAAGGAGGTGCCCAGAGACCTGGAGGACCAGAGGAACTCGTCTGGTAAAGAGAAGAGAGAGGAGCCGTCCTGGTACAAGGACCAAGGAATGAAGAGGCCCAGGAATAACAAGTAGCTCTAGGTGGGTGAAACACTGTGAGTAGACAAAGATGGAAAGAGGAGGTTGAAAGGAAGCGAATCTAGCCTCGAACTGAAATCCCATAGAGCCGCTAACTCCTCTGGTCCGGAAACTGGTTCCCTGGGTAAATAGGGACGTCATTTATATGGAGGCACTATGTTGTTCGTGTCACCCAACTTTATAATCTTCAAATGTCTAGAAACTCTATTTATGAACCTGTAATAACCTGATTAAAACGGAGACATGCCCTTGAGAAAGTCATAATTCTCTGTGCCTCAATTTCTTCATCCACAAAATGTCTACTACCTACTTTGCGTATGGTGAAAATGAAAGGGAATGAGCAAATGGGAGTTTTATAGAAGCGCAGATAATCTTATTTGTATGGTAACAGTGCTCAGGGCAAAAAGACAGAAAAGACTGTCTATGTAAGGATTTAACTGTCCCAGATGACTCCAAGAGGCACAGGTATGATGGTCTGAAAAACAGAATGAAAAAAAAAAAAAGTACTCAGAAACACGTGCTAAAGAGAACCAAAAGGTCTCATACAATTTTTACATTATGTTTTAAGTGAGAGAAATATGTACAGTAGTCCCATAGTAATCAGTAAATGCCCCTCTAGAATGGTCACAACCCATTGTGAAGTCAGTTTACTGGGTCCGATGGCATTTTTATTTTTATTTTTTTTAAAAATAAAATAGAGTAAAACAGAATAAAAGGATAAGTAAGTATAGTTCATGGAACTTTTTAATCAAATATATATTCGTAGGTATATATACACATAGGACTATGATGTAGAATGTATATCTTACTATGCATCATGTTCCAAAAAGTCCAGAAGCTACTGTTTTAAGTGACAAAGAAGAGATGCTTCCAGTTTGCAAGATCCCAAGAGGCAGTTGGGGAGATCTGATACATAAGCATTTACACAGTATTCTGAATAGCCAAGCTGCCCTGAGAACGGCAAGACATCATGACTTGCCATTGATTCACAGCAGTGTAGTCATGTGAGGAGACCTTGCAGACTGCATTAATCTGGAAAGGCTTCAAGGAGGAGGTGGAAGGTGAGCTAGTCTAAGAAAGATGAATGGATCTGGATGGGCAGTGAGAAAGGGACAATGTTATAGAGGGAGGAAGCAAAGAATGAGGTGGGTAATGTGAGATTTTTTTTAAGAATCATTTAGGAAAGAAAAAAAATGAACATTGAGTTGGGGGAGAGAATTGTAGCAGAATTTCTGTTTAGACTAAAATCCCACTCGCAAGTTGCTATTTATTTTATACCTAAGATTTCTTTTCCTAATACTACTGGTTTCTTAAACTCTAGGCAAAATGGCCATAACATCATAAATCTGTCATTTCCTGCCTTTACGAAAGTCTCTTTTGCAACAATTTACTGGCTAGGCCTTGTTTCGATCGAATTTAATAAACAATTGAAATCACATGATACACCACATTGTAGTATGAGCATTTGATTTCTCAGAACACAAGGACAATCACTGGCACAGAGGGACAGGGGTGATCAAGTGACTGTCACAAGTCCAGCAAACCTTTCTCTTCTCTAAGTCTCCTTTCCTGTGTGCCTCATGGGTAGAAAGCCCCATGCTTTCTGGAAACCCGCAGCTTCATGAAGATGAAACAGACCACTTGGTGCTCACAACCCCAAAAGGAAGGCCAGAACCTGCCAGATTTTATTCTTCAGTTGCTCTATGACTTGTTCATCACTTTGGTTAAATATTTAAATAGGTTTGTATTCATTTTGAGACATTAACCTCTGTGTGTTTTGCTGCATCCTGATGGCTATCTTGAGGAGATAAAATCCAATGAGAAAGTCTTCACTTGTATTTTTTAAAATGTTTGGTGAGCTTCTTTCAGCTCTTGCTCTTTCCCACGGAATGAAACAGTGATCTGTTCTGTTTTATTTGAATAAAATTATACCTTTAACCAGAAGAACAGCATCAGTTGAAATACTCAGGTGCCTTGAGATGATTTGGAGTTCGGTCCAATATGGAGATCCACTTTTTTAGAAAGATGTCTTGGATTCTTTTCATCTCCTTCTTGCCACATCAGAATGTTCAGATTAGTGATCACCTCTGTACCTGTGTTTTTTTTTTTTTTTTTTTTTTTTTTGCCCGAGACTCAAGTCTGGAATAGTAAAAACATTTAGAGGCTGCATTTGAATTGAAAAGACATTATTGAATTTCATGGGGGGGTGGATGTAAATGCACTTACAATTTAGATTACTTACTGTCTTGAATGCCAGTAAGAAAAATGTTCACAGCTTTTTATCTGGGCTTATTGGAGTTGGCAACACAATAACAGATTTCTAATTTTTCATGTCTGTAATTAGCTTGTCGGTTTTATTTTAAAGCTAGCAGCATAATTGGGGGGCTGAATTATTATTACTAGGCAGTAATAACTTACCCTTAACTGGAAGGTTAAATATGACCCATTGAATCTGAATCTGAATCTGGAGGCAGGGCTTAGAAACCTATTATTTTGTGATGGTCCTAAAGTGATTTCAGTAGTCAGGTTTGAACACCACTGCTTGGTCCTGCATTTAATACATACCGGGAAATAAAAAGATTCCAGGTGAGTCCCAAACGAGTGAGTAGCTGGTCCTAATCATTGTTGGAGCTGGGGCTAAAATCTAGATCTCTGCTCTCTAATTCTTTACTGATTCTCTGCTAGGGGGAGAAGGAATAGAATAGGGTCTGAAGAGAGGATTTGAATGGCTCCAGAGTGGTGGGGGGAAGGGAATTTAATTATTCCTGCAGCCCTTCCTCCCAAATTGAGTGTCAATGCAGTGAGCCTTTCTAAGTGACAGTGCAGTGATCTCTGTCCCAGGGGACTGATGTGGCAGAAAAATTGTGGGCACCAGCTGTGTGATCTGAGGCACGGTGCTTTCTTGGCCTTACACACCAGATTCAATTTAAAAATGTTAATTCTTGTGTCTTAAACCCAATGGATACCCAAGCCAGCCCTGGGAAGATTGCTTTAGTCAATAGTCACAGCTTGTGATACTTGCCGAAGAACCAAGCAAACCCTGAAAAAAACTCAAGGCTAGAGAGTAAAAAGTCCCAAAGTCACAGGCACCTCCAGGGACCTTGGAGCTCTGGCTAATTCAGTAACAGCTGGACAGAGAGCTCCAGAGCTCCTTTAAAAAAATCACATTTGCATCTACTAATTTTCTGGAGAAAAGGAGTTGCAGAGGATCCTTTTTTAAGCCTGAATTGCAAATGGTCCAGCAAAGTGGGAGATCTGGTTTAGGGGGGACAATCAAGATGTTTTATGGGAATAGACTCTTGGTGGTTTTTTTAGGATCTTGATTCCTAAATAACCTAAAATTAAAACAACCATATTATGTCTATGGGAGACTCTTCTCTTTCTTTATAATGTACAACTTTGGGTAAATTAAACGCTTGAGGGAGTTAAGCATTTGTGTTCCCTATATTCTCAGTCATCAGAGCATCTTTTTTGCTTCAATTCCTGTTGACAGTTTATCTAAAATGTGATAGTCTGTGCCTATGCATCTGCCTTAATAAGTACAATATGGCAGATATCATCAGGATTCAGAATTTTGCATCAGCTCCAGATTTTTATTCTGAATTATGGCTGTGTAGGACAGGGGCGCTGAATACAAGCTAGAAATTTTTAATTGTTTTTCTTCTTTTTTACTGTGATATGAATTTGCTTTCTCCTGATACACTTTTTAAAATCTGTTGTTCAAAAATGCAAAAGATATTTGATTCATCGTGGATTCCACTTCATTGGACTTTGGCATTGCCTTTGCCATTACATCATTTTGGAAGGCTCGGTCCCTCATCCTAAATTAGCTTCTCAAGCCCCTCAAAATAATGATTTAAAGATCAGTTATTTCAGAAAACCCTCCATGATTCTTATGCCCTGTCCCTAACTATTTTCTTCTACATAGCATGAATTTTTAATTTATACTTAGTTACTTTGTTTCCTAAGCATGGCTTTCTTTGAATCCTACAAATTATTTCTCCTTAAAAAATTCAGGTAAAAATGAAGCAACTAGAATTTTAATGCTAATAAGAATTTTAATCAGCTCAAAGGTTAATAAATGGATGTACATTTCCCCTTGCATCCTTGAATGAGTAAAAATTGCTTATGACAAATGGGTGTGGAGATTTGGTCTTGTTTTCATGTTGAGCATGTTCTGAAAGCTGTCAGAGAACAGAAATCTGTCTATGTCAGGGTCAGGGGCTGAGCTCTCATTAAGTGAATGGAAATGCCTATGCAATCTCCTTTCATGTGGGGATGATTTCATGTCTATACATATAGATTCTCAGAGCAGAAGAATCCTTGGCGGCAAGCATCTGAGACACCTGGTGCACTTCACTTGACCTGTCCCGACCTCAGGTTCGAAGATGTATGCACCAGATTAAAAATTAAAAACTGGCAGTTTCTGGGTCCAGCAGGAAGATCATGTTTTATTTGGCTTGCAGGTATTTCTTTTTTAAGTAAGCCAATATTTAAAAATCAAGAGATCTATTATACAAAATGAAACACTGATGGTTATTCTCTGGGTAGGAGCTAAATAACAGTATGTGCTGTCTCTTTATTTCACGCTAGCCCCCACTACTCCCTACTGTTTCTCTGACACTGAGGCTTCATATAAGTCGCTTGTACTCAACAACTGTGTTTAATAGGAATCGAGTCTGGGAAGTTTGGACTAGGTGTTTTCTAAGTATCATCGAGTCCTCATGAAATTGACACGACTCTACAAAGTAGAGAGATCGTCGTATGAAGGTAGCGAACTCCCAGTAAACCCTAATGAGAGTCTATAAAGTTTTCATCATGAAAATACGTAGATTCTGTGAAAAGTTAATGAGTACAAACTGAGTTGACTTTGTCTCTTAGTAAGAGAATAGTGAATTGTTTGCTTGCTTGTTTGTTTTTCACTATTCCACATTTGGCAACAAGCAAACAAAATAAACCATCTAAACAACAATGTATTTACTCTTTAACTTAACCAATAACTACAGTTTTACATCAGATGGCTTTAGGTATTTCCAAATGCCCCATATCTTTATGTTATGTACAAGTCTTTAGATATCTACCAGATTCACATAGCCTCCCGGAAGCCCAAAGCCTATCTCAGTCCTTCAAGTCGTGGTGCACTCTGTTGAGAACAAACTGTCAGAAGGAGTATGAACTCCTATCCCAGTTTGTGGCTCTGTCTGTACAGCCGAGAAATGCTCATCGGACCATGGCAGTGGCCGTGCTGTCCACCCATCGCTCAGATCCCAGCCCAGTCTGGCCACTGGCTCCTGTGGGACTGGTCCGTTCCTATGGCCAGCAGTGAGCTGACGGGTGGAGTTGATCTATTCATTTTGGAAATAAAGACAGATGCCCTTTGGAGATACTAAGAGGAAACACTCGGCAGATCTCAAAAGGAGAGAAAGCTCTTCACTAATAGCTCTCTGAAATCTCATTCTTCCTCAACTACTGCTGCTCCTTTCCTACCTCGGGCACACTTCGGTGCATACCACCCCCACATCGTGCCTCCTACCTCGCTTCTAAAAACATCCTCACTTCAAATTATTAATCCCAGAGCACCGGCACTTTGGCAGCTTCGCTCCAAGGAGACAGTGCTGGGAATAGCAGCGTAGAAGCCAACAGAGGACACAGTGCTACCTCGACTCTATGCTTTCCTCGGGCAGAGTGCGTGTCCTTGTAGGCTGATGTCCAAGTCTGTAAGTATTAGGCCTCATATCACCTCAAATCTATTGATACTATATAAAATACCATAGGTGTTACAATCCTTTAGGGTTAAAGATAATTTTTCTTAGCGATTTTTAAATAACGTAAATTTAGTCACACCAGAACGTCCATGCTCTTAGGAAGAACTCTCCTCCTATTTCCCCTGGTGGTTATTTCAATGTTTAAAATTGTAATGATGAGTTTTTAAAGATCATCCCTCTGGGGTTTGTGGCTTTTGAGTAGTGAGTCTAACTCTCGGGGAGGGATGATAAAAGTTAATAATGTGAACTTGATGGATTGGGGCTGTTTCAGTTACTTCTGCTTTGCAAATGAAATAAAAGCATTCCTCAAATTGGAAATAGGAATTTATTTAGGAGATGAAGTATAGGAGCACCTGGGTGGCTCAGTCAGTTAAGCAGCTGCCTTGGGCTCAGGTCATGATCCCAGGGTCTTGGGATGCAGCTCTGCATCAGGCTCCCTGCTCAGCGGGGAGTCTGCTTCTCCCTCTCCCTCTGCCCCTCTCGCCCCCCTCCCTGGCCCACCACTTGTGAGTGTGTGCTTTCTCTCTCTCTCAAATAAGTAAAATCTTTTTTTTTTTTTTTTTTTTTTTTAAAGAAAAGAGATGAAGTATAGGGGCTGGCCGAAGCTCTGATTTAAGGAAGATGGTGCTTGGATCACTTAATACATTTGTATCAAGTACTTGATGTATATGTTAGGCCTTGCACTATGTGCTCGGCCTTCAAAAATGAATAAAACATACTCTGAACTGTCAAATAATTCCCAGACTTCTGGCCTACAGAAACATTTTAATAAATATGGCTCAGCAGAGTTAGAGTGGGCTCTTTTCCTGGTGAGGATCCTTGGGAATTCCCTTGGCAGCCTAACAACCAGGATTCTTTTTCTGTCCCAAACAGACACCCCTGAACCCCTCTCTTTCTTCCTTTAGGCCCTGGCAGTTCACTAACTTTCCATTCCCCCTCTCAGCTCCACCACCTGCTCACCACACCTGGGTTCCTTTCTTCCCAGCCAGACCAATGTGAAAACGAGAGGGAAGCCTTTCCCACACTATACTTCCTTAATGTCAGCAAAAATAAAAATGTCGACATGTGTATTTTCAACTTCATTCTGCTAAAAACAACTAAGAAACAGAGGGTAGCAGATGTGACCAATATGGGGCAGGTGTCAGATTAAGAAATCATCTAAGTTTCTACTGGCAGCTAGTTTATATGCTATAGGAAATCTCCATGAGTATACCAGAACCTCAATATAACTTCATTCCTTCCCTTTTTCTTCTATTCAAGAAAACATCTACAAATGCAAGTGAGATAAATGAGAGTAACATTATTACAGAAATTATTTTATCATTGAGATTAGTGTAAATGACATTAGAGAAAACTGCTCTAAGTTAGTCTTTTAATAGATCACTTGCTTTCAGTGGTACTTTACCATAAATGATTTGTAATACACTACTGTATTTGAAGACAAGTTAAAGGCCACTGTTTTGGATTATTGCCTAGACTCTCAAGGATCGCCTCCTTAATCCATCACTTTGGAAGATGATCTGGAATCAGACCATTATTGGGTAATGTGCCCCTTTTGAGGTACTGAAAACACTTGGGTGTTTTCATAGTTGCTCCATGAAAAACCCCATGTCCTTTGCTATGCTTTTTTCCCCTCTTCCCTAGTCGTCTTCTCCAGGGTGAAGACCCTGGAAGTTCAAGTGGTAATTTTATGTCTCTGGAATGCCTGGTGAGTGATTCCATCTCGTGTATTCACCCCTGCTGAGAAGAGACCTTTCTTGCCTTCCCCTAGAAGGTAATGACACAGGGGAAATAAGAGAAGAGGACAGTACCTAGACTTTAGAACCAATGATGATAAGTAGACGAGAATGAAAGCCCAGCCAAACACATAAGGAAAAAGAAATAAAGCAGGGTAAAGGGGGAGCAAGAGCCTAAGGGAACCACTCAGGGCACTTTTGCCATCTTGGTCCTAGGACATAAGAGAATCCTAATTCATTTCTCTTCATCCACCTACTTCCCACTATAAGGAAACAGGAGATGGAGAGACTACAGATCTGTATAGAACTGCATTCTTTAGGCTTTTCTGTTAGTGACATGCGAAACCCATTTCTCATTTAGACCAATCTATGAGGTTTGTACAATGCAAATGAAATAAAAGCATTCCTCAAACTGGAAATAGGAATTTATTTAGGAGATGAAGTATAGGAGCACCTGGGTGGCTCAGTCAGTTAAGCAGCTGCCTTGGGCTTCCCCACATTTTAGAGATGAGGAAACAGATTAAAAACTTAAACTAGCCCATGGTCCCTCAGATAATAACTGAGCTGTGTGCACATTCAGTCATCCAGCTTCAAAGGTCACAGGCTTTGCAACTGCGCCACACTGCAGTGTGTCAACATTATTAATTATTATTACCACTGGGTCAAAATAAAAAGAATAGGTTGTATTTTATAGACTGATTTCTCCTATGTCAGGTTTCATTTTGTGTTGCTGAAAAGCCAAATTGAAAGCCTCTAAATCAGAGATAAGTCGGGTTTTAAGCAGAGTGAGTTCAAGGACAAACACTTTAGGTTAAAACTTTACAAATCATCATATAGGTGGTTTAAATTGGAAAACAAAAATTTTTATCAAAATATCCAGGTGACACATATGTTCAGCAAACAGAGCTTCTTTGCTTCTCAAAAGAACCAAATACACATCAGATAGTCACGTGCATACACACGTGCGCATACACACATCTAACAAGAAAAGCAAAGCATGTGCCTGTGTTTAGCCCTACCTATGGACTTTGGACTCAGACACTATTTATAGAACTAGTGTTTCCGTGATTGATGTTTTAATCACAGATACTCATTTACTTATGAAAGTTGAGCAATTCCTCATTATAGCTTGCACTAAGTGTTCCAGTTGCAAATTAAAGGCTGAGAAAAAGGCAGTTTATGTACAGAAGGCTCATTTGAGACAAGGTCTTTCTTAGAACTATATTTCTAATAATTAATGAGAGTTGGTGGGAGGATGAATATATGTTATCTCTGTCATTTTGAAAATGAAAATCCACTAATTGTTTTTAAAGCCATGACTTCTGCCTTCATTTATTTTTAGTTCCTTAATAGGCAGTTGATTTTTTTCTAGTTAAAAAAAAAAAAAACAGGCAGAAGTCACCTACAGGCATTGCTCTTATTACTGGATTCTTGTCATCAGTCTGGAATGTCTTTACCACTTTGTGTGGTTTCAAAATCTGAATGCTTTGTTCCAGGGGGATGGCATGGTAAAGGGCACTAATTTCAAAACGCAAGAGATTTTGACCAGTGTCCTGTAAGATGATCTTAGATGGTATACAGATTTACTTTTTATTTTAATAGTTATTGAATTTGTTTTAATGTAAATATATTAAGAATAAATTTAGAAGTATATTTTTAAAATATGCTATATTTTAAAAATATGTCTTATATAAATATACTATGTGCTATTTTAAAAATATATTACTAGCACATGAAACATGTGGTTTTACCACTTCTTAAGACTAGGCAAATATTTTCAACCAGTGGACCAGTTAAAGTCAATTGAATACAAATTTTTTTTAAAGATTTTATTTATTCATGAGAGACACAGAGAGAGAGAGAGAGGCAGAGACACAGGCAGAGGGAGAAGCAGGCCCTATGTAGGGAGCCTGACGTGGGACTCGATCCTGGTTCTCCAGGATCAGGCCCTGGCCTGAAGGCGGCGCTAAACCGCTGAGCCACTAAGGCTGCCCTTGAATACAAAATTTAAGTAAAAAATAGTTTCAATAAAAAGCACCATAGGCAAAAACCTTGAAAGTGGCACACAAATGTCACAATCTGTGAAAGTGGTACTTGAAGTCATGTCATTGCCCAAGGCACATCAGGTTCTTCCTAGAAATGAACAGTTTGGTCCAGAAATTGTTAAGAAAAATTCGAGTTTTTATGTCCAAAAAAAGAAATGATCTTTCTTTTTTTTTTTTTTTTCTATCTTGGGCCTGTTTTCTGAATTTGAGGTCTCCTTAGCCTTTTCTGGAACTTGGAGGTGCCCTTGTTATCCTCCCACTCCATCACCGCCAAGAATTTATGCATTCATTTATTTTCATGCACATTCATGGAACAAACAGCCTGCGGAGAATTTCTGTAGTTGGTGTTGTAGACATGCTAGAGAGCTCAAGGTCTGTACTCTTTGACTTCTGTGTGAAATGAGTCTACATGTCTGTGATTCCCATTAAAGTTGTTGAAGCCCTGGACTTCTGCCATAATCTTTTCTTTGTACTTCCTAAACGACTAAGAGATCTTCATTGGAAAGACCCTTCATTGATAAAACACATTGTCAAGGCTCATATTACAAGTTTAAAAACATGTGCAGTGCAAATCCTGAATGAGATTATGCATGAGAAAAGAAAGGGGTTTGTACATCTCATACATAAAAAGGTCTAATTCTTGGGCTATTTTGAATACAAAGGTGACAATTAGTACTGTCATGATTTTTGAGTACAAAATAATGTATCTTCGGTCAATTAGAAATTTTTACAAGTTGGAGTGAAATGCGAAAGTTTAGCATTTATCAGTTTTTTTAAAAAAATAAACTACATTGAGAGAGGAGTTGAGTTTCAGTGGCATTATTTTTCTATGTAGTTTACCCCCAAACAAGTGGTTATGGCATAAGTATTACTATGACTTTTTCTGAGGAATTTGTCCTTGAGAAACATTGTGAAACTGTAAAGCACCTGGATGTGGTGAATATAAATTGTCACAACTATCTATGTAATATCAATAGAGCTGTTTTATGCTTCCCAGCAATTCATAAGATTTTTCTATACTGGTGAAAAGGATATAGCTGTGGTTTCCTGCTGGAGTTTCTACATAATAGTGAGAAAAGCATCAGAGGATGCAGTTGGTTGTGGTTGTTTGCTCATGCACTGCTGCTCTTTTCTTTTTTGTAAAAAACAGGAAGCTGAAATTTGCTCTTTACTTAGATCAATCGATGTTTAATACAGTCTTGTCTATGTGCTAATATGTAAGGATGTAAGGATGAAGAGATGCTTCTCTATCTTTACAGACCATAAAATCTTAATATTAAGAAATATTAAAGAGATTAAAGTACCAGTGATGGTACATATGTACTCTCAATGTACATACATTGTGATAAAAATTGGTTACTTGGAATTGTTTTCAATTTTTTTTTAAAGATTTTATTTATTCATGAGAGACACACAGAGAGAGAGGCAGAGACATAGGCAAAGGGAGAAAGAAGCGACTCCCCACAGGGAGCCCAGTGCAGAACTGGATCCCAGGACCACAGGATCACGCCTGAGCTGAAGACAGATCCTCAACCACTGAGCCACCCAGGCGTCCCTGTTTTCAAATTTTTAATGTTTATGTTTTATCGTGAGTAAAACAAGTTAGTTTTGAAGAAACAGTTAGTTAGCCAGGTGGTTTTTAACTCTAGTAACTGCAACTCAAATTAGTTTGTTAGTTTTCCTCTGTTCTCTGCTCATGGACAAGACTCCCAGTTCCCCAGCCCAGTAGTTTTGAGGAGAATTGAGCAAAGAGCATATTCACAGTCTCTTAAAAACAAAGTAGAATCAAATGACATGCTTAGGCTAAATAAATCAGTACTATTGCATTTGATACTACCATACTTTTTCTTAAAAAGAAAGCCATACACAAAAAGAATATTTGTAACCAGGATGTCAGGATGCCTCATGAATAAATAAATAAAATCTTTTATTTTTTATTTTTATTTTAAATAAAATCTTTTAAAAAAATAAATATATTTGTAACCAAGTACCTATTCGAAATAGAAACAACTTAATGGAAGCCATATCAGTAGGAAAGCAGGACCACTATAGTGGATGTGGAATCATGGATTTATTATGAATTTTAGATCTTACACAATCATGGGAGCTTATAAAAAAAAGTCTGTGGGGGGGCACCCGGATGACTTAGTTGGTTAAGCATCTGCCTTGGCTCAGATCATGATCCGAGTGGGATCGAGCCCCACGTTGGGCTTTTGCTCAGCGGGGAGCCTGCTTCTCCCTCTCCTTCTGCTACTTCCCCTGCTTGTGCTCTCTTGCTCTCTCTCTCAAATAAAGAAATTCTTAAAAAAAAAAAAAAAGTTTTTTTAATCTGTGGGAAGCATCTGGTATTGGTTCTGAAGTCATCATAGGTTAGCAGTGCTGGGAGTGGTAAAAAAAAAAAAAAAAAAAAAAAAGCTGGATATGAAGTGGAGCCCAGTAAGGACAAACTGAAACCTACAAAGCGCTGGGACTGGGACACATGAAAACAAAACAGAATCAGTGTTGGACTCCTCTCTCTTCCAACCTCAGCGACCTGGGGGAACCATAGAAGGAGCTGGCCCTTTTCACCGTAGGGCTGTTCATGGACCCCCAGGGCAAAGGCTAAGAAAGAGCATGTGGTGGAACGCTAGGACCTGCAGCCTGGCTGTTGCCTGATGTCACCAAGGTGAGCTGGAAGATGAGGGTGCAGCCGCCTGTTGCACCACACCGTCCTTCCAAGCATAATAATGCTGCTGCCCTACTTCCGCCTCCAAATCACACATAATTTTCCCTTGTAGCCAGCTATCTTAAAGAACTATTTAGGGAAGAGAATCCTGGGAATGGATTTTCATCCCAGCTAAGTGGACACTGAGTACAAAACCACCCCAGAAACTAGCCAGTAGAAAGAGAAATGTTGGGACGCTGAGGTGGCTCAGTGGTTAAGCGTCTGCCTTCGGTTCAGGGCATGATCCCAGATCCTGGGATTGAATCCCACATTGGGCTCCCTGCGGGCAGCCTGCTTCTTCCTCTGCCTGTGTCTCTGCCTTCTTTCTGTGTCTCTCATGAATAGATAAATAAAATGTTTTTCAACAACAAAGAAAGAGAATTGTCTAAGGTTAGAAAGTCCCTTGTTTTCAAGTTCTGCAAGAATCCTTTCCACTAAAGGACTCAGAGTCCGGTCTGCTTGTAGATTATATTTAAGACATTTTCTTCTAAAAACTTATACAAATTTTCTTCTGGGTACAACTCTAAGTTGTTAGTTTACTCCCATTCAAAAACTAAAATTTCAGAAAGAGTTATCTATAAAAAAGAAAGTTCCAAGATTCATGTCATTTAAGCAACTGAGCTCATCTCCTCAAAATATGTATCATTTTACAATGTTAAAGTTAATGAAATTAACTCTGCTCGTGGCTGGATGATGCAAGGATGAACATCTTTTCTGCCACAATAGACTCCAAACTCCATTTTTAGATTTCCATAGGTGCTACAGACGGTTAATGTAATATAATGTTACAGAAAAACAGAAGCTGCCTTCCCAGTGTTTATTTTTTTGTTTTGTTTTGAAACTCTTGGCTGTAAGGATGTATGCAGTGGTGCCATATGAAGAGGTGAGCATACCAATGATGGAACTGTTCGATCAGATGCTGTAGTCAGGATTCCTGTAAATACTGAGAGATTAGCCTATGGCACTTCCAAGACACATCCATTTTTGAGATTCTTTGAGTCTCTATCAGTGACTCTCGACCTCTTTTCTTGCTCCAACTCACTAGATAAATGATATTTACAGACAGGATCCCCCCTCTAATTCTAACTTTTTCTCTCTCACCAAAAAAAAAAAAAAAAACAATCAACCCAATTTTTGAAAAATGGGCAGAGGATCTGAATAGGCATTTTTCCAAAGAAGGCATACAGATGACTAACAGGTACTCAACATCACTAATCATCAAGGAAATACAAATTCAAAACCACAACGAGATCACCTCACACCTGTTAAAATGGCTATTCTCAAGAAAGACAAGAAATAACAAACATTGGAGAGGATATAGAGAAAAGGAAACCCTTCATGCAGCATTGGTGTGAATGCAAACTGGTGCAGCCACTGTGGGAAACAGTATGGAGGTTCCTCAAAAAATTAAATTAAAAATAGAAGAATCATATGATCCAACAATTCTACTTCTGGGTATTTATCTGAAGGAAATGAAAACACTAACTTGAAAAGATATCTGTGCTGCTGTCTTCACTACAGCATTATTTGCAGTAGTCAAGTTAAGCAACTTAAGTGTCATTGATGGATGGCATAAAGAAAATGTGATTACACACACACACACACACACACACAGAGGGATATTATTCAGCCATTAAAAAAGAAATCTTGTCATTTGCAACAACATGGATAGACCTTGAGGGCGTTATGTTAAGTGAAATAAGTCTGACAAAGACAAATGCCACAAGATCTCACTTATATGTGGAATCTAATAAAACAAAACAAAAGAATAATAACAGCAAAAATGAGCCCATTGGTACAGAGAACAGACTGTAGTTGCCATAGGTGGGAGGAGGAGGAAAATGAGTGAAGGGGGGGCCAAAAGGCACAAACTTCCAGTTATGAAATAAATTGGTCCTAGGGATACATACAGATATCAAATCATTATGTTGTACATCTGAAATGATTATAATGACACATTATAGCCCATTTTTTGAAAAATACAAGCAAGTGATATAATTTGTAAAATAAACTGATCATAATCTCTTAGGAACTAGTAAAAAAAAAATCTTGTTTTTTCTAATTTACACCTTAATAAAGCACGAAAACAGAAATCTATCATTTAGATAAGTATTCACAAAAACAAATGAAAATATCTAATATCCCTGAAAAGGGAGAAAAGTGCTTAGTTTTATTAAAATTTCTGGGTTATAAAACAAGTGATAAAATTGAGCAAATGAGATTATGTTTTGGGTACATTAATCATGTCATTATGTGTTCCTCTAATCTGATCATATAGAAGCATTTATTTAAGTAGCATGTGTTATTTCCTACTATTGCAAATCTATACACTTGGGGTGGTATTGCAGCACATCCTACGTACAAAGGTGGCTAAAACTTGTTCTTTATCCACGAAGGAATCCGTAATCTAATGAGAGGGACAATACAAAGTCCAAGTAAAGGGAGGAGAAGTATTGAGTGTGGCCTCAATGTGGAAATGGAAATATCATGGTTCCAAAAAAGATGAAGTCTTAAAATTCTGTCTCACATTACAGAACCAGAAAGGCAAAAACAAAAACAAAAACAGAACAAAACAACAACAACAAAGCCTTGGCAATACCACGCACTGGCAAGGATGTGAAGTGACTAGAACTCTCACTCATACAGTATTTTGTCAGTTTCTTATAAAAGTAAACATTCACTTAACCATGCGACCTGGCAATTTCACTCCTACTTACCTAAGTGATGTGAAAACCTATCATAACTCAAAAAACCTATGGTAACTTCTTCGTGATTATTCATAATCACCAAAATCAGAAGATCACCCAAATGTCCCTCAGTTAGGGAATGAATAAGCAAACGGTGGCAGATTTGTGCAATGGAATACTACTCAGCAATAAAAAGAACAGACTATTGATACTGACAACAACACGGATGAATTGCTAATATGTTATGCTAATCAAGGAAGCTAGACTGAAACAATTATGTACTTTTATATTTATATGACATTCTGTAGAAGGCAAAACTGTAGGAGTGGAGAAGAGATGAGTGGTTAAGAGAGGAGGAGCGCTCACTACAAAGGAATAGTCAAGGGGCGTTTCTCAAGGGGGTGATGGGACTGTTCTGTATCTTGATTGTGGTGGTGGTCATACAACCATGCATTTGTAAAACTTATAGAACTGTAAACCAAAAGGAGTAAATATAAGTGCACGTGATTATTTGTAATTCTTACAAATCAAATTCAGCCTAGAATCGTGGCCCAGAGTTTAGCATCCTCCTTATTCTGGAGTCAGAAAAACAGACCATATGGAGAAGATGCTAATCCTATTTCCTGCTTATTGACACAGAAAAATGTGCAGACTGAACAGATCTGTGCTCGGATGTCCAGAGATCTTGGGTTAGTTTCGGTCTCAAATCTCTCTTTAAATGGAGGACGGCAAGTATCATGGGACCCTGGATATCAGCTGACAGTTCTGTTGCCTAAAATAATGTTATGTTAACCATCTGGTGAGGGTGTGCGACAGGAGTGTGAGTTTTCTGTGTCCCCTACTGACCGTGCATGAATGCAGTGTGCTGCTCTCTCCCCCAATCTCATATTCACAGACTCTTGAAAGAAATTATTTATCCCAATATCATTTATTGAAGTTTTATTCTATTCAGAGTGCTATGAGGGCTAAATATCAAGCTACTTAGAGTCTCCATTAAAAATGGAGTTTATAACCTAGGTTGACAGATAAGACTCAGTAACTTGATTCAATCAGATTATGATAAATCCTGCATTGGGTTTTCTCACTGTACTAGGGCTGTTGGTAGGAGAAGTCATCACTTCCTGCCACAGGTTACCAGGAAGGACTTAGTTTGCAAAGAGTGTGGCATTTGTCCTGAACTTTCAGGACCTGGTATGGGGCACCTGGATGGCTCTGTAGTTTAAGCGTCTTTTGGGCTTAGGTCATGATCTCAGGGTCCTGGGGTCAAGCTCTACATCTGGCCCTCCATTCACAGGGGAATCTGCTTTTCCCTCTCTCTCTCTCATGTTCCCCCTGCTTGTGTTCTCTTTCTGTCCAATAAATAAATAAAAATCTTTTCTAAAGAAATATATAGAACTCAGTAGATTCTAAGATCCCTGAGAAATGGATCCTTCGTCTTATTCACCAGTTACCCCCATGCCTAGCAGCATCCCTGTTACACTGTTGATCCCTCAGTGTTTTCAGAATTCATGAAAGAAAGAAGAGGCAGCATTTTCAAAGGCCAAGAACCCGTTCCAAGACCATAGCCTGAGCAGAGGGATGCAGGCAAGACCCTGAGAGGAGTTCCACTGGGCAGGGTGTAGGGGGTTGTGGGAAGCTGTGTTCCAGAACCGTGCTGAAATCAGACCGGAGCCCTCTGTGGTGCCAGGTTAAGCAATTGGAACATTTTTCAGCAGAGGAAGGCACTGAAGGATTTTGAGCTGAGCAGGAGGTGATCAGATCTCTGTTTTTAAATGAGGTCATTTGTCAGTGATTATGAGACAGTGACTATTAGTGATTGTATAAGCTGTATCGGAGCCAAGGAGAGAGACCGTGCCTGAGGCACTGGTACCAGCTCAAGCAGGACTTGGAGAAGGCAGTTGTTGCAATATCCACCTGGAAAACAGGAGTCAGAAGCCCTGGGACCGCGTCCTGACTCCGCTTCTAAACTGTGGGGCAAATCACAGAAGTTTCTGGATATTTTCAAAAGCTCTATAATGTGAGAAGTATGTTCTTTGAGCCCCAGTTATTGGAAAGAAAGTTGCAAATATTTCTAGCAGAGATGTAATAGGAATTGGGATGCATAAACATCAGGGGTGAGGGAGTCAGAGCTGTCAAAATGACTCCAGGATTCTAAGCCAGACCTGACTGGGAGAACGTTGGTGCCATTAACAGAAATAGAGATGTCAGGAGGAAAAGTTCATTTTGGCAGAGTGATCTCGAATCCTGGGTGGGACCTTGTTTGGGAACCTGGCACAACATGCATGTCAGATATCAGGCCTGCAGGTATTAAAGTGGAGGAGGATGGGAACATAGCGGAGACGGTAATGCCAGGAATTACAGCTATTAGATCAGCACCATTAGATATCCCAAGTGTGAAAAAGATTCCCAAGGGCAGGAAAAGAAAGGAGAGTGTCAGGAAAAGGGGATCAGTGGTGGAAACAAAGCCAGAGTTCAAGGGGGATGAGAAATAAAATTGAGCTTCCTCATCTTAAAATGGAGAAAATAATACCCTCTGTGCTGGTGGTGCATTGTGGAGAGTAAATAAGGGGCATTACTTCGTCTAATATCTTATCAATAGTAGGCTTAAAAATTGGAGCTATTATTAGTACTCTTATGGAAATTCATTCTCATTTTCAATATCCTTTAGGAATTTTTAAAAATGTAACCCAAACCTTGTGGGTTTTGAATGTGTGGGATGTTGCCTTTCTAAAAGATAAATCATAGGCTAAATTTGCTGCATAATAACATCTCTTGACCTTTAAAGGGTAAAACGTAGCTCCATCCCAGTTTTAGAAGAGCTCCATACCGTTCTGACAAGAGCATATTGTTTCTCAGTAACTCTCATTAGGGTGCCCTGCATGGAAAAACAAAATTCTCTGATCCAGGCCAATGCTGAATAATAGCAAGTTACACAGGGTAAGAAGAACTTGTTCATCTGCTTCTTTCTTTCCTAATGAGGAATGTATCTTTTGTATGGAATTAATGCTAAATTTCAGTCATGAACGTGGCACTGAAAACCTTGTTGGCCCAGAAAATCTTTAAGGAAGGGGGAAAAAGTATTGGTTTGATAGACACACTTTTACATTATCTTAGGAATAAGAGACCAAGACAGCATAGAACAGTTATCAACTCTGTGTTATTTTTAATTTTTTTTTATTTAAGAGGCTGACCTTCTGTGCTTTGATTCATGTAAGAACCAGTTTGCTTTGTAAAAAAAAAAAAAAAAGAGAGAGAGAGAGAGGAAAAAAACCCTTCCAGAATCACACCATGTGTCTCACCTCACATCAGCTCCCTTGAAAATGTATGCAGTTAGGGACACACAAGTGAGAAAGCAGGAAAGGCCAGGCACCATTGCTGTTACTCTGGGGAAACCTATCCAAGGCAACGAGCAGGATTCTGTCTTAAGGATCAGTATGGCTCTGCAATTCGATGGCATGTCATTCCACATGTTCAAATCATTAATCAAAAGTGTGTGAATTCCCAAGGAAATTGATAAAACTTCCCCCCCCCCCATCAGTTGGCATGTTTGCTGGTCCAACACTGCAACCAGAGCAGATTTTCTTCTATATTTGCAGTAATTACTAAGAAGGAAAAGTAGCAGGAATCAACCTATCAAATCTTCCTTAACTTCAGGCCTTATTATGATTTTCCTAATATTCCAAAACACTTCTAAACACACATTTCTTCTTCCTCTTTGATTCTACATTCTAGTTAATGGAATCGTTCATTTTTCACTCATTTAGAACTTTGAATAGAACTTTGAAACAATTTCTCAAATAAAATTAAATTTCCTAACCTGGTATTGAAGTCTGTACATCATAGACTTGGGCCTAGAGCTATGTTTCCCGAAGAGTATCTCAATACAAACCTCACTTACACCCCTTCTCAGCTTTCCTCCTCCATATGCCCATAAGCTCCAGGCATAATGATCGTGGCCCACCACAATGGACCACAGTAAGCCTATGATTTCCTGTCTCTGAATCTTTGCTTGGGCTCTTCCCCTCCGCCCCGAATGCTCGTTTTTGTTTTCTTTTAAAATATATTTATTTATTAGAGACATATGGGGGGGCAGATACACAGGCAGAGGAAGAAGCAGGCTTCATGCGGGGAGCCCAATGTGAGACTCGGCCCCAGGACTCCAGGATCACACCCTGGGTGGAAGGCAGGCGCTAAACCACTGAGCCACCCAGGGATCCCAAATGCTCGGTTTTTAAGACCTAACTCAAATCTTTACCCTGGGCTAGGAAACAGTACACAGTCCAGTTTGATTGGACTTTACTGTAGTAACGACAGTAACATAATTTCTAATGACATATAAACCCCAAATTTCAATGGCTTAAGGAAATAAAAGTATATGTATATATCTTAAAAAGTCCTTACCAACACCTACAAAAATCCTTTTATGTTCACTCTGGTGTTAATTGAATCCAGCATCCCCACAGCACTTTATATTTAATACAAGTTATTCTTAAGGGGCATCTCTAAAATATTCAACTTTGAAACATATCGGGCAGCTTTTATACACTTTTATATATATATTTGCATAGCCCCCACAAAAATTAGCACAATGAAAAAAAAATTAGCACAATGCCCAGTACATGGGAATCCTCAATAAATGTTTATTGAATTCAGTTCAATTGTCCATTGGGTTCAGTATTGAATTCTTTAAGAATTTGAGGCTGGAGTAAGAGATTTCTTAAATAATTTGCTTTAAATGCATTTGTATGCTACCACCTTCCAAATCCTTGTAAAGTTAACAGTTGGATTTTTTTTACTGTCTTTATTGTATCTAAGGTATTTATTAGATGTAATATAATGAGAGAAAACACATAGTTTTCCTGTCACTTCTTGGTGACTTTTCTTCTTTGAGATTTTTATTTTCAAATCATCCTGAAAGTTAAGAAGCTTCTGGAACCAATGACAAAAAATACAAGAAAGACAGGAAATTAATGTATAAGAGAAGATGTACATAGGAGATGGAAATAAATTGAAATTGGAGTCACACTTTAAAAACACACAAAAAAAGACAAAAGAACTATAGTATTTTTAAAGTAAGCTTTCTGAATATGAGGTCGATTCTCAGATGAAAACAAAGCATATCTGATGTGATAAAAACAGAATATAGGAAAGCATCTCTGAAAGGTGAATTTGGCTGAAAAGGAAATAGCAAAGCTGTTCTGAAGCAAGCTGCAGACAGAGAATAAGAAATAAAGTCGAGTACATGATTTGGGGGATTATTATTATACAGTGGTTATAATGAGCATCACCTGAGGCGCCTGGGTGGCTTAGTCCGTTGAGCGTCTGACTCCTGATTTCAGTGTCCTGGGATCAAGCCCCGAGGCTCAGCAAGGAGTCTGCTTCAGGATTCTCTCTCTCCCTCTGCCCAAGCCCCGTCCCCCCCTCGACTGTGCTCTCTTTCTGTCTCTAAAGTTAATAAATAAATCTTTAAAAAAATAATGATAATAATGAGCATAACCCACCTGACACTATCATCTGTACAACTCCAACAAGAAGCAAAGACCATAGTTTGGTTGCAGCAGGTTGGGTTTGCAAAGTGAACATTTTTATATTTTGCAAATTAGAGTTCTGCCTAACTTCTCCTTCCTCTTATTGCTCTTGTTAAAAGCTTCAGAGAATACAATTCCTCAAGCATCGTGTTCTCTCAATTTTTATGTCTATGTGCACAAGGAAAACATACTCCTTATATCTGAGAAAAGATTAGTGGGGTTGAGCAACCTCTAGGAAAAGGAAAATGTAAAAAAGGGAAAAAAATATGTTCTGCAAAAGAAAAAGGGAGAGAGGGAGGATGAGCAACTGATGAAATCAAGTTAGAAAATGAGTAAGTGAAAAACTAGTCTACTGCTTCTTCTTCCACTGAAGATAGACTAAGCAGTGGAGACAGCAGAGTTGCAGGCATAGGCAAGGAGTGGACATGCTGACAAGCTGCTTGTCTGTAACGACACCCGCCCAAACACCCAGTCCTGCATTGCTCCTCTGGGGTACACCGACGCACTTAAGCTGCCTCTTTCCCATCAGTGTCAATTTCAGTTTGCACACAGGACAATCGAGTGATTTGCTTTAGGAACATCTATGGAGAAAGGAGTAGTAAGATCTGAGAAAAATAAAAGGAATTGTATGAGAGTAGAGAATTGAGAGTTTTGCCATGCAGCCCGAGGTTTCCAACACATTTTTTTTTAAGTTAAAATTTCAAGTTACGGGCCATGATCCTTTGGTTATTCCATGGCTATGGAGTGATTTGGATGAAAAGGGTAAAGCAGGGACAGTAGACTTGCAAGGTAGACCTGGTAGTAAGTTTGTATTGGTAAGAAAACCCAAGTAATTCTGCTGCCACTCTCACCAACACTGCTGCTGCCTGCCAGAAGACACTGAGCACAAGCTTTCTTCTGAGAGCATACGACAAGCCTAGGAAGTAGATGCTGTTTTCTGTGTTGCAAGTGTTCCAAGCCTTAGTCACTGGGGAGTTAAGGAGTTTCCCCAAGGCCACACAGCTGGTAAGTGGCAAGCTAAGTGCGAATCCAAACCATCTGATCCTAGAAGCACACTCTTAACCACCCTGTCAATACAGCCTCTCACACAGAGAATGTTTCCAGAAGGCAAGGGACATAGGACTTCAGAACTGCTGACCATCCTCTAATGAATTGTTTTATTCCATCAACTCCCTCTGCTCTTGGCTGTTTCCTTTGCCTTGGGCAGCCTCCTTTCATCAACCCTCCTTCTCATGGATTATTCTACATCCTTCAGATCTCAGATCATTTTGCTCAGTAAAGCTTTCCAGAACTCTCTTCAAGGTAGACTGGGCCCCTTCCCTCACAGACTTATGAGGGGTACTCTGTGAGTACATCTATTGCAACTGACCATAGATAGCATCCTGTTACCTTCTTGCCTCATCTTGAAGCCATGGATATTTGCACTGTCTCCTCCTTCACGTTCAGTAACTCACAGTGCACAGGTGATTTGACCTTCTCGGTATTTCTAGATCCATCCCTTCCTCTCTATTCCTGTGATCACTGCCCTCGTTCTCCCAGTACCTCCATGCAGTAGCCTTCCCACACGTCCCTCTCCCTCTGGTCCTTATGTACCTGCCCCATCAAGCCCTTAGTGGCTGCCTGTGACCTGGGTAAAGACATACCCGCCCAGCATAGCCTCACGTGGTTGCTGCCCTTGGCCCCATCTCTTGCCAGATGGCTGCTTTATGCCATCAGCCTTGCATCTGGAGCTCTAGCAATGTTCACTTACTTATTGTTCCAACCCCACCTCACCCTCTGCCACTCCTCCCGACAGGCCGTCTCTTGCTTCTGTACATCTGCTCACACATTGCTGTTCATGTGCACCTGAAATGCCTTGTCCTTCCTGCTTGGCAGATGCCTGCTGGACTTGCAAGGCAGCTTTGCTGTCGTTTACACTCCGAGGCCCTGGGTGGCTCCTTCATCAGATGCACTAACGCTGTGCTCTCATAACACCCTTCTCCCACCCCCTTCAAGGGGCTCACTACCTTGTTTCCAATCAGTCCTTTATATTTCTGCCTCCCCCACTAGATGAGAACTTCCTGAAAGGGAAAACTGGTATAGTTAGCATTATATCCTCAGGGCCTGGGACACTGCAACTACTCAATAAATGTTTGATGAGTGAGTTAGTGAGTTAGTATACGTGTTTAAGCATCACATGTATAAATACATCTAAATAACATTATTTCCACCTTTCAGGCCCGAGCCTTACTATTTCTCCCTCCTCCTCACTCTTAATTAAGCTTGCAGCTGCTCTCAAAGTCCATCTTGCGTGTCCTGTGACAGTGGGATTATTTGCACTGTTTCGGGTGCTTTTTCCTTCTCAGTATTGGCACAGATCTCCCCAGGCTCCCCTGAAAGTGTTCCGTGACTGCACAAGGTGGAAGGAGTCATTCTCTTCTTACGTTACTGTTGAGATCTCTGGCACTGAAATTGCCTTTTCCCCCAGCAGATGCCCGCCCCTGAGGGCAGGGGATTGGGTCTTGCTCATCTTTGTGGCTCTCAGGTGCCTACCACACCAGTAGGCCCAACAGTCGCCTATGTTAAACAATTTGGTAGAATCAAAATACATAACGTGTTTCATGGTGCTTTGGGCTCTCTGTTTAGTTGCATAACAGTTGAGTGAATAAGAAAAATAATTATTGTGAAGGCCCTGCTTTTAATCTCATCGGATAGCCCTCAGTTAGGCAAGATCTTCTGCAATCAAAATACTAAAGCTCTTGGCAACCTTTGTTAATTTTAATAACAGGTGGTCTTCTGAGACCAGAATAGATGTGGCTGATGTTCTTATCGCTTTTAGAAAAAAATGACCTGCATTACCGCCTGAGGGAAATATAATTGTATGTATGGCAAATAATAGATTAATGAATTCTTAAAAGTAAACGATTCCAGCTTTTCATATCTTTATTAGGCAAATTTCCACATATTTGTGAAGTCTTTAACATAAATGCTGAGACTGAATTATAATTCCTGTAATAATGAACTGGCAAAAAAGCCCACTAAGCCATTTCAGGCCATGAAGAGGTCATTTGTAGTGAATAAAGTGCCGACACTTCTGATAAGTGAGTCTCAACCTAACATCCTACACACTTTGGATGGATCCTTCCCTAAAGAGCTCCTGTACCCCTATGGGTTTACCCAATAAAGACTGCACACCACTGAAGCAAGTGAGAGATCTCACAGCTGCCCTATCGTCAGGCATAATGTAAGGTTTCCTGACTTCCAGTTATTTTATTGTTCATGAAGGATAGTTATACTTAGACACTCAGATGCTATTTATTTACTGCTAGTCAAAACTTCTAGAAAAAAATGCAAAGCAAAACATATTTTGAGATAGCAAGGACACAATTCTCATCAATACTAGTGAAGAAAATTAACTTCAGCAGTACAAACAGTTCTTCTGTCAGGTTAAAGTAATTTCATCATCAATGCATTGCACATTGTTGGCCTAATGTGAGATCTTATTTTTCCCATTTGCTTATATCCTCTCTCCTTGATGATTTGTAATATTCCATTGGAAGGAAATAAAATCATACTTCTTTTAAGGCATGTTAACATTCACTAGATGTTAACAGCACACCTCTTTTTTTTCTTGCCAGTACCCTGCAGGATCCTGGGGCCGCCAGGTGGGCAGCCTTTCACCTCTCTTGGAGCTTATCACCTAACAAAAAAAAAAAAAAAAAAACCCACAAAACACAAAAACCTAACGATGACAGCATTGCAATGCATTGTAACAGAGATACTCACAGATGCAATGGGAAAACCGAAGAAACGCATCCAAGGCTCACGGGTGAGAAAGCACAAGGAAGGCTTGCCAGAGAGATGCTAAGCTGAGTTGAGGTCAGCAAAGGAGAAAGAGTAGGGCAGGTGTGTTAGTCTCCCAAGGCCACCATAGTGAAATACCACAAACAATGTGGCCTAAAACAACAGGAGTTTGTTCTCTCACTGCTTTGTAAGCTAGATGGCTGAGATCAAGATGTCAGCAAGGTTGGCTTTTCCTAATGGTTCTGAGGGAGAAACTGCTCCACGTCCCTCCCTTTCCTTCTGATGGTTTTTAACAATCCTCAGTGTTCCTTGATTTGTAGATCTATCACTCCAGCCTCTGCTTGCGTTTTCATAGGACCTTATCCCCTGTGTGTCTGTGTCCACATTTCCTCTTTCTTGTGACAGCAGTCACCGACCCTAACCAAGGAGGACTTCCTCTTCACTGGCTGATACAGACAAAGACTCTATTTATAGGTCAGATCACATTCACAGGTTCCAGGTGGACCTAAGCTTTAGGAGACAGTATTCAACCCAGTAGAAAAGGTAGTCAAGAAAAAGGAAGCCATGTGGATGAAGGTGGGGAGACTTTGACATATTTGGGCAACCATAGATTCTTCTTAATGGTTGTATTGAAACACTCTGGATCATACCAAGTTATGAATCTTAAGAGGTATTAGGAGTCTCATCACAAAGAACCTATATGCTAAACTCAGGTATTTGAACATCCTCATGGAATATGTGGCTATCATTGAACGACCTTAGTACTGGAAGCTCCATAATCATATTTGCATTTTAGGAAAATCTCTCTGGCAGCAGTGTGGAAAACTGAAGAAGGTAGAGATTGAAGGCAGAGAGATTATATAGGAAGTCCTTGAAACAATTCTGGCAAGAAATGATAAGTGCCTACATTATACCAGCAGTAAGGAACTAGAGAAGAGATGGTAGATAGAGGAGATATTTAAAAAGAAGGATCTATAATACTTGGTGATGAGTGAGATGTGAGAAAGGAGAAGAGAAAGGCAAGAGTGGTTTTGAAGTTCCTGGCTCAAGTGAGAAGATGGAGGTAACATTGGCTGAGATAATTAAGAAGGAATATGCTTAGAGAGAAGAGTGGATGGGTTTTTGGACATACCTAATTTGAGGTATCAATAACACTTCTAAGTGGAGAGCTGCTTTTGTGGAAATTTGGTGAGGTCTCTAGTTCTGGCTGGAGATGAATTTAAGATTGATGAATATATAAGTAGCTGTGTCCCCCAGGCTGACTGTATAAAGTGAGAAGAACAGAAGATCTAGGAAATGCCAACATTAGGAAATGAACTGAGGAAAAAAGAACCAAAGAGCAGCATGAAGAAGGACTTCTGGAGAGAAAAGAGGAAAAGCAAGTGAGCATATCACAGATAAGAGAGCTTCTACAAGAACAGAGTGCTCAGAATGTCAAATGCTGTGTGCAGAGAAGTCAAGATAAGAAGAATATTGTGTTTATTTGTTCTGCCATCGAGAATGAATCATGATGATGGTAGATTGAGGAGGAACTGTCCAGGAAG
The DNA here is from genome assembly GCF_018345385.1 of Vulpes lagopus. NCBI lineage: Eukaryota > Metazoa > Chordata > Mammalia > Carnivora > Canidae > Vulpes > Vulpes lagopus. Next base: position 88,237,918 of record NC_054829.1, on the reverse strand, counting down.
GGGAATATAGGGGCTGTAGACTGTCTTTTCAAGAAGTTGGACTGTGAGGGAAGCAGAGCTATATAGGAATTGTATAGGAATCAATAACTGCCTGCAGTTAGGGAAGAGTGTTTCAGTGATGATAGATACTCAAGCATGTTGTGATCCAGCTCAAGTGGGAAAACATGGATCTACAGAGTGGGCTTGGAGCAGGGGTAGTAGCAGCAAAGGAGTACAGATAGCTCTTCCAAATAAAGTTGTCTTCTGAGGACATGTTCTTAAAGGAATTGAGTGATCTCTCACACAGATGCCACTGTGAACTTTTTGTTGATATGAATAAAAATCTTCTTTCCTTCATGCCCATGTAATGGGCATTTTTTGCTGCCACTCCTTCCAAATCCCCTTCTGTTTATAACAACACTCTCATTTCCTCTTGGAGAATTGATTCTTCTCCTTTTCATACAGCCTTAGTAGAACTGACATCTAAGGTGCCCTGCTCTCTCCTATGTAAGGATGAATCAGGCCTCTCTCCCAGGACTTTTGAGCCTTTAACTGACACAGGTGTTTGGGGGGAATTAGAGTTCATTTATCCCTGATGAGGGTTATACCCTGGTTCCTAGCCTCTTCTGAACCTGCTTTTGTAGCCTTTCCTTCAGTTCTATGACTTCCTCATAGTCTTGGATAGACTGTAGTATCTTAAGAGTCTGGAGCCACACAGCTTGGATTCACATCCAGGTTTGGCCACATCCTAACTGCGTGATGTAGAACAAGTTACTTAATTTCTCTGTGTCTTAGTATCCACATCTGTAAAGTGGAGTAGTGGCTATGTATAGGGTTTTCTAGGAATTAACGAGCCCAGTGCTTAGAACAGGGGATAAGCAGAGTAAATGAGACAGGTATTTGTTATTACTATTACAACAAAGTTCTCTTCTCTAGAGTTAGCCAGGATCATTTGCTGCTATGTGCCACTAAAGAATCCTAATGGATACCTCCTTTATTCCAAATGAGTTTATATATAAAGTATATTTTATTATACCAAACTTGAAAATGTAGATCTAATAAATAATTCCATAGAGATTGGCCATTTATCAGTTTGAAGAGAGAAGGAAAATTTGAATATATTATAGTGACAAATAGATGAAAGTTCTCATTTAAGAATCAAATACAGATGATTAACAAGAGACACTAAAGGCATGCTTGTACGGAATTTTGGAGAACTAAAATATAGGAGAGTTTTGAGAAATTATTTTGAAATGTGATTGCTCCACAATGGCTGTTGAGAGAAATGAGGTGACTATGATGGCTCCCTTCTTTCTAAGTTCTCTTAAGACAGTAGAAAATTCAGTAACCTGGGAATCAGGTTTAGAGGCCTGTGTCACTTCTGTCCCGAAGCTAATCAAGCCTCAATTTTCTCACTCTGAAAATACTCACTGCTCTCTGACGCTGAGTTTCAGAGTAGTTTGTTACATAGCAATATTGCAGCAACAGGTAACTGATGAGGTGGATTATAAAGCTATGGGATTAGGTATGATCATCCAGGGAGGAAAGAGGGTAGTGAAAAAGGCCAAGGAATAAATGTGCCAAACTCGGGCATTCAGAGTGAAGACAAAAAGCTACCCAAGATAGACAACACAGAAAGAAAAAAAAACCAAATAGGCTGTGGGTTATGGAAACCATGAAAGGCATGTATTTCAAAGAAGAAAGGAGGCATATGTTGAATATGGCCAAGAAGTCAACTAAGATAAAAGCAGAATGTCTTTTGGATCCATTCACATCAAGATTACCAATGGTCACAGTGTGCAATGCTGGGAGGAATCCAGTATGAAGATTGGGTGACTCAAATAATGGGCAACTGGTGACAAAATGATATACTCAAGGGCAGGCAGTGGAAAAAAGGAATTTGGAATGACCAAGATGTCTATGTTAGGTGGCCTGGGAGTCAGTGGACTGAGCAGACATGGCAATTTTTTTGCAGACAAGAGATTGTTGACCACCTCTACAAGGTTTCATGATAAGGGGGCATAGCTAAACTATAGATCTGATTGTGGGAGTGATATTAGGTAGGCAGCCACATGGAGTGACAGCCGGGTCAGCATAAGGAAAGCATAAAAGTTTCTGAGGCAGGAAAGAGTCCAGTACTGCTTTTTCTGTGAGTCCTGGTCTCTCCCCTGGCGTTTTCAGTTTGTAGACTGTAGACTTACCCATGGTGATGGGTGTTCTGCTCTTGCATGTCTCACCTGCCTTCCCTTAGGATCATCCTAAGAGACAATCCCTCACCCAGACATAGGCCCCATAAGCACAGAATCTGCTGCTTCTCCTAGGGGGTTAGCTCACAGACACACACACACACACACACACACACACACACACACACACAAAGGGAACACTGGCCACCTTAGTCACCATTTGGGCTGGGATCTAAAATTCCTGACCCATTCTGAGAACCCAGCTTTGGCCTGAAAAGCCACTGTAAAGGAGAAGGGACTCTTCTGAGACTGCAAAACCACACTAAGTTTAATGGTTCTAGGAGAAAAATTTTTCTTTCTTTGAGCTGAAGTCCCCTCTCCAGATATGTGAGAAGCTTATGTATCAGAATGAATTGTTGAACAACAAAAAGACCTTAAAAATGTAACAATGGAAAAAATTTATATTTTGGTTCATCTAAACAAGAATACTTGACACATATCCTTATGAGCTATCATTTCATAAACATATTCTCCCACCCCCCCACCATGGGAGGTTCTCTTTATTTGAGAGAGAGAACGCACATGTGCGTAGGTACACAGTGGGGGTGGGATGAAGAAGGGGCAGAGAGAGAGAGAGAGAGAGAGAGAATTCTTTTTTTTTTTTTTTTTTTTAGAGACAGAGAGGCAGAGACACAGGCAGAGGGAGAAGCAGGCTCCATGCAGGGAGCCTGACATGGGATTCGATCCCGGGTCTCCAGGATCGTGCCCCGGGCCAAAGGCAGGCGCCAAACCGCTGCGCCACCCAGGGATCCTGAGAGAGAAAATTCTAAGGAAGCTCCACACTCATTATGGAGGCCAACACAGGGCTCGATCCCATGGCCCCAAGACTGACCGGAGCCAAAGTCAGGAGTTAGATGCTTAACCAACTAAGCCACCCAAACACTTCCACCAAAGAATATTAGTTATGGGTTCCATCTAGAGCTGCAGGAGCCCATCTTCTCTGCTGGATTTTCAGCAAGCGGAGCTCTATCCAAACAACATACCCACTCCACAAATGAGGGTAGGAAAAATGATACCTTCATTTTTGAACTCCCATCATGAGAGCAACAGGGAAGAGGCTGGAAAACACTGCACTATGTCAATATGCTTGACAATAATAATCTATACCTTGTTTCTTCATGTCTTTACACTTGGCAGTGCATTCACATTATCTTTTAATGCATTTATGTTTCTTTACTTTTATCCTTAAAGGCTTTAGGATGGGTGAAGGGAGGATATATTTCTCGTGTTAACAGATTACTGTGATTTCTATAGAGGAACAAGAGAGAGATATCTAGCTTTTTATTTATTTTTTTATTTTTTATTTATTTATTTATGATAGTCACACAGAGAGAGAGAGAGAGAGAGGCAGAGACATAGGCAGAGGGAGAAGCAGGCTCCATGCACCGGGAGCCCGACGTGGGATTCGATCCCGGGTCTCCAGGATCGCGCCCTGGGCCAAAGGCAGGTGCCAAACTGCTGCACCACCCAGGGATCCCGATATCTAGCTTTTTAAAAGAAATTACTGCCATTTGTATTAGCACCCTAAATAAGTGAAATATTTAGCTGTAAATCTAACAAAATATGTACCAGATCTATATGTGGAAAACTAACAACTTGGTGAACAAAATCAAAGAACCAAGTAAATGGAAAGATATTCCGTACTCATGGATAGGGAGACTCAACATTGTCAAGATACAGTTCTCAATTGATCGATAGATTCAATGCCATCCCAGTCAAAATCCCAGCAAGTTATTTTATGTATATTGATAAACTGATTCCAGAGTTTATATGGAGAGGAAAGAGAACAAAGTTGGAGGACTAACTCTACTCAAATTCAAGACTTACTTACTATAAAGCTACAGTAAGATAGTCTGATATTGGTGGAAAAAAAAATAGACAAATAGACCAATGAAATATAGTTATGTTGTCAGAGTCTAGCAATAGGCTCACATAAATGTAGTCAGCTGATCTTTGACAAAAGAACAAAGGCAATACAATGGAGCAAAAATAATCCTTTCAACAAATGGTGCTGGAACAACTGGATGTCCATGTGCAAAAATTTTAAAAAAAGAAGAAAAGAAAGGAAAATGAACCCATACACAGACCCCACACCCTTTACAAAAATTAACTCAAAATAAGTCATAGACCTAAATGCTAAATGCAAAACTACAATATTCCTAGAAGAAAACCTAGATGATCTTGGGTATAACAATGACATTTTAGATACAATACCAAAGGCATCATCCATGAAAGAATTGATAAGCTGAAACTCATTAAAATAAAAAACTTCTGCTATGCAAAAGATAATGTCAAAGAAATTAGAAGACAAGACACAGACTGACATTTGTTAAGAGACATTATTGCAAATATTTGCAAAGATACATCTGATAAAATAGTTATTCAAAATATACCAAGAACTCTTAAAACTCAACAATAAGAAAACAAACAACCAGAAAAATGGGCCAAAGAGCTTAATGGACAAAGAAGACCTACAGATAGGTCCAGCTTATGAGAAGATGCTTCACATTGTATGCCATCAGGAAAATGCAAGTTTAAACAAAAATGAGATTCCACCATACACTAATTAGAATGGCTAAAATCCAAAACAATGACAACACTAAATACTGACAAGAATATGGAGGAATGGGAACTTATTCATTGCTGCTGGGAATGCAAAGTGATACAGCCGCATTGAAAGACCATTTGGCAGATTTTAGCATACAATCCAGCAGTTGCACTGTTCAGTATTTACCCAAAGGAGCTGAAAATATATATTCACACAAAAACCTGCACATGGGTGTTTATAGAAGTTTTATTCATAATTACCAAAACTTGGAAGAAGCCAAGATGTCTTTCAGTAGGTAAATGAATAAACTATAGTACATCCGACAATAGAGTATTATTTGGAGCTAAGAAGAAATGAAATCCCATGAAAAGTCAGAGGAATTTTAAATACATATTACTAAGTGAAAGAAGCCAGTTTGAAAAGGCTACATATTACAGGATGCTGGCTATCTGACATTTTGGAAAAATAAAATAATGGAAGGCAGTAAAAAGATCGATTATTCTCCAGGAGTTGGTAGGCAGGGGAGAGGTGAAGAAAGGGATGAATAGGTATAGCATGGAAGATTTTTAGGGCAGTAAAGATACCCTGTATGTGCCACGATGATGGATGTATGTCGTTATATATTTGTCCAAACCCATAAAATGTACAATACCAAGAATGAACCCTAATGTTAACTATTCTCATTGAGTAATTATGATGTGTCAATTTAGGTTCATCAGTTGTAACAAATGTACCACTCTGGTGGGGAATGTTGATAGTGGGGGAGGCAGTGCATATGTAGGGCAGGCGTATATGGGAAATCTCTACACCTTCCCCTCAAATTGCTGATGGTTGTAAATAATCATATTTTTTAACTCAGTTTATAAGCTCTGCCTTATAAAGATCCCTCTTTGTTTAGTTAATTAAATAATTTCTCCTTATCCTTCTATCTCACTTCTGTCCCTTTCCTCATGGGTCCCTATGGCCCATCTTTCCATTTTTGGAAAATGGATATCATATCAAATATATTTACTTCTTTGTAAAATATGTTTAAAAAGGAACTAACTGCTGATGGCATCTTTTTTATCTAGTCTCTTTCCAAACATAAATAATAGGGAGAAGGAAAATCCAAATTCTACGTAATAATACAAGTGGCTGGTGCAATAGTAATTTTTTTAAGATTTTGGTTTTTTTTTTTTTTTTTAGTATTTTATTATTTATTCATGAGGGACACACACAGAGAGAGAGAGAGAGGCAGAGACATAGGCAGAGCGAGAAGCAGGCTCCCTGCAAGAAGCCTGATGTGGGACTCAATTCCAGGACCCCGGGAACACGACCTTAGCCAAAGGCAGATGCTCAACCACTGAGCCACCCAGGCATCCCTAGTGCAATAGTAATTAATGAAGGAGATCTACAATTATGAAAGATTGCATTAAAATATGAATCAGATTACCATTAGCAAAAACTATAATAATGGAATTAAAATAAATATTTCAAAAGAGATCTAAAGATCAGAGTATAGACAATGCATAGAATAAATAAGAGTAAAAGTTGTATAACCTATAACTATACATGATCATACCTGATTCATAATTAGGTGACCAGTAAATATTTGTGAAAGAATGATTGGTGTGTTCAAAAAATACTCTATGTATTTTCAAGTATCAAAAAATACTCTATGTTATTTTCTGTGTGGCCCAGGAAGATGATAGTTCTAGGCATCAAGACAGGTTACACTGTTTATCCCTGTTCTACTAATTTAAGCAAGAATTTCCTGGAATTCAATTCTCCTGAGGCAGGTAAGGCTCACAGAACTTTCCCTTGAAATTGTCTGCCAGGCCTAGGTTAATTGTAGACATTATTCATTATGGAACTGAGCTCTACATAGAACTGGCCCACTGTTAAGATCAGTTAGATAGATTGGGGTTGTTTTTCTTGTTTATTGGCGAAATGTATCTGCAAATATTAACCAGTCTGATTAGGATCCCAGATTGCATTACAGTGATGGTGTTACAGTTCGTCATTACTGGTGACGTGGACAAGGAGGCAAACAAAGGTCTATTTAATTAAGCAAGATATAAATAACAAGCAATGAAGGGGTCGCATAGTCATTTCTTCTGTTTGCAGAGCTGATACCAAAAGGAGTGAGGCGGAAGGAGGGCTGCCTTCTGCTCCGCCTCCAAAAATGGATGCAATTCTTATCATGTTGGCTGAGGCAGAAAACTGCTAGAGCAAATCATATCCAACTGTCAGGGAACCTGTTCTGAAGAAGGAAGAGGAAAGTTATCCTTTAGCCTTTTATCTCTGTTTTGAGTCCTTTTTTCTACTGATTCCAAGATACTCAAATACAACCAAAGGTCAAAGAATGTGCTAATTCCCTCTAGCGTTAAGCAGCTGCTGGCTTTAGGCAGGATGTTATTATTTTGTTATTAATTATAATATCTTGAACAGTAAAATGTAGACATCATTGGTAAAAATGTAAAATTAGGTATTCAGCTTCTGTTCTATTACTTAAATCAGAGGACCAACCCTATCTTGTATTCAAGCTCTCTTCTTAGACAATGGCTCTTAGATTAGTTGCCTTCTACCCCTACCCCTGTAGCTCCATGTGTGGGCATGCACACACACATGCACAGGCGTGTACACACACACATACACACACACACACACACACACACACTACTGGGAAATGTAGAAGTCACCAGGACATAGTGCTTACCCAAGAGGCTATAGCTCCTATAGCCACATCCGTAGCTCCCATGCCTGTCCATGACCTTCTCAAGATTTAAATCTCAATTTGTGGTAACTTTCAGACTGATGCTATAATTGGGATTATCCATTAACTTGAGTGTAGGACTTGGGAACAAACTTACTAAATTTGCAGATGAAGTAAACTGAGTAAAATTGCCATATAATGGATTTACCAAATCTTTTTTAAATTAAGAAAAATAAATGACCTACCCCCCAAAATTGTGATTCCCTCCCTCTTTCTTGTTTTCATCATTTCAAAAGCTCTATGTGTTAGATTCTGTGCTAGGCACCAGAGGCCCAAATGAAACACATGGCTATCTCTTATATGGAGCTCTGAGTTAAGCTCCCTGCTTTTCTGTCTGTGGCTCACTATGGATATCAGTTTGGTAGGTTTTAGTCGGCATTGTTAAATGGAATGAAACTGAATAGAAAATATCAGAAGGTAAGTACTGTTTTTAGTAACATTTTATTTTAGTAGACTAAGCATTTGGATATTAATGTGTGTACTGGGTTGTGATATAATTTTTTATATATTGGATTGTGTCCAAAAAGTTTGAAATCCACTGGTATAGCTGATATATTTACAGAAAAAACAAAAAAGTTTGTGATATCCTAAATATTCCATTGAAGCAAAATTCCCATTAACTACAATCATTTTTAAATAATTAGAAACATGCCATCAGAAAAGTACCAAACAAAATCAGGAGAAATGAAAGTTTGAGTTAAGTACCCCAGAAACAATTGAGAATGTGAAAAGAACATTTCATGTTTGTAAATCTTAAAATTTTAATGCTATCATTATCATGACCATAATGGTATGGCTGACCATAAAAACTGAAAAAAAAAAAATTCCTTATGGGGCTAGCAGAGATGTATGTGGTGTGGTATAGCATGACCCATCTCAACACCCAACACCAGCAATTGCTATTTTGTGACTCTGCTGCCTTCCCCTTTCCATCCACTTCCTGCAGTCTATTTAAAAACTATTTCTACAGCCTTCCCAACAATATCGAGGTCCAGACTCCAGGTCCTTGTTTTCTCCATGATCCTCCCTAGCCAGTAAGAGTTCAACTCCTAGTAATTCTTCCTTCAGAAGATATGCTGCATCCATGTTTTTCTCTTTCCACTTCTGTTCTCACTGTTTGCCCAGACCATTGTTTTAACCACTTGTCCATTATCTTTACTCATAGCCCCTAAAATATCCCATGTTTCCCCTGTACTGCCAACTGGTCTTCATGCTGCCATTCTTAATCTGTGTGTTTCATTTCTTAGCCTTCATGCTGCCATTCTTATCCTGTGTGTTTCATTTCTTATCTTTCTTATTCATTTCCATAAGCTGAGAGAATTTGAACTCTGAAGTTGGTGGTATTGCTTACTAGCTATTGACCTTGGGTAAGTTAATTAAATTTCCTGAGCTTCATCAACTATAAAATGTGCATTAAATGAGTACTACCTCATAATATTATTGTAAGTTTTAAATGAGATAATGCTTATGAAGTCTTTAGGACATGAGAAAACCTGGAGCATAGTAAGTGCTCAATAAAATATGTTTCCACATCATAACACAACACTAATCTATATAATGGAGTATATACTCTTCAAGACAATATTTCAACCTGCCTTACTCTGATATATTGTATAAATATACAATATTGTATAAGTATACAATACATATTAATAAAATCCTCTTATTCACAGACTGACCACAATACCTAACCCTGAGCATTGCACCTCTGAAATGTTTCTCCCTCCATTGCCAATGCACACATCTTTCTCAGCTGCACCTACCTCCACCTTCTGCATCATACTTCATGTTTTGTTCCATTCATTTGGCCATTAGTAATATATGTGATTAGTTATTATTTCTCCTATGTGTATCATTGTGCATGAGATTTGTAGGGGGATTGCCATGGTAAGCAAACATTTAAAATGCCAAATATGATGAGAAACATACAGGAAAAACAAAGTGTTTACAAGAATAGGAATAGATAAACCGTTTGTATTTCTTTTTTTTTTTTTAAGATTTTATTTATTCATTCATGAGAGACAGAGAGAGAGAGAGGCAGAGACACAGGCAGAGGGAGAAGCAGGCTCCATGCAGGGAGCCCGATATGGGACTCGATCCCAGGTCTCCAGGACCAGGCCCTGGGCCGAAGGCAGGCACTAAACCATGGAGCCACCTGGGCTGCCCAACCATTTGTATTTCTTTTCTTCTCTTTTCTTTTATTTTCTTTTTTAAAATTTATTTATGATAGTTATACAGAGAGAGAGAGAGAGAGAGAGGCAAAGACACAGGCAGAGGGAGAAGCAGGCTCCATGCACTGGGAGCCCGACGTGAGATTCCATCCCTTGTCTCCAGGATTGCGCCCTGGGCCAAAGGCAGGCGCCAAACCGCTGTGCCACCCAGGGATCCCCCATTTGTATTTCTAAAGTCAGTGAGTTACCACATTTGTCTGGTAATTTTGGTAAGTTATTTGATTTTAGTTAACTCACCCTTGTTTCCTTAGTATAAAAGCAAATCACAGGGAGGCTTATCTAGTTACCAGATTTTATATAGATCTCAGAAGTCATCAGTGTTAATACACCTTCTTCATCCCTGGGAAGCAAGCTATACTATCACCACCAGATAAAGAGAAGCCCTTTTATCCCTTTTCTCCCACTCCTTTGTCCTTTTTATGGTGAATAAATTTACCACCTACCCTCCTTCCCTTCCTTTATACTTTTTAATGTCACTATCTGTTCTATTTTGGTAATTTTAAAATGATAATTAATCAGCCAATCTTGTGAAATACTTTCTCCTCAAATGAGAAATAAAGATACTCAAGATGACTAAGAGAATGAACAAATGCTCAAGATTTCCATGCTATTGATTAAATTTATCTGACAGTTCTAAAATACTACTTCAGGTGAAAGGGATGTTTATTCCCTTGGTTCCTTAAATATTTGTTTAAAGCTTAGTGCAGTGGAACCCTACTGCTACAGAAAAATATTCCTTTATTTTCAGAAACATTTTTGAGCCCCAGTTTTGTATGAAGTCACTTAGCAAGAGACTGGATTCTTTTGTAGCACCTAATAATTTCCTTGAGAATAAATGGGAATCCCTTGCACAATCTATTGTTTTTTTCAAATACTTCAGTATGCTTGAAGAACTGCATTTAGCCCTGTGTAGGAGAATATAGTTCTAAATAATGCGTATCTTAACCTTAATCCAACCAAAAGGTCATCCAGGCATAATCACCTCTTGTATCCCTCCTGCTCTAGTTAACAATTTCTATAATAAATTTCACAGCTGAGGGTTTAGGCCTTAGAAACGATTTGTTGTAATAAGAGTGAATACGACCTACAATAGCCTTTTGGAGGTGGGAGGAGAAGATCAAGCAAATGAGATTGTATTGGGGTGGGGTAGACATTTTAACATAGACCTAGTTCCAGAAAGGCACCCTGAAAAAGTTTAGTGGTATACAGTATTGAGGTGATTTGCTCTTTAATAACTGTTTCACATATTCAGCATGCTTGCCTGCTGAAAAAATTCATTATTGCTCAGTTGAATTGTTAACCAAATTTGTAGAGGAAATCCAGTAAGATCATTGCAATAGGGAGCACGAGAGCAGGAACCACCCACAGTGGTCATCCTTGAAAAACATAATTTATGCCAAAGTATTAAATATGGTTTGAATAGTCAGAAGAATTTTTTTCCTCAGGGAACCATTTCTAACTTAGAAATGTTCAGAGATCCCTCTGGGTGACAGTAAATCCCACCATCCCACCTTTCATGAACCTTGATAGCCGTGTATAGCAAGATGGCTATACCTGACCTCAAAATCATATGTGCTGCTCCTTCTTCTCCTTCCAACTGGTATTTTAAGGATTGCCTTATGATCATTCAAGAACTTTTATAAAATTTCACTTTTTAAAAAATTTTCAGGGACACCTGGGTGGCTCAGCGGTTGAGTGTCTGCCTTCGGCTCAGGGCATGATCCTGGGATCCGGGATCAAGTCCCACATCGGGCTCCCCGCGTGGAGCCTGCTTCTCCCCTCTGCCTATGCCTCTCTCTCTCTCTCTCTCTCTCTCTCTCTCTGTGTCTCATGAATAAATAAAACCTTTAAAAAATTTTTTTCATAGCTGATTGCTCAAGAGAGGTATAAATATTCAACATCAGGCCCTCTGGGAGAAAAATATCCAGATTTGCAGAGTTGGCCAACTGCTGTGGTGTAAATATTCCCGCCATGGCCAATTTCAGGCTACCTATATGATGTTCCTGATGACAGAGTAGGGAAGAGATGAATACAACTAGTTGTGTGAGCCAGCTCCAGCACACTTTGGCTATAAGCCTACAATATCCATCCTTCACTGCTCATGCATCTTAGTAATGGCTCCAGAATTTTTATATAAAAGGGAATTGCAGGACCAACATAACAGGAAATGGAGGCTGCATATTAAGTGAACTATCGTTATTGGATTATATGTTTATTAGGAGTGAGTTGGAGATAGAGAATGGCTGAAGCTCCCCTTGCATGCCATTCATCCACTGTGGGCACAGCTACCCATTAGGAATGTAGTCCAGCTTTCTTTCCTGTTTTAAGTCATCTTGGCAGCCTCCCTCGACATTCTCCTAATCACTCTGATTTGAAATCTTGGAATCATCCTTGATTTTTTTTTTCCCCAGCCTTGCTTCATTAGACACTCCAGTGCCACCTCAGCCATAGTTTTCATATACCTTTTTTCTTTAATACTTTATTGGAGCAATGTCAATGGATTCCTCCTGACCTCTTATGTAGTAATAGCCTCATAATTGATCTCCCTACCTGTGGACTCTTCCCTGCTAGTCGATACAAATTAAAACCTGCTCCCTTTATAAACTTCTAATTGCTTCACTGGCCTGTTGGAAATCACGTAGTAGTTTCCTACTGCCTACTGAAAAGCCCAAATTTGTTAACAATGCCATCAAGGCTTTCTGGTCTCAGCCAGTCTAGCATCGCAACTTTTAGTTCTGAGTAGCCACTGTTATGTAACTACGTACCAGTATCAGTTGTTTTATGAATAGCATCCAAACTGATAAGTCAGGCTCATCCAGGTGTGTACTAGCTGATAAATATTTTCAGTGATACCCCTGCTTATGAGTACAGTGTTTAAACTTCCAGGACAACCCACCCTTCCCTGAATGAATGGTATATTCTCCCCATATCTGCAACTTTCTCCTTGTGAGTTTTCCTTCCTCCTGTGCAGCTCAAATATTCCCATTCAAGGTGAAAGCATGTATCACTTATAGACATTAAAAGCAGAAAAAGAAGATAATACTTCTTAAAGCCAGAAGTAGAAAAGAAATAACTGTGGCATCTAAATGCCTTAAACCAGATGCCAGAGACTGACTGGGGCCCGATAGGAAAGAATGTCAAGGACCAATGAGAAGCAGTGATAAGCAACTCCCAGCAAAGGCTTGTTAATGCTCTTGAATCAGAGCCATCACGTGCCTCTAGGTCAGGGTGATTGTTGACCTTCTAATGCTGGGTGAGTGAGTACTCTAAAGCAGCAACATGTAGGACTACCTCAATCGAGCAAGCTTAACTCCAGATTTCTTCCCACATACCTAGTGGAGTCTGATTATGTGCTTGGGACTCCCTTGGTTTAAGCAAAGAGCTGGTGTAATATCTGAAAACTGAGAAAGAGAGCATTGAGATAAAATAAGATCTAGAAGTGGAGCTTCAAGGAGGAACAATCTTCCCACTTTTTGCACTGTGAATATTCTTAGCAAGGGGAAGCTCAGAGATTTAATAGGATTATAAAATGGGAAACCATTTTGGCCAGGAATCTTGTTTCTCCATTCTTACTCTTTACATTTTTTGCTACATTTTACACTTGAAATAAGGCTATGTTTACAAGGTTTTAAAAATACACCTAATTAAAGAATAAAGTTTTAAGATCACCCATAATCCCACCATAAATTGACCCCATATATTTTAGTATATTTCCTTCTAATATTTTTTCTACATATGTATTTTCTACATATTATATTAGATGTATACTTCTTGCAGCCTAGAGCATCATACTTTGTTGATGCAAGTGATCAACAATTAGAGAAAATGTGGAATTATAAAAATAATACATATATTCTTAAGATTTTTATTCCAACTTACAACATTTGAATTTGCATTATTCACTAGCCTTTGGACACAGGGCAGATGTTTTCTTTGAGAATGGAACCACTGGTTGGAGTTTTGTATCCTCTTTCATAATTAAATACATGCTGGCTCCTCAATATTTCTCTGTTCAGTTTTGTTACAGTGAAGCAAAATATTCTTTCATTTTATTTTATTTTTTATTTTTTTTAAGCAAAATATTCTTAATTAATAAGACTATTAAGTGTTTATACTTATTTTCCTCTCTTACAGCTGTCTCAGTCCTAATTCAATAACTACATTTTTTTAGGAACCTACCTTTGCCAGGTTTTTATCCAAGTATTCAACTTAGTTTCAAAGAAACAAAAACACTTTTGTACTCTAGTTTCATCTTTTTATATATAATATATTCAAATTATATGGTGACAACAAAAACAACTGGTATGAACAGTTCAAGAAGAGCCACTAACTCTTGGTTTTCATACAGCATGAGTAATAGGAGCAGAACAAGGCAGGTTCACTAGCTGCCAAGGTTCCATGAGTCATGGACTCCATCCATAAATCTTACACTGGGTGTAGAAAGCTCATCAACTAGGTGGAGGTTATTTAGAGAGCTTCTACGTACTACCCTACAATGAAACCCACTGGTCATAAACCCTTACCAGTTATTTTGTTAGCTTTTCTTAGGCTCAATTCCTGGTAGACTTATTGGTTCAAAGAGTATAGGTATTTGCAATGTTCTCCATCAATTTGTGCACCTAAACATGTCCGAAAATGTCATTCTCACCCCACGCTTGCAAATATTGAACATTATTTTTAATCTTTGCCAATTAAGCAAATATGGTGTTTTGTGTTGATATACCTGAAGATGTTATGATATAATATGGTAGTTCTTGACTCTGTAGACTTGTCAGCTTCACCTTCTTAAAAATTTTCCTATCTTGGGATGCCTGGGTGGCTCAGCCATTGCACATCTGCCTTCAGCCCAGGGCATGATCCTAGAATACTGGGATCAAGTCCCACATAGGCCTCCCTGCATGGAGGAGCCTGCTTCTCTCTCTGCCTGTGTCTCTGCCTCTCTCTGTGTGTCTCTCATGAATAAATAAACAAAATCTTCAAAAAAATTTCCTGTCTTATAATTTTGGCTACAGAGTGTATAATATGGTTATAAAAGCATCTTATTAATTTATTTTAATAAAAAGCAGCATATTAATTTATTTTATTGCTTTATAATGTACTATAAAGTATTGGCAAATAAATTATATTAGACTTATACCAACTTAAAAAAAAAAGTGGGAGGGGAGAAGAGGAGGGAAAAAGGGAAAGAAGGAAGGTTGGTCCAACGAGAGTATAGTAAATAAGCATCAGCTGAAATGTTACTGGAAATCAAACAACATTTTAACATTTAAATTTGTACCAAATCATAGTAATCTGGGATTTTGGTGTTAGCATATGTTTCTAGCCACTATGACCTTAGTGAATTCATCACAAAGTTTTAAAATGTTTTAAATGTTCCAAAAAAGATCTGAAGAGCAAATATAAGTATTCCCTAGGTTGGAAACAATTATGTTTAATGCTTAGTATTTTTCTATGAATTTATTTATACATTACATGCTCTCCTTGATATTTTAAGCAAAAAGAGACATTGTAATCGGTTACTTACAATCTCCCAAATAAGACATACCCCATCTAGAGATGAAATAAGAAGATGCCCATCTCCATACACAGTAGATGTCTTTGGAGGAATAGAATTTGTTGTCTAAATTAGCCAACAGGAAAAAAGAACAGAAGATATGTATATATATATATATATATACATATTGTGTGTGTGTGTGTGTGTGTCCCTTTTTGTTAAGACCACATCTTAAATATGGTAAAGTATGTACTTTAAAAGTATGTAAAGTATGTACATACTTGTAAAGTATGTAACGGTGGCAATAGAACTCAGTATTTTTAACTACACTCATCCCCCAAAACATCAAGAATATATGGTTACCTTGGCTGTATATGTATGTCTTCCAGTTAAAATCTATCTTCAAATGCTAGTAGAAACTAAATGAAAATCGTAGAAACTATGGCATACGATGAAGTTAGGCTAAAATGCAAAAGGCAATATTCAACTCATTCAACACATGTTTGAGAGCTTATTATGGGCCATTCATTTCACAAAGCACTTGGGGAATATAAATAAGCAACAGTAGATAAAAGTGCTATCCTCTTACAGCTTGCATTCTAGCAGGGGAAGACAGTCAATATATGATACAATAAGTGGGTAAATGTTTCAGTGTTTTAAAAAGTGATTAGTACTATGGAGAAAAAAAAGGCGGTAAGTAAATATAGTAGAACTTTCAAAGTGAGAGAGAGTGGAAGTCAAAAGACTTGTGATTGGGGCACCTGAGTGGCTCAGTGTTGAGCGTCTGCCTTGGCTCAGGTCATGATCCCGGGGTCCTGGGATGGGAGTCCCACATCGGGCTCCCAAGGGGAGCCTGCTTCTCCCTCTATGTCTCTCCCTCTCTCTGTGTGTCTCTCATAAATAAATAAATAAAATATTGTTTAAAAAAAAGAAGAAGAAGACTTGAGATTTAACAGTAGCTTCAGCTAGGAGGACTTTCGTGAGAGAGTGACAGGTGTGGAAAGACGTAAGGAAGCCCTGTGTGATCCCTCCAACCTAGTTCTCTAACCTCCCCTCCTACACAGCTCCAGCTGTCAGGTTACACTCTTCACGCTTCCCCACAGCTTCTGCCTTTTCATGGGCTGTGCCTTCTACCTAGAGAACCAAGAATGAGGCCATGAGGTCGGTAAAACAATAAACAAGCTGCTACAGGAGATGAGAGACTGGACAGTTGCTTTTGGTTGATGTTGGCAGGGAAGGTCTCGGGCGGGGGTGGGGGAATTATCTTTCAAAAATGCTTTTCAGATGTACTCACTTGCTATCTTTTCTTTTATCTGCATATATCATGAGTTCATTTTGACCTCTTGTTCCCATTCTCTTGGAGGCAGTAGAATTTGGGAATCCGACTCACTTGGTTTTAAATTCTGACTCTTCCATTTCTTAAACATACAACTTGGGTGAGCTGGATTTTTCTGAGCCTCAGTTTTCTCCTCTGTAAAAATGAAGATAAACCTCTTTGAAGTTTGTCGTAAGCAGAGTAACATACGAGGTCTGGCAAGCAATAATGAGAGGAGACACCAGTCTTGAAAGGGAAATGAATCAGATACTGAAGGACAGTTTTTTAAACTGTGCTAAGGAGACTGTATCTTATTTATAGGTAATGGGGAACCATTAAATTGTTTTGCACTGATAAGTGTCATATCTGTTTGTTTTAGAAAGATAACATTAGCATCAAGTGGAGGGTAAGTTTTTGGAACTGATGAATCAAGAGCAGGTAAAGTAGCATGTTACTGCATTATGCTGAGATACAATCCATTCAGGAAAACCTGGTAGCGTTTAAAGAGGTGGACTTGATAAGTGGCAATTAAAGTATGTATTCTAAATTTTATATCTTTCTATCTAGTCAGATCTCATTATATAGACAAAGTATTTTTAAAATATATATAGAGAGACAAAATAAGTAAATTAATCATTTTCATTGATCTTTTTACCCAATTTCATAGAATTTGGCTTTAGGCCATTCTTGGATTTATTGTTTGAAGGATATGTATAATTTGAGAACCAGCTGCTAGAGCTACTAGCAATAGGAAAGAGGGAGAAAAAGAAATCAACTGATATACAGGAGTCAGAGAGTCTGGGAAAAGAAACTTAAGTAAACTTTTTTTTTTTCAGTGGCCGGACAGGCATCACTTTAAAAAAGCATTTTTCAGCTGTTTACTTTGAAAAATAATTACATTGCCTAGCTTGGAGCTTGTAGATAACCAGGATAGATAAGGAAATTATTGTTTCCTTTAACCAGTTTCATGGCCAGGCTAACCTGCTTGCATAGCAAAGAGCAGATGGAAAGAGCAGGGAAGGACAGACCAGTATAAATCCATCATCGCTGATAGAAAAGCTTTAGCACATGTGAATGTTCAGTGTTGCCTAGTTGAGGAGGACCAAATTTTAATTTTTTTTATTATTTTTGAATAGGCAATACATGTATATAGTTTAAAATTCAAAAGGTACAAAGGGCTATAGAGTGAAAAGTCTTCCATGCATCCTGTCCCCCAGGTACCCAGTTTCCCTCCTCTGACAGCAATTTCTTATTTACCCTTACAGAGATATTTGATGTATATACAAGTAAAAGATATTCTTTTTCCCCTTTTATACAAATGCATATTAAACATACTGCTCTGTATCTTAAGGTTTTTTTGTGTTTTTTTAGTAATCACTAAGTTTTTGTTGTTTAATTGCTGTTTTACCTAATATATCTTGGAGATTGTTTTGTATCAGTACCCAAAGAGTTTTTCCTTATTAAATATAGGTGCTTAGTATACCATTATATGGAAGCACCATAATTTTTATAACTGACCCTCTCCCTATTAATGGACTTTTAGACTGCTTCTAATCTTTTATTTCATGCAATGAATAACCTTGTATGTATATCAATAAGTAAATTTATTTATTTTACTCCTAAGGTTAGCGCCTAATGTGGAATCGCTGAGTCAATGTGTATGTGACCTTGTCTTTTTGACAAGTATTAGCACATTGTTCTCTCTAGAAGTTGTGCTAATTTGCATTCTCACAGGTGGACTACAAAGAACACTATCTTTAACGGGAGAGAAGAAAGTTGTATCATTAATTCCTACCTAGCTGGAGTAAGTTCAGAGTCTCTTACATCAACTCACAGGTCTTTATTCTAAGGATGTTCCTTATTATCAAAGGTGAATACACTCACATTCTAAATCAGTGGTTCTCACCTGCCAACAGTTTTGCCTCCCAGTAGCCATTTGGCAATGTCTAGAGACACGTTTGATTGTCACAAATGGGAGGGTGGTGATGCTGCTGGCATCTTGTGGGTAGAGGCCAGAGATGCTGTGAAACACTTACAGCACACTAGACAGTCTATCCCTCTTTCCCTCCTCACAAAGGTACCTGGTCCAAAATGTCAGTGGTGCAGACATGAGAAACTCTGAGCTAGATAAACATCTGCCTCCTCTCCATCACATTAAATACATCTTTTCAACCTTAGGATTCTTCACTCTCTCTCTAATCTAAGATATATGCCAAATAAAATGAAGTGCTTCCATGGTACCTTTTTAAAATTTTTTTTGTTTCTGTTACAACATTTATATTGTATTGAAATTAATGATGTGTAGGAACTTTAGGCTCCTCAAAAATGTGAATATATCTTATTTATATTTGTATCCTGAATATCTGGCACAAAGAAGGCACTTGGCTTATTAAGAGAATGACTGGATTTAACAGTACTTCCTGTTTGTCCCCCTGTGATTTAAGGGATTATTTTCTTATTAATCAAAGACTGTTCTTTGTTACTATCACTTGCTTCACCTTTCTTTTAATTTCACCCACCCATTTTTCTGTAGACTACAGAGGCAATTTTTTCTAGCCTACGAAAACATTGTACCAGGAAATGTCAATTGAATCAAAAGTAGTGGCCTTTCCCCTGATTTGAACTACTGTCGAGTTTATTACCACAGCGTTAGTCACTTAATTATATCCCATCTTGTTCATTTATAACTTCTGACTGAATTTGTCTTATCTCCTCAGTGGATTGAGATGTCCTTAAGGGCAAAACTCAAAACTTGTACGGACCTCAGGGTGCCGAACATAACCTTTCATAGACTGGAAAGCAGGAGAGTGACAGGTTGTTTGATGATTCTTCTTCTTCCTCTTCCTCCTCTTCTTCCCTCTTCCTCTTCTTCTTCCTATTCTTTTTAATCACATCTCACAGACCAAACCCAAAGAAGATTCTGACCTCAGCAAAGAAACTGCTCATTCTCAAGAGCAGAACACTCTCACTCCACAACTCAGGTCCTTGCAAACACTAAAAAGGCAGCACCCACCGCAGAAGGTCCACCAGACTTGAAGCCCCGAGGAATCTGCCCACTTCACACGTTGCCCTCTCCCTGGTTTCTCTGTCTACAGGAGCACAGGAACCCCAGCTGACCAGCTCCGTGCCCAGCTTTTTTCACATCTATTTCCTTCACCGCAAGTAGGGCCACCAGGCATGTTCCCCATCGTTCAACATGATTAAAGACCCGAGTGTGGGAGGAGAGACTCCTGGCCGTGGTCTGACCGCAGCTAAAAGCAGAAATCACTAATAAGCTTTCGGCCCGCAGCTGGGTAAGGAGGCCCCCGCCCAGGCTCCCACTCCGCGCACCGGAGCTGCCTTTGCCAGGGGGAAGCAGGGGGACCGAGGCCGGGTCGGATGAGATCGCCACGGTGTGTGTGGGGGGGGGGGGTGCAGCAGCCAAGGAAAAAGGCAAGGTCGGGGAGGAACGAAGCAAGGACAACAATACTTGTTTGTAAGGCTGTGTGGTGCTAAATATATCCTGAGAAAATTGGGATGCAGGGCAGCTTTGATCATATCTCACGCAGGATTTTAAAATGCAAATGCAGAGCTGCTTAGTTTATTGCTAATAGCCTGTTGTTTAACCGTTAGCCCCGAGATCCTATGGCATTCTCTTTGCAATTAAAATAGGCTCGCAATTGAAGTCCTTCAAAGCTGGAGCTGCAAAAGAAGAGGGAAACAGATTTGAATATCTATCAGGCAGACCAAGTAAATGAGAAGAGCCAGCTTGATTAGAGAAGGGAGACAATAACAACACAAATATTCTAATCATTTTTCCAATGGGGGAAAAAAAACTTATTTAGGCATTTTTAAACAGCAGCTTTGATACTTAGCTCTGACTTATCTCCACAGGTAGGAAAATGGAGCTATTGAGCTAATTTTTTAAGAACTCAGGTTATTAAAACCTGAGTCTTGATTTTGTTGAGAAAGAACCCAAAAGTTCATGTCTCACACATGATCTAAAAAGAATAGACCTCGTTATTGTGTTTATTTTTGAATTAGCTAAAAGTGTCCTCTTCAAATGATAGTCTTTAGACAGGGGCTTGGGAGAATATAAAAAGTAAACATTTCCACTGGACCATTTAAAACAGACTATAAAATATATTGCACAGTTCCTGCCTTCTTAGGTAAATGATGCCAAGATAATAACTTTTAAAAATAATAAAAATTCATGATTATGCATCTGTTATCTTCCCAAAACTATGCTTAGTATTTATTTCCTTTAAATGCCACAACAGCAATGTGAGGCAGGTAAACTAATTTCATCAAATTTTCCTTAAATAAAAGGATATTAATGGATAGTCTGGGGAAGGTTTCCAGGGATGAACCCTTTAAAATTATCTGCAAATGTGTGTGTGTGCACATCTTTTTTTCTAGAGGGGTCCTATTTTCATCAGCTTCTCGAAAAGCCTGTGGCCCTTAAAATGTCCAAATTGGGTTAATCATTACGAAGAGCAGGAATTTTTGTGTTGTCCAGTTTACTTCTATTTGTTTGAATTAGTAGGAGGGTTTTGAAGCAGGAGAGCAAGGTTCTTGTCTCACAGAATCGAAGAATGAACCTCTCCGACAAAGGAAAGTGAGTACCGCAGTAGAGTTTTATTAAGTGAGAATACAGAAAAAGCTCTCAGGAGTGAGAATGATGTAGTTTTGAATGTAGGTGAGGTCCAGAGCCTAAGGCCAAGAAGGAATTCTTGAGATGTCTTTGGTGCAAAATGGTGGTTTTATTAAAACCTGGGGAAAGGACCCGGGGGCAGGAAGAGCTGCTGCCCCAGGGTTATAAGGGGTGGCTGATGATATACTTGGGAGTTGGGGGAGGTAAGGAAAAAGGAAGGTTTTCAAAGAACTTTTTTCTTTTTTTTTTTTTTTAAGATTTTATTTATTTATTCATGAGAGACAGAGAGAGAGAGGCAGGCAGAGACATAGGCAGAGGGAGAAGCAGGTTCCATGCAGGGAGCCTGATGTGGGACTCCATCTGAGGACCATGGGATCACACGCTGAGCGGAAGGCAGATGCCCAACCTCTGAGCCACCCAGGTGTCAAAGAACTTTCTTTTGCTAAATAGGACCTACAAGATACTGGAGGCCTTGCCAATGTCAAGTTAAGGTTGTTTTTCCCTCTAGCAAAGCATATTAACATGAAGACACTGGGAGCTTCCTGGAGGAACATTATACTCTGCTGCCTCAAGTATTTGTCAATTGGCTGCAGATTATAAGGACCTTTAATTTTATCTACATTTCCTCCTGGAAGTTAGGTCATTCTTATCAATAACCTTTTTTTCTTGTAAATCACTAAAACATTTGTAGACTGAGGGAGAATCTTGTCATGCAGGATTGTGATCTCTGTCAAGTGGCCACTTGTTTTTCCTCCCCTTAGCTTTAGGGCAGCCAGGGATGCCTGAGGAATGTCACACACATCCCACCTGGAAGGGGCGATTACAGGGCGTCAGTTTGTACTTGTCTTCAGCTTGTCTTCTGCTCCCTCATCAGTTTCAAGGCTATGTTTTCTGAATTTTCTATTGCTCCCTTTATTGTCTGATGATGCTTCCTTCCTGGCTCCTAGAGCTTGCCTCCATGAAAAGTGCCCTATTCCCTGCTGTGTGAAACTGGTTAACAACACAGACTCTGGAGGCAGAGGGTCTGGATTTAAATCTGGTCTCCAACATTTATCGCTTGTGTTGTCCTGCTTCAGTTTCCAGATCTGTGAAGTGGAAGACCTAGGTTCTGTCTCACAGAGTGGAAGAAGGAATCTCCCGGACACACAGGAGAGCAAGTACAGTGATAGAGTTTTATTAACTGAGGATACAGAGAGAGGTCTTAGGAGTGAAGAGTCTGGACAGGGTTGCTAACCTGGGCTTCCACTGACAGTCTTTAATTTAGAACTGACTAGGGAGCTTGTGGCCTTATCACTCTTGTGATGTTTTGGCTTGAGTAAGGACTGGTGGTGATAACATCTTTAAGGGCTTCTTTCTTAGGTCTGGTTATTCTTTGTTGGTCACAGGTGACTGTCATAAAAAAGATACCACCACCACCACCACACCCATCCCCCCACCCCCCCCCCCCCCCCCCCCACACACACACATCTAGGGCAAGGTGATCAGGTTTGTTCCCTTCTCTCTGGTTTCCTTATACCTCAGCATTTTGGGGATTTCCGTGAGTCTGATCACAAAGCCCCCTACCTATCTCTCCCTGCGTAGCCCTGCCTATCCCTTACTCACTTGCAAAGTGGAACTCAGAGTAGGTCCATCCTCAGAGAGTTATTCTGAGGATGAAACACCTTCTTCTAGAGAACAGTGTCAGGAATACAAATAAGAGAGCAAATAAGGAAGCACCTGCCAGGCTCTGTGATTCTGTTGTGAATTTAGAAGCCTCCTGTTCAGGTTTTGTGTTTGACAAAACAGCGGGGATATATGTGGGGTCTTCATGCTTCTTAAAGCCCTTTTTTTTCCTTCTTAGTCTTCATCTAGCCCTGCTTACAGTGGAATTCAATGAGATAATAATAAGCTATGCGTTTGTTTTCCTAGAAGAGGGTTGAACAAAAGAGCCAAACAGGGAGAGGGATGTAACTTGTTTGTCCTGTGCCTTCATTAAAGTACCCAGTAGGGCTGAGGGTCTGCCTGGCACTGTGAGAGGCACTCAGCAAAGCGACCTTCTTGTCTCTTCAGCCGTTCTGATTTGCTTTAGACGCGGTTCCAAGGGAAGAACCAGTTTTTCAGCTAGATCTTTGAAGTGCATTTGAGGCAGCTGTTAGTGTGAAGGTATGAATTTTTAAAGAAAAAACTAGCTGCTTTTCCTAGCTTGTGGGTGTTTCTTGGGATTGAATCACGTCTCCTTCAAACTGCGCACCGACAGGATCTGCTAGGCTCAGAATGCAAATATCTAGGCAAAGGTTCTCAATAAAAGGGAGAAAAAAAATCGGGTTGAATAGGATGCCAGATGACATTTTTTTTAATCCTTTTCTTAAGGATTAATAGTCCCTTACCTCTTAACCTCACTTGTTCTTCAAAGGTCTTTGCATATCCACATGAAGGCCAAAAGCTGCTGTCAGTTATCTGGGGATAGAGGGATCACCAAGATCCCTGTAACACTTGCCTCAAAATGTCGCTAAAGAGATGCGATGACATCCTGAAGCCCTTGTTCTAGCAATGTGGCAGTTCTGAAGCGGGCAAGGGTAACTGCCGCCCACAGGATTATCACCGTGACCTGCAGCATATCAGCATCCTGCTGGTCTGAGACTGCCAACCCTCCCTCTGGTTCTCTAATGCTCTTTCCACCAGAGCAATTTTGGAGCAAATCACAAAGGACTGAGTTTCCCTGCTGTTTGTCTTATTAAGCGTGGGTGTCTGTTATGAAAATAGGCAGCGTGGCATAGTAGTGGAACCCACTATTTTCAGGATGAATGGTGGCAGTGGCAGCCTTCAACAGAGTGGGTATTTCATAAAGTGACCAGTTAGGAATGTCATTGTAGTCTGTGTTAATGCCATCCAGGCTGCCCCTGAGTTGCAAGCCACTTGCAAAAACAGAAGTCTCTCTCTCCTCTGGAGATTATATATATATATTTTTTTTTTTCCCTTTCTTTCCATTTTCTTTCCAGAGTTACAGATAATACGGCAGCAGTACAGGAGCTCAGGCATTTGCATCGGTAAAATTCAGTTCAATAGAAATTACAGGTATTCAGCTTTGAGTGAGTTACTTAACCTCTGGATCTCAGTTTCCCTCCCTGTATAAGGTGAATAGTACCTTGCAGGCTTACTCCATTGTTGCAATGAGGCCTTAAATCCTTGCTCATGATTTTAAGGGCAGAAGGACCAAAGGGACATGCTGTTAATAGTTTAGTACCCATCAAACTTAAAGACAAACTCAGAGGGGCCATTAGCTCCTGTGTGATGTGTGGCCAATTCGGAAGGAATTCATTTTGCTGCAAAGTGTCTCATAAGAAAATCCATATTCACCAGTGCAGATGACAAAGATGACAAGGACTCCCACTTGAATAAACTGTAGTCAGCCTCCTCTGAGCCCTCTTCTTGACTAGGCCTCCGTCTTGGGCTTTCATGCCTGTCCTTAAAGCACCCAGTTTTAGCAAGAATCCTGCTAAGCCAGTTTAGAGAGAATCCTTCTAGGGATCTCTAGAGATTCTCTTTAGAGAGAATCTGTCTATTGAGGATATCTGATATCCTCAATAACAGATCAAATTTCTCATCCTCCTACCATCCCTGAGCTGATCACCTGGTCTGCATTCAGCAAGAATCTCCCTACCTTTAATGTCTCCTTTTAGTAATTTTGCATCCGCTGCCACCCTCCTTATCTGCTTCTTAGTTATAAATCCTACTTAGCTTTGCCATCGTATTTGGAGTTGAACTTGATCTGTCTCTCCTTATGCAATGATCTTGACACCTAGCCCAGTAGTCCTGAATAAAGTCCTCCTTACCATCTTCACAAGTGTCAGAACAATTTTTTTCTTTAACACAGATCAAAGCCTAAATATCGTGGTTTTCCAAAGAAGCTGATGCTCAATAGGTGTTTAATATGTGCCAAGATGCTGTTTGCTCTAAATGCCAAAATCTATTCCTCACAACTGTCCCAGTCAGTACTATTATTATTATCCTTAATTTACAGATTAAAGGAGTTCCTCCAGAGGTTAACTTACTTGCCCAAACACTCAGAGCTGGAGCTAGCTAGTGGAACTGATACTCTAATCCAGGAGTTCTGGCCCCAGGGTTCATATTCTTAAACAGAATACCAAACTGCCCCCCAAGGACTAAAACTTAGGTTGGGAAGGCGACTCTGTCAGTGTTCTTAGAACAAAGTTCTCAAATTTAGCTGCCCTCACAAGTCCAGGGTAAGTACTATCAACTAGGAAAGCAAGGCCTGTGGGGAATACACCACCTGGAAGGTCCATGCTGGTCAAGGTGACCAGTCCTCATTGTCACCACCTAGTGGTTGCTGTCTAGAAATGTATACCTTCTGAGTTTTTAAAGACTAGCGAAAAGAGAATCTGACTTTTTTTTTTTTTTTTTTAATTTTTTTATTTATTTATGATAGTCACAGAGAGAGAGAGAGGCAGAGACACAGGCGGAGGGAGAAGCAGGCTCCATGCACCGGGAGCCTGATGTGGGATTCAATCCCGGGTCTCCAGGATCGTGCCCTGGGCCAAAGGCAGGCGCCAAACCGCTGCGCCACCCAGGGATCCCAGAATCTGACTTTTTTTAAAAAGATTTTATTTATTTATTCATGAGAGACACAAAGAGAGAGACAGAGACATAGGCAGAGGGAGAAGCAGATTCCCTGCAAGGAGCCCGATGTGGGACTCCATACCAGGACCCCGGGATCATAACCTGAGCCAAAAGCAGACACTCAACACTGAGCCACCCAGGTGCCTCAAGAAATCTTTTATGAAAGATCTCTTCAATGGGGGGGGGGGGGAGAGAAAGAGAAGGGGAGAGGGGAAAAGAGACAGAAGGTGGGAAGAAAGGGAAGAAAAGGGGAAACCATGCAGTATATACACCCTGCCTCCTGCCCTTGTACCATGTGCATTTGCGTTCTCTCGCTCTCTCACACACACACACATACACACCTGCAGCAGAGATTCATTCAGCTGCAGGCTACCTGTTTGTAATTTCATTTTTAGAGGTTATTAAATCTTACATTAATGGACTCGGCTTGGTTTAAAAGATATGCACTCCTCACTCTAAGCCACCAAGTAATTACACTTTTAAAATGTCCTATTTGTCTAACCTATTAGAGACTATAGATTTCTGCTTTTGGTTGGAAAGGGGAGATGGTTTTTTTCTGGGTGCATGAAGATGCTGTGACAATTACTTTAGCAGACATGTTTGAGAGAAGTGTTGATTTCTTATCTCCCCATGAATCAAAAGATTTCAAATTACAGGTATTAGCCAAGCAATCTGGTATTTCTTTTTGATTCTTAAGTTGATGAATAGTTTTACCTCTATTAATAAATAAACAAAACACCCTTTCACAGTTAATCTAGTATCAGCAGCTAGCTATCTGTAAAAAATGGAAGTTAATGTAGTGAATTCTGAGAGTTTTTCTGAAATCCATCATGTTTTTCTGAGTCTTCGAACTTCAGTTGCTGAACCTTGAGCTGTTTATATTTCACAGTTCTCTTTAGCAAACCAGGTTTCTTTGCTCCCGCTATATAACATAGGCGATGTTCTGTCCTTCTGGCTTTATGAAACCTTCCAGCTTTTGTAGCAGATGTCCACTGGACTTGTTTTTAATTGTCTAACATGGAATTACAGATAAAGTTTCATAAATAAGATACAACCATTTTCTTTCAAAAATAGCACTCTTTTTTTAAATTGCGTTTTGATTAATACATCATGGGTTGAAATTTCCTATTATTTTGAAGTTTGGCAGGGCTTTAATAATGGCCATTTTGGAGGGAAATGGGATCAATTAACACCTTTTTATGCACAAGACTTGGCACTGTCTCCTGTGGAGTGAACAGAAAAAAATCAATAAGCTTGTCTTCTTCCCTCCTGGAACTTGAAGTACCTTTGGAGAAATACAACATTTATACAAGTACAACGGTACAAAAACAGTGCATAAGAAGGACCCAGATAACTATAGCTGTATGATTTTAAGAGGAGACTTTATGACTTGAAAGCATCAGAGGCCTTCAGAAAGAAAATGAGATTTAAGTGGAGCCTTGAAGAACAGGTAGGCTTTCTGAGGAGGATAGCAGAGAGCGGGAGGAAAGGCACAATAAAGGCAGGTGAGGAGAGAAGGTAAGAGGGGGTTGGGGCCCAGCCATTGCAACAGAAATCTCCAATAAGGAAGACATGGAAAGGGTTTGAGTGAGCAGAGAGTAGTCAAGACAGACCAAGGATGGGAAAATATTCAACCCATCAATATGAGTGATGACGTTACTTGTAAGAGCTGGTTTGGAGGAGAAAATAAACTGAATATACATTAAAATTCAGATATACTTTTCAGAATCTAGTCTTTTCCCACCTTTCAGTCTCTCCATCTCTCATTTTCTGTCTTCAACTCATCACACTCCCTCCATTAAGACGTAACATGTCTCATTCTAAATATCTTTAGAATTTATGTAATCACATACAACCATGTCTGCACACACACCCACAGGGCATGATTTAGGTCAGTGTGTGTTTTAGTGTAGTGTTTGAGGTCATTGTTTCACAAAAATGAAAATGTATATATTCTTTTCCTTACCTTGCTTTTCTCTCTCAGCCATACCTTGGGGAAATCCCTCCCAAGTGAACACTTACAGCCCAATTAGCTGGTTCTTTTAATGGTTGCATAACACTCCACAGTACAGATATATTTTGTGATCTGTTCCCGTATTCCTCCTATTCATGGAGATCAGTTGGCTTCCAGTTTTTTTGCTCCTACAAATAGTACCTCAATAAGCATACTGGTATCTCTATCTAGATATGCTGGTATTTTATTTCTGTTGATAGAGTTGGGGTCTCTGGGTCAAGGACATGTGTGTTTTTCCTTTTAAAAACTAAACTGATGGGCAGCCTGGGTGGCTCAGCGGTTTAGCGCCGCCTACAGCCCAGGGTGTGATCCCAGAGACCTGGGATTGAGGCCCACGTTGGGCTCCCTGCATGGAGCATGCTTCTCCCTCTGCCTATGTCTCTGCCGTGCTCTCTCTCTCTCTCTGTGTCTCTCATGAATAAATAAATAAAATCTAAAAAAAAAAAAAAAAAAACTAAACTGCTTCCTAAAGAAAACTGTTAAGAGTACACAGTTTGTACCTACAATTAATGAAAAAACTGCCAGGTCATAATGCTCTTTTTTTTTTTTTTTTTAAGATTTTGCAAGTGCTATTGATGTAAAATCTCAGTTACTTTACTTGCACTTCTTTGACTACAAATGAATTTGATCTTCTTTCCACGAGCTTGTTGGGTTTCCTATCTTTTAAGTTGCATTTTTGTGTTCTGTGTCCATTTTTCCAATGAACTTTGTCTCCCTATAAATTTATTTTTTTTTGAGAGAGAGAGAGAGAGCCCATGCACCAAGCAGGGGCGGGGGAAGGGACAGAGGGAGACTGAGAGAATCTTAAGCAGGTTCCACACTAGGTGTGAGCCCACATGGGGTTCAGTCTCATGACCTGGAGATCATGACCTGAGTTAAAATCAAGACACAGATGCTTAACTAACTGAGCCACCCAGGTGCCTCAACTCCTATAAACTTTTAAGATCTTCTGCTATAGGGGCAGCCCGGGTGGCTCAGCAGTTTAGCACTGCCTTCAACCCAGAGCCTGATCCTGGAGATTCAGGATCGAGTCCCACGTCAGGCTCCCTACATGGAGCCTGCTTCTCCCTCTGCCTATGTTTCTGCCTCTCTCTCTCTCTCTCTCTCTGATGGACAAATAAATAAAATTAAAAAAAAAATCTGCTATAGTGTAGATATTTTTACCTGTTCTCTACAGTTTTAAACATTTGTTTTTCAAATCACTTGTATTTTTTATAGTATCTTTTGCCATACAAAACTTTTGGGTTTTATTTGATCACTTATATTTAGTTTTTCTTATAGTTTCTGTATTTTCTCCCTTGCCAAAAGAAGCCTATTCTTTCTGCCCCTGGATTATATTTATGTTTCCTAGGTTTTCTTACAGGATTTTTTTTTATTTATTTATTTTACATTTTAACCTTTAATCCATATAAATCCATCTAGGATTTATTTTTGGAGTTGGTGTAAGATAAAGATCTAATTTTCTTCCAGATGTATTAACAGTTTGCCAGCTCCATATATTAAGTAATCCATCATTTTGCCCCTAAATTGAACTGCCTCCCTTGTCATATATTAAATCTTCATTTATATCTGGATCTATTTCTAGATACTCTATTTCACATATTTGTTTAGGCCTATTTCAACTTACTGATTTGATTATAGTAGCTTTATAGGATTTTCTGATATCTGGTAAATCAGACTACACAAATGACTTTTGGGTAGTTATCATCTGCTCAGGTAAAATACATTTAAAACGTATTTACTAGACAGCAGCGGGATGCAAGCAGAGGCTACTATACCAAAATAATACTTGTATAATTAAACTATTTTCTTCAAAATCTTTCTTCCTAAGATCTATTTTTATAGCAACAGATGTAGGAGAAAAAGGTTTAATGTGCTTGTAAGTTTTTTTTTTTTAAGATTTTATTTATTTATTCATTTATTTATTTGAGAGACAGAGAGCAAAAGAGAGCCCAAGGGGGAAGGGCCCCAGGAGAGAGAGAAGCAGGCTCCTCACTGAGCAGGGAGCCCAATGTGGGGCTGGATCTCAGGATCGTGGGGTCACGACCTGAGCTGAAGGCAGATGCTTAATTAACTGAGCCACCCAGGCGCCCTGCTCATAAGATCTACAAATGACAGTTTGGTGTATTTTCAGTCCTTAAATGCTGTAGTGTATTAATGATACCGTCTCCTTTATTCGCAGATTGACCCTTCAGAAAGGTCATCATCCCTGACTGAGTCTTCACACTGAGCTAAGACTGCTTCCCTGAGGGAGCACTGCACCAGAGAGCTCTGAGATTTTTCTTAAGAAAAATTCCATGGGGACTGTACCTGACCCTTTGAGATCTGCTAAAACTTCCTTGATCACAGCTGCTGGAAAAGAGGAGGATCTAGGAGAAGTGCCGCCTGCCTCACCTCGGCCTCCACCAGCCCTCCTGTGTAAGAACACCAATGGCCTCTCTGGACCTCCTGAAGAGCCAGTCCTCAGCCCCAGGGCAGCTGCTGAGGCCCTGATGCAGGCCTATGAGCATGAGACCACCCAGCCGGACATGTCTTCTCCTGGTATCTTCAATGAGGTGGAAAAAGTGTCTTCCGCGTGCAACTCTCCTGGCCGTACCCAGCTGCCAGGAAGCTGCGAGCCCACAGCACCAGCCCCGTGTTCTACAGCAGGAAAGGATCTAGACGAAGCATTGACCATGCCAGCCAGTCAGCATGCCTACCAGGCCATCCCAGGTGCCCAGCTCAAGGCCAGCCCCTCATCAGGACCTGAAGATACACTGCTGAAAACACAGAGAACTTCCTCAGAAGGAGAGCAAGCTGAAACGTCAAGCTGTCCGGCGGGCAGCACCCGGGGCAACAGCGAAGCTCAAGTGCCCTGTGATTTTCCTTCTCCAGAAACAATCCAGGAAATGGTACAAACTGCAAATATGGCAGCCAGGGTGTTCATTCACACCTCCTCTCCTGTAGGCGGACCTGAAGCGGAAAGGCCAGGAGCTATGTGTGACCCCCGGACAAGGTCCTGTGAACCTCCAGCAAGAGAAGATGGATGCTCTGGGAACAAACAGCCCCCTGCCACCACCTCGGACAGCCAGAGTGTGACCCCCGTGACAACTCAACTATCCCACCTCACTAGTCAAGGCTCCACGTTTCCTCCGGATCTGGGAAAGGTGCCGCTGCCAGCGCAGCACCAGGTGTTAAGGTTCAAAGAAGCAAGTACAATGACCAACCAAGCTGCGGGTGAGGTCAGGGAAGTTCCCAGCAGGGCTCAGCAAGACGCCGAGGTGCAGGCAGTGGCAAGTGTCGAGAGCAGATCCGTCTCCACCAGCCCCAGCATCCTCACAGCATTCTTAAAGGAAATGCCCGTTCCTGAGCGTTTGGAACCACAGGAGCAGCTTCGTGTCGTCTGCCATGGGGGTGGCAGTGGGAGCCACACCGTGGAGCTGTCTGACAAGCTCCTGGGCCCCCAGGAGCCAGGTCAGTGCCCAGGCATCACACCGGAGGCGCGCGGCCAGGCGCCTACTGCCGTTTCCACGGCTTTCCAAGGAGAAGGTAACTTGGTGAGGCTACCAGGGGAGGTCCTTACCGTGTCACCGGCCGCGGCGGCAGCGGGTAATGCTCAGAGTATGTGTCGGGAAGCCGGGAGGTCAGCAGGAATGACCCCAACTAGGGAGGCGCCCAGCTGCAAACAGCCCTCGAGTGTGAAGTCTGGCTCCCCAAAAGCCAGCGCCACCGACCAGATTTCTGTCAGCGCGGGAAGTCACCCTGAAACAAGCCACCAGTTGGGGGGCTCTGAAACCAAGCCGGCTGAGGTCGCGGTGAAAAGCGCAGACGGTCCCCGAACAGACGCAGACTGCCGGCTCCCGGACTCGTGCGGCCCTGAGAGCTGGGGCCCGGCTGACGGAGGAGGAGCCGCGGGGGACCAGCAGGCTGCCTCTCCTCAGGCGGGAAACCGGCCAGCGCGTCGGGGCACCGAGAGCCTGGACGGCGGGGCGCGGGCGGACGCCAAAACGCTGCTGCTCAACCCGAAGTCTCGGGAAGGTGGAGGCCCCGCGCCCGCTGCCGGTGCTACGCCGTCCCCCGTGAGGCGGAGCCAGGAGGCGGCGTCGGAGGAAAGCCGCCCGCCCAAGGCCGCCGCCAGCCTGAGCCTGCCGTGCGACGCCGCCGTGGGCGACTCCAGTCCGGGTTCCGGCAAGAGGACCCCCTCTCGCTTGGCCAAAGCCAGCCCGCGCCGCGCCAGCCGCGTCAGCGAGTTCCTCAGGGAGCAAAAGCTCAACGTGACGGCGGCCGCCGCGCAGGTGGGGCTCACCCCGGGAGAGAAGAAGAAGCAGCTCGGCCCCGACTCCAAGCTGCAGCTGAAGCAGTCCAAGCGCGTCAGGGACGTGGTGTGGGATGAGCAGGGCATGACCTGGGAAGTGTACGGGGCCTCCCTGGACCCGGAGTCCCTGGGCATCGCCATCCAGAACCACCTGCAGAGACAGATCAGGGAACACGAGAAATTAATCAAGGCGCAAAGCAGCCAGGCCCGGAGATCCATTTCCTCAGATACTTCTTCAAATAAGAAGCTCAAAGGAAGGCAGCACAGCGTGTTGCAGTCGGTGCTGCAGACCTTCCGCCGCCCCAACTGCTGCGTCCGCCCCGCCCCCTCTTCCGTGCTGGACTGAGGCGAGCGCGTCCGGCCTAGTCTGCGCGTCCGTGGTACTCCCGGGGGCTCGGGGGTCCAGGCTGACCGAGGCTTCTCTTTCGTTTTCTTTTTCCGAGAGACCAGAAAGAGGAAGCAAGTATTAACGGCCGGAAGTTGCTCTTAAGAACTGTTGGGTCCTTTGATTGGGGCTCCATAAATAGAAATAGTTGAAAGAAAGAACAGGAGGAAAGGAGAAAGCTTCAATGAAGGTTAACGACCTTAATTAAGAGGAGATAATATTCACTGGGTTTATTATTATTATTATTGTTATTACGATGTTGCTTCTGGAACTAGCATTATTGTTACATGTAGGTCGTTCTGTATGACTGCCTCAATTTATCACCCTGTGGTATTGCCAATAAAATCCCCGCTTAATATTAAAAATAGCAAAACCACTACTAGCAAAAACACTGTTAGGTCGTTCTAGTCATATTGCAATGAGAATGCTATGACCACACAAAATTTAAACAGGTGATAAGAACTATAATAAAAATGTGAAAACAGATTTGACTCACTCTTAGGCCAGGTGACATTAAGTAAAAGCATTTAAAAGCATAAAATACCAAACATGAATTAATATTTGTAAACATCAGCAGGCCATTGTTTCTGTAAACCTTGTTACACCATTATCAAATATTAAGAAAGTTATGTTAGGAAAGTTAACTAAGCTATTGAATATGAATAGTGCCCACATAAAACATGAATTTATATAGATGGATTTCCCTGCACTAGAAGGGAGGAACAACACTATGCTTCTGACTAAATTCGTATTTCTTTACTCTGGAGAAAGTGCAAAAGTGGAAACAGTGATCTCCCTACAATGCAACTGAATTCTTAGAAGGAGTCATCGAATTATTAATAATACTAAGGTTTGTGTTGTACAGGTGTTCTCCAAAAACATTCAACTGAGAGTGTTAAGATTTTGGTAAGGAATTATAAATAGCCAGTTTACCAAACACTCTCTTTTCTGTGTTGAAGAAAAAGAAGTAACAAAAGCAATATATTTAATTTTGATTCCTGTAAATGAGATAGTTTATATTTTTCTTTTGACTTGCTTGTCCAGTAGCTTCCAATAGAAAATGTAGTCAACACCAAATAGAACAGAAGCCTCCTCACAGTTTTTGTATGTAGACTAATATCATCTAATTGCTTAAGTTTCTAATCTGTAGTAAAAAGGTAGCCTGTGTAGACTTACTGACTTTAAGAGAAATACCATCATATCTCATACTTCAAACCCAATAAAAGAGGCCTTTACTAAAACATGGTTTGAGCTTCAGGTGGGCTATAGTTTTTGAGAACATAGACACCTGTTTGAGCTCAGCACTCACCTGTCTCCGGAAAAGGAGTGTGTCCTTCGTACCCGTGAGTGTATTGCAGGGCACTGAGCTGGGATGATGAGCATTGGCTTGAGATTTGGGGGGAGTCTGGAAGATGGAAATGAGATAGGACACTAGAAAAGTGTCCCCCTCGCTAGATTCATTGTAGGGAGATCACTGTTTCCACTTTGCATTTAGAAAATCAGATTGTTAAACATGGTGGGTGGGGTGCTCGCTGGTTGCCTTCTCTGAGATTGTTCTCCTTGGCGAGCCAGAAAAGGGTGTCTGGCTATTATTCTCTCTCTCTCTCTCTCTCTCTCTCTCTCTCTCTGGAGACTCATAAATGTCATTTGTGCAGTAAGTTGACAATTTCCGTTTTGGCTTTTTTTTTTTTTTAATTCTCTTTTGCAGATTCTGAAAATATAGGGGAAAATCATACCTAAACTTTAATACCAGATGCTAAACAAGGCACAGCCTAAATTAGTATATAGCCACTGGTTTCTTTCAAAGCAATTGGACTATATATGAAGATCTCATAAATAGACTCCAGTCATAGTACTCTCAGAGCCTGAGAATGGTAAAATTGCAGTTGTTATACTTGGAATCTGTAATGAATTTTGTAATGAGGTGCGTTTTTCTGTTTCTTACCAATTGGACTCTATTAAGAATACTACCTGAAGTAGAAATTGCCATGAAATTAGCAATCAAATTACTATTAATGGTTAGAAATTTTGTCTAAAATTCTCTTTTGGCCTTGAATACCCATTTGTAGGAGTGTTCATGTAGCTTTTGTTGGAGATGTCTTTGCCAGGATGTAATCTCACTCCTACCCTTGCCTCACTGCCTGACTCCCTCACACATTGGCACACACGCTGTGTATACACAGAGAACACCCTGTGTACACAGTAGCAGCTGGCAACAGTATCCGCTCCAGATGGGTGGGCCCCAGGTAATCCTCTGCTGTGAAGTTACTGGAATAGGCTGTTACTGCATTAAAAGAGGGGAAGAAAGAATAATTTAGCATCTGGTAATAATATTTATCTTCATGAGTCTGGAGTAACCACGTGAATGATAAAGAGCTGAAGTTAAATTACAAATTTGTAGCTATAAATTTGTAAGTTATAAAATTCATAAATTATAAGTAGTTCAAGTTAAAAATGAAGCAGAGGCCTAAGAGAGTTGTCGTCATTTGTTGCACATTAAATAAACAAATTAAGAAAATTACATTGAATTACTTAAAACTAAATTTAGTGCTGTGGTTGTGCCCTTCAATGTAAAACTTCGTGTTTGATGGAGGAACTTTAACTTGTTTTCTTTGGTACTGGAACTGGCCTTTCCTTCTTTTTTTTTTTTTTTTTTCCTTCTTAATCTTTAATTGTTTTGTACTTCATCTTTACTCCTACCACACTCCAGAAATTGTCACAAAATAGTACAAAACCTTTCTTGTTTGGTTGTTTATTGAACCTTAAAGAAGGGACAGCTTTTCAGAACAGGTATGAAATAGATCTTCAAACAGATAAAGAAAGAGCCCATTAAAGACCAGCCATGCATTTGCTTTATGATACCCTAAGTACTCCCACCATAAAAAATTGATTTGAAATTTTCCTTCCTCCCCCCCCCCACCATTTTTTTTTTAAGATTTTATTTATTTACTCATGGGAGACAGAGAAGCAGAGACATAGGCAGAGGGAGAAGCAGGCTCCCTGTGGGGAGCAGTGGGGAGCCCGATGTGGGACTCAATCCCACATCATGACCTGAGCCAAAGGCAGAGATGCTCAACCACTGAGCCACTCAGGCGTCCCTCCTTCCCTTCAATCTGTGACACAGCATTGACATTCAATACATGATTCATGACTTCTGAGGTTCATTCAACACATAAAAGTGGGCGGCAGACTCTTTGAACTTGTTTGGCAATTCCTTAGCTTCCCTGCATGACAGATACCAGGTTGAAAGTTGGTTTTGTCCTTAATTTCTTTTAGATGTTTTGTTCCTTTTAAATGCTGTTTAGTCATTGAAATATATGGAGGAAATATTTTATTGAGTAAACACACATAAAATGTTTCTTAACCCAGTAGTGTGAGAGAGATGAATTAGAACACAGTGTCTGGAAGATAATGAGACATTTAAAATGTTCAGATGCTATACAGCTTACTAAGTGAATACTAGAATTTAAATATTGATTTTTCTATTTTAATGACCACAAGAAAAATGTCATTGCTTCAGCTGTCACATGTTTATCTTCAGTGCTTTCCTAATTATCTCTTTCTAGATTTTTGGCTTTGATGCCACAGACCAACTGCTTTACATACAGTAAAATTCTTATTTACATTTGTGTTTTGGACCAAAGGCATAAGTCAAACATTTTATTAGATCAAAGAAACCTTTTTGTTTGCATCCAAAATGAAGTATTTATAAAATATATTGGTATGTTTTCCTACCTTGACAAGTTCAGCTATATTGAATATAGTTTGATTTTTGATGATTTCTTAATCTTTAGAATTGTCTGATAATTGTTATTTTGGATACCAGTATTCTTCATGCTATAGCTTACATATCAAATTTTAAATAGACTGAAGTAAATAAGCATGTATAACATATACCCTAGAGGTTGAATTTTAGAACCAAATCCTCAATAGGAGCTTGCCATTTTAAAGTAGAAAACAGAAGAAGAAAATGACTTTTGGTTGCATCCCAGAGTATTGTGGTTTTATTGTTCCTAGCTTATTCTAATATTATTCCTCTCATTTCTGGGAGTTCCTATCATTCTGGGAGTACTTATATATACCACATGAAGAATATAATATAATGTGACTTTAAAATTTGTTTACAGAGGATATATATGAGTATGCTGTTAATGTAAATTGTTTGGCCTTGCTGTATCTGCTGTTACTGTTTTGCTGCCAAAATGTGAGAAAATATCTTCTATTCTTCCTACATATTGTGCAAGTGTTAAAAAAATTTGTTCATTTCTAGTACCATATAATTCACTACATCCCCTGTCTACTTTTAAGAATCATTATAAAGAAAAACAATACCTTAGGGTAAGGTTTGCATATATGTATATGTGTTTTTACTGAAAACTGGGCCCTTGTAGCCTTGTGTAGGCCTCTACCTGTCTGATTTACTCGTTGTCTACAATGCTGCCATGGAGATGACGCTGTTTACTCTCTCCTGCTTTGTCCTAAATGGTATTTGAGAAATGAGGCCTGTGAATTTCCCTTTGTGATAATAACGTGGTGAACTCAGCAGTATCTTGGATAAATGAACTGACCATCTTGTCCCCGCCCCTGTTTTGTCTACACAGTGAATCAGAAGGCTTGTCCATGTCTGCTTCAGTGTTTGCTATTTTATATTGATATCTGAGCATTTTGTTTTCTGTTAGCGATGTTCTTTGATGCCGTGTGTGGCCCTTTTGGTTGCATCTCTCCAAATGTGGGTCAGCTGCTGCCACCTGGCAAGTAACAGGTGATATGCTAAATCTCCTGTCCATTCTTGTAACAATATCCTTCTTCATGAAATTCTGCAACTGGCTGAGTAATTATAAGCGTCATCTCTGCAGACACATGGGCTTAAGGATGTCTACAAAATTTTAGACATTTTTGCAAAAGGGGAAAAATAGTCTTGTAAATACTGAAACATTTCCATGAACTTTATCCTACTCTTGGGGGAAAAAAATCTCCTTGGCTACAGAAATCAGATAAACTTGATTTGCAATGACCAAGGACAATAATGAAGATGGATTGAGGTGGAAAAATTCTGTCTCACAAGTAATCAGTGACATCTGTCAGAGGTCATTACAGCTACTTTTAACTGTGAACACTCACCAGCTAAACTACTCACTTGCCACAACCAAATAACCTCTCTCAAAGTAGATCCAATACATCTGTATATATATATATGTAGATAGAAACGAGAAAAAATCCTGAAAAATTACTGTTGACTATTAGTTAAATCAAGGTGATGATAATTATAAAGAACATTTAAATAACTGTGGGCCTTGGTGAAATGACCATGGAGGCCAGAATGGTGCAACAAGATGTTATTCACAAGTTTGGTTTTTTGTTTGTTTTTTTTTAAGACCCAGATATCTCAGATACTCATCATGAGAATAAAGACTGTTGAAAATGAAATTAAAGCCAAGCAATAATGTGCCCAAAGAGGCAGTTATACCAGCAAGTGCATCTATATGGGTACACCATTATATAATATGGTTTGCTCCATGAAGACTGTAACCCACAGGATAAAATAAGCAAAGGCATATTTTTCTTGCTAGAAAAACTTGTTTAGGCGCTCTATAAAGAGGTATAGCATCGGTGAGTGTTGTTAGGGATATGGTTGACATCTCTGTCTTAATTATAGCCAAGACAAAAAAAGGAGTCAAAAAGTCTTGCTAGCTTAGAATTCAAGATGGCTACAACCAGAAACTTTGTTGAAATGAAGGGGTTAAACATACAGTAATTACTCTTCCCGGACACTTGCGTGTGGAAAAGCAATTCAGTTAACTCTGCCTAGAGGATTACCAGCCTTAGCTATGAAAAATGGGTTCCAAATATAAAATAACTAAAACATGAGTACTCATTTCAAAAGGGGCCTCAAATAATGCCTTACAGAAAATTATATTCCAGATGGGTGTTTCTAAACACTGATCCTTCATCGAGTCCTTTTTCAGTTCAAGTTCAGAATCGGCTGCAAAACGGTAGGAATAAGTCACATACTTTACACTTCAAAAAAGATACTGATAACCAACCAGCATGGTGATAATTATGATGAGAAATACCCTAGTGATTTGTGTTTAGGAGTAATAATTGGGAGAGAAATGCTAACTTCTTTCCTAATGTCTTATGATGTGGAGATGTCACCCATTTATTTGCAGGGCAAAAATTATCGCTTGCTTTTTGACATTGCAGCTAGCATTACTCTTTGTTTAGAAAATTAAATTGTCTATTCTTTAACAAAACTTTTAAGCAGATAAACAACTTTTTCTGATTCATATCTTTGCTTTAATATGTGAAGACTATGTATAGAGCAATCTGTTAAATAGGTAGAAGGGGCTTATCCATGTTTATCAGACTCTCTTAATGATTTGAGATTTTTTAGCATTTATTTTAGGCCACACCTTTGAGCAAATTATTTTTCATGTTTTCCATCACATCTTAAAACAATGTTGGTAAATCAGAAGATTGCAGGATTAGAGTCATGCTCCTCAATCCCTAGAGGAGAGACTAATTTTTGTTTTAAGGACGTCTGGAGATAGCTTTTCCTGAGCTGAGAAAGGTTAACAGGGCCTGAAGCTCAAGAAAGAAATATAAAATAATAATTACTAAATTTCTAGATGTATTTATCTCTGCTGTACTAATGTGTGAACAATATGTTGTGCATAATACTGTAGCTGGTTGTGGTATGTCAATACATTTTGTAAGTGTACAGTCTGTGAGTGGTTGGTTTTCTATTTTTATGTGTAGAAAAAAAATAACATGCTGTGTCCCATTTCAAAACCAAGTTCCGTCATCAGGTAGGCACATGTACAAAATGAATAAAGCTAACAGATGTGTGCATATGTATTCAGTAACAGAATTTGTCCTTTTAATTTTTGAAAGTCAGAAAGGGCTGGGTTTTTTGTTTTTGTTTTTGTTTTTGTTTTTAGTCATCTATGAGAGTAGATAACTAATTATCACAAAGGCTGGATACATTGGCAGTACATTGGCATCTTACTAAATATGCCAGGTTAGTTAACCATGCCATTAGTCACAGGTAAGGTCAGTTCTTTGACCACCAGGATGATTTACATTCCTCACACATCCTCTCCGTGTTAAGTGTGTGACTAGGATGTACATACTATGGGTGTGATTGTGTACATACCTTGTATGAATTATCTAAATCCTCAAAAAGTTGTAGGAAAGCAGGAAGAAGAAACAGTTGTTCAAAAGCCTCAAAAGGGCTAATCAATGAGTATTTTCATTTTCTACACATAAAAATGTATACATGGCATAACTGTAAATAGCTTATTCACGTATATATATACACACACACAAATGCATTTTATTCATGTTAATATTTAAATAAGTCACAAATTAAAACAACTAACTGAAAACTGCATCTTTCCATGACTGTTCTGTTTCACATACATTGATATTGAGTCAAATGCTCCCCATTAAATGATGTTATTCTCCTTGGTAGCAGATTTGGTGCTTAGGAAAGCCCAGCCTCACTATGAAAATCTAGTTAGTGTCTTACTCAGGCATAGACTGGTACCTGAGCAGCTTCAGAGGTTTCATGCTGTTGTTTAAGCACCTAATTTTATATCTGGTAATGACAAACACTGGGGAAAATCAATTATGTTTTGTAGGCTTCACTTGTACATTTATTAGTGTGTTTATTTGCACAGGCTGATAAAAGCTTTACCTTTTTTAAGAGATGTATCTCTAGATTTCAAAATAGTGTATAATCAAAGTGGAAAATGATTGTAGGCATTCTCTTGAGATGGGCAAAACAATGTTTAGCAACACCAAAGAAGTCAAAGAGTAAATTAAAAAAAAATTAACAACTGATTTTGGTAGGATAATGGGATATGAGTATTCGGGAGCTCCTTAAAATGCGCCCACGTAATTACTATTATTGATAACAAGGTAATGCTGTGTGGATAACTAGATAACAAGATGAAGACATTAGCCAGCAAATGTTGACACTGGACAACATTTGTCAATTTAACCCAATTCCAATCATTGAACTGATGTTGCTTGAGGTTCTCTCATGTTTTCTATTAGTGATCAGAAAGTCTGATCTGGTTCCTAAAATCTACTATAATTTGACCCTGGCTCCCTGACACTGCAAAGTATATTGGCTAAGTATCAGGTTGAAGATATAAATGGAAATGCGAGAGTGCCCATTAATAGAGAATTTGGTGTGGCAAAGTGAAAATATAACCACTTCTCAGTAAAAAGTTAATAATATTTAATACATATTTATGTTTTAGAGAATGAATGTGCCATCTTTATGTCTTAGATAAAAATAAAAGGTTAACCAATCATAAGAACACTACAATTATAACTATAGCTGGCTGTGTTTATTTAACTAATAAAAACATAATTGTTTCTAAGAGCAGGATACCTGGAATTATGATGTTTGTCAATATTTACTTAAGTTGCTTAAAAGATAAGTTCATGTAATTACTTTGGAAGATGTTTATTAATTTAAATGCCAGCCAGAAAAACTATAGCTGTCAATGTGAAAATCATTTATTTATGTGTGTAAATGCTCAGCTGAGAAAGACCAAAAGTGTAGTGTAATGTTAAATCTCTGAAGAAACAGTAATATTCAAAATGATTCTATTTATGAATGTACCAATATTAGAATCTAAATGTCTTTTCATGATGTCTATATATGAAAGTCATAAAATGGTTTATTCAAGAAAGCCCCATCCTCCAGAAATTGACCTACCAATTTTTTCATTTTCTAGAAAAAAGATGGAATGTTACAATTTATATTAGATCAAGATTTTGGAATTATATACAGTTCCACTCTCATTTTTGGACTTTATTTTTTAATGAAGGAAGGAAGGAAATTCAATGGATGACTTAGTTTTACCCTCAAAAAATTTTAAGTATGATTTTTTGCATTTCGTTTTCCATAATAAACCTTATATAGATTAAAATTTACTGACTTTGGGGTTTTTATTGTTTTTGCCACTGCTGTTGAAAATATTCTTTTAGCTTTAGATGTTTAGAATAATTGATTTTCAACGTGACACACTTCTGCTAAAAATCTGCGGTGGAACTGAAAGTATTTACAATGAAAGGCTTTTTTTTTTCTTTAATTAAAATAGAATCAACAAACACATGCAAGTCATCAGAATCTGATTTTTCCTGCTGTTGACATAGCACACATGTGAGTGTGTGTGTATAGATACTTTTGTAGGTGAAAGTGATGAGAGCTCGACATTGATGGAAATACAAGAGTGGGTGGGGGTACAGAGCACATCTGCACTTTTGGCAGCATGGAACACCTATATCCAAGCTGATATTATTTCACATCTAGGCTTAGCGGCCTCTTGCCCAGAGCCATCCAGGTGTGTGCTGTGTAGGTGCAGCCCGTCTGCTTATTCCTGGGTAATTAGGTTAGGGTCCTGAAGTCCAAGTTCCTAGAAGAAGATAGCCCAGCCATGTCCTCCAATCTAGCTTAATCATTATAAAACTAAGTAATCTCTCTGTGCCTCCTTGGATCTGTCTTCATCAAGGAACTGTAGAGAGGAAGAGGTGTAGGATTTATGAACTCCAACTCTCAGAAAATGCTTTAGTGAATTTTCTATGAACTTTAAACAATGATTGTTTCAAAACCTCCAACTACTCTGTGCGTATAAATACACACTATTTGGGCCTAAAATAGAGCGGCCATTATCTAACTCTTATACATAGACCTTCATTCTTGCCAAAATTAAACCTCTTGCATTTCCAAAGATGTAAATAGCGCTGTGGGAAAGTTAGACCACACAAAGGTCCTGGGGGGGGGGGGGGGGGGGGGGGGGCAGAGTTTGTCTTATGCCTGTAGTTGTTTCTGTCCTACCAACCGGGTGTTTTGTCTCATTAGATGCCATTTCCAGCCAAATGTTCTCACCCATCCAGATCTTTAATGCTGAGTAGTGAACACAAGAGCAGCCTTCTTAGCATAATCTGGCTTCGTTGGACTGATTGTGAACTTAAGATACCTCTTGTTTCCTGGGAAGAATCTGCTTTGTAAACCACATAGGATCACATTCAGTTTACTACATTCTTAATGATTACCAACATTGTTTAATTTTCCTCAATGCCATCCTGCACTGTTAGTCAGCTAATGTATAGGGTTCTAAAATCTTTAGACCTTAAAACTATTTTAATGTTCCACAGCCAGTTTTTCTAAATATATCATAGAGGACTAACATAGTTGAAATTCAAATTGTCAGGATGGAAGCTGAAAGTGCCTGAAAGATTTCTGGTGGGAGTACTGGCATCTCGGGGATGATTATTTCCCTACATCTTTTTTGTAGAGCCACTTGACACCTCTCAATCAAACTGAACAGGCACCTTGGCCTGCCATTAAAAAAAAAAAAAATCTAAGCAGAATGTCATTGTCAAAGATATTACAGGTGTTTAGAAGCAAGATAAGATTTCTTAAAGGGCTGGAGAGTATTTGTCTGTTATCTACGTTCTTTTTGCCCGAAGTCAATACAAAGAATAATAGCTATGTGCCAAACATTCTGCTGGGCATTTCCACATATGTTTTCACTCTTGGGAGGCATTGTATATAAATGCACACTGTTTTACAGTCAAATTTTTTTCAGAGTAGATACTTGAGACATATAAATTGGATATCCAAAGGGATATAGTGGTAAATACCCAGGCTTAGAACCAGGGAAACCTGGTTTCAAATTTCAGCTTTAAACCTAAATTCCTTGGCCAAATCATTTAGTCTTTTTTGAGGCTCAGTGCACCCATCTGTAAATTGAGGATAGCAGTACATACTTTGCGAAATTGTGTGGATCAAATAACATAGGCAAAACAAATGTGAGTTCCTTCCCCTTTCTTCTTTGCTTGAACTTTATCAGTCAATTGTAAAAAG
This sequence comes from Vulpes lagopus, assembly GCF_018345385.1. Lineage (NCBI taxonomy): Eukaryota > Metazoa > Chordata > Mammalia > Carnivora > Canidae > Vulpes > Vulpes lagopus. The sequence continues at coordinate 88,194,519 of NC_054829.1, read as the reverse complement.
TCTGGCATTTTGCCATTTTCTTCTATTTACTAAATTTTTAAAATAGATCTAGATAAATACTAAGAATGTTTTTAAATATTACATGAAATACCTACATTGTGACTTTAAATGTATTTCCCTTTTGTTTAAAGCATGATGATAATACATTCAAACATATAGCATTGTCAGATATTTAAGAATTAGGAAAAGATTTCTGATTCACTTTAACTTTGCATATCAAATATGATTTTTAAAATATAAAGTTAAATGCTAATAAAAATATTACCATTCCAAAAAGGAGGGAAAAGGGAAACAATTGGCAAATTTACACTAAAATTTAAAACTTAGGGGCGCCTGGGTGGCTCAGCTGGTTAATCCTCTGCCTTCCGCTCAGGTCCTGATCCCAAGGTCCTGGGATGGAGCCCTGTATCAGGCTCCCCGTGCAGGGGGCCTGCTTCTCCCTCACCCTCTGCCTGCAGTTCATCTTCCTTGTGCTCACTCTCTCTCTCTGCCAAATAAATAAATAAAACCTTAAAAAAAAAAACTTAGATAACTAAGATTCCTTATGCAAATTTAAAAAGAAGTCATATACCTCATGAAATATTGGAATCTAGAAAGATAGGAAGAACATCTCCAAATCAGTTACAAAAAGATGAACAATACAACAGAGAGATCTGTCAAACTCTATAAGCAAGCATCATAAACGTGAAAATATGCTCAATTGTGCTAACAAATCTCCATCGCCCACAGCTGAAAGTTGTTAGAGGAACCTTAAAAATTCACAGGGGCTGAATTAGGAGCTTTATGTCCAAGCGCTGGAAGATAGTCCTTCACCTGCACTAAGTCGAAGATCCCTGGTGAGGTGTGTATGTGAGTGAGGAAGGGAAGGAAGGAGCGTGTGTGCACGTGAACCTGCACACAAACCTGTGAGCAGCCCCCATGCACATTTAAAGGAAGAGGAGAGACCGGAGGGAGAGGGTTCTCTAAAGAATCTTAGGACAGCTCATGAGCTCAGGTTAGATGTAAACACTTCCCAGGGTGTGCAACACTAAGGAAATTATGACTTTCCCCAAACCGCTGTTTCTCTTGTTCTTTCTCTCTCTCTCTCTCCCTCTCCCTAGTCTTCAACCAGATTTGGCAAAATTAGAATCCCTAAGGGGTGGAAAGAAACAGGAATCCCAATCACAACCCCCTTCTTCATGTGGCTCTGTGGGGCTGATTGAGAGAGAACTTTAAATTATAAGCAAAATAAGGATTATTACATGGTACTGGGCATTTTAAATTTCAATTGAGACTACATTTACAATTTTGAGCGACCTGCATCTGCTGAATCTAGGGGCTCTCCCAAAACTGAAATAATGTTGCTAATAATGATGCTGCCACCTGACATGAAGCTTTGTGTGAACAGAAAATCCTAGAAATTCGTGTGAGGTATGCTGTCTTTTTGGCCTCTGAAAGCATCTGCATTCCAGCTTTTGCTACTTTGCAGATCCCCAAATCTCATACATTTTAGATCTTGTGGAGAGTGTGGCAGGAAGGTCCCAGGTGATTCCACTTTGATTTATTCAGGCCACTGTGGTAGGCAACATCCTAGGATGGTCCTCAACATTCTCAGCCCCTGATGTACATACACTTTCCCCTCAGTTATTCAATCAGTCCCTTCTGTGAGGTGATATTATGAATGTAATTCAGGTCCCAAATCACTTGACCCTAAAGTAGATAATCTGCATGTAACAGACAGAAGCACATGAGCCCTTTAAACGGAGAGTTTTCTCCAGCTGGCCCTGGAAATCAGACACACTCCAACAGGCCGGTAAGAAAACAAGCATTCTGTGTTGCAAACTGCAAATGGGTGCTACATGGCAAGCAACTGCAGACACTCTGGGAACTGAGAGACTTCTCCAGCTGATGACCAGAAGAAAAATAGCTACTTGACTCTACAACTACAAAGAAATAAATTCTGCCAACAACCAGTGAGCTTGGATAGAGTGTTGGACCCTGGCTCACGGGTGCCAACGTGTCCCGGGGGACGCCCCAGAGACTCAGACCCCAGACAGGCAGATGCAATTAGCAAGAGGGTTTATTGGACGTTTGCGCAAACGGGCTCTCCGCCTCCGAAGAGGAAGAGAGCCCCGATTAGCAATTACAGGCATCTTTTAAAGGCAAAAGGAAAAAAAAACCGCTTAAAGACAAAAGAACCTCGGGAGTCGCATAGCATTCAGGTTATTGATTTCACAGAGGGTCAACATGAACCTATTCAGGGACATTCCAATCAGGGTGTGGGGGGAAATGGTTTTCTTATTGTAAACAGAATGCTTTTAGTTGCTAAAATTTCAGGAAGGCACCTGGATGGGCTGCCTCTGGATTAGGGCTGATCCTACTTACAAGGGGGGAGGTTTCTTCAAGAGAAGCCCCACACTCAGGTGAGAACCGCAGCCCCTAACCAACACCTTGATTTGTCAGGCAAGACCCACGTCTGGATTCTGGAGAATCCAGAAATGCCGCACCAGTACTTCCGAACACAGAAATTGTGAGATAACAAATATGAACTGCTGAAATTCACTGAGTTCTGGGAATTTGTTACACAACAGTAGAAAACTAACACAGGACTTAGGGATTCAAAAATTGCCAAAGATCAATTTTGCAGTCAAGATTTATTTCTACGCTACCCAAACCAGGACACACGAACTCTTTCATCCTGAAGAATCCATTTTCCTGAAATGTCAGATGGTAGTTTTAATGGGTAAGTGCTTAAGTCATTTTAATGTTGAAGCAAACATAAATGTACGTAGATGTGCTGGATATCTTCCGTTTGGTCTTGTCTCTCTGCCTTCACCCTTACCATCTTGCTCTGTGCACTTACAGCCTGACTTGTACAGATAGGCTCCACAGGCCCCCTGACCATGGCGCTACCCATCGCTTTCAGACTGTCAGAGGTGCAGGCTAGAGATGGGTGGTCCAGAGGAGTGTTTGGCACATTTATTTCCTGGATACCCCTGTTCAGGTGTTTTGTGTTGTCTGTGTCATGTTCAGCAAAGCCAGAACCCCTACCAGGCAGACCTTTCCAGGAGGCTGGGTTCTGGTTACTCCTCCTTTTCCTGGACTCCTCAGGCTTAGGAGTGCTATGACTGACCCCAACCTGTCGCTAGACCCGTGATACTACACTACAACTTTGTAATTATAAAACCCACCAACACCTTTATTTATACACAATCTCTTTATAAAATTCTTCTCAATTACCCAGTTTGAAAATGGCAAGTGTTTCCTACCAGAATCCGATTGACAAAGAGGTCAAAGGGCACATTCACCATTTTTAAATGATAAAACATGAGATTTCAGATAAATTTCTCTCTTTTGGCTGGCTGCTTCCAGCTATGCCCCCTTTGGCTTCTAGTATTAGTGGTTTGTTATTCTCATCTACCTTTACAGATAGTAGTAATTTGAAAAACATTTCTTGGTGTAAATAATGTAGATCATATGCATATAAGATTTTCTTTGCTAGAAGATACAGTAAAGGAGATGCATTCTGCTATAAAAGAGGCTATAATAAGTTGTTACAAGATGTCTTCAGGTACTAGTGCTTATTTCAAGCCTTTTAGGATAAACATTTAAAGATATTATATACCTCAATTTCCCCATTCACAAAGTGGGATAATTGGAATTATTTGCCTGTTACAATTAAACTTGTATATGAATAATTATACCTCAGTATTCTAGACTGTTACTACTAATAATAATAGCTAAAGTATATTGTTTCCTATATACTAGTCATTACCCTAAGTTTCTTATATACATCATCTGTTGCTCTTTACAATAACCCTATGATGTTAGCATTATTATTATTATTTACCTTCCCATTTTACAAATGAAAGCTGAAATGCAGAGAGGTTAATTACATATAGCTAGCTAGTTGTGGCAGCATGATAGAAACCCACTCAAGCCTAGTGTCATCATCTATTTACCTAACTAGTTCACTATGGCTACTGTACATGATATGCTAATGACAGGATGTCAGATGCGACTTCAATAATATGTAATGGTTTTCTCATTATGACCTTCTTCATTCTTCCATTAGCCCTTATGAAGTTTTATTAACTCTGCTACTAGAATATTTCTTGCTGCATCACTAATAAAGTAACAGATATTCCAAATCAAGGGTAGAGTATAAAAAAAGGGAAACAATTACTTCTAGAAGAAAATGAGGGTTACTCAAAAATATTTCCTCTAAATAGTATATAATAGGAGGAAGGAAGAAAAAACAAATTATGGTATCAAAATATCCATTTTTTTAAGATTTTATTTATTTATTTGAGAGAAAGAGAGAGCGAGCATGAGCTGGGGAAGAGGGGGAAGGAGAAGTAGGCTCCCCGTTGAGCAGGGAGCCTGTCATTCCAGGACCGCAGGATCATGACCTGAGCCGAAGGCAGTCACTTAACCCACTAAGCCACCCAGGCACCCCAAAATAACCATATTCTATTAAAATCTCATATTCACAATAACAACAATTAGTTGTATGCCAAAGCTGCAAAAAAATAAGAATACTTACTGAAACTATAAAATTACTTACCCTTTTTAGGGGACAAGAAAAAAAGATCTCAGTGTATTAAGGCATTATTTTATGTGTCACCTAAAGTACTATTGCACAAATTGACTAAAAGCTATTTCTTATTTGGGAGGAACTGTTTGTTTTACTGGCTAATATTCTTTATTGTTGAGTTCTGCAGCATGCTCAGCAGTGCTTCATCACTTTCCACTATTTTAATAATAATATACTTATTTTACTGTTTGTTATAAAGATAGTACTTTGCAAATTAACTCATTGGATCTGTCAACATCTACAACATGTTATTAAACCATTTCACAGAGGAAAAATGTGAGGTTCATATAAAGAAGAAATGTTTACCCATAAACAGAATTATATGTCCCAGACAATTAATATTGCTTACTTTGTTATGAGCCTGTGATTTACTAGAAATTGATATTTTCAAGTTCAAAACTTATAATAATATGCTATATTATATATACTAATCTGGAAGTGAGAATTACCACTTTATTATGGAGTCCTGTGTTTCCTTATTGATCTTTGCTCTAGTTTTTCTATTCATTATTTAAAGTGGACTATTGAAGTTTCTAAAATATTACTATGGAATTGTCTATCAATTTTATCATTTTTCTTCATTTTTTGGACTGCTTTATTACGTATACACTTATAATAGTTTATCTTAATGAATTTTTAAATTTCTCAATATATAATGTCTTTATCACTTTAATTTTTTAAAGTATAGGTCACACAGAATTAGTTTCAGGTGCACAGCATAGTAATTCTACAAGTCTATAAGTTATGCTATGTTCACAAGTATAGCTATATTCCCTATGCTGAACTTCTCATCCCCATGACTTACACATTCCGTAACTGGAAGCCTATACCTCCCATTATCCTTTACCCATTTTGCCCATACCACTTTCTAACCTCTGGCAACCACTAGTTTGTTCTCTGTGTTTATGGGTCTGCTTTTTTTTTTTTTATTTGGTGTGTTTTGTTTTTTAGATTCCACATGTAAGTGAAATCATAGAGTATTTGCCTTTCTCTGGTTTATTTCACTTAGCATAATACCCTGTAGGTCCATTCCTGTTGTCACAAGTGACAAGATTTCACTCTTTTAGGGCTGAGTAATATTCTCTTGTAAATACACCACATCTTCTTTATCCTTTTACCTTGGACACTTAGGTTGCTTCCACATGTTGGCTATTGTAAATAATGCTGCAATAAACATAAAGGTGCAAATATCCCTTTGAACTATTTTCATTTTCTTCAGATAAATACTCATAAGTGGAATTGCTGGATCATATGGTATTTCTAGTTTTAATTTTGGGGAAAACCTCCATACTGGCTGCACCAACGACATTGCCAGCAACGGTGTACAATGGTTCCCTTTCCTTAACATTCTAGCCAACACCTATTATTTTTTGTCTTTTTGATAAAAGTCAGTCTGATCAATGTGAGGTGATGTCTCATTGTGGTTTTGATTTGTATTTCCAGGATGATTAGTAAAATTTATGTGCCTAGGCCATCTGTACATGTTTTTGGGGAAAATGTCTATTAAAACCTTTGTTTTCATTATTTTGTTTTCTTTTTATTGGGTTTCAGGGATTTTTAAAAAAAATTTTTTCAATTTTTTATGAGGTTTGAATTTTTTTATTTTAAATTGTATAAGTCTTTATATATTTTTAATATTAACCCCTTATTGGATATATGATTTGCAAATATATCTTCTCCCATTCAATAGATTGTCTTTTCATTTTGTTGATGGTTTCTATTACTGTTCAGAAGATTTTTACTTAGTAAACTCCATACAATCCCATTTATTTATTTTAGCTTTTGCTGCCCTTGCCTGAGGAGATTGAGCCAAAATATATATTGTTAAAGCTATATTATCAGAATTACTGCCTATTTTCTTCTAGAATTTTTATGGTTTCAGATCTCACATTCAAGTCCTTATCCATTTTGAATTTATTTTTGTGTATGGTGTCAGATAGTGATCCAGTTTTGTTCTTTTACATGTAACTGTCCAGTTTTCTCACCACAATTTATTGAATATACTATCTTTTTCCCATTATATATTCTAGCTTACTTTGTCATAGATTATTTAACCATTTATACATGGGTTTATTTCTGGGTTCTCTATTCTATTCCATTCACCCAAGTGTCTGCTTTCCTACCAGTACTATACTGGTTTGATTACTATAGTTTTGTAGTATTGTCTGAACTCAGGGACCCTGATTTGTTTTTGTTTTGTTTTTTCTCTAGATTACTTTGGCTATTTAAGGATTTTTGTGGTTCCATAGAAATTTTAGGATTTTTTTCTTTTATTTTTTTAAAGATTGATTTAAAAAAAAAAAAAAAAGATTGATTGACTTGAGAAAGAGTGCCCACAAGCAGAGGGCAGGGCAGAGGGAGAGAGAAGCATTGGGTAGTATGGACATGTTAACAATATTAATTCTTCCCATCTATGAGCATGGTGTATCTTTCCATTTATTTGAGTCATTTCATTTCTTTCATCAATGTCTTACAGTTTTCAGAGTATAGGTCTTTCACCTCCTTGGTTAAATTTATTCCTAGGTATTTTATTCTTTTTATGCAGTTGTAAATGGGATTTTTTTCTTGATTTCTCTTTATTTCTCTTCTGATAACTTATAATTAGTGTCTAGAAATGCAATTAATTCTGTTTATTAATTTTGCATCTTATAACTTTACTGAATTCATTTATTAGATTTAACACTTTCTTGGTGGAATCTTTTGATTTTCTAAATATAGTATCATGTCATCTGCAAATAGCAAGAGTTTTACTTCTTTCATTTCAATTTGGATGCATTTTATTTTTCTTGCCCAGTTTCTGTGGCTAGGACTTCCAATACTGTGTTGAATAAAAGTGGCAGGAGTGGGATCCCTGTCTTTATCCTTTGTTTGGCTAATGTGATGTATCACACTGATTGATATGCAGATGCTGAAATATCCTTGTACCCTTGGAATAAATCATACTTGATAATGGTGAATGATCCTTTTAATTTGTTTTGAATAGAGTTCACTAATATTTTGTTGAGGATTTCTCAACAACTCAGCAACTATGTTCATCAGGAATATTAGCCTATAGTGTTCCTTTTTTTTTTTTTTTTTTTGTGGTACCTCATCTGGTTTTGTAGTACCTTCATCTGGTTTTGGTATCATCTTGTTTGGCAACCTTGTGCTTCCTGGATGTGGATGTCTATTTTCTTCTCCAGATTAGGAAAGTTTTCAGTCTTTTATTTGTTCAAATAAGTTTTCTGCTTCTTTCTCCCTCTATTCTCCTTCAGGGACCTCTATAACGAGAATGTCAGTACACTTAATGGTGTTCTAAAGGTTCCTTAAACTATCCTCACTTTATTATTTTTCTCATTGCTGTTCTAATTGGGTGATTTTTACTATTCTGTCATCAAGATTATGGATTTATTCCTTTGTTCAACTAATCTTCTGTTGATTTCCTCTAGTATATTTTTCATTTATTGTGGTCTTTTTCTGGAGTTTTATCTTGTTTTCTGCTTGGAACATATTCCTTTGTCTCCTCATTGTTTTTGTCTTTCTGCATTTGTTTCTATGAGTTAGCCAGAACAGCTACCTCTACCAGTCTTGAAGGAGTGGACTTCTATAGGCTCATCCCCTGCATAGCATGCATGTGCCTGGCAGCTTTGGCAAGGCAACTGGAACTGCAGTGAGCACAGGTCAGGGGGTCCCCAGACAGGCTGCATTGGGGCTCTCTGTTGTTTTTTGTGCAGGAGCTATTGACCCAGGCTTTTGTTCTTTCTTAGGAGTAACTGCTCCATATGGAGGTATAGATTCAGTGTGTCTGTGGGAGGAGCACAGAGTCTTCCTACACCACCACCTTGAATTCACTTCCCTGAAAGTTATTTCTTATCTTTTGTAGAAATGAGATTGCTTTCCACCCTCAAAAGTACTTTAATAATTAATAAACTTTTATGAACTTAATAAATGTAACTCCTAAAATATATGACTAAGCCTTGAGCATATTTCAAGATCATTAATAAAATTATTTGGAAGTTATAAATGTTTAATTGTAGCTTCCTCCATGAAAGAATCAAAGCTTGGTTTAACTTTTTCCCCCTTTAAGGTAAAATGCTCATCTAATGATACTAATCCTTATAACATTGGCCAAATGTACAGACTGAGATATTTAAAGTCATTATGAATTTATATGTGATGTAATCATTTAATTTTGAGAAGATTTTAGATTTATCTTCTGAGGAGTTATATTGTAATAAAACAGAAACCATCAACATGTTTGTGGGTTAAAGAAGGAAAGGAAGTGCAGACACAATCTATTAATACTTCCTCTCTGAGAAAATAATAGAAATCTAGAAAAATAGCACAGACACAGATGACTTCACAGATAAATTCTCAATGTTGTAAAAGCAGAAACAGATTATATCTACTTCTGAGAACTTTACAAGGCATACCAAGTCTGCCTGTAATTGGGAGAATTTTTCTACACTAAGTTAAATGTCAAACAGAATCTTAATCTAAGAATCCAAAATAGATTTAAGCAAAATAACATCAAAAGAACCATGCCTTGGGAAGCCTGGGTGGCTCAGCAGTTGAGAGTCTCCTATGGCTCAGGGCATGATATTGGAGTCCCGGGATCGAGTCCTACATCAGGCTCCCTGCATGGAGCCTGTTTTTCCCTCTGCCTGTATCTCTGCCTCTCTCTCTCTCTCTCTCTCTCTCTGTATCTCATAAATAAATAAATAAAATCTTTACAAAAAAAAAGGAGAGAGAGAGAACCGTGCCTTCATTCAGTAGACATAAATTAAGCATCTATTCCAAGCACATATGTGACATGCAGGTGTTAGAAAAATGAATGACACATGGATCTTACCTTTCAGAGGTTCCCAGATATGTAAACCACAAAACACAACAGTATCAAAAACAACACCACCAACAACCAACACACATAAAAAAGCAATTATCAGTTACTATAGGAGCTCAGAAAATGAACTGCTAATCCCTGCTGATAGTGTTCAGTCAAGAAGATTAAAAAAAAAAAAGAAACAGTAAAACACAGTGCACAGAATGTTAGAGTGAATATTTGCACTACTGTGTATTTAGAGTATCATGTACTAAAATGTCACAGATTGTCACCAGATGTATAGGGTCACCATATTGGTAAATTTTAATGTACTTTTTTCTGTCACACATTAATTGGTGAGATGTAATAGTTTTAAATGATAGTAGCATAGGAAATCATTGTGTGAACACTGAAAAGGAAAACAGTATTTTATATATTGTATGAAATATGCATATATATAAAATATGAGGAAATTATATATGATGAGATATGATATAAAGAGATAGATGAACCTGCACTATGCAAAGCTCCTAGATCATGTTTGGAGCCAGTAGTCAAGGAAGACACATCTGGCCCAAAAGAATATCTAAGAGTCTCTTTTATTTCCCTATGGTTTTCTTTCACTTTTACCTATTGTGCTTGAGATCTCTGGAACATAGGCATGACAAAGAATGCCTGATGTTAGTGCAGGATTACAAAAAAATGACCTACCAATGTTCAACATTTATTAATACAGAAAGAATAAATCACATGGTGTTCTTGAGTGGAGAAGCCCTGTGGGTCAGCACAAAATTGGTGTGAAACAGGAATGTTTACTTCCATTGTGCTCACCTTTAGGGTTCCTTAATATAATATTACCCCAAGGTGCTCAGTATGTGTCCTAGGAATTACAGGACTTCTTCATTTATGCCTTCTGTCCACATATAGCCATCAGAAATTTGGTATGTGAAGATTTAAGGCAAGAGCAATTTAATGACTGTGTTCATGTAGTAAAAGACACTAGTGCATGTTAGTGGCCTTTGCAGATGACAGGCTCCTGTCTGTGTCTTGCCTGTTGATGACCCTCAAGATGAGTTTTCAAGAAGCAATAGGAATAAATAAAAAATTATACCATTAATTGAAAGCTCTCTAACATGTCCTTTCAAGTCTTGAGAGAAATCACAGTTGTTTTCTAACCTTGAACTAAATGGTCAAGTGTTGTGCAAGTCTATCTTCTGATGCTTATCTCATGAGTTTTATACGTTTGAGTCACTGAGAAAGACAAGGTTATGGTGGCCTGGGTTTTCTTTCTTAGTCTTTATTTCCACTCTTGGGATATTGGAGAGGCTTCAAAATGAAAATTCTCTCAGTTTAATTTAAAAGGACAAAGGAGTAGAAAACCTCCTCTTTTCACTATTTGACTAATCTATAGATTTCAGAGAGTTTTTGCCCTCATAACATTAATAGGATTAATATCAAAGGCCTTTGAGCCCACATGCTACCTACAGTATAAATTGGCTCCTCAAAAATGTTGGAGTTTTGGGGATCCCTGGGTGGGTTCAGTGATTTAGCACTTGCCTTTGGCCCAGGGTGTGATCTTGGGGTCGCGGGATCAAGTCCTACCTTGTGTCTCTGTCTTCTCTCTGTGTGTCTCTCATGAATAAATAAATAAAATCTTTTAAAAAAATGTTGGAATTTTTAGCTATCAATATCACTTCTGTCTTGATACCCCCTATACTTGGGCACACAACTCCTATATTCCTCCAGGAGGGAAAGAGAGAGGAGGAAAGAGAAAGAGAGAGGAAGAGGAAGAAACTGCATTCTTTTTATGACTTTGCGTTAAAAATCACAAGCATCCCTTCTGAGATATTCCACTAGTTAAGGTGGTGATAAGCCTTGACCAACTTCAGGGGACGGGGACATAAACCCCATTGGAGGGGGCTGTCAATCACTTTGTAAGAAAAGCATATGAGATTCGGTATAATCTATAATCTGTCACAGCCTCCCTCCAAGGCAAGGAGGACCCATTCCATAGAAATATCATGGCCTTTCTCTTCTACTCAAGAGTAGGAAAAATAACCCTATTCATCTTCTTACAGGAATGGACAAAATGTTTCCTCTAAAAAAAATTAAAATTGTATATTTATATCCATTTGGAGGTATATAAACTTGTTTTTGCCAAATGAATCCATCAATGGGCATCTTTAAACCATGTTAATGTTAGGAGTTGTCAGAGTTAGGGTATAGATGTGGACTCAGGTTTCTAATTAAATTATTGTGGTATTGTGATTTATAATAAGAGATACATACAATTCAGCTTTGAACAACATGGGTTCAAACTATTTGGATCCATTTATAGATGAATTTTTTTCAATAAATATAGGACAGTACTGTAAATGTATTTTCTCTTATGAATTTTTAAATAACATTTTTTTCCTCTAGCCTATTTCTCTACTTCATATAACATGCAAAATATGCTAAATAACTTATCAATAAACCTTCTGGTCAACAGTAGGCTATCGTTAGTTAATTTTCTAGAGAGTCAAAAGTTATATGCAGATTTTTGACTGCAGGATACTGGCATCCCTAACCCCCAGGGTTATGCAAAACTCAACTGTATTTGGTCTTCATCCTATTTCTGAGACAGAGCATCTAAAACCCTCAAAATGTCCTAAGTGATGAGAACTATAAGAGTTTTTTTACGTTAGTGAGGAATTTTGGACCCAACTAGTTAAGGCAGGGTCTGGTTACCAAGGGAACCAACCAACCGTGTGAGTAGAAGTTTGAAATTTTCAGTCCCACCCCCTTACCTCTCCAGAAGGAGGAGGGTCTGGAATTTGGATCAGTTGTCCAAGGCCAATGATTTAATCAATCATGCTTAAATAATGGTGCCTTCATAAAACCCCAAAAGGACAGTTCAGAGAGCTTTCAGGTTGGTGAACACATGAAGTTCTAAGGAGATTCATACACTCAGAAAGAGAATGAAATCTCTCCCTTCTTTCCCCATACTTTTCCCTATATTTCTCTAACATCTGTTTGTTCTTGAATTATATCTTTTTATGATAAACTGATGAAGTAGTAAGAAAATGTTTCTCTGAGTTCTGTGAGCCATTCCAGCAAATTAATCAAACCCAAGGAGAGGGTATTTGGAACCTTTAATCTATAGTCAGTTGGTCAGAAGCATGGGTGACAACCTGGTCTTGTGATTTGTACCTGGAGGCAGAGTGGGAGAGGGGGCAATCTTGTAGACTGAACCCTTTAACCTGTGGGATCTGATGCTATCTGCAGATAGTGTCAGAATTGAGTTGAATTCCAGAACACTGAGCTGGAATCCTGTTGCCTGGTGGTATGAGGAATGCTCCCCACATATACACATTGGAATTGGGTGTAGAACCTTGAGATATTTTACAACTTGGAACCAAAGAGTTGCTTTATTCTTGCAATATCAGTTAACTCGTAACTTTATATCCATCCTGAAAGCATGGCAAGAAATGAATAACATTTAAATGTACCCAATTAAAAATGCAATAGTTAAGACTTTATGATAAACTTGAAAGTTTACTGGGAGGTGAGTCTCTTGAATTAATTTCCCTTTGGAATCAGAAAAAGGGTTCGAATAATTTGGCTAAAGCACACACTGAATCCTAAATTCAAATAAGAGAAAGAAACAGCAATGAATTGAAATATTTTATGCTGTATGATGATCTAAAACCTAGTTGCAGGTAAGAGTAGCTTAGTATTCCGTTTCTTATTTTTAAATACAAAGTTAATAGAGTTGTAGACTGTGGACTTAAGTAAATTATTGTGGAGCAGGAAAAGTAACATTCCTTCTCTACTTTTCTGAGTTCTTAGCTGAGACCTCTTTGATAATAGATCAACAAGAAAAAAAAAGTTATTAACATGTATATCTCATACATATGTGGGAGAAATCCAGGAGAAAATGAGTAACTCTGTGTGGTGACTTAAAATTCAGGCTTGCATGTCCTCTTAATAAGAAAAGGAAAAGGGGGAAGTAGACTTTTTAGGGGAGAGTAAATGATTTTTAGATAATATGAATAGTCCCTTAGAAGAATGAATAGGAAATCTGATAGTTTGTGTTACAGCTGGTTTGGAAGTGGTATGGACTTTCAGTCTCCTCTCATGTGATGAGGCTCCTGGGAAGAGATAATTGGGTCCCTTTTGGAGGATCTGTCTTTAGGCAAATAAAGAGAGTTCAGAGAGAGCCTTTCCCTGTATCTGCTGTTTTTCAAGCAAATAATCAACTAGAAATAATCAATATACTAAAAGTGACATATTTTGAAATAACATTCTGCTACTCTTCATTATCAAGAATCACAAGCAAAATAGTTCTTAAAATAAGTGCCTTCTAGGCATTTGAAGTCTCCAACTTCAAATGAAGTAGGGTTTTATTTTTTCCCTCAGACATGTAAAAAAAATCTGTTAAATACTTAAAAACCTCCACCTTCAAAAAAAAAAAACTTCCACTTTCAGACATCTCTATATTTTTCTCCATTGCAAGAAAATTTTAGTTAAGCAACCATACCTTCAGTCAGCCTTTGTCTAAAATGTATTGAAGTCTGAGTGAAGACATTCCAAATAGAGAGCTGATCAAGCTTGAAGCAGGGAAGCAAAAAGAAGATCTATACGGATGGACTCTCAGTTCCATGCCCTGCTCAAGACAATATTGCTAGATTCCCACCAAGATTCTCTCTGGAATTTGAGACCCTAATAAAAATCATTTTCCCTCTCTACAGATTGGGGAAGACTCTTGCGTGAGAGGAAACTATCCTCCACCATGTCCTGAGACTCCAGAGTTAGCTCAGACTTGGTAGCGAAAGCCAAGGAGTGAATCCAAGAACTGCCTGAGAAAAAATAAGCTGTGACTGCCCTCTGCTGGAAAGGTCTGGATGACCAGCCTCTCTGAGACCCTCAGTACCCCCCAGATGCCCGGTCCCCTCCACTTTCCCTTGGCCACCTAAACCCATAAATATTTTCTCTGAGCTAGTTGCTATAGTCTCTATTCTCCCTGTTCCAACTTGCCACCATGCTGGTTCTCTCTTCTCCCAAGAGCTGAATTGTGGCTCCTTAAGCAGTGCTAGGTAAGTAAACCTTGGGTTTCTGCTTTCCCTGATTACTAATCATGGTGACATTCTGCTACAAGCCTGTCCCTTCTCTCCTTCCCCCAGATCCATCCAAAACAACAAAATACTTCATCTTTAGAGCTGAGTGAAAAGGGCCACCAGCATATCTGGCTACTGTACAACTCACTAATTGCTCTATATATTTGCTGGGTTACTTTCTTATAATACAGAGCTATGGGCTATGGATATTTAAAAGGGTTTAGAAGAAATAGTACGAGACTGAAAAAAACAACAACACTGAGTTAAAAAGAGAGCTGAGTTCTAATACTAGTTTTATCATTGTCTTGTTGATCCATGTTGGAATGGAAACTATATCATGATTCCCAATTTAAGATCCTTAGAGATTCTAGAATGTAATAAAAAGATATATGTACTACAGGGGCCTATGCATGAATGACAATGCATATGCTAACTAAAACATTATAATTCTAAAGATTTTAATTATATAGTTTTTAGTAAAATATATAATTAAAATAACTTTTTCCTAGATTAACACAAGTGGTTATTTTTGTTTTAATTTGTGAATTATTATTTAAATAATTCAAAATCTTGGAACCTCACCTCTCTGTGAGTTTAAATGACTTTGTTATCATTGAAGCCAAAAATTATTTGATACATCATCTTCATCTGTATAATTTTCAGCTACTTCCTTAATCATCTCTCCCATAGTTACTTCTGAGAATCCCTGGGGAGTTCCACAAATGCCCACACACCAGTGAAATCCTATTCTTGTCCTCCTGTCAACTACATGGTGTCTGCTGTCTGCAAATCTGTCTGCAATTGCAAAAACCACCACCCTGGTTGCAGACACCTTCTAGGGATGTCTGCCAAGCTCAAGATGATGTCTTCTTGAATTGCTGACAGGCTCATATACCCTATAGATTTTACTGCACTTCGGCTAAACCAGATTGAGCACAGGAGGAAGAATGGCTTCTCTGTATAAGGCTCAGGTGGAGCCATGGACCCTAGCCAAACAAAGAGCTAGAGGAGAGTCCACATGCTTACAGTAGTCTCTGAGGCCCGACCTCACTGCCTCTTCATTCTCTGGAATGGAGAAAGGGGGGAAAAATCATTCTTCTTCTCTAGACTTTGTTCACCACACAAATTAGTTAATTCCCTGGCACATCAGATCTCTTGGTGAACAGATTTGTTCAGTGAAACCAGTAGAAGAAGTAATAATAAAAGAAAATCTAGGTGGTGGTAAAACTTGAGAATTATGAGCTGGATAATGCTTAAGCCCTCTTTCAGGACCTTCTTGATGGTACAGTCCTGCCATCAACTTGGACCAGGAAGTAGGAGTTTGCTTGATCTGGCTTTCCTGAATCACTTCTTTCCTATCACCATTCCTACCGCTACCACCTCCCACCATCCAAAATTTGTTATCAATTCTTCCCTCTTTTGTCCTAACAAGCATTACATATCTATCAAGCACAGTCTTTATTATCTACTGTTTTTGTTTTTCCTACTCTCCAATGTCACTGAAGAGCAATATGAGAGCTTGATATTGTTGATAAGCTTCTTTAGTCTTATAAAAAAAGATAATATCCACTGAGTGCTTATATTAGGTGTTGAGAGATACCCTCTTATTTTAGGTCATACTGTGATAAACACATCCCTATCCTCATTAGAGGATAAAGAAATTGGAGTCATTGGTTCATAGCTGATAAAATGGCAGAGCAAGGATTCAACACCAAATCCAACTTCAAACCTACCCTCTGGAATCTCTCCCCAGAAAAAGCTAAGAACAAAGAAAGAAACAGGAAGAGGCTTCAGCAACCAAAATATATTTCACATAATCTATGCATTAAAATGTGTTAACTCATCTCCAAAGGAACCCCCCCCCCAGCTTTTAATCAGAATATAAATATTGAAGCTAATCCTAGATTATCTGTTTTTTAAATCTATGTTGGATAGGAAACAGCATGCAGAAAGAACTGAGAGGAATAAAAGATGCAATTATTAGATTCAGAGAAAAAAGAGACAAGAAAACTATAAAAATTAGTTTTGCAAACTGAAAAATTCCCAGGAGGATGGGACTATTTAGAGACAAATAGCTCTAGATCCTCATAACAAATTAGTACAGTAGTTGATGTTCATAAATTCTGGGGGCATCTGAGGGCAACTTTTGTAACTTATAATAACTGTTCAATCTTCCAAAAAGACAAGAATCCTTTGCTATATGTTCTCATTTATACTTTTTCTTTTTTTTTTTTTTTTTTTGTACTTAAAAATAACTTCTGGGGTGTCTGGCTGGCTCAGTCAATAGAGCATGCAACTCTTGATTTCAGGATCATGAGTTCAAGCCCCACATTGGACATGGAGCCTACTTAAAAAAAAAGAAGAAAGAAAGTAAAAAAGAAAAGACCTTTTTGTGTTAAGTATTCTGGTATCACTGTTTACCCAACATGAAAATTGAAGAACATTCAAGATTCTACTACTGAAGTCTATACACAATATAAATCCATTTTTTAAAACATAAGAAGAAGCCAAACAATGGTTTGTTTAGGATTACATGATCAAACAATTTAATACAATGCATTATGAAAACAATTTTTTAGATGCAAGGGAGTAATAGCCCTAAAATATAAGATAGGACTTTCCTCTAGGAGGAGATAGGCAGATGGAATAAGTAAATATCCCAATGTTAACATGAACAAAGGATTTGAACAGACACAAAACCAAAGAAGCTATACCAACAAACTACTGATAAGCCAATAGGAACATGAAAGGATGCTCAGCATCATTCCTCATTAGAGAAGTGCATATCAAAATCACTATGAGATACCATTTTTCACCCACTAGGATGAGTATACCAAAAAAACAAACAATAAGAAGTGTGTCCAGAGGTGTGCAGAAACTGGAATCCTCTTACACTGCTGGTAAGAATGTAAAATGAAGTAGCCACTTTGGAAAGCAGCTTAGCAGTTTCCTAAAAAAGTTACACTTGCCATTTAATTTAGCAAATCCACTCTCAAGAGAAATAACATATATACACACAAAGAAGGTGTGCACAAATATTCATAACAACATGATGCACAATAATGAAAACTGGAAATAGCTCAAATGTCCATCAGATGGTGAGTAGATAAAATGTGGTAAATCCATAGAATGGAAAACTATTCAGGAATAAAAAGGAATGAGGCTCTGATATATGCCACAATGTGCATAAAACTAAAAAATGCTCTCTGACAGAAACCAGACACAACATCAATATGTATGACTCTATTTATGTGAAATGTCCTAGAAAGGCAAACATATAGAGAAAGTAAACTAGTAGTCTGCTAAGGGTTGGAGGTAAGGAAAAAAGGAGTGGCTAAATGGGCACAAAGTTTTTTCTTAGGGCAATGGAAATGTTCTAAATTTAGATTCTAGAAGATTGTACAACACTGTAAACATACTAATATTCATTTAAGTATCCACTTAAAATGGATGAATTCTATGATATGTAAATTATATCTCAATAAAACTCTTTAAAAGCCCATAACAGATTTCAACTTTTTCCTCTTTAACATTCTAACAGACTACCCACATTATTCAACGTCCTCATGAAACTTTTCGTAATTGAAGCAACACATGACTATGCTGTTCATGTCCTTGTAGTTTGCATAACTGACAGGTGGAAAAGAGAGGCCTAATTACCCACAAATTACTCTCATTATCATTCCTTCCAATTTAAACAACCATAGTGTGGTTATGAGTAATGTCACTAAAAATGTGCCCGTTTGCAATTTCACTAACAACAGGAAATAGTGATGTCTGGTGACCTTTGAATCATTGTCCGTGATAACATGGGTACACCTAGCTTGCAGCCCTGCCTCTGCATTGGATCATGCCAGAATATGTCATACTTTTTTTTGTTTTTTTTAAAGATTTTATTTATTCATGAGAGAACACAGAGAGAGCAAGAGGCAGAGACACAGGCAGAGGGAGAAGCAGGCCCCATGCAGGGAGCCCGACATGGGACTCAATCCCAGGTCTCCAGGATCACGCCCTGGGCCAAAGGCAGGCGCTAAACCACTAAGCCACGCAGGGATCCCCTATGTCATAGGTTCTAAAGTCAAAGAAGCAAAGTTGACAGTTGCCCTTTTTTTAAAAAAAAATAAACCTTCCTAGATTCACCTTTACAATTATATGAACTGAGGATCCATCTCCAGGGCAAGATGGAAAAGTAGGTAAAAGGAAGCTGAAATGCATCAATCTAATAAGAAAAAGAAGGAAGTGAACCTAGAGGCATATTTTCTATTTCTCTGAGAAAGTACTCTTTTGGTTCTTCACATAGAACTTGGCAAAGTTAAGAGTTCCTATCATTTATATTTTCCCAAAGACGTAGGTGAATGTTTGTGTCATAGTTGTTTTCAATGAAGACATACTTTTTAAATTTATGTCTAGTGTATTACTGCTCTATGGAGCTTATAGTTTTGTTTTAATATGGCTGTTTTGAAAGTCTTTTAAAAGACCGATGATGAACTTAATAGCTTTGTTTATCCTTTTGGGTAGAGCAGGTTCTTTCTACCCTGCAAAATGAAAAAGTTATTTGGGGAAACACAGCATAGAACGGCATATTTTTCTCAGATCTGTGGTATGTTGTAATGAAGCCAGAGCTGTCAGACAAAGGCTGAAAAGTCGTTGAGAGTGCATTAACAATGAAATGTGCACAGCCTAATTTTCTATTACTGGTGATGCAAAAGGAAAGTACAGCAGTACAGCAAGGGAATAACACAAATTGTTTTCCTCCTTATTTATCGCTTTATGTTCAGCCAGACAGAGCTAACAGGGAAAAAAACAGCAATGGAGAATTCCCCACTTGCTAGTACAGGGATTTAGATTTAATAAAAGTTATTGATCATCTTAGAAGAAGTAACCTGGGCTGTTTGGTTTTCATTGGTCAGGGATTTCTTTCCTGGAATATTTTCATCTTCCATCTTCTCCTGATCAAATTCAATCCTGGACCAGAAAGGGGACACTAGTGGCGAAAATCTGAATAAAATATATAGTTTAGTAAATAGGATTGTATTGATATTTATGTACTAGTTTTTGTGAGTTTTTTTTAAGAAAAGAGTAGAAATTAATCTTTTTTATAGGACACTGTAAGATAGGAGATTCCACATAGAAATAAGAAACCACTGAGAAGAGGAGCTTCATACAGTTTGTACAGTTTGGAACTGGTCAAGTATAATTTCGTTGTAAAAAGTGCTACAATAACAAAACACATTTTAAAAGAGTTCTTAGTAGAGAGACAGTAAGACAAACTTCTTCCAAACAGAGTACAGAACAACTTTCTGTCTCAGCTGTACAATCTAAAAGCTAAAGGTCCCCAGAGTGCCATCCTGAACTTGGAATGTATAGCCTTCAGAGATAGTTTTGGGCACAACATTCTGATCTTCCTCTTCTTCTACAGAGAAATACTTCTCAATCAAGTTTAATGAAGCTTTGTACATAGACTCATTTTCATGGTTTTGTAGAGTTTCAATTTTGTCCAAACCTCCACATTCTTCAGTCATTATACTAAGTTTCTCAGTTTCACCCTAGTTTCTCAGCAGCCTGAAAGATGTTTGAAATGGCATCCAGAATAACCAGAGTGATTTTGGTATCTTTTGCAGTGAAGAGGTTCATCAATGGTTCTATTATGCCACAATAAACGAGGTATACAATCTATTCAACTGTTCCACACTTGTATAGTTGGTCACAGCCCATAAAGCTTCCTTTTGTGTCTTAAAGTCTGCCTTAGAGAGAACACTAATGAGGAATGGGACTAATCCACGATTCACAACTTGCTGTATCTGGTCATGGTGACCAGCTGTGATGTTTGAATTTGTCCATGTAGCTTCCTTCTGAATATTAGGTTTGGGGTTCATTAGCAGGCTGGGAAAGACAGCAAGTGCTCCTGCATCTATTACAACCTGAGTCTGTTCTTCTGTCCCAGTGACAATATTTCCTATGGCTCTTAGCGCAGGAGTCACAATGGGTAATTCAGTAGCTCCTAGAAGCTTTACAAGTTGGGGCACAAATCCTGTTTACACAACTATTTCAATCCATTCATTTGGACCATCAGTAAGGTAGGAAATTGCCGAGCAGGTATCTGCTAATACTTCTGGATCATCACGATACAGGAGATGAACTAAGGTAGGAAGAATCTGCTCAACAGCATCTAACTGGGGTGCAGGATTTTTGTTGCGACAAAGGTTTGAGAGTGTCCAAGTAAGGTTACATAAGTAACCACACGCTAAAGATGACATATCAGGAACTGCAAGCAGAGCCAACAGTGGGTCAACTGCACCATACTTGATAACCAAGTCTCGAAAAACTGAACCATCACCTGGAATGTTTTCTAGAGCCCATACAGCCTGTTCACTGATATGGGCATGACAAGATGCCAACAGAGACATGAATGCTGGGATAGCACCTCCATCTACCATAGCCTTGGTCTGTTCTGATGTTCTGGAAGCAATGTTAGTGAGGGCCCAAGCAGATTGAAACTCAATAAGACTACAATCAGTTCTGCCCAAGAAGGACACAAAGTTTGGATTCAAACCAGCCCGGATTAGGTTGTCTGTCTTTCCTTAGAAAAGTAGTTTCCTAGCAGCTTGAGCAGCCTGGAGCTGGCTTTCCAAATTGTTGCTATTTACGCCTTTGACAATGTCATCAACAGACCAATTTATAGCGCCCTGGTCGTTGAGGTTTTTTCCTGCAGTGGAGAGGTAGCGTCATCAGGAAATGAGCTTACATTTCTTCTTTTCAGCATCTGGTCATCCTTCTTAGCTTTCCTCAGCTCCACATTAACTTCTATTCGGCGCCACCTCATTTCTGTACTGTCTTTCCCCTTGTTCTTGAATCCGTTAAGGCGGACAGCTGGTGAACTAGCATCCTCGTTGGTGGACCTGGTTATGCGCAAAGGGAGAAAGCTGCACGGCCGGCTCAGGCTTCCACGCAAGGCGGTGCGGGCGCGGAGGCTGCGGGTCAGCTGCCCCCAAAACGTCCACCACGGATCAGCCCAAAGATCGTGTCAGTGTACTAGTTTTGATCATTGTGCCAAGGCTACATACGATGTTAACATCGGGGAAAAATGGGTAAAGGGTCCCAGGAGCTCTCTGTACTATCTTTGCAACTCTTCTGTAAATTCAAATATATTTCATAATAAAACCACTAAAGGAAAAAAGAAAAACTTGAGAGTTACTAAACTTAGAACAGCAACAACAAAATTCTACTCCTCACGTAGGACCCGAATCTGGTATCTTCCTCATATCTGCTTTGGTTCCCACCCTGCCCGACCTCGGTAGTGAGAGACAAAACTGGACACTATGTACTCTTGTGGTCTTTTGTTTCCTTATAGCATTTAGCACGTTCTAACTTTTATCACTGATGAACATGTTTAATGTCCCTGATTAGGAAGGCAGAATGGGTTAAAGCAACAACAAAATAAAAAAACAAAAACAAAAAAAGAGAAATTTAAATCTTAGTTCTACCAAACTTGGGCAAAGGCCTTAATCTCCCTGAGCCTTATTCTCTTCATCAGAAAAGCAAGAATAATTAATTACGGATCAGATGTCATATATGCCTGAAGATCTTTAAACAAAGCCTATCACATAGCAGATGCTCAAAATATCTTTATGTTATTGTTCCATTACTATGATTACTAGACTAAGTTTCTTGGTATCAGGAACTTTCTTGTTCACGTCACAGCAACTTGAAATGAAAATGATCAGAAATGGGCTAGTGAATTGAAACGGTTTCAGAATGTTTCTACAGATAAGTTTGTTATTCTGATTTTATTCAGTATTCTGCTCTAAATTATTGTCTTCTTTACAGTGTTTTCAATTCTCAAAAGTACACATTTATGTTCTACTATATCTAGCCCAACCCACTGAAGTTTCTCATCAAACTATAGTAAGTAGGAGAAAAGCAATTTATTTTTTTCCTACAAAGTTACTGAGTAAGCCTTAATATCTACCTTTTGTCTTGTCTTTGAAGCACCTTACCTCCCACTGCCCACTCACTAGCTTATGTCACATTCTTGGGCCTTTCAGGACATCTTTGAGGGGACCCTACTCAAAATCTGCTGTGCTCCCTCTGGTTTGTTAAGACCTTCATCCCAGATCATACAGCAACCTATGTATTCTAACCCTACTCATGCCTATGTGCTTTGGGACTTAACAAAAAAAAAAATGGATAGTGTTGGAATAAAATAGGATGAGATTTTCCCTTTTTAACAAACAAAAGTGTTTGTTAATGTTCGTTAACATTCATCCATTCATTCATAAAAGTGATTGATTGTTTAGCACCTACCAGCCATTAAGCTAAATGCTGAAAATACCAGTTTGAAAAAAAAACCACAGTCCCTACCCTAGAGGATCTCATAACCTCTAGGAAGACAAATGTGTAAATGGCTCATTATAATGCATTGTGAAATGTGCAATAATAGAGATATTACAGAACATTATGGGATCATAAAAGAGCATTTCAATCTGGGGAGAACAGGAGCATCATGACTCTAAAGCAGTGTTCTCAGCCTCAGCTGCCACAGAAATCACCTGGGAAACTAAAAAATACTCACTCCTGGGAGCCATCACATAAATTCTATTGTAATTGGTTTGGGGTATTGCCTAGGCATGAGGACTTTTTCAAGCTCTACAGTTTTAAAGATAAGCAGAAATTAACCAGGCTGAAAACAAAGAAGGTGAGGAGGGGCATGGAGAGAAGATATGTCAGGCAGAGAACTTAGGCCAAAGGCACCGAGGCAAGAAAGACGCCTAAGATACATGTTTCAGGTTTGTGAGAGTGCAGCGTTGCAAGCATGCTTTCAGTGTTCTGGGTGCAGTGGTGGGAAACGAGGCCAGAGAGGAGAGCAAGGAGGCCCTGTGCTGCTGTCAGGATAGCAGATGTGGGGCACAGATAGAACATGGTCAGATTTACAACATAGATAGCTTTCTCGGCTATCAGAGTAGAGGGGGAGTTTTAAATAGGACTAGAGGCATGGAGATGAATCAGAAGATCCAAATGAGACATGATTAGGCCACAATCTGGAAACATTAGGAAGAGATTCCTAAAAACTATTAAGGAAGTCATATTAGCTGTCCTTGTATACTGTTTGGATGTAGCAAAGAGAGGTTGAAACAGAAATCTGGGGAACGGGTGGATGGAGAGTAATACCTACTGAGACAGAGAAGGTAGTAATGGCAGTGGAGTTAGAAGGAAATATGATATGCTTAGTTTGGAATACAATGCATTTGAGATGCCTGTGGAGTGTTCAGGTGGAGACAGTCTACCAACACACCTGGTCCAGTTCTAAGGATGGATGAGAATATTGACTTAGACACATTCAAGGTTGCTTTGGCTTTGGCTTGCTCTTAAAGCAGCAATTAAGCAATGTAAAAATGAGGATGAAAATGGCTGATATAGTTCCTCATTGTCTCCTTTTTACATCAAGGAGATGCAACACAAATGCAGAGTCTTAACCATGTAAATGGACACTTTGTCCACCAGGACAAAAGAATTCTAGATCTCTGGGCTTAGTGACATTTTTACTCCCAGCTGTGTCAGTACCCAGCAACTTATGGTAACATTTGAAGCTATAATTCTCCAATTCACAACCACATGGTGAGGACTGATGTCTAGGTTCTGAGCCTTGATCCTTGCTCTGCTAGCACTGGTGAAAATGCTTTATCTCCCAAAGTCCATTTGGTCACATACAACACTTAGGATCTTTTTTTTTTTTTTTTTTCACTTAGGATCTTTTTGTTGGATCTCAATAGCCAACAATATTTGGAGGTAGGTGAAGGGTGAAGGGTGAAGGGTGAAAGTCTCCCTACTACTTCAACACCAGGTCACAAAGAAAGCAAGTCTCAGACCAAATTCTTCTGTAAATACAGGCATTAATATTAGGCTATCAATTCTTATAATGGCTCTAAAACTTAGCAGAAAAAAACAATCTTACTATTAATCCCTCACTGTTCTGAGGTATTCGTGATCTCAGCTGGGTGTTTTTTTTCTTCAAGGCTTCCAGGAGTCATGTTTCCCAGGGTTCTGGAGAAAGATGGATTGAACATCTAAGATGGCTCTTCATATGGCTGGTTTTGATGCTGGCTTTCGTTGGGAGCTCAGCCAGGGCCAGAACACCTGTGCGTGTCCTTTTTATGTAGTGTGGGCTTCCCACAGCATGGAGTCTAAAAGCAGGGCAACTGAGGTCTATACTCATAACTGGTATGCAGCCATTTCTGCCATACTCTTACCACTGGTGCTGCCACAGGGCCTATCCATATTCAAAGGGGTGAAGAAACCATCTCCTATAACTTGATAGGGTGAGCGACGAGGTCATATTACAGATTATTTAGTCTTCCATGGAGGATACAACCTATCACTAATTAGCAAACCAGCACCACAGAGTCATGCAACCTGTTCTTTAAAAATGATGAAGTCTCCGCTCTTTTCCTTTTTTGTTGCTCCAAAAATACTTTTCACACAAAGCTTCACTTGAGACAAGTGTAATAACATTCCAGATATAGGGTTTGGCTAATTATTATTATTTTTTTAATATATGGTGTCAAAGAATCTGGACTGAGGTCCATGGGCCGCTTTAGAAATTAAACTGAGAATAGCATCCCAAAGATCACAGTTTACAGGGCTCATTAAACTTAGATGAAAGTTTTGTGAATATCTCTAAAATATTCAGCACATATATACTTTCACAGAACCTATGAGGTAGCATTTTAAAGTAATATAGCACTATCATCATAAGGCACTAGGAATTTGCCATGTGCATTCGCATATGGGTTTCTGAGAGTAATTTTATTCCCCACCTAGCACAAATCCCCCAGGAGACCACTGGAAACGAAAGCCTAAGACCCTCTTTGCAGAGACCTCAGGTTTGGATATTTGAATTTAAAAGGCATTCAATACAAATTTTTAAACCATCTTTTCCTATTCAAAAAAAATATGAGAATGGATAAAATCACCAAGGAAAAGTGAATACAACGAGAAAAGCTGTGATTCTTGGCCAATTCCTGGGATTCATAAAATGTTAGGGGTCCCCAGAGGAAGACGAGTCAACAAAGGAGTCAAAGGAAGATTATGGGTATAAGTAGAAACAGTTTAGGCAATTCCCAGAAAAAGTGTCATCAACAATTTCCAGTGCAGTGAAGTAGTCTAGGCAAATCAGAATTAAAATGTTTTCACTGGCATTGGCAACTAGAAGTCACAAGTGAGCTTAGCAACTGCCATTTCGATCAATCATGGTCGGAAGACAGCTCTTAGTAAGGGCTGGGTATAAATGTAAGCAAGTGAATACTGACTCTTTGAGGATGTCTCTGCCCAAGAGAAGTGGGCAATGCTCAGAAGGACATGCAGTTGGAGGGCAATTTTTAGATAGGGTGAGATCTAGGAGTGTTTCTAGAATGAGTAAAGGAGAGAAATATTGCAGATGCTGCAAAAAGAAAATTCATTCCTAATTAAGGTTTCACAGGAGAAAAAAATAAGATAAAATTCAGGGTTACTACATTACCTAAACCCCAGAGAAAGGAAAGCAGGATGGATGGAGATGCACTAAGAGCAGCAAAACATACAACTAAGTTGTAAATTTATGTTTTGTTCTTACTAGATTTTTCTCCTTTCAAAGAGATGGCTCTTTTTGCTCTTTTTCCCCCCTTTTAAACATAATGTATTTTGTTTCTGAAATAAGCACCTCATAATTTAAAATCTGATATATCCTTGTTAAGGAAGCAATGCAATAATGGTAAATCATAATGGAATACAAAAGTGTAGTCTCATGACAAATTTGCACCGAAGAGTAATGAATGGTGTATTTTTCTAATACTTAAAAGTAAAAATTTTATAATAATTTTAAAAATAATTCATATAAAAGAATGGTGTGTATTAGAGTATGGGCTAAATGGTGATAACAAAGAGGTCCTAAAGTGGAGCAGCTCAAACCTGACAGCATATTAACTCTCTTTCTTTTGGGGGAAGGGGAGTATAGTTAACATATAACATTATAGTAGTTTTAGATACACAACATAATGATTCAATATTTGTATTTGTAAAGTGATCACCACAATAAGTCTGGTTTATATCCATCACCACACAGAGATACGTTTTTGGTTTTTTCTTTCTTGTGAAGGGAACTTTTAAGATCTACTCTCTTAGCAACTTTCAAATATGCTCTACAGTCTTATTAACTACACCATGTTGTAGGTTACATCCCGGTGACTTATTTATTTTACAACTAAAAATTTGTACCTTTTGATCCCCTTGACCATTCTGCCTCACCCTACCCCTGCCTCCAGCAAGACCAATCTGTTCTCTGTATCTATGAGTTCAATTTTGTTTGGTGGGTTGCAGGATGAGGGGATGATTCCACATACAAGTGAGAGCACATGGTATTTGTCTTTCTCTGTCTGATTTATTTCATTTAGCATAACGCCCTCAAGGACTATCCATATTGTACAAATGGAAAAGATTCCTTCTTTTTTACGGCTGTATATTATACATATGTACCACTTTTTCTTTACTCATTCATTCATCAATGGACACTTTGGTTGCTTCTATATCTTGGCTACTGTAAATAATGTAGGAGTGAACGTGGGAATACCTATATCTTTTCAAAGTAGTGATTTTGTTTTCTTCAGATGAATATCCAGAAGTGGAATGGTTGATTGTATGGTGGTCCTATTTTTAATTTGGGGGGGAATCTCTGTACTGTTTTCAGTAGTGGCTTCACCAATTAACATCCTTCCAGTGGTGTGCAGAGGTTCCCTATGCAACATTCCTGCCAACATTTGTTATTTCTTATTTTTTTAAATAAAGCCATTCTAACAGGTATGAGATTACCTCACTGTGGTTTTGATTTACATTTCCCTGATGATCAGTACTGTCAAGCACATTTTTATGTACCTATTAGCCACCTATATGTCTTCTTTGGGAAAATGTTTATTCAGATCCTCAGCCCATTTGTTAATTGGATTGTTTGGTTTCTTTGCTATTGAGTTGTATGAGTTCTTTACCTACATATTTTGGATATATGGCCCCTTCTCAGATATATGATTTACAAGTATTTTCTTTCATTCAGTAGGTCGTCTTTTTTTTTAAAAAAATGGCTATACTTATTGGTCAAGCTGAAGATTAAATTCTAGGCAAGGCAGAAGGGAAAAAAATCCAAAATGCAAGTCATTCTTTTTTATTTTTTTAATTTCAGTATAGTTAACATATAGTATTATGTTAGTTTCAGGTGTACAATATAGTGATTTAACAATTCTATACATTACTCAGTGCTTATCATGATTAAGTGTGTTTTTAATTCCTTTCACCTATTTCACGTATCCCCCATTCACCTCCTCTGGTAACCATCAGTTTGTTCTCTATAGTTAAGAGTCTGTTTTTTGGTTTGTCTCTTTTTTTTTCTTTGCTTGCTTGTTTCTTAAATTCCACATCTGAGTAAAATTATATGGTATTTGTCTTTCTTTGAGTGACATATTTCATTTAGCATTATACCCTCTAGATCCATCTGTGTCATTGCAAATAGCAAGATTTCATTCTTTTCTTTGGCTAATATTCCATTGTATGTATATATATATATACCACTTCTTTATCCATTCATCTTTTTTTTTTTTAGATTTTATTTATTTACTCATGAGAGATGCACAGAGAGAGGCAGAGACATGGGCAGACGAAGAAACAGGCCCCCCATGGGGAGCCTGATATGGGACTCAATCCCAAGACCCCAGGATCATGACCTGAGCCTACCGGCAGATGCTCAACCACTGAGCCACCCAGGTGCCCCTATCCATTCATCTTCTGATGAACACTTGGACTGCTTCTGTGTCTTGGCTATTATAAACATTGCTACAATAAACATAGGAGTGCCTATATCTTTTTGAAGTACTGTTGTGTTTTCTTCAGATAAATACCCAGAAGTGGAACTGCTGGATTATAGGGTAGTTCTATTTTTAATTTTTTGAGGAACCTCCATACTGTTCTCCACGGTGGCTACACCAGTTTGCATGCCTGCCAACAGTGCACAAGTTTCATTTATCTCCACATCCTTGCCTACACCTGTCGTTTCTTATATTGTTGGTTTTAGTCTGACAGGTATAAGGTGATATCTCATTGTGGTTTTGATTTTGATTTCTCTGATGGTGAGTGATGTTGAACATCTTTTCATATGTCTGTTGGCCATTTGTATGTCTTTTTCAGAGAAGTGACTTTTTTAGAGAAGTGTTCATGACTTCTGCTCATTTTTAATTGGATTATTTGTGGGTTTTTTGTGTTGAGTTGTGTAAGTTCTTTATATATTTTGGATACTAACCCTTTATCAGATATATCATTTATAAATATCTTCTCCCACTCACTAGGTTGTCTGTTAGAATTATTGGTTGTTTCCTTTGCTGTGCAGAAGCTTTTTATTTTGATGTAGTCGCAATAGTTTATTTTTGCTTTTGTTTTCTTTGCCTCAGGAGACATATCTAGAGAAATATTGCTATGGCCAATGTCAGAGAAATTATTGCCTGTATTCTCTTCTAGGATTTATACGGTTTCAGATCTCATATTTAGATCTTTAATCCATTTTGAGTTTATCTTTGTGAATGGTATAAGAAAGTAGTCCAGTTTCATTCTTTTGCATATGGCTGTTCAGTTTTCCCAACACCATTTGTTAGAGAAACTGTCTTTTCCCACTGCATCTTCCTGCCTCCTTTGTTGTTGAAAATTAATTGACCATATAACTGTGTGTTTATTTCTGGGCTCTCTATTTTGTTCTATTGATCTGTGTGTCTGCTTTTGTGCCAGTACCATACTGTTCTGATTACTACAGTTTTGTAGTATATCTTCAAATCCAAGATTGTGATGCACCTAGTTTTGTTCTTTTTCAAGATTGTTTTGGCTATTCAGGGTCTCTGATGGTTCCATACAAATTTTAGTATTATTTGCTCCAGTTCTGTAAAAAATGCTGTTGGTACTTTGATAGTGATTGTAATAATCTATAAATTGCTTTGAATGGTATGGATATTTTAACAATATCTGTCTTTCCAATGCATGAGCATAGAGTATCTTACTATGTGTTTGTTGTCTTCAATTTCTTTCATTGCTGGCTTATAATTATCTGTGTATAGGTTTTTCATCTCCTTGGTTAAATTTATTCCTAGGTATTTTATTATTTTTGGTGCAATTGTAGATGGGATTGTTTTCTTAATTTCTTTCTGCTACTTCATTATTAATATATAGAAATGTGACAGATTTCTATATACTGATTTTGTATTCTGTGACCTTACTGAATTCATTTATCAATTCTAGTAGTTTTTTGGTGGAATCTTTAGGGTTTACAATAGATAGTCTCCTGTCATGTGCAAATAGTGAAAGTTTTACTACTTCCATACCAATTAGAATGTCTTTTATTTCTTTTGGTTGTCTGATTGCTGAGGCTAGGATTTTCAATACAATGATGAATAAAAGTGGTAAGATTGAACACCCTTGTCTTGTTCCTGACCTTGGGAAAGCATTGTTAAGTATGATATTCATTGTGGATTTTCATACATGGCCTTTATTATGTTGAGGTATGTTTCATCTAAACCTACTTTATTGAGATTTTTTTTCAACACAAATGGATGTTGTACTTCATCAGATGCTTTTTCTGTATCTATTGAAAGGATTGTATGGTTTTTATCCTTTCCTTGTAGATGTGATGTATCATATTAATTGATTTGTGAATATTGAATCATCCTTGCATCCCATGAATAAATCCCACTTTATCATGATGAATTATTTTTTAAATGTATTGTGGGATTGGTTTGCTAATATTTTGTGGAGGATTTTTTCATCTATGTTCATCAGAGATATTGGTCTGTAGTTCCCCTTTTTTGTGGTGTCTTTATCTGGTTTTGGTATCAGGGTAATACTGGCTTCATAGAATGAATTTGGAAGTTTTCTTTCCTCTTTTATTTTTTAGGATATCTTGAGAAAAGTAGGTATTAACTCTTCTTTAAATGTTTTTTTTAAGATATTATTTATTCATGAGAGACACAGAAAGATAGAGGCAGAGACACAGGCAGAGGGAGAAGCAGGCTCCATGCAGGACACTCAACTGTTGAGCCACCCAGGAATCCCAGTTCTTTAAATGTTTGATAGAATTCACCTATGGAAAAAAAAATTCACCTTTGAAGACATTTAGACCTGGACTCTTGTTTGTTGGGAGTGTTTTGATTACTGATTCAATTTCATTGCTGGTAATTAGTCTGTTCAAATTTTTATTTCTTCCTAATTCTGTTTTGAGAGGTTATATGTTTCTTGTAATTTATGTATTTCTTCTAGGTTGTCCAATTGTTGGCATATCATTTCATAATATTCTCTTATTATTACTTGTATTTCTATAGCATCATTTGTTATTTTTCCTCTTTTATTTCTAATTTTGCTTATTTGAGTTCTCTCTCTCTCTCTCTCTCTTTCTTTTTCCTTTGATGGATCTGGCTAAAGGTTTATCAATTTTGTTTTTTCCAAAGAACCAGTTTCTGATTTCATTGATCTCTTTTATTATTTTTTAAGTTTCTATTTTGTTTATTTTTGCTCTAATCTTTAATATAGTCTGCCTTCTACTGGTTTGGGGTTTTATTTGTTGTTCTTTTTCTACATCTTTTAGGTGTGAAGTTAGGCTGTTTATTTGAGATTTTTCTCACTTCTTGAAGTAGGCCAGTATTGCTATACAATTCCCTCTTAGAACAGCTTTTGCTGCATCCCAAAGATTTTGGACCATTGGGGCAGCCCCGGTGGCGCAGTGGTTTAGCGCTTCCTGCAGCCCAGGGCGTGATCCTGGAAACCCTGGATCGAGTCCCACGTCAGGCTCTCTGCATGGAGCCTGCTTCACCCTCTGCCTGTATCTCTGCCTCTCTCTCTCTCTCTCTCTCTCTCTCTCTATCTATCTCTATCTCTCTCTGTGTCTCTATGAATAAATAAATAAATAAAAATCTTTTTAAAAAATATTTTGGACCATTGTGTTTTCATTTTCATTTGTCTCTATGTATTTTTAAAGTTTCTTCTTTGATTTCTTGATTGACTAATTAATTGTTTAGTAGAATGTCATTTAGTCTCCATATATTTGTTTTCTTTCCAGAATATTTCCTGTGATTAATTTATATATTCAACACATTGTGGCCAGAAAAGATGCATGATATGATTTTAATTTTTTTTAAGTTTTTGAAGCTTGTTTTGTCACTTCATATGTGATCTATCCTGGAGAATGCCCCATGTGCACTTAAAAGGAATGTGTGTTCTGCTTTTTTAGGTTGAAATATTATATATATAACTATTAGATGCATCTGGTCCATTATGCCATACAAATCCATTCAACAAGGAAATTCTGTTTGGATAATCTATCTGTTGAACTAAGTGGGATATTAAAGTTTCCTATTATTATTGGTTTTTTAAAGATTTTATTTATTTATTCATGGGAGACACAGAGAGGCAGAGACACAGGTAGAGGGAGAAGCAGGCTCTATGCAGGGAACCTGACGTGGGACTCGATCCCAGGTCTCCAGGATCACACCATGGGCTGCAGGCGGCGCTAAACCACTGCATCACTGGGGCTGCCCCCCTATTATTATTGTATCACTATCAATTATTTCCTTTATCTTTGTTATTAGCTGCTTTACATATTTGGGTACTCCAATGTTGGGTGCATAAATATTTACAATTGTTTGATATTTACAATATCTTCTTGTTGGATTGTTCCCCTATGATTATATAGCATCTCTCTTTATCTCTTGGGACAGTCTTTCTTTTAAAGTCTATTTTGTCTGACCTAAGTATTGCTACCCTGGCTTTCTTTTCACTTCCATTTGCATAATAAATGCCTTTCGATCCCTTCACTTTCAATCTTCATGTTCTTTAAGTCTGAAATGGGTCTCTTCTAGGCAACATATAGATGGGTCTCACTTTTTTATCCATTCTGTCACCCTATGTCTTCTAATTAAAGCCTTTAGTCAGCTTATATTCAAAGTAATTATTGATAGGTATGTATTCATTGCCATTTTGTTACTTGTTTCATGGTTGGTTTTGTAGCTCTTCTCTGTCCCTTTTTTCTCTTATTCCTTTCATTCATGGTTTGTTGGCTTTTTTTAGTGATATACTTAGATTCCTTTCTCTTTATTTTTTTGCACATCTATTAACTGGTTGATTTGTGGTTACCATTCAGTTTATATACAACATCTTTTTTTAAGATTTATTTATTTATTTATTTATTTATTTGAGAGAGAGAGAGAGAGAGAGAGAACATGGAAGGAGAGGGAGAAGCAGGGAGCCTGACCTGGGGCTCGATCAGGACCCTGGGATTGTGACCTGAGCTGAAGGCAGATGCTTAACTGACTGAGCCACTCAGGTGCCCCTATTATATAATAGCTTATGCACACAACAGTCTATATTAAGTTGATGATCACAAAATTTGAATCCATTCTTTACTCTTCTCTTCCCCATGTTTTGCGTACACTGTGTCATTCTTATTTTTATTGATTGGTTGATTGATT
Source organism: Vulpes lagopus (assembly GCF_018345385.1). Classification (NCBI taxonomy): domain Eukaryota; kingdom Metazoa; phylum Chordata; class Mammalia; order Carnivora; family Canidae; genus Vulpes; species Vulpes lagopus. Next base: position 88,161,528 of record NC_054829.1, on the reverse strand, counting down.
TATTCATTCATTCATGAGAGACACACAGAAAGGAAGACACATAGGCAGAGGGAGAAGCAGGCTCCATGCAAGGAGCCTGATGCGGGACTTGCTCCCAGGGCTCTGGGATCATGACCTGAGCCAAAGGCAGATACTTAACCACTAAGCCACCCAGGTGCCCCAGTGTCATACTTTATATCCTTTTGTGTGTGTTTGTGTGTGTGTGTGTGTGACTCCTTTGACTGAATTTTATAGATATACTTAATTTTACTGCTTTTGTACTTCCTACTTTTCTTATTCTTACTTATGGTCTTTCCTTTCTACCAGAGTCCCCTTTAACATTTCTTGTGGGGTTGGTTTAGTGACTGAATTCCTTTAACTTGTGTTTGTCTGGTAAACTCTTTATTTCTCTTTCTTTTCTGAATGATAGCCTTGCTGGATAGAACAGTCTTAGTTGCAGATTTTTTTCTTTTGGCAACATAACTATATTGCCACTCTCTTCTGGCCTGCAACGTTTCTGCTGAAAAATCAGCTGATAGCTCTGTGGGGTCTCCCATGTACATAACTTTTTTTCTTTTCTCTTGCTGCTTTTAAAATTCTCTTTTTAAGATGACTTTTTGCCATTTTAGTTGCTATATGTTTTGATGCCAACCTCTGGGTTGATTCTGCTGGCCTCCAGTATCTGTATTTCTGTTTCCTTCCCCAGGTTTGAGAATTTTTCAGCTATTATCTTTTCAAATAAATTATCTGCCCCATTTTTTCTCTCTTCATCTTCTGGGATCCCTATAATGTGAATGTTATTGTGCTTGATGATGTCACTGAGTTCCCTAAGTCTATTTTCATTTTTTATCTTTTTCTCTCTCCTGTTCAACTTTATTACTCTGTTTTCCAGATCATTGATTCACTCTTCTGCTTCCTCTAGTCTACTATTTTTCCATCTAGTGTATTTTTAATTCCATTTATTATGTTAAGCCCTGATTCGTTGTTTTTTGTTTTCTATCTCTTTGTTAAGGGTCTCATTGATGTCTTCTACTCTTTTCTCAAGTCCAATGAGTGCCATTATGACCATTACTGTAAATTCTCTATTATGCATATTACTTATTCCATTCTGTTTAGCTCTCTTGCTTTGGTTTTGTCCTGTTCTTTCATTTGGAACATATTCCTCTGTCACCTCATTTTGTTTAAATTTCTGGGTCTGTTTCTCTGTGTCAGGAAAGTCAACTACATGTTCTGCTCTTGAAAGTAGTGGCCTTATAAAGAAGAGTTCCTGTAGCATTCTATAGTGTAATATCCCCTGTTCACCAGAGCCTGGTGCTTTAGTGGTGCCTCCTATATGCATTGTGTGCAATCTACTGTTATGGCTAAGCTGTTTTTTCCTTTAGTCCAGTCATCTGCAATGGCTCTCTTTCTTTGTGGGGCAGGGATTGGTTCCTGTGTTGTTAGTTGGCCAGTCTGGGACCATCTGAGCTTGATTTGTGTCAAATCAGGCATTTGTCATGGGTGTGGTAACATGGAACTACAGGGCATTCTCCCCATGCTGTCATTGGTGAGTGGGGCCTTCAGGCAAACCATATTCAGCCCCTAGCCTACTCCTGGGCCTGTAGTCAAATTGATTATGTGTGGTTATATTCCCTCTCTACAGAGCAGGAGTTACTTTGGAGTGGTACTGGCCCCTGTTGGGGCTCTACTCTCAGGCTTGGCACCACTTTGAATGGGCTTTGGCTAAGGGAATTTTAGAGGGGACAGGTCCACAGGATAACACAGGGCTGGCCATGTGGCATTAGCAAGGTCTGCTGTGTGAGAGTACCTGGAGACAATTTAGAAGACTCCCATCACAGGATTCGAGGGGCAAGTCAATAGGAATGTGTACGGGTGGGGCATGCAGTGCCAGCACAGTCTATGATGATCCACTGTGAGAAGGGAGCAGCAGGTATGTGGGAAAACTTCTGCCCAGGCCACCAGGTTAGAGGGAATAGATCTGAAGAAGTGTGTAGGAGTGGGACACACTGTTAGCAAGCTAGTGGTGTTAGCAAGTGTTGGTGTTTTAGGTATTCATGTATATAGGATGGGAGTGGGGGAGAGAAATGGTGTATGCCAGTTCTTTTGTTCCTAGAGAATTCTCCCAAAAATTCCTGCACTTTCAGCACATGCTTGAGATTACTAAATAATTTTTTAATATTTTTATTGAAGTTCGATTTGCCAACATATAGTATAACACCCAGTGCTCCTCCTGTCAAATGCCCCCCCGCCAGTGCCTGTCAGTCACCGCACTCCCTTGCCCACCTCCCCTTCCACTACCCCTAGTTCATTTCCCAGAGTTAGGAGTCTCTCATGTTCTGTCACCCTCTCTGATATTTCCCACTCATTTTATCTCCTTTCCTCTATTGTCCCTTTCACTATTTCTTATATTCCCCGTATGAGTGAAACCATATAATGATTGTCCTTCCCTGATTGACTTACTTCACTCAGCATGATACCCTCCAGTTCCATCCATGTTGAAGCAAATCGTGGGTATTCGTCATTTCTAATGGCTAATATTCCATTGTATAAATAGACCACATCTTCTTTATCCATTCATCTTTCAATGGACATCGAGGCTCCTTCCACAGTTTGGCTATTGTGGACATTGCTGCTATAAACATTGGGGTGTAGGTGTCTCGGTCTTTCACTGCATCTGTATCTTTGGGGTAAATACCCAGTAGTGCAATTGCTGGGTCATAGGGTAGCTCTATTTTTAACTCTTTGAGGAACCTCCACACAGTTTTCCAGAGTGGCTGTACCAGTTCACATTCCCACCAACAGTGCAAGTCCCCTTTCTCTACATCCTCTCCAACATTTGTTGTTTCCTGTCTTGTTAATTTTCACCATTCTTACTGGTGTGAGGTGGGATCTCATTGTGGTTTAGATTTGTATTCCCCTGATGGCAAGTGATGCAGAGCATTTTTTCATGTGCTTGTTAGCCATGTGTATGTCTTCTTTAGTAAAATTTCTGTTCATGTCTTTTGCCCATTTCATGAGTGGATTGTTTGTTTTTTTGTTGTTGAGTTTAATAAGTTCTTTATATATCTTGGATACTAGCCCTTTATCTGATAGGTCATTTGCAAATATCTTCTCTCATTCTCCCAAGGTTGTCTTTTAGTTTTGTTGACTGTTTCTTTTGCTGTGCAGAAGCTTTTTATCTTGATTAAGTCAAAATAGTTCATTTTTGCTTTTGTTTCCCTTCCTTCATAGATGTATCTTGCAAGAGGTTTCTGTGGCCGAGTTCAAAAATGATGTTGCCTGTGTTCTCCTCTAGGATTTTGATAGATTCTTCTCTCATATCTCCTTCCTCATATACCCCAGGCATTTTTCAAACTGCTGCTTCTATGCTGTATCTCTGCAGAGATGGTTTTTATGCTGTCTCTTTAAGGATGGGATCTTCAGCTCACCTTAACCCACAGATACAATTAGATAACTTACATCAGACAATCAGAGTAAATAACCCATAAAATGACCCAAAGACTGACAGCAGAACCAACTCTCCATAGCTAAATGTAGAGAAGAGGCCACATCAAAGCAGTTTGGAAGGCTAGAGAATGTTCAGGAGGTAAATAGACCTATGAGACTGTCTGCAGGAGGGAGGGATGCTGTAGGCATGGAGAGAAGAGAGAAATAGACATTTACCTCAGGCATATTGATCCTGTATCCTGCAAATTTACTGAATTCATTCATTTGAACATTTTTTTGAATGGAGTTGTTAGAATATTCTATATATAATATCATGTCATCTGCAAATAATGACTATTTTATTTCTTCCTTTGTGATTTAGATGCCTTTTCTTCCCCCCCCCCCCCCAATTGCTCTGGCTAAGACTTCCAATACCAAGTTGAATAAAAATGGCAAGAGTAGGGCATCCTTGTCTTGCCAAAAGTCATAGGGAAACTAGATGTGGATCATATAGCAATGTTGGATACCAGGCATGGCAGTATCTCACTTCTGGGAGAACAAGTGGAAAATAGGCATTCATTCTTTAGGTAGGCTCACAGGTTTGTACCTTGAAGTGTCACCATCAGCTCCATAAGAAATAGAGCCCAGATGTCTTTTCCCCATGTACCAGGCCCTTCACTAGCCCCCAGAATCCTTGCAGAACTTCAGGATAAACTGGAACTGAGGACTTAAAGGCAGGCTTAATTTGTAATTTAGCTTAGAAAAGTAAAAGGAGAAAAACGTGGGGGGGGGGGGATATCTTCCCTTCTATCTCGTGTCCATCTTGAGTACTAGCCAACATTTTATAGTTAAAGGAAGTTCAGGGGAGATCGATCTAGAGATTTTTTTTCTTTTAAAGAAATAAGGTTTCTAGGGGTACCTGGGTGACTCAGTCAATTAAGTCTCTGACTCTTGATCTCAGCTTAGGTCTTGATCTCAAGGTTGTGAGTCTACAAAAAGGAGGAGGAGGAGGAGGAGGAGGAGGAGGAGGAGGAGGAGGAGAAGGAGAAGGAGAAGAAGAAGAAGAAGAAGAAGAAGAAGAAGAAGAAGAAGAAGAAGAAAGAAAGAAAGAAAGAAAGAAAGAAAGAAAGAAAGAAAGAAAGAAAGAAAGAAAGAAAGAAAGAAAGAAAGGGAGGGGAGGAAGGGGAGGGAGGGGGAGGGAGGGAGGAAGGAAGGAAGGAAGGAAGGAAGGAAGGAAGGAAAGAGAGAGAGAAGAAAGAAGAAAGAAAGAAAGAAAGAAAAGAAAAGAAAAAAAAGAAAAGAAAAGAAAAGAAAAGAAAAGAAAAGAAAAGAAAAGAAAAAAAAGAAAAGAAAAGAAAAGAAAAGAAAAGACAGAAAGGTATGTCAGTCTCCACTATTTGAGATAGGGACTGAGTAGAGGGCACATGGAAACTGGTGAATCTGGGAAAGGTTGTTGAAGTGACCAAGCAGAGTTTGATCCAGGAAATGCTAAAAGCCTAGTTGAGAATGGAAAATATTATTTTTTGGTGGTATTAGTCAGACAAATAGTGTGATTGTCTCCAGCAGTACTCAGCCATTCTGCTAGAAGAATGGAAAAATGAATAGAATTTCTCCAAAGCTAAGGTTTTGCTGAGAAGGCACAGCAAGAGAAGAGTGCATAAATCAAATAAAAGTGTAGATGAAAGCTTGTTTCTAATGATCAACTATTAGTTGCAAACTGGCTTGGGAAAGCACATGGCTAAGAAGGGCTGATAGCCTGGTGGGAAGAAAAGCAAAAATTAAGAGTCTGGACTTTTGTTGATGTTTTTTGTTGTTTGTTTTGTCTTATTTTATTTTGTTTTAGTGGAGGAGCAGTGTTTCAGTTACTGTCATTACAGTCCAATATGGTAGAGAAAACTGTCTCTCAAGGGTCTTTTCGAAAAGTGACCCATGGACCTAGAATGCTTCTATCTTGTACCTTGCCAACTTGGGATTCTTTATATCCAATCTATAGGAAAACAAAAGACCATACAAAATCCACACCCATCTTTAATTGTCTCAGATGGGAGGTAACACATTATATCCATTCATATTTCTGTTGACAAGGACTCAGTTTCAATGTAAATGCAAGGGAAGGTAACTTTCTTACTCCCAAAAAAGAGAAAATTGTGTAGCAAACATATATTAACTCAGTCACAGTAGTAAGAATGAGGACATAAAGATTTCTAAGGTGAAGCATGTTCACTCAATGAAAAAGTACCCTGGAACATTTTGGGGTTATTAAGAATAATATTTGAATAACTAAGAGCTAAATGGTTGGATGGATAGCTGTAAGAGATGCTGTAGTGTGCTACTCAGATTCCTCTAGCTGCAGAGAGATAACCATCAGCTATAGATTTTCTTTGGAATGTTTTTGGCTAGAGAGAGTCAGCCCTCCCAAGGCTGTGTTGTTCTCTTGGGGAATCTTACATCTGGTGACAGGTAATGGTTATATAGAAGCCCAGCTCCCTTGCCACAAGTTGGAACAACCCTAAAGGCCACTCTGTTATCAGAGTTCCCTGCGGGGTTGGGGAGGTCTTTATTGAGACTGTATCAGAACCCAGCTTCTCCCTCTACCCAGTGGTCACACCAAAAACAATCCCCATAAACCTCTATGCTAATCTGCATCTCCAAATCTGCTTCCTGAGAAACCTAGCTTGTCAGGTCATTGACAGAAAAGGGATCTTGATGGTCCTAGCTAGATGCCTAAGCTTCACAAAGGTAGAATTGCCAATGTCTGGAAGCAATGGACAGCCAGAAAAGTGCCAGCCCCACTAATGGCCCTTTGGAACATGAGATTTGGAAAAACAAGTTGCTGCATAGAAAGTAGTATCCTCCATCAAGAATCAAATTCTAGTCAAGGCAGTGAATAGTTAGGTAAGCTAGGTGCATTTTTAAAAAATGTATAGACCTTATCTCAGAAGATAACTGGCTAAAACATAGTTAATTTTGTTCAACTACATTGCATCTGTTTCCTACAGATTCCAGTGTAATAATTGCAATGCCACCACTCCCACCCTCATCCCTCCACAAAGCCTTGACACTTGGGACTATGAGAATATCTAGTCTGATAGACTTTGATACATTCATCTCGTAAACTACTCTTGTATAAAAGACCCATCAATTTTTCTTAATAAAAAAGGGGCTTCATTTTAATTACAGGATTGTATTTAAGATGGTAAATGTTTAGTTGTAGGAGAGATTTTGGAGATAAGTGTTTTATTTTCTCTTGATGATATGCTTGTCCCAGTTTCATCTGTTGCTTACTTTTTTAGTAAATGTACAATATATTGAAATTGCAGTTTCCAAGGAATACTGTTAAGCTAATTATGAAAACAGTCTGCATAATATTGGAGGGTTGCCTCTCTGTATGTCTTTCATTTAAATTACAAAATTGGTGCCCCATTTAATGCTTTTGCTTGGCCCAGACCACCAGAACCTTTGTGAGAGAAATTAGATAAGCAGCAAGCATGGTTTTCCATCATTTTGAAAATGAAAAAGGTGACCAACAACTAAGTAACTTGTCCAAGGACAATAATGACAGGAACTGTTACAGTGCTCAGAATCTCAGATTTAAAATTATCTTAGCTAACATTTGCAGTGTCTGCTTGGCAAATTTTTCAATTTCCTGCCACCAAGTGGAAAGCAGAAACAACTGACCTTACTTCTTTCGAAAGAAAAGATCTACTTACTAAATATGCTATCTAAATTCATGTAATTTTTTAAAAAATTGGTAAAATGGACATCATCAGTGAGCTATATGCACAGTAGCATATGAATCCCTATAAACTGCACTCTTGCTAAGCCTGGAGTTATTGTTTTTTAGTTTGGAACAAACTGACATTATGTGCCCCTAATAAAATGTACTGAAGATGCAATACCAAGTAGATAGTATTTCCGTAAAAACTGTTGCAATTGACTGGATGTGACCCTCCAAATTCATATGTTGAAATCCTAATCACAATGTGATGGTACTTGGAAGTGGGGCCTTTGGGAGGTGAGTACATCATGAGGACTGAGCCCTGATGAATGAGATTTGGCACCTTATAAAAGAGGCTTTAGAGTGTTCCTTCATCCCTTCTGCCATGTAAGGACACAATGAGAGGACAACTGTATATAAATCAGGAAGCAGTTCCTTGCTGGATTTGAATCTGCCAGCACCTTAATCTTGAATTTAGAGCCTCCAGATTTATGAGAAACTATAAGAAAATATTGTTGCTATGGCATTTTTTTATAGTAACCTGAACAGACTAAGACATTGATCAACCTGAGTGTCATGATAAAGAAGCATTCAGTCAAATGCTAATTGAGAGACATCATGCAAAGCAATTAGCCTGGACTTTTAAAAATGTCATTGTCAGGAAAGAGGAAGAAAGGGGCTAGGAAGATGCTTTAGATGAAAAGATACTGGGGAAATATGACAGGTAAATGCAATGCATAATTCTTGATTAGATCTTCAGTTTGAAAAAGATACTGATAAAGAACATGGTTGGGACAAGTAGTGAAGTATGAATATGGGCCATATGCTACACAGTAGCATTGCATTAATGATAAATTATCTGAGTGTGGTTTTGAATAGTGATTATATAAAATTTCCTTTTTCTTACAAGCTACAGACCAAAGTGTTTAAGGGTGAAGTATCATCATGTCTACATCAAACCCTCAAATGGTACAGTAAATTTTGTTTGTTTGCTTGTCTATAACACACACATGGAAAGAGAAAGAAAAAAAGCAAATTTGGCATACTTTTAACAAAGGCAAGTCCAGCTGAAGAGTATATGAGAGCTCATTGTACTGTTCTTGAAAGTTTGAAGTTTAAAAAACATTCTTGAAAAAGTGCTAATTTGGTAAATCAAAATGATGCCATTGAAATTTGTATTTTTATTACTAGGGAGGATAACTATTTTTTCATATTTTTTTGGCAATTTAGATTTGTTTCTCTGCCATCTATCTGCCCATTTCAAGACCTTAATTAATTCACTTAAAAATATTTATTGACAACCTACCACAAACCTAGAGCCGTTCTAAGCACTGAGGCTGTTGCAGTGAACAAAACACTGCTTCTTCCCTCGGGGGGCTTGCAGTCTAGTAGAGGCAGACAGCACATAAAAAAAAAAGATAATATTCATCTGACTTTCAATGGCTGTGTTTTCAGTGCCTATTTGTGTCAGGCACCGGGGATATAGTGGTAAATAAAAGAGTATGCCTGTCCTGCTGGGGCTTACATTCTAGTGGGATATCTTTTAAAAAGAAAAGATTCAAATCCCAATTCTGTGAATATATATCTAGAATTCAAAGCTAGATCCCAAAGAGGTATTTAACAAATTTATATATGTGTGTTTGTATATACACACAATGGGATATTATGCAGCTTTAAAAAAGGAAGGAAGTCCTATCACATGTGACAACACAAATGCACCTCAAAGATATTACTGCTAAGCATAATTATCCAATTACAAATAATAATACTGTATCATTTCACTCATACAAAGTATCTAAAGTAGTCAAAATCATAAAAACAGTAAGTAGAAATGTGGTAGCCATGGGCTGGGGGAGGGGAAGTTAATGTTTAATGCGGATATTTTTAGTTTTGCAAGACAAAGGAGTTCTAAAGAATCTTTTTTCTTGCTGTGTCTATTGTATAATAATATGAATATATTTAGCACTACTGAACTGTACACTTAATGAATAGGATGGTAACAAAAAAAAGAAGAAAAGAAAAGAAACAAAAGAAAAAAAACACATAAAATATCAGATGGGAATAAGTGTTACAGAGGAAAATAAAACAAATAGGAGCTAGGAAGCACCCATTGGCAGGGTGGTTGGAAGTATGTGGTCCAGAGGAGGGGGTGCTAAAGAAAGGACTGGTAGATTTACGGTGGTCAGGGAAGTCCTCACCGATGAAAGACATTTGAGTAACATTTAATCCACATGGATAAATGAGGGAAGAGTGTTCCAAATGGAAGGAACAGCAAATACAAGGCCCTGAGGTTTATAGGTCATGTCTAGTATGTTCCAGAAAGAACAAGGAAGTCAGCATGTCTGAAACAAAGTGAGTCCTAGGATGAGAGATCAGTGATTAGGTAGAAAAGGCTTAGGAGAAGAGAAGTTCATGGATGAGGTAAAACCTGGAAGCATTGGCTTTTTTCAAGTGACATGGGCAAAGGCAGAAACAAGCAGAACAGTCTTTAAGCTATTAAAATAATCCAGGAAAGAAATAGTGGAAGGGATGGCTAAGAAATATATCCTTTGTTTTAGGATATATTTTGAAAGAAGGACCACAGAATAGCCTGACAGATTGGATGAAAAGAGAGAAAGGAGAAGGGTCAGGGATGATGTTGAAGTAGATGAAGTGGCTATGCACCAGTATGTGGGAAAGAGAACCAAATTCCATGCTTAAATTTGTCAATTTTGAGTGGACTATTAGGATCCATGGGTAGATGCTGAGGAGGCAGTTCCAGATGTGAGTCATAGCTTCGCCATGTAGGGGATACTATTATCCACCCTCACACACAGTTATTCCTTTCTGGTCTCCAGTGACCTACGCTCCAGTCAGTATCTAAACTTTGGTGTGATTTGCTCAGATCGGTCCTAAAAAATTCACTACATCTCAAATCTTGTCATCCTCTCTTGAAAAGTAAAAACCCATCCATATAAAACATAACTAGAATCCCAACTCTTAGTCACAACTACAATCCCAGCTAAATACTGATAAAATCTAAGATCAGTCAGAAATGTTTTGGGTGAGCTACCACCACTAGAAAGAGCAGGTGCAGACCCTCGGGTGCCCCAGGAAATCATTTGCACAAGATGCATCAAAGGAAATAGGAAATTTATACTAATACCAAATCTTGAGATATATACAGTAGAGTTCAAAAATCGAGTTTCTTCTAAGATAGTTTAGATCTGGTCCTCCTTCCAGTCCTCTTTCAGTTTCTCTATAGAAATGGAATGAAGAAAGAGAGGTCACAAGTGAATGACTAAATCCCCTCTTATGCCAGAAAATTTAGCCAAAAAAAAAAAATATGACAGCTTCATGCAGGTTCTATTTCCTTATAAATAAAATCTCCTGTATATTCTAAAGAATGTATACTTTAGAAAGATTTATATACATCGTGTTAAATACTTCTGGTTGTTTCCACTGCTTAATTCTATGTAAATATAAATACTATTAAAAAAAAATCTAGTTTCCTCTCCAGCTTTTTTATCACTTCTTCATAAAGCACATCAAACTCCTGGCATTGTCTCTTCCCTAAAGTGACCGTGGCAGGAAGAAAACAGATTCAGCCATTTCAAAGACCTTTATTTTAAGAGTCTAGCTAAGTATAAAATAACGCTGTTAGCAATACCTGTCCTGCCACATTTAAGTAAGTTTATCTTATTTTATTATTATTTTAAAGAAGATTTTATTTATTTATTCATGAGAGACACAGGCAGAGACGTACGGAGAAGCAGGTTCCCTGTGGGGAGCCCAGTGTGGGACTCGATCCCAGGACCCCGGTATTAGACCTGAGCCAAAGGCAGAAGCTCAGGTACTGAACCACCCAGGTGCCCCAGAACTATATTTTATTATAGGAAATTACTAGGTAAGTCAAAATAGGCTAATTTCTGTGACAGCCCCAAAATCGCAGGGGCTTAACACAAGAAAGATGTGCTTCCTGCCTACATACTCAGTACCAATGCAGACAATCCCAGTTACCTTGCTTTCCTGGGTGGCTCTACTCCAAGTGATGACCCGGCAATCCAGACTTCTTTCATGTGTTTGTTTTGCCATCTCACAGTCCTTCTTCTTTCCAGACACACGGACAGGGAGAAATAGGGTAGAAGATGTCGTAAGGGCAGCCCGGGTGGCTCAGCGGTTTAGCTCCGCCTTCAGCCCAGGGCCTGATTCTGGAGTCCCAGGATGGAGTCCCACATAGGGCTCCAAGCGTGGAGCCTGCTTCTCCCTCTGCCTGTGTCTCTGACTCTCTTTTCTCTGACTCTCGTGAATAAATAAATAAAATCTTAAAAAAAAAAAAAAGTCCCAAGATGGTCATAGCCAGGTCTAGAAGAGGCAGAAATCACCTCCACTTACTTTGTTGCAGCCAGAACTCAGTCACATGCTCACAAGCAGTTAGGAAGAAGGGTGTAGCTACAGTCTCCCATGTACACATAAGGAGAATAAAATTATTTGGTGAACATATCGTGTTGACTAGGCAATAATCTCCTATTGGCGTTAACATATTTTCATTTAATTTCTAACTTAAGCCCAAAGCACCTGCTTAACAATCCTGGCCTTATTCTTAAGAATCATGAAGATATGCAATCTAATATAAAATCTCTAACTTTATCTTTTTGAAATTACACAGAAAATAAAACAGTCTCCTATTGGGAACTTCCTTCTGTTTTAGCACCTTTACCTTTAGCCTTAAGACCCCATCTCCTCACAAAATGCCTAGAACCAGGGCACCTGAGTGGCTCAGTCGGGTAAGCATCAGCCTTCTGCTCAGATCATGATCCCAGGGTCCTGGGATGGAGCTCCACATCGGGCTCCCTGCCTGGCAGGGAGTCTGCTTCTCCCTCTCCCTCTGCCCCTGCCCACTCTTGTGCTCTCTCTCTCTCTCTCTCTCTTTCTCTCTCTCAAGCAAATAAATAAGATCTTCTAAAAAAAAAAATCTGGAACCTAAAATGCTAGTACCTCAAAGGAATTTCAGTGAGAACATTTGGTGAGAGTGTTTCCTGCAACTAATGTGATACAAGGCCAAATGAACCAAGTGGTTAACACAAAGCCAGACAGAGACATATGGGTATCATGGGAAACCCTTCAAATCATTTTTTTCAAATCCGTTTATACTGAAATATTTCACAAACGAATCAAAATTTATAGAGAATAACATAATGAACTTCTGTCTATCCTAATATGATCAGCTTTAACTTAGATGATATGACGAATACAAAACAGTATCTCTGTGGTTTTAATTTGTATTTCTCTGATGACAGGTGCAGTTGAGCATCTTTTCAACATGCTTATTTGCTGTTTGGGTTCCTGGTGCTGTGATCTGCCAACTTGATACCCTTTCTCCATATTTCTATTGGGCAATATATGTATTTTTTTAAATATATGTATTTTTTATATTCACTGACAGTCATACAGAAGTGACACTAAAAGCTTCATGGAAAGCAGGTGGCCTTTTTCTTATTATTTCCAGCAATTCCACTCTGGCCCCACACTAAATACCACACTCAGCAAAAGCAAATCCTGGATTCCATCAGGGCCACCCTTTTGAAAGGCAGCCTGGCAAATACAAGTGTGCACTGCTTCCAGAGGGTGCAATATCAATATCAAAGTATTTTTTCCAATTGCATACAGAACTCTTCCTAGGAAAAATTTGATGAATATTATTTTCTACATGTCATTGTATGTTCAGGGAAATTTTAATGCACCAATACTATTTCAGTATCTATTATAAGCCGGCCTATAGTTAGAACCTTAATCCCAATTTGGGTTACTATAATCAAAGTTTGTGTTAGGAAGCACAAAAAATAGAAACAAGAAAATATGTGAACTAAGAAGGGGTGCCACAGGCTGACAATTCCTGGTGATCCTGCTGAGCTGCCTGGTAAGTTTGTTAAAGGGGGGACTACTGTTTGAAAAAGTGTTAGCAAAACCTAAATAAAAGGAGGGCCTTACTCCAATGTGCTCAAAGCAAATATGTGTATTAACATTTTCTTATAAGCAAACATGCATCAAGAACTTATATTTTATTAATGCTATTGGAAGCTATAAAAACCCAGATTTCTGCATCTAAAATGCAGAAAAGGTAGATAGTAGCACAGAAAGCTTGGTCAAGCAGCTGTCTTGTCAATTCTCCTTTTATTCTTTTTTCATATGTAGTCACTCAGTTTGTATTTGCTTTTCAGCAGAAGCAAAAAATACTGTAACATATTTACCTTCAGGCCAACAAACTTGTCTGATGAGATAGATATCTACTTCGCAGATCATTGAAGGTCACACCAGCTTAGCCATATTGCAAGAATCCTGTTTTTACGAAGACAAACTTCACTCTTGATAGAAGAAGATTTAAGAAGATGCATAGCAGGCTCAGAAGAAAAACATTTTTCTAAGGATACCACTCTGACTTTGTTTCCTAAAGCAATATAACAAAACACACCCTCTTACCTCAATCCATTTACTTTGGATGATGTCTTTGGAAAAGAGGAAGGAATATGGATGAAGCTCGTGCTCTTACTGCTCATTTGTGTGTGGCACTGTTTCTTGATAAAGGAGGATGAAGAAGCTGTTTCTCTGGGAGGAGTTTGAAGTTAAAAAGCTCTACTGAGATGTGAAGGTGTGGTGGGGGGAAAACTTTCCCTCAACCTTCTTAGAGTCTCTGGCTGGGTCTGTAAATCAAACTGTCAAAGAGAGATAAACAGGAAAAAAGCATACAAATTTATTTAATGTAAGTTTTACGTGTGCAGGAGCCTTCATAAGGAAATGAAGACACAAAGAAACAGATCTGTTTTATCATGCTAGGTTTGATGAAAAGCAAATAGTCATGGAGGAATATGGCAGAATAAGGAATATGAAGTAAATGTCTTAAACTGGGAGAAACTTAGCAAAGACTCTTCAGATTTCTCTTGGCATCCCTTTGTCTTCAGACATAAGGAAGCTCCTTTCCTCCAAGTATATGGAGAGCACCTCTCACCTGAGGGTTTTATGATCTGATTCAGGTCAGAGTGACCTTCCTGTTTCTGCAATATTCTCAAATTCCTTCAGCTTAAAATGTTTCATATGCAAGGTGCCGTACTTTGAGGTAGTGTGTACTGAGTTCCATCAAAGGGAACTCTATCATTTGAACCAACATGCAAGCCACCAAGTTGCTGATACACCTCCGAGTCTCCTATAGATCTTCCTAGGATTGGGTTTCTTTCTTCAAGGTACTACATCCTCAGCATCCTCTGTCCACCCAGGGAAGACTGGTTGGACTCAATTAGGTGGAGCCACAGTCATCTTGGGCCCCATCAGGGCTTGTACGAACACCATCACGATGGTGTGATTGTCCCCTCCCTGCCCATTACTTTATTCAGTGCTTGACCAGCTCAAGATCTACAACAACAATCAACCAAAAATGAAGTTTCGTTGGAAGAAAAAGGAATGTGGAATCAAAGGTAGTTTCATATCACGTCTTTTTTTTTTTTTTAGGTTGTTACATTTTTTTCACTTTTATCTCACATGGTTATGTACTTTACGTCTTTAGTTTGCTTAAAGTTGCCGTAAAAGTACCACACACTGGGTGGCTTAAACAACAGAAGTGTATTGCTCACAGTCCTGAGGTCCTGGAAGTTTGAGTTCAGTGGGTTGGCTAAGGTTTGTTTCTTCTGAAGCCTCTCTCATGGCTTGTAGAGGGCCATCTTTTGTCTCTCTCTTCACATGGTCCCTCTGTGCATGGCTGTGTCTGAGTCCCCTCTTGTTATATGGACACCAGCTATATTGGATTAGGGCCCCTCTGAATGACCTTATTGTAACTTAAATACCTCTTTAAATACCCTATTTCCAAATTCAGTCACAGTCTGAGGTACTGGGGATTAAGATTTCAACATTTGAATTTTGGAGGGAATACAATTAAGCCCATAACAATTTCCAAGTGATCTCTAAAATATTCTCATATATTTTACAACAATGTGTTTAGAAGTCCTATTTATCATTATAACATTATGGAGAGATTTCTTCACAATTCTACTCCTTCCTCTCTCTTTTCTGACTTTTTGCCTTCTCTTCAGATTCGTTTTTCATCCCACCAACTAAAGTTGCATTGGTACTGTCACCCCAAGAGACTATAACACCACCCTCCCATCATGCTAAGAGGAAGCCACATCTCCTTATTCACTGAAATGCTGACTATGAGTTCTTCACCACCAACTTCCTTAAATGCATGAACATTAGTCAAAATGCCATAAAACTCTGTTCTTTGGCCTAAAAACACTGGCTTATCAAAATTTTTAGTAAACTAAGTTAACTGAAGTTAACTTAGGAAGGCTTTATTTATTTATTTATTTATTTATTTATTTATTCCTTTATTTCTTTACAAGTTACCTGATTATTTTCATTTTATTTTTTATTTTTCTTCTGGGTCCTATAAGTAAATGAAGGGATAGCTATTATCCAAAAATCCAGAAATGCACCCATTTATCTGGAAATTGTCAGTTTCCCTGAGAATAGAGCATTAAGTATTCCTTGACTATTCCACTTCTTCACCCTCTCAGCCCTTCTCACCCCCAAGAGAAAATAACTGTAACTGAATACAATGGTCTGAATGCTTATGTCTTCCAAAATTCAAATGTGAAATGCTAATCTTCAAGGTTATGGTACTCCCTCCCAAAGGTGGAGTCTTGGGGAGGTTGCTAGGAGATTGGAATTAATGCCCTTGAAGAATGGACCCCACAGAGCTCCCTAGCCCCTTCCACCATGTGAGGTGACAGGGGAAAGAAGGCCATTTATGAACCAGGAAGAAGACTCTCACCAGACATAGAACCTGACCATCGAGGCACCCTGATAACAGACTTCCAGCCTCTAGATCCATGAAAAAGATCTGTTGTTTATAAGCCACACAGTCTTTTTGATAATAGCAGCCTGACTGGGCTAACACATCAAGTAATCTGACAACCGGACTACACCTAATCTAACTGAGATAACCTAACTGGATTTTGATTTTAAATGGGCCATCAAAGAAGGGCAACCACAAGCAGCTCTTGGAAAGTGGTAGCACACTTCATCTTTATTATGCCTTGGTAACTCACAATCTACCTGATAGAATGACTCTGGTTTAAACTTAATGTAACAGGGGCGCCTGGATGTCTCAGGTGTCTAGGCATGTCTTTGGCTCAGGTCATGATCTCCAAAGTCCTGGGATCAAGCCCCACATTGGGCTTCCTGCTTAGCAAGGAGTCTTCTCTCTCTCCTCCTCTGCCCCCCACTCTGTTCATCCTCTCTCTCCTAAATAAAATCGAATAAATAAATAAATGAATAAACTTAACATAACAGTCAAGAGGTTTGGAAGATGTTCACAAAATTTTTATTTCTTCAAGCTAATACTATTCTCTGTTTTACTTCTCTTTATAAAACATAATTCTCGCAGTTTTCAGTCTGTTTCTTGTTCTCTCGGTTGAAGACTTAGCAGATGCTTTGCTTTAGAACCCCATCAAAGTGCTTACCTCAGGGAATTATCCCTCAAATAGTTATATTCAAAGCTATTTATCATGCGCACACATATTCTCTCTCGCTCTCTCTCAAATAAATAAATAAATCTTTAAAAAATAAAAAAGGGAAAAGTTAAAAAATGCTACCTTAATAGAATTTGATTAAAGTCAGGATAGAGACAGGGCTGCTCATTTATGGCAGGCTTAGAAATATTAATAAAATTATTTTTTTAAAGAATCCATAAATATATATAGGCAGCAAAGTACCAGTATTGAAGGTATATAGTGGTATACCTGAAAAGATAAGAAAAGCTATTGAAGAATTATTGAGAATAAAAAAGGAGTTCAATAACAGAGCTAAAATGCAAATATATAAAGAATAAAAATAAAAAGCATGATTTTGTACAAGTTAGAAAATACAAAGAAATTATTCACAACTACACAAGAAAAATCTATTAATAAATTGAATAAGAAACATGTAATACTTACATGATTTAAAATTATCAAAAGACCATGGTCTTAGATGTCAAAACTTAATAATTTGAATATTTCAATTTCACTAAGTTAATTTATGAATGGATACAATCTCTATAAAAATTCCAGTGTAATTTGGGAGTAGTGGGAGATTATTGATAACATTATTCTTGAATTCCCTTGAAATAATAAACTTGCAGAAAGGGCGGCTTATTTATGAAAAAGAATAATGAAGTAAAGGCTTTTCATACTGGATATTACAGTATATAAAAATGAAATCATAGGGCAGCCTGGGTGGCGCAGTGGTTTAGCGCTGCCTTCAGCCTGAGGCCTGATCCTGGAGACCCCGGATCGAGTCCCATGTCAGGCTCCCTGCATGGAGCCTGCTTCTCCCTCTGCCTGGGTCTCTGTCTCTCTCTCTCTCTCTCTCTCTCTCTCTCTCATGAATAAATAAAAATATTTTTTAAAAAACGAAATCATAAAATAACACAGTATTGGTACAGGTTTAGTTGGAGAGAAAGTATTGAAAGGGACCCAATTATACAGGAAGATTAAATATACAATACAAGTTGTAGCTTAAATCGATGTTAAAAGATTTATTAACCAATACTTATTTTTGGATAACTGCATAGCCATTTGGGGAAAAAAGATTCAGCTGGAGTTTTGCCTTTTACCAAAATGATGTACAGAGAGATTAGAAAATCAAAGCAGAAAGAACGAAGCTTATAGAAGCAAAAAGCAAACATTAGTTTTATAATCTAAGAGTAGTTAAAATGCTTTCAAAATGTGTCGAAAGCTGATTCTAACTTTAAAAAAATTTTTAGGGGCGCCTGGGTGGCTCAGTCAGTTAAGCCTCTACCTTTAGCTCAAGTTGTGATCTCAGGGTCCTGGGATGGAGTCCCTGTGGGGCTCCCCCTGTCTCCCTTGTCCTCTGCCCTCGCTCTCTCTTTCTCTCTTTCTCTCAAATCAATAAAATCCTTATTTAAAAACAAGAAAAAAACTTAAATAAAAAATGCTCCTAAAACTCTCAAAACACAAACAATGTAAAAGAGAGAAAACAAACTGGAGAAAATGCAGCAAGTATTTGGCAAAAGGTTAACATTCCAAGAACTTTACATATTTCTGAGGATATGAGAATGTGAGAACAATGAGCAAAGGGCACAAATAAGCAACCCAGGAAAGTGAAATACGAGTAACAAACGGGTGCATAGCATAGTGATTGAGTGCAGAGCTCTTGAGAAATACTGTTCCATCCACACATGTGCTTTGCCAGCGACAAACCGCACGACCCTGGGCAAGTTACCTGCTTCTCTGTGCCTCAATTTTCTCACCTCTTTTGTTCAGGTCAGATTTGCCCATGATGGACCATCTTCAATTAAGGCTCAGTTCTACAGAAGAAATAAAAAATTGTAGTTAACATAAAGCTTTCCAAGTGTTCCTTTCAGAGCAATTACTAACTTTGACACCCTTGACAAAATGACATTTCTTACTTTAATTAGGTCCAATAGAGACAAAAGTGTTTAAAGATAGTAATTTGAACAACAATGGAAATAGAGTTCTTAAATTTTTCTTTTTTGAGAATTCTGACATTTGGACTATCGGTGGTTCCTTATCAGCAGTGCCAGAGTCACTCGATTTCACTTCTGTGTTTCCCTGTTTCTTGGATACCTGTCAAAGTACCATTCCCTTGACGAAGGTAAGAGATGAATGCTGACAATTCAAGCCTCGGAAGGGAAGAGCTTGTCAGAAGCAAACACAAAGATCTGCAAGTTAAGTGAGCTTTCCTGCAGCTGACTTAGATTGGACTTGGTTAGAAGTCTTGGAGATTTATTCTATTCCCCCTACACAGTAGCATCTGTTCCAGTATGGAGCTTCAATGCTCAGTTACAATTCATGTACAATTCAAAGTTCAATTACATGGACAGAAAAAGCAGAGACACAGAGATCTCTTCTTCATCGCCTTGCCATGAAATCTTCAGAAGAGCTCTGACTCGTCAACATCAGCACGTGAATTGGACTCTTAGCTGACAGTGGGGTGATAACTCCAGATATTTGACAATTCCCATTCCATATCCTTAAAGTACTTAAAACATCCTATTTAAACAGAACATGACTTTTTTTTTTTTACATTCTTGCTATGCTGCAACCTGGATGTTATATCCATAGTACAATACATGGAAGCACATGAACTACTCAGATATTGATAGTTAATGCTACACAGAGAGTTTCACAACCTTTCCAAACAACTGATACTTAAAAAGATTAGGGTAACAAAAATATTTTTCTACAGAAATTAAAGATGGCATAATATTAGGTGTCATTGATTAAGTGCTTTACTCTTTGCCAGGCATTGTGTTAAATGTTCTACATACATGAACTTGGCATATTAAAAAAAAAGTTATATATCTATTGTCTTTAAATAAGATTACATATGAACCCAATCCTGCCAAACTGATTAGGAAATTCAATTTCAGTCATTACTGAGGTATACTTCTTATACCTTATTTAGGGTCACCCAAAAATGAGTACAGTTTATGTGATTTCTAAAAAACAGGGAACAGTTTCTCGGTTTCTTGGCTCATTTTTATTGCTGCTATTATAAACGAAACTGCTCAAACCCTTTGATCTTGTGAAAACAGGCAGCCCTAGCATGTCTGTGCCAAGCCTGATTGTGGGGATGTTCCATGGCTGGGAGTCTGGGGTGTAGGTCCAGCCTCTGAGGAGGCCCCTGGGAGTACTTACCAAGCTCCTGCCACCTCCAGCCACAGCCACCACCCCAGATCCAGGCTTAGATTTCTGCTCCTCTTGGGTCTCCAAGGTCTCTAGCCCCACCCTCTCACCCCGGGGGGGAAGGGGTGAGAGGCGGGGAACTCTCTCCTTGCTACTCCTGCTTTCCCTTCCTAATGTATTTCCCATGGTGAGTTCAAGTTTACACACATACAAAAAAAGCCAACAAAATTTTCCTCAAATCTGTTAGGTTCCCTGCGTGGGTCTAAAAATAAAACTGCCCAAGACAGATTAACCAGAGAAAAGCACATACATTTACTTGTCTAAGTTTTACCTGACAGGGAACCTTTTTCATAGGGAAATTAAGTCCCAAAGGAACAGTTAGACCTAAGTGTTTTCTGCTAGGTTTGATAAAGAGTGCATAGTTGTGGAGGAATACAATTGCTTAAGTGTGCAAACTGGGGGGACACTTAGCAAGGCCTGTTTGTTCAGATTTTTCTTGGCATCCCTTTGTCTTTGGAGATAAGGATCTACTTTCCTCTGGGTATGGGGAGGGCACCTCACATGATGGTTTTATGACCTGTTTCAGGGGGAAAAGGTTGAGGGAGATCAGAGTGACCTTCTGCCATATTTCCGACTCCTTTCAGGCTAAAGTATTCAGTATGCCAAGGTGCCATATTTGGGAGTAGCGTGTTCTGAGCCCCATCACCATAAAAGGAAATTGTCTTCATACCCTTTCCACGTCTCCACAGAAATGGGGGAGTTTAATTGAAGCCACTTTGGAGAGGAAGAAGAAGGAAGGAGGGGAGAGGAGAAGGAAATAAAGTAAATAAAACAGTAACAGTCCCATTCTTGTTGATTTCTATGCAATAAAGAAATGAAATATAACTTAGTACCTTTATGTCACATATGTAATCACATTAGCCCTCACAACAACCCTGTGAGATCATACAATTTTTATTTTCACTTTACAAATGACCAAACTGAGGTTTAAACAGTTTAAGTATCCTGCTCAAGGACAGGTAACTAGGAAATGATGAAGCCTGAATTTAAACAGATCCGCTGGAGCCTAGAGCCCATGTCATTAACTACCAAAAATAGAGCCTCTTTAACAGAAACATTATATAATTCTTGGAATAAATCTTTGTATCTAACAACATGCCTGGTTCATAAAAGATACTCAAAAAACACCGATTCAGTAACAAACAATACTTTCTTAACATGACTTTATTTTTCCTAAAATGACCTCAATATGATTCCCAAAAAGAGAGTACCCAAAAAATTTTTGTCAAAGAACAACCTGACAATATACAGCTTATATAACACAGCACTTCTTGGAATTTTTAAATCTATCAACTTTAAATCTATCAACTATGCATCAAAAGATGGTCTGTAAATTCATTTTAGCTAACTGCTAAAGGGAGTACAAAAAGGAATCATTTTCCAATAGTCACCTCAAAGACTGGTCAGAATGGAAGCAGAATTGAGTTCAAAGCTAGATTTATCTGTGCACTATGTAGTAAAGTGGGGATTTTGTTTGTTCATAGAGAAAAAGATATGGAATCGTTCTATAGTAGTCGTAGCTCTTTATTTCATTCCCTTTTTGATTAATAAAAGTACTCCTCTTTTGACAGGAATAAAACAAAACTTGGTAATTTTACATATTAAAAAAAAGATAAAGGGATGCTGGGCTGGCTCAGTCAGTAAAGCATACAAGTCTTGATCTTAGGTTCGTGAGTTCGGGTCCCACATTGGGGGTTAGAGTTGACTTAAAAAACAAATAAAATAAAAAAATTTTTTTAGAAAAAGGTAAAGATTGAAAAGAAAAGTAGATACTTGCTCCTTCAATTTTCTACTCATTTATACTCTCTTGGGAGAACACCAGTAAATTATACAAGCTTATGCTGTTCATTGGCTATTGCTCCTTTTCATAAATTGGGTTCTAGGGACACCTGGGTGGCTCAGTGGTTGAGCATCTGCCTTCTGCCTGGGGCGTGATCCTGGAATCCCAGGATCGAGTCCCACATTGGGCTCTTTGCATGGAGCCTGCTTCTTTCTCTGCCTGTGTCTCTGCCTCTCTGTGTGTGTGTCTCTCATGAGTAAATAAATAAACTCTTAAAAAAAAATTGGGTTCCAGTCTGTGCAGAAAAATTCCTTCTCCATGGCTCCATGGAAACCTCTAGAGTTCCAGGTGATAGTGGAAAAGGTTTGTCATTTCAGTGGCTGCCACTGATTGGTCAGCAAAGTCTGAATATCTTAATGTAGATAATTTGCAAGACATTTCCCACAAATTTCTCAAAACGTTCTTGGTACATGTTCCAAGAGTTGCTGTGTCAAACACATCAAATGTTTCAAACACATCCAGAAGATCAAATTGGTTCCCACTGATACCATACAGCACTTATACCAAAGTGCCTAGCAACTTCTATAGCACCTTTTTAATTTTAATCTTGCTTTTAGCATTCTCACAGATGGAAACCAAGTACAAAATGTTAATAAGAGTTTACTAGTTTTCAAGACTTCTCTTGGACTAAAGTCTAAATTTATGCCAAGAAAAGAATTAGTAATAATCTACCCTTTGGGAAAGAATTTTTGGAGTTTTGTGTTGAATACCTAGATTGGGAGAATTCACTCTAAGTCCTTTTCTTTTTATTCTGCTTTACTTTTTCTTTTCTCCAATAGCACTTGCTACTTCTAACGTACTATATAATTTGGTTCTTTATTACACTTTCTGGTTTTTGTCTCCATCTGTTAGAAGGCAAGCTCCAATAAGGCAGTGATTTTTATCCTTTCCCCAATGCATCCCAAGAGTCACTCCTTGCAGACTAGGTGTTCAATAAATATTCCCTGAGTAATTGAATGAGTGAATACTTTGTGATTTGGATTAGATTATATACATATTGTATAATATATTGACTGCCCAAGGTGTATCATAAGTCTTATATGATTCTGTATCATAAAACTACCTTATTGCCTCTTGAGATTTTCTCAGAAATTAGAAGACTGGGGGAAGCAATATCAAAAGGATAAAATGAAATGTATGTATTTGATGTCAAAGTCCCAATTGCTCATGTATTAAATAGAATCAGATTATCAGATTCAAGTAAGAGCAAATTTGACTTAGATAACCAAATTAATTTTAATGTGAATAGAACTAGGTATCCATTGCTGCTGATAGCAAAAATAATTTTATGAAATGGTTAATCAGTAGTTTAGAGTTTAAGCTATTCATTAAAATACTGTATCTTGTAGTTTCTTTTTATAGCATATTTGAATTATCAAATTTTAGAGTTACTGCTTAGCCTGGGATGTTTGTAATTTGACCATATTTCTCAGAAGACAGATCTAAATTATAGATCACATATTGCTCTTTAAAGATACTACCAAACTGAATAGGCTTGATTATCTTTGAATTAATGTTCTAAACAAAATGTAATAGATTGATTTTGTGGGTTTTTTCTTTTGTTGTTCCCTTTGGTCATTTTGTTTTCTATCTATCTATCTATCTATCTATCTATCTATCTATCTATCTATCCTTTTGACCCCCCCTTCATCCTTTACTTCCACACTCCATGCCTCTGTCCCACCTCTCTTCTTTGTGTATATGAGCTTGCTTAATTGTTTTTTCTTTTAAACTTCACATTATTAGAGTAATCGTATGGTATTTGTCTTGCTCTGTCTCATTTATTTCACTTATAGGCTCTTAGAGGTTTATCTATGTCATTACCAATGGCAAGATTTCATTCTTTTTTAAGGCTGAATAATATTCTGTTGTCTACATAAACCTTATCTTCATTAGACATTCATGTACTAATGGACACTAAGGTTGTTTCCCTATCTTGGATATTGTAAATAATGCTGTAGTGAAGTATGTGTGTGTGGGGGTGGGGGGTGCATATTTTTGAGTTAGTATTTTCACTTTCTTTGGATAAATACCCAGAAGTGGAATTGCTGGATCATAAGGTAGTTATATTTTTAAATTTTTGAGGGACACCCACATCATCTTCCATAGTGGCTGCACCAATTTACATTCCCACCAACAGTGCATGATTGTTTCCTTTTCTCCACATCCTCACCAACACTTGCTATTTCTAGTCTTTTTTTTTATTGCTTTGGGTTTTTCCTTTTTTAAGGAAAATTATTTTTTCTAAAGATTTTATTTTATTTGACAGAGAGAGAGAGCACAAGCCGGGGGAATGGCAGGCAAAGGGACAGGGAGAAGCAGGTTCCCCACTGAGCAAGGAGCCCAATGCAGAACTCTATCCCAGGACCCTAGAATCATGCATGACCTAAGCCAAAGGCAGACATTTAACTGACTGAGTCACCCAGGTGTCCAAAAGGAAAATTATTTAAAAATAACTCTTGGTAAAAGAGTTAGTAGACCAAATACAGAGTCAGTATGGGGATTATAAAACTTTAATGTGCTTAAGAATCCATGATGGACATTATTTCAAATGAAGATTCCCAGGCACTGCTCCCGGAGAATCTTGCTCTGTGAGCCCCTGATATCTAAATGTGTAACAAGCTTTCCAAGTGAGAACATACTGAGAAATGCTGGTTTAGTAAAAAAACAAACCTGAGACCATATATCAAATTTACATTGGTTTTACTAGTTTAGATTAAATGAGTTACAATTTTTTAGGTGATATAGCTCAAATTCTCTCTCTCTCTCTCTCTCTCTCTCTATATATATATATATATATATACACACACACACATATATATATACATATATATACACACACATATATATACATATATGTATATATATTTATGTTGATTGACATATTTCATTTGTTTAGTGGTTATATAATTATGTTTCTATCATGATGTAGTAGAAATGGTATGAGAGTCTGGCAGAGTTTGGTTCAAACCTCAGTTCTTTTGTTTAATTAATTAAATAATTTTGGGAAAATTACTTAATCTCTCTGATCTTTGCTATTTCTATTTTATTTGAATACTGGTGCCAAAATCATTGTTGAAGATTAAAGTAATTAGCAGATGTAAAGTAATTAACTCAATATGTAATGCAGTAAAATCCTGAAAACACTCAATTGGGCAATGAGAATTGTATTTTTTGAAGCACTGAATACTTCTACTTTGGCTTAATAAGCATTTTTTGTTTTCATTTATAACAATTATTTTGTATTTTTTTTAGCCTTATTGAGATAAAACTGCTGAGTAAGATTGTAAGATATTTAAAGTATACACTATGATAATTTGATATGCATACATATTGTGAAAGGATCCCCTCCCCTCCCCTCCATCTAGTTAATTGATATATCCATCACCTCACATATTTGAGATTTTTTGAGAAGCAGAAGGGGTGAAAACATTCAAGTTCTACTCTCTTAGCAAATTTCAGTTATATAATACAGTGTTATCAACCATATATCAGCTAATGTTTTACATTAGCTCCTCAGACTTTATTCATCTCATAGCTGAAAGTTGGTACCCTTTTTCCTCCACTTTACCACATGATCCTGCAATCCCACTTCTCTGTAGCTATCCAAAAGAAATGCTATTTGGATATTGAAGAGATATCTGCACCTTCATGTTCATTGCAGAATCATCCACAAAAGTAAAGGTAGGACAACAACCTAAACGTCCATCAATGGATGAATGGATAACAGAGCTGTGGGGTGTGTGTGTGTGTGTGTGTGTGTGTGTGTGTGTGTGTGTGTAAACACAATGGGATATTATTCAACTACAAAAATGAAGGGAGTTCTACCATTTGAGATTTGTGACGTGAATAGACCTTGAGGGCATTCTGCTAAGTAAAATAAGCCAGATAAAAAGACAATACTGCATGGCATCATCTACATGCGGAATCTTTACAAAAATCAAACTCACAGAAACAAAATATTGTACTTTATGTGTTTCGACTGGGGAGCTGCTTTGTTATAGGACAGTTGCAGGTCATTCACGTATTTGCTCTCAAATATATTACCTTCTCCCCCTAGTTCTGCTTTGTATCACAGGGAGCTAATCCCTGCAAACTATTTCCCAGATTCCCTTTCCAACTGGATTCTGGGTATTTCAGATTCTGAAAGGCACTGAGAGAAAACTGAAAGATGAAAGGAGGAGGAGAGAAAGGGAAGTTACCATCCCAGTAAGATCTCCTCCAGGTTCCAGCTGCTGATGCTGCTACCCTGGGCTCTGGCAAAAAAAGAAAGAAAAATGAAAAAAGAAAAAGAAAAAGAAAAAGAAAAAGAAAAAGAAAAAAGAAAAAAAATCCCTTACCAGAATCCTCCAGCATTAATAGCAATTGTGATTCTCAAGGCAGCCTTACCTTCCCCTGTGAGCTCTTCCCATTTTAATGGTATGAATGTTTTTAGTACAAATAGTTTTGGTTTGGGGATTCAGAAATGCATTTTTTAATTTGCATTATATATTTTAATCATAATTAAGGTTTCACCTTGTAACATTGTGTCCTATGAAGGGGTTTTCAAACACAATTTACTCTCTTAAGGCAGAGAAAGTCCATGCAAAGTAAGAATTTAGGAAATATTAATTTCTTCACTTCCTCCAAAAGAAAAGAAGATTGGCATAAAATTACATCACCCTAAAATCAAATTTCATTTTTCCATCACATGATATAGTATATATTTTTGTTTTAATGTAGAGATGGAAAACTAGATAAGAATTTTCTGACTTTGTATTGTGTAATCTTTTAAGAATATGGACGGGTTTAAAGAAGACATAAAGTTGAGTAGGTCCCATCATAATGTTCACTCAATTAGATTATGTGGATATTTTTCAAATTTCACTATCTATACAATCTTGATGAAAATTTTAAAATCTCTTGCTGGCTGCTGGACTTAGCATATGAACTATGTATTGAACCACAACCAAAGCTGTTATCTACTGGGGTGCCTTACATTGTGGCATCCAACCATTCACAGTTTCATCATCACTCTAGCCCAATCTTAAAAAGATTGAAATTGCTACTATATAGGTTTGAGGTTTTAGAACATTTTGAAAAGTAATCCAAAACATTCAGGAAGTACAGAACTTCTTTTGGGATTCTCCTGTAAAAAGCAATATAGATTCCATACCAATAATTTTGATAAATGTTCACAATTTTTAACTAATAATAAAAAAATCAAAGCCGATGGCCAACTTAAGTTTGAACACATTCTTCCCTCCTTTTCTCACCATGTTTTAAGTATATGGTTACATACTTACATCTTTTTATTTTTGCAATCCCTTGACTGATTTTTATAGATATACTTAATTTTACTGCTTTTGTGCCTCCTACTTTTCTTACTCTTACATATGGTCTTTCCTTTCCACTCAAAAAGTACCCTTTGACATTTATTGTAGGGCTGGTTGGTTTAGTGATGAATTCCTTTAACTTGTGTTTGGGAAACTCCTTATCTCTCCTTCCATTCTGAATGATAGCCTTGCTGGATAGAGTAGTCTTCATTGCAAAATTTTTTCTTTTGACTCTTTAACTATATCATGCCACTTTCTCTGGCCTGCAAACTTCTGCTGAAAAATCAGCTGAAAGCCCTATGAGGTTCCTCCTTGTTTGTAAACTGTCTTCTTTTCTCTGGCTGCTTTTAAAATTCTCTCTTTAAGACCACTTTTTGCCATTTTTTAAAATAAATTTATTTTTTATTGGTGTTCAATTTACCAACATACAGAATAACACCCAGTGCTCATCCTGTCAAGTGCCCCCCCCAGTGCCCGTCACCCATTCACCCCCAAGCCCCGACCTCCTCCCCTTCCACCACCCCTAGTTCATTTCCCAGAGTGAGGAGTCTTTATGTTCTGTCTCCCTTTCTGATATTTCCCACACATTTCTTCTCCCTTCCCTTATATTCCCTTTCACTATTATTTATATTCCCCAAACGAATGAGAAGATATAATGTTTGTCCTTCTCCGATTGACTTACCTCAATCAGCATAATACCCTCCAGTTCCATCCACGTTGAAGCAAATGGTGGATATTTGTCATTTCTAATGGCTGAGTAATATTCCATTGCATACATAAACCACATCTTCTTTATCCATTCATCTTTCGATGGACACCGAGGCTCCTTCCACAGTTTGGCTATTGTGGACATTGCTGCTAGAAACATCGGGCTGCAGGTGTCCGGAGTTTCATTGCATCTGAATCTTTGGGGTAAATCCCCAACAGTGCAATTGCTGGGTCATAGGGCAGGTCTATTTTAACTCTTTGAGGAACCTCCACACAGTTTTCAAGAGTGGCTGCACCAGTTCACATTCCCACCAACAGTGTAAGAGGGTTCCCTTTTCTCCACATCCTCTCCAACATTTGTGGTTTCCTGCCTTGTTAATTTTCCCCATTCTCACTGGTGTGAGGTGGTATCTCATTGTGGTTTTGATTTGTATTTCCCTGATGGCAAGTGATGCAGAGCATTTTCTCATGTGCATGTTGGCCATGTCTATGTCTTCCTCTGTGAGATTTCTCTTCATGTCTTTTGCCCATTTCATGATTGGATTGTTTGTTTCTTTGGTGTTGAGATTAATAAGTTCTTTATAGATCTTGGAAACTAGCCCTTTATCTGATACGTCATTTGCAAATATCTTCTCCCATTCTGTAGGTTGTCTTTTAGTTTTGTTGACTGTATCCTTTGCTGTGCAAAAGCTTCTTATCTTGATGAAGTCCCAATAGTTCATTTTTGCTTTTGTTTCTTTTGCCTTCGTGGATGTATCCTGCAAGAAGTTACTGTGGCCGAGTTCAAAAAGGGTGTTGCCTGTGTTCTCCAAAATTTTGATGGAATCTGGTCTCACATTTAGATCTTTCATCCATTTTGAGTTTATCTTTGTGTATGGTGCAAGAGAATGGTCTAGTTTCATTCTTCTGCATGTGGATGTCCAATTTTCCCCAGCACCATTTATTGAAGAGACAGTCTTTCTTCCAGTGGATAGTCTTTCCTCCTTTATCGAATATTAGTTGACCATACATTTCAGGGTCCACTTCTGGGTTCTCTATTCTGTTCCATTGATTTATGTGTCTGTTTTTGCCCCAGTGCCACATTGTCTTGATGACCACAGCTTTGTAGTACAACCTGAAATCTGGCATTGTGATGCCCCCAGATATGGTTTTCTTTTTTAAAATTCCCCTGGCTATTCGGGGTCTTTTCTGATTCCACACAAATCTTAAAATAATTTGTTCTAACTCTCTGAAGAAAGTCCATGGTATTTTGATAAGGATTGCATTAAACGTGTAAATTGCCCTGGGTAACATTGACATTTTCACAATATTAATTCTGCCAATCCGTAAGCATGGAATATTTTTCCATCTCTTTGTGTCTTCCTCAATTTCTTTCTGAAGTGTTCTATAGTTTTTAGGGTATATATCCTTTACCTCTTTGGTTAGGTATATTCCTAGGTATTTTATGCTTTTGGGTGCAATTCTAAATGGGATTGACTCCTTAATTTCTCTTTCTTCAGTCTCATTGTTAGTGTATAGAAATGCCATTGATTTCTGGGCATTGATTTTGTATCCTGCCACGCTACCAAATTGCTGTATGAGTTCTAGCAATCTTGGGGTGGAGGCTTTTGGGTTTTCTATGTAGAGTATCATGTCATCGGCGAAAGAGGGAGACTTTGACTTCTTCTTTGCCAATTTGAATGCCTTTAATGTCTTTTTGTTGTCTGATTGCTGAGGCTAGGACTTCCAGTACTATGCTGAATAGCAGTGGTGAGAGTGGACATCCCTGTCTTGTTCCTGATCTTAGGGGACAGGCTCCCAGTGCTTCCCCATTGAGAATGATATTTGCTATGGGCTTTTTGTAGATGGCTTTTAAAATGTTGAGGAATGTTCCCTCTATCACTACACTCTGAAGAGTTTTGATCAGGAATGGATGCTGTATTTTGTCAAATGCTTTCTCTGCATCTAATGAGAGGATCATATGGTTCTTGGTTTTTCTCTTGCTGATATGATGAATCACATTGATTGTTTTACGAGTGTTGAACCAGCCTTGTGTCCTGGGGATAAATCCTACTTGGTCATGATGAATAATTTTCTTAATGTACTGTTGGATCCCGTTGGCTAGTATCTTGTTGAGAATTTTTGCATCCATTTTCATCAGGGATATTGGTCTATAATTCTCCTTTTTGGTGGGGTCTTTGTCTGGTTTTAGAATTAAGGTGATGCTGGCCTCATAGAACGAATTTGGAAGTACTCCATCTCTATCTATCTTTCCAAACAGCTTTAGTAGAATAGGTATGGTTTCTTCTTTAAACGTTTGATAGAATTCCCCTGGGAAGCCATCTGGCCCTGGACTCTTGTGTCTTGGGAGGTTTTTGATGACTGCTTCAATTTCCTCCCTGGTTATTGGCCTGTTCAGGTTTTCTATTTCTTCCTGTTCCGGTTTTGGTAGTTTGTGGCTTTCCAGGAATGCGTCCATTTCTTCTAGATTGCCTAATTTATTGGCGTATAGCTGTTCATAATATGTTTTTAAAATCGTTTGTATTTCCTTGGTGTTGGAGGTGATCTCTCCTTTCTCATTCATGATTTTATTAATTTGAGTCTTCTCTCTCTTCTTTTTAATAAGGCTGGCTAATGGTTTATCTATCTTATTAATTCTTTCAAAGAACCAACTCCTGGTTCTCTTGATCTGTTCCACAGTTCTGGTCTCGATTTCATTGAGTTCTGCTCGAATCTTAATTAACTCTCTTCTTCTGCTGGGTGTAGGATCTATCTGCTGTTTTTTCTCTAGCTCCTTTATGTGTAAGGTGAGCTTTTGTATTTGAGTTCTTTCCAGTTTTTGAATGGATGCTTGTATTGCGTTGTATTTCTCCCTTAGGACCACTTTTGCTGCGTCCCAAAGATTTTGAATGGTTGTATCTTCATTCTCATTAGTTTCCATGAATCTTTTTAATTCTTCCTTAATTTCCTGGTTGACCCTTTCATCTTTTAGCAGGATGGTCCTTAACCTCCACTTGTTTGAGGTCCTTCCAAATTTCTTGTTGTGATTAAGTTCTAATTTCAAGGCATTATGGTCTGAGAATATGCGGGGGATGACCCCAATCTTTTGGTATCAGTTCAGACCCGATTTGTGACCCAGTATGTGGTCTATTCTGGAGAAAGTTCCATGTGCACTGGAGAAGAGTGTGTATTCAGTTGAGTTTGGATGTAAAGTTCTGTAGATATCTGTGAAATCCATCTGGTCCAGTGTACCATTTAAAGCTCTCGTTTCTTTGGAGATGTTGTGCTTAGAAGACCTATCGAGTATAGAAAGAGCTAGACTGAAGTCACCAAGTATAAGTGTATTATTATCTAAGTATTTCTTCACTTTGGTTATTAATTGGTTTAAATATTTGGCAGCTCCCGCATTCGGGGCATTTATATTGAGGATTGTTAAGTCCTCTTGTTGGATAGATCCTTTAAGTATGAGATAGTGTCCCTCTTCATCTCTCACTACAGTCTTCGGAGTAAATTTTAGTTTATCTGATATAAGGATGGCTACCCCTGCTTTCTTTTGAGGACCATTCGAATGGTAAATGGTTCTCCAACCTTTTATTTTCAGGTTGTAGGTGTCCTTCTGTCTAAAATGAGTCTCTTGTAGACAGCAAATAGATGGGTCCTGCTTTTTTATCCAGTCTGAAACCCTGCGCCTTTTGATGGGGTCATTAAGCCCGTTCACGTTCAGAGTTACTATTGACATATATGAGTTTAGTGTCACCATGATATCTATTCAGTCCTTGTTTTTGTGGAGTGTTCCACTGAACTTCTTCTTAAAGGGGAATTTTAAGAGTCCCCCTTAAAATTTCTTGCAGAGCTGGTTTGGAGGTCACATATTCTTTCAGTTCCTGCCTGTCTTGGAAGCTCTTTATCTCTCCTTCCATTTTGAATGAGAGCCTTGCTGGATAAAGTATTCTTGGTTGCATGTTCTTCTCATTTAGGACCCTGAATATATCCTGCCAGCCTTTTCTGGCCAGAGGGAGGTCTCTGTGGAGAGGTCTGCAGTTGCCCTAATACTCCTCCCCATAAAAGTCAGGGATTTCTTGTCTCTTGCTGCTTTAAGGATCTTCTCTTTATCTTTGGAATTTGCAAGTTTAACTATTAGATGTCGAGGTGTTGAACGGTTTTTATTGATTTTAGGGGGGGATCTCTCTTTTCTGGATCTGAATGCCTGTTTCCCTTCCCAGATTATGAAAGTTTTCAGCTATGATTTGTTCAAATACATATTCTGGCACTCTGTCCCTTTCGGCGCCCTCGGGAACTCCAATTAAATGTAGGCTTTTCTTCCTCAGGGTTCGTTTATTTCCCTTAATCTATCTTCATGGCATTTTAATTGTTTGTCTCTTTTTTCCTCAGTTTCCCTCTTTGCCATCAACTTGTCTTCTATGTCACTCACTCGTTCTTCCACCTCGTTAACCCTCGTCGTTAGGACTTCTAGTTTGGATTGCATCTCATTCAATTGATTTTTAATTTCTGCCTGATTGGATCTAAATTCTGCAGTCATGAAGTCTCTTGAGTCCTTTATGCTTTTTTCTAGAGCCACCAATAGCTGTATAATAGTGCTTCTGAATTGGCTTTCTGACACTAAATTGTAATCCAGATTTTGTAACTCTGTGGGAGAGAGGGCTGTTTCTGATTCTTTCTTTTGAGGTGAGGTTTTCCTTCTAGTCATTTTGCTCAGTGCAGAGTGCCAAAAGCAAGTTGTATTGGGAAAAGGAGAAAAAGAGAGGAGAGAAAGCAGGAAAGAAAAGAGAAAACGAAAAAAGGAAGAAAAAAAGAAGAAAAAGAGAAAGAAACAGAAAGAAAGGGGAAAAAAAGGGTGGGGTAAGGAAACAAATCAAAAAACAAACAAAAAACAACAACAACAACAAAACAAACACGGGGGGAGTATCTTGTGATTCTGATACTTTAAGTCTCTTCACTTCCCCTGGAACTTGTCCGTCTATTTGGTCTTCTGGGGGAGGGGCCTGTTGTGCTGATTTTCAGGTGTTAGCACTTGGGGGAGCTGCTCAGCCCCCTGCCTGGTGCAGGGCTCAGTGGGGGTTGTTTACCCCGTGAGGCCCCAGGAGGAACAACCCCAGTGGCGGGGCCAGCTCTGGAGCCCTGGATTCAGCTCCCGCAGTAGCTCCAGAGCTCTCCGTCTGCAGGGCCTGGAGGCTCCGGGGCGGGGCCGCTGATCTGCTCAGCTCAGGGCAGGAGCGTCTTTGCTGTCCTGGGCCCTCCGGGCCTCTGCCTGTCCCGGGGGAGGCCAGATCCTGGGCTGTGTCCCCGTCGCCCAGTGCTCCCGGGCCTGCGCTGTTGGATTCGCCCTGCCGGCCGTGCAGCACCCCCCTCCCCCGCACAGAGCCTCTTCCTCTGCGGGAGCCCCTCCGAGCTGCTCCCGGGTCCAGCCGTGGGCGTGCAGCCCTTCAGGGAGTTCGGGGCACTCTCCCCGGGGCGCAGTTCCTCTGTTACTGTCCCAGGGAGCCTGAGGGCATCCCCGCCCTCCTGGGGGTCCTGCTCCAACTCCCTGTGAGCCCCTTTCTGCCCGGGAAGATTGGTGAAGCTCCTGCTTCTCCGGGACGGAGCTCTCCTGTCCTGGGGGCACTCGCCCCGGCCTTAGCCCGGCTCCTCGCGGGGTTCCTCCCCCTTGGAGGCCTTTTGTTTCTTTATTTCTTCCCCCCCGCCCCCCCCCACCTTCTTTCTACCTTGATAGAAGCGCGAACTCTTCTCACTGTAGCATTCCAGCTGTTCTCTCTTTAAATCTCAGGCCGAATTAATAGATTTTCAGGATAATTTGAAGGTTTTCTAGGTAATTTGGCGGGGACAGGTGATTTGGAGACCCTACTCTTCCACCATCTTGCCCCTCCTCCCACTTTTTGCCATTTTAATAACTCTGTGTCTTGGTATGGGCCTCCTTGGGTTAATTCTGTTGGGGACTCTGTGCCTTTTGGATCTGGATTTCTGTTTACTTCCCCAGATTTGGGAAGTTTTCAGCTACTATTTCTCCAAATAAATTTTCTGCTCTATTTTCTCTCTTCTTCTCCGGGGATCTGTGTAATGTGAATATCATTGCACTTGATGGTATTGCTGAATTCCCTAAGTCTATTTTATTTTTATTATATTTTTCTCTCACCTGTTCAGCTTGATTGTTTTCCATTACTCTGTCCTTGAGGTCACTGATTCATTCTTCTGCTTCCTCTAGATAGCCATTTATTCCACCGGTGTATTTTTAATTTCATTGAGTTTTTCATCTCTGATTGGTCCTTTTTTATGTGTTCTATCTCTTTGTTGAGGGCCTCACTGAGGTCTTGCGCTCTTTTCTCAAGTCTAGTGAGTTTTGTTATGACAATTACTTTAATTCCTCTATCAGGCATATTATTTATCTCCACTTCATTTAGGGCTCTTGTGATTTTTGTCCTTCTCTTTCATTTAGGACATATTCCTCTGTCTCCTCATTTAGTCTAACTCTCTGTATCTGTTTCTATGCCTTAGGAAAGCCAGCTATGTCTTGTTCTGCTCTTGAAATTAGTGGCCTTATGAAGAAGAGGTCCTATAGTGCCCTGCAGTGAATTGTTCCCTGTTCACCAGAACCTGGCTCTTGAGAACATCTCCTATGTGGGTTGTGTGTACCCTGCTGTTGTGGTTGAGCTGTGTTTGTCTTCAGTCCAGCCATCTGCAATGGATCTCTTTGCTTTATGTGGGCAGGGTTTGGTCTCTGTGTTGTTTATGACCATTACTGGGCCACTCTGAGGCTATCTTGGGCTTCAGTTAAGTCAGATGCAGTAGCATTGAACTGCCAGTAGCTTTCCCTGTTTTGTATCCTGAGCTTTCTTTGGTTGGGGAGGTCTGCAGTCAGACCAGCTATCTGCCCCCCAGCCCACTGCTGAGGCTGCTGCCTAACTGGTGAGTAGTTATCTTTCCCTCTCCCTTGGGCAATCATCACTTTGAAGTGGTGCTGGCTCCTGGGGGGGCTACTTGCACACTGCAAAGATTGTGACACTGCTTTGATGGGCTTCAGCTAGAGTGTATTGAGGAGGTTGAATCTATAGAAGAACGTGGGAGCAGGACCTATTATGTTAGAAAAGTCTGTTCTGGTCCATGTATCTTTCCAACCACATGCTGTGAATCTCAATATCAGTCATTAAAAATCTGGAAAGAGCACAAATACATGAAGATTAAATAACATGCTACTAAACAATGAATGGATCAACTGAGAAATCAAAGAGGAAACAAAAAAAATACATAGAACAAATGAAAATGAAAACACAATGATCCAAAATCTTTGGGGTCCAACAAAAGCTGTTCTTTCTCCTCAGTGATTTTCTAAATGAGTCTGGAAACTCATCTGCTGCCTCTTGTTTGGCAGAAGCTCCTTCCCTTGTTAACATTTGTAAGCCAAACTTCTTTCTAAAATTATCAAGTTATCCTTTGCTGACATTAAATTCTCCAGCTTTAGATCCTTTACCTTCCTTTTGCTTTAAGTTGTCATATAATGACTTCATTTTTTTCTCAGATTATATTAGAGTCTATAGGTATGCCTTATACCAATCCTGCACTCATATAAGAGCTGCATTTTTAAGACAAGATAAAAAGATATTTCACAAAAAGTGTGAGGTATTCATGCCTATTGATATGGATACAGTAAAAGCTTCACAAATTTTCTGTTTTTACAATGGCCCTTATACTGCATCCATTTATTTTGAAATGGCAGGTAACCACAGCGGCAGACTTCAACCTACAGTAAAAATCAAGCAATCTAACTGTTTCTTCTGATGTCATGACTTTTCTTCACTTCTTGGGAGCATTTCAAGCATCACTAATGGCGCTTCACATGGGTCCCATGGTGTTATTCAAGGCTTATGATATTGTACTAAACATGGTGCAAAATACGCAGGAACTGTGAGAGATCTCTTTTTACTCTGAAATGCAGCTTGCTGGTGAGGAGCTAATCGTATGGAGATAATTAACATCACATGCATTTTAAGCAGATACTTCCAACACTTGAGCTCACCACCATAGCAAAGAGAGGTGGCCATGAAATTATTGTAATAGTATAGTATGCCCTACAGTTAATTTTATGAAGTTGTGATTTAACATTGCATCTTTACATTTGTTTACAATTCTCTTGACCATGAAAGACACCATGTACAGTCTGTAAGTATTTGTGTGTATAAGTTTTGGTAAATTTTAATGCCTATAATAGATTTGTATGTATTTTAAGGTAGAAAATAATTAAATAGACTGGTATCTATATATATTTTATGAATTTATGAAATATCTTTTCCTTAATTTTTTGATATTCCTAGGTTATGTAATTTCTACAAGTTTTTTTCAAATTGTCACATATTTCCAAAAGATGTTACAATATATTATTGAAAAAAATCTGCATATAAGTGAACCCACATGGTTAAAATCCATGTTGTTCAAGTGTATATGTTTTGAGTACTGTAAATGCCCTTGAGGAAATATTTCAGCATTTCCCAAATCAACATCATCCACTACTGTCCTGGTATCACCAGGGTATTCACTAAAGACTGTAATAGAGAAAGGATTTGGTTTTCAGTCAGCTCAGTCTTACTATTTGCCTTTCTTCCCACATTGTGACTATAATTATGATTTCCCCATGACAAATGAGGTTTATTACCTTTACATATGTTTATTGGTCATTTGGATTTGTTCTTCAATGAATTGTTTTATATATCCTTTGTCCATTCAATTTTTTAATCTTTTTCTTATCAATATATAAAAGTTCATAGTATGTTATAGAAAAAAACTTTTACCTGTCATGTAAATTACAAATATATTTCCTCAACAGTTTCCATATCCTCGCCATAAAAAATTCTTAATTATTATTATATAGTCAAATATGTTTGACTTTCTTATTTTAAATTTAAAATTCCTTTCAACCTCTGGATTATGCATATAATTATAATTATTATCTTATAAGTTATAAGATCTTTATTTTCTTTATTTTTTAGTTGATTTAGTGTTTACTTTTGTACATAGTAGGAGATATAAATCCAATTTTACTTTCTTCTGGATGGATAGGCAATTATGCCACCATTATTCACTAAGTATACATCACTGTCCCTACAGAGTAAAACATACACCCCCTTGACATTGTTCTTAATAGAAAGCAACTAGTCCTTCTGATATTAAGTAGCTAAGCTTAACTCTAAAACATTAGGCTGAAGTTTTAGTGGAAGGAAATAGCTGTTAATCTTCACTGTAGACCTAGTTTACTTGGCCAGCAGTAGCTGGTATTCAAGTGATTCTGCTGAGTAACATAAAGTGAAACTTCAATCTCCTCTTAATTTATCAGTTTGATTCATTGACTTATACAAGTGCCTCCTAGAGAAAGACTTTAACCTCCCAGAGTTCAAGCACTTAAACAATATGTGTTTGAAACAACAGTGAGACCCCCACTACCCACCTATTAGTGTTGAAAATCCAAAATATTGACAATCCCAAATGCTAGTAAGGATATAGAGCAACCAAAATCCTCACTCATTGCTTATGGAAATGCAAAATGGTACAGTCACTTTGGAAGAAATTTGGCTGATTCTTACAAAACAAGACATTCTCTTACCATATGATCCAGCAAGCATTCTCTTTGGTATTTACCCAGATGAGTTGAAAATATTTATCTTTAAAAAGCTTGCACTTGGATGTTTATACCAGCTTTATTCAAAATTGCTAAAAATTGGAAGCAACCAAGATGTCCTTTGGTAGGTGGGTGGATAAATAACTATTGTATATCCATACAAGGGGATAATTTTCAGGGCTAAAGAGAAGTGAAAACCCATAAAAATAAATGGAGAAAACGTAAATGTGTCTTAGTAAGTGAAAAAAGCCCATCTGAAAAGGCTGCCTACTGTGTGATTATATCTGTATGGTATTCTGAAAAGGCAAAACTATGGAGACAGTAAAAAGATCAGTG
The DNA here is from genome assembly GCF_018345385.1 of Vulpes lagopus. Taxonomy (NCBI): domain Eukaryota; kingdom Metazoa; phylum Chordata; class Mammalia; order Carnivora; family Canidae; genus Vulpes; species Vulpes lagopus. The sequence goes on along the minus strand of NC_054829.1, from coordinate 88,123,865 downwards.
GTTGCTAAGGAGTAGAGAGGGGGGTAGGATAAATAACAGAGGATTTTTATGGCAGTGAAACTAGTCTGCATGATACTATAATGGTGAATACATGTGAAAACCCACAGAATGTATAACACTAAGCGTGAACGCTGTTATACAATATGAACTCTGGGTGATAATGATGTGTCAATATAGATTCATCAATTGTAACAAATGGACCATTCTGGGGGGGGGGGAGTCAATAGTCGAGGAGGCTGTGCATGTGTGGGAACAGAGGGTCTAATGGGAATGCCCCCTGTACTTTCTATTCTGTTTTGTTGTCAGCCTAAAACTGCTCTAAAAAATAAAGTCTATGGAAAAAATATGTAAATATTTGATTACCAGGAGGCCAAACAAAAGGGAAGGCAAGATTTGAAGCTCTTCCTTTGTTTCTGAAATAAGAACACATAGACCAGATTTACATGGCATATGAAAAGAAGGAAATTAAACTTGTTAAAAACCTACTTACATAATAACATTTTGTATTACTTTGCAACTTCTCTAAAAGTCTAAATTACTTTAAAATAAAAAATTTTTAAAGTCTATATGCCTTAGGAAATAGAATCAATGGCATTTTAATAACATTGTATGGTGACAGATGGTAGCTACACTTGTGCTGAGCATAGCAAAATGTATAAATTTGTCAAGTCACTGTGTTGTACACCTGACATCAAGGTAACATTGTGTGTACACTATACTTCAATTAAAAAGTATATGTCCATATTTTAGGCAATGTGTGTACCAAATGGCATAAAATTATTCCCATTTCACAAATACAGAAATGCAGGCCCAAGATGCTTAAGTAACATATCTAAGGCCTGCTTGAAAATGGCTTGGCAAAAAAAAAAAAAGAAAGAAAGAAAAGAAAAGAAAAAGAAAATGGCTTGGCAAGAATTCCAGTCATTATGTCTGCTGCCAAAGCTCCTATTCTTCCCCCTAGGCACTTCCCCCTAAACACTGTGTCCTCAGAACAGCACTATAGACACAGGACTGCTGTGAGAGCCTAGGAGAACAATACTGGAATTTCTATTTTCGTGTTTATCTTTTTCATTCAGATAGCTGATCAATAGAAAAGAAAAGGTTCTTGAAGTATTCTGATAATTTTATCCTCCATTGAGCAGATACCATTCAAATACAGTCAATGCACCTTGAATCCCAGAAAGTACAGTATCATGGGCATTTCATATGAGTAAAAGATTAAGTTTTTCTGTAAAGATAAAACAGATGTATGTTTCTTTTCAAAAATATTGAATCCAAAGATTTATATGTGAAAGATACAAAATTAATATGAAAATCTCCCATTTATTTTATCCATAAAGCAAAAGCAACTACTTTAACTTTTGACACCCTCTACTTATAAAGAATTAGGTTGTACATTAATTACAGTCTTTTCATTAAAATGTGCTAAGTTTGAAGAGTTTCTTTCCTGGCAACTGTTATCTATGAATGTTCCTCCTGTAGTATCTTGAATGGTACTTTGACTTACTCCAGTAATTTTTTCTTTTATTACATCTAAATATATTCTTTAGATCTACAAAACTTTAATTTACTCCTTACTTATTCAAATACTATTCAGTGAACAACTACTGAGTACCAAGCATGATGCTTTTCATATTTCTGAAAATAATCATCAAGCTACTTCCTGTATTTGGTAGTTTACATGATGTCAAGACCCTCTTAATTTTTAGATGGTTGATGATAAAGTGGATACAAGATATAGCAAATAAGATTTTTCCAAGATTTGTGAATGTTAAAAGGATTGGCAGGAAGTATTTCTTTTTTTTTTTTTTTAATTAAGAAGTTTGTTTTTTTTTTTTAAGATTTTATTATTTATTCATGAGAGACAAAGAAAGAGAGAGAGAGAGGCAGAGACACAGGCAGAGGGAAAAGCAGGCCCCATGCAGGGAGCCCGATGCAGGACTCTATCCCTGGACTCCAGGATCATGCTCCAGGCCAAAGGTAGGCGCTAAACTGCTGCGCCACCCAGGGATCCCCTTCAGGAAGTATTTCAATAAATTTTTATTTCAGTAGCAACTTCATAATAAAGAGTCATCTGTCTTTGAAGATGCATGGGTTACTTGGAGAACACTACTGTGATTGGAAAAAGTATGCACTCTTGAGTGAAGGAAGATCTCTGAGGAGATTCTGGAGCCTGTTCCAACATTTGGTATAAAAGCCAACATTGGGTAAAGGGCCTTACACAGTGTGGGTGTTCAACAAATCTGAGTTGGAATCATACAGATGAAAGGGACCTTCGAGATCAAAGTAATTAATTATGATTAACATTTTTCCCTTTTGAAAGCATATGGAGAATATACATTAGCAAGTTGAATTTTCACACATTTATTACCATCAGAGTAAAGTCGTTTTCTGGGGCACAAAGCAGAAGTTTTTAGGATATTCCTGTAATTTGAGAAATAATGCTTCATAACAGCCCATTAACTGTAAACTATTTTGCTCAAGACTGACATCATTTTCTACAAATTTAGTTTTTTAAAATATTTTATGTATTCATGAGAGGCACAAAGAGAGAGGCAAAGAGAGAAGCAGGCTTCTTGCAGGGAGCCCAGTGTGGGACTCGATCCCTGGACTGGAATCACACCCTGAGCCCAAGGCAAACACTCAACTGGTGAGCCACCCAAGCATCCCTATTTTCTATAACTTTAGATGAGTGCATTCAAATAAGTTTATCACAAAAGACTTTTGACTTTTTAATCCATGTTATGAATCTCCATCTCCTGAAATCACAGCTGTTAAAATTATTTCACTCATCAGTGATACTTTATTTAATGTTTTTCCCTCAATGTTTTACCTTGTACTAAATAGAGCTGACTTACTGTTCTAACTCAACCATAAAACACGATCAGATAATGACGTTTAGAGCTCTGTTGGCTTGTGTGAGTCAAGTGAGTTTTCTGGTAAATGGAAAATCAAGAGCATCTCTGAAGAGATGCAAGAGGGAAAAAGACAAATACTTATCTGAAAGATTTTAAACAGGAGATGCCCAGAGTAAATCTATTAATTACACTTTAAACTGCTAACTTTAAAAAAAGTGTTTACCTGGGGATCCCTGGGTGGCTCAGTGGTTTAGCACCTGCCTTTGGCCCAGAGCATGATCCTGGAGTCCTGGGATCGAGTCTGGCATCAGGCTCCCTGCATGGAGCCTGCTTCTCCCTCTGCCTGTGTCTCTGCCTCTCTCTCTCTCTCTGTCTCTCATGAATAAATAAATAAAATCTTTTTTAAAAAAGTATTTACCTATATTCTGAGTATCAGCCTTTAATCAAAAGGCAATCTGAGTATTTTAGTTAATAACATCTCCCCTGAGTTAGACACTGTTCTAAGAGTGTTCATATTAATTCATTTATACCTCACAACAACCCAGTTGGTAAATACTGCTATCATGATCCCCAATTTACAAATGAGAAAATTGAGAATTTAAGTAATCTGCTGAAGTCCACATGAGAAACGACAGAGGAGAATTCAAACCTAAGAAATCTGGCTTCACAGTCCAGAGCCCATGTACTCACCAGTAATGTTATGCTGACTCTCTCCTACACTTTGCATATTATATATGCACCATACAGTTTCTAACACTTGTTGTATGCTCCCTAGGTGTCAGGTGCTGTACTAAACTCTTTATGATATTGATGCCATTTTATTTCTATCAAACCTATGAGACAAGTACCACACTTAACTGATGAAGAAAAAGATTCAGAAAGGCACAGTCCTTTGTTCATTGTCACATTGCCCATGAGTGACAGAGATGAAACCTATCCCAGGTCTAACTGCATCCAAAGCCTACGAAGTAATAAATTCGCTAAGGAGTTTTGCAATTAATCATTAAGAAAGAGGACAATGAACCCCTTAATGAAGTATAAGGGATAGGAAAAAATGCCCAGACTTTTGGCTGATTGTGTTTTTACAATATTCTCTCTATAAGTCTGGATAGTGAAGTAATTAGAGAGCAGAAAAGACCTTGACACAATCTAAGCCAGACTCATCCTTTAATTGATGAGGATCCGAGGCCCAGAGAGGCTCAAGAACTCTCTCAAAGTCATGGAAATATACAGCTAGAACCATCCAAGCTCAAGCTTTGTTGTAGAATCCCATGGCACTTTTTGGGCATGATGCATCTCAATTCATACAGTAATTTGTAGTTTAAATGGATACAACTGTATCTACTTCTAAGATACTTAGACTCCCTCCTTTGCTGAAATGATCTGTTTGGGCTGTATTATGGTAGCTTAAAGGTCACTTTATTCATGCTTGCTGAAACATTTTCAAGGACTAGAAAAAAAAGAACTTATGTTTACACGATTTCCTGCTTTTTAATGTATCCTCCTGGATTTAAAAAAAAATTCATTTGCAGTCCTATTCATCTTTTAAGATATTGTTTTATTGAAGAAAAAAAGATATGCTCCTTAAACAAAGTCTATAAATCCTCCAAGCTTTTCATTGTGATTTTTTTCAACAAAAGGAAAAGATCTACCTTGAGACAATCGCCCTTCTTTTCCACTCATTGTGAGACCCATGTTCATTCCTGTGCCCTTTACCCACATACCTCTCAACTCCACTTCCTCTCTATAGCCTTTGTGACTCTAAGGTTGTTGCTGCCCTGTTCCCAGTCATTTCTGGGCCAACTGCCATGTTCTTCTGTACCTTGACCCAGTGTTCTTGCCTGGGGAGAGTGGATGAGGGAAGCAGCCTGTTCCTTTGCTCATCCTGGAGATTTCTCTAATCCTAACTTTCTAGTCAGCAGTAAACAAAAATGGGAAACCACAATGACCCATACAAGGCAGCTGTAACAAGGAGACACTGATTTCTCCCATGGTAACTACATGTTCACTTACCTGATTTTCTTTCTTAAAATCTAAGAATATAGACCAGTGCTTCCTTCATGGCAGTTTGGTTTATTATGACTGGAACAGCAGAGTTTATGCTTATAACTTGGGGAATCATAGTTAGAACTTAGGTGGCAATTCACAATTTGAATCCCCAGATTTCACACTGACAGACAGATTATTTGTGGTTCAGATTCCAGATGGAAGGAGTGAGGTTGGGAGAAAGGGAGGCTGGAGAAACAGGAGGAATTTCTTAGGCAAAAAGCTCAGTTAGTAAAGCCTCCAGAAGTCTCACTGATAGATGGTGATAGGTGGAAAAGAGAATAGATGAAGGAATTGGTTGCTCCAGGGGAAGGTGGGGGTAGGGATGGAGGGCATCTTGCCTCTACTTGATGCTAAAGAACCTCTTTGCTTCTGTGTCTGGGATATACCTGGGATGCTTGCTGGTCCCCTCAATTTCTCATCACTGGGTTTGTCTCCCTGAGTCTCTAGCCTCTTAGACAACTTAGAGTGGGAAGGGACTTGGAGGGCATGAGGGGTATTTTACAAATGAACTTGGATTTAGAGGACTCTGTCTTCTGTATGTGCCTGACTGCCTTAAGTGGGATGGGCGGGGCCGTCAATCAGATGGCATTTGTCAGAGTCACAAATTACCAGCACAGTGCCTCACAAGTGGGGCCTCGTGTTCCCTCTGCAGAGGTGTCCCCGTTTAGGAAATATGAACTGAAGTAACCTTGGAAGATAAAGTTCTCACATCTAATAGATATTTGATCCTTTTGTTTTCTTTTTATAACTCCAGGGATTTTTTTTTCCTCCTTCTTCGCATGTTCTTGCCTATTACTAAGGAATCGAGACTTTTGAAATGTCATTGTCAGCATTTTCAGGCTATGATTTTCCTGTCTGATTAACAAAGGCCTCTTGTACTTTCTCTCCCTGTTTTCAGAAAGGTGAGCGCACTTGATTTATTCTTGATGTTCACATGTAGCTTCCAATCTCAACCTCCCACTGCTGACTTTCTGAACTTGACCTTGGAATGGTCTGGAAATTGAATTTGTCTATTTAGATAAGCTAGAGATAAGCGCCCCTTTGTTATGTCAATTCTATCAAGATCAATCATGTATCAGATAGGTCTTTTCTCCTGCACCTCTAATTTTTATTTTAAAAGCACCACTCCTTCACCTTTCAGAACTAGCACATAATACTCACCAGATGGTCTTCTTGCTATAGTATAGAGCTAAAGCATTGGCAAAGAATAGCCAACGACTGGAAATTTTGACTAAAACTAATGTCTGGAATACTTCAGAATAATAACACCCTGCTTCCTTAAGTATTTAACATGCCAAAATCAATGAGCTGACAATTTACACATATCTCATTTCATCCTCATAACATGATGAGGTGGGTAGCCCATTTTATAAATGAAAAATGAAGATTCACAATCTGTCTTTGCTCACAGGTTGTTCACAATATGTCTTTGTTCACAGGTAATGTGGGGGGAATAAGATTCAAATATAAAATGCTTTGATTCCAGCTCTTCACTGCAGAACACAGGTCTTCCTTAAGCAGAAAGTAGTTAAATAACCTGTTAGGACTATACACAGTGATTTAATAGTAAAATGCATCCTTCTTCACACAGCAATACCCTCTTGCAGAGGAGAGAAATTAAAATATGAGTCAGTGAAATTTCACAATTCGTTGAATAAGATGATCAAATTGAAGAACCAGGTAAAATAGTTACTCATCTTGGCATTATGTAGCTATCCCACAGTGGCTTCAAGAGCCATGGGCACTAAAGGCTTTGCTGTTTCTTAAAATATTACTCTTTCTAGCCTTTTAGACTTGGCTAATGTAGCAAATTTGCTATAAAAATTCCAGAAGCGCGGAGCCTTATTGGCTCAGTAGGAAGAGCCTGAACTCTTGATCATGAGTTCAAGCCCCACGTTGAGTGTTGAGATTACTTAAACAAATAAAACTAAATAAAAGGAAAGAAACTACAAAAGCTAAAGTAAAGTCACTTGCTCCATTTAGGCACTCTGTTTTCTCTGCCATGTCTCTTGGCTTCTTATCATACCTGACGAGGTGTGTCTGCCAAGTGCTAATGTGCTCCTGCCAGAAGAGAAGAAAGCACAAGTAGGATTTACCAGCTTCTACCATGGACTGGGCCCTGAGGGTTCTATGTTGTTGAATACATAATTAAGTATGGTTCATAAAACATGATTTTAGGTTAGTGTTTACACAAGATTTTCAGAAGGCAAGATTGATCATATCAGGCAAGATTTCATATATTTTTATTTATTGGGCAGAAAGAGGCCATACTTAATTAATTTATTAAAAATTCATTACCTTGCTATCCAATGTAATGCTTTGCTATTAAAGCCTTATTTGTTTGTTTGTTTGTTTGTTTGTTTGTTTGTTTGTTTGTTTTGGGGGTACCAGATTACTTTATTTGAAGGAATGGTACAAACCAAAGAAGTAGATGTTTTGGTACAACTTACCCTTATAGTTGGGGTAAAGGTAACCCCAACATGCATGCACTGCCTCGGTGATCTGGGAAGTCACCCCCGTGGCTATGGGAAGACAGCCTAAGGCTTAGCTCTATCACCGTTTCCCGAGGTGTGCTTGTCAGAGAGATCCCCGCCATGCTACATTCGGGGGGCCCCCACCTTGCGCAGGTTGGTGATGTGCCCACCCAATTCTTTGATGGATTTCACCTGCTCGTTCAGGTAATGAGTCTCCACGAAGTCACGCAAGTGGGGGGCATTTTTATCAGTGGCCAGTCTGCGCAGTTCCAGTCGCGACTGATTCACACTCTTGTCCAAGTGTAACGCACACTCCATTGCATTCGGCCGTCCCCAGGTGTCACGGGCCCGTTTCTTTTTTTTTTTTTTTTTTTTTATGATAGGCACACAGTGAGAGAGAGAGAAGCAGAGACACAGGCAGAGGGAGAAGCAGGCTCCATGCACCGGGAGCCCGACATGGGGTTCGATCCCGGGTCTCCAGGATTGCGCCCCGGGCCAAAGGCAGGCGCCAAACCGCTGCGCCACCCAGGGATCCCACGGGCCCGTTTCTTAATATCCTGAAGGAACATTCGACCGCCTCGTTGGTTCTGTAGCTTCATCAGTTTCTCAGCATGTTCCCTCTCCTCGTGAGACTGGTGAAGAAAATATTTGGCAAAGTTCTTCAAAGCCACATCGTAGTGATCAAAGTGGTAAGACATGGACAAGTAGACGTAGGTCGCGTAGAGCTCCAGGCTGATCTGGCGGTTGACGGCGGCCTCGGAGTCCTGGCGGTAGTTGGGGCGCAGCTGCCAGCGGGACGCGGTCGTCATGGCGGCGGCCGAGGAGCCTGCAGCGGCGGCCGAGGAGCGGCGGCCTTGGAGCGGCAGCTGAGGAGCCCTGCGACGGCCGAGGAGCCGGGCGGCGGCGGCCTTGGAGAGGCGGCTGAGGAGCCCTGCGACGGCCGAGGAGCCGGGCGGCGGCGGCCTTGGAGAGGCGGCTGAGGAGCCCTGCGACGGCCGAGGAGCCCGGCGGCGGCGGCCTTGGAGAGGCGGCTGAGGAGCCCTGCGACGGCCGAGGAGCCCGGCGGCGGCCTTGGAGAGGCGGCCGAGGAGCCCTGCGACGGCCGAGGAGCCCGGCGGCGGCGGCCTTGGAGAGGCGGCCGAGGAGCCCTGAGACGGCCGAGGAGCCCGGCGGCGGCGGCCTTGGAGAGGCGGCTGAGGAGCCCTGAGACGGCCGAGGAGCCGGGCGGCGGCGGCCTTGGAGAGGCGGCCGAGGAGCCCTGCGACGGCCGAGGAGCCGGGCGGCGGCGGCCTTGGAGAGGCGGCCGAGGAGCCCTGAGACGGCCGAGGAGCCGGGCGGCGGCGGCCTTGGAGAGGCGGCCGAGGAGCCCTGAGACGGCCGAGGAGCCCGGCGGCGGCGGCCTTGGAGAGGCGGCTGAGGAGCCCTGCGACGGCCGAGGAGCCCGGCGGCGGCGGCCTTGGAGAGGCGGCTGAGGAGCCCTGCGACGGCCGAGGAGCCCGGCGGCGGCGGCCTTGGAGAGGCGGCCGAGGAGCCCTGCGACGGCCGAGGAGCCGGGCGGCGGTGGCCTTGGAGCGGCCGAGGAGCCCTGAGACGGCCGAGGAGCCGGGCGGCGGCGGCCTTGGAGAGGCGGCCGAGGAGCCCTGCGACGGCCGAGGAGCCCGGCGGCGGCCTTGGAGCGGCAGCTGAGGAGCCCTGCGACGGCCGAGGAGCCCGGCGGCGGCCTTGGAGAGGCGGCCGAGGAGCCCTGAGACGGCCGAGGAGCCGGGCGGCGGCGGCCTTGGAGAGGCGGCCGAGGAGCCCTGCGACGGCCGAGGAGCCGGGCGGCGGCGGCCTTGGAGAGGCGGCCGAGGAGCCCTGCGACGGCCGAGGAGCCCGGCGGCGGCGGCCTTGGAGAGGCGGCTGAGGAGCCCGGCGGCGGCCAAGGAGCGGGGCAGCGGTGGCCTTGGAGAGGCGGCCGAGGAGCCCTGAGACGGCCGAGGAGCGGGGCGGCGGCGGCCTTGGAGAGGCGGCCGAGGAGCCCTGAGACGGCCGAGGAGCCCGGCGGCGGCGGCCTTGGAGAGGCGGCCGAGGAGCCCTGAGACGGCCGAGGAGCCGGGCGGCGGCGGCCTTGGAGAGGCGGCTGAGGAGCCCTGCGACGGCCGAGGAGCCCGGCGGCGGCCTTGGAGCGGCAGCTGAGGAGCCCTGCGACGGCCGAGGAGCCCGGCGGCGGCCTTGGAGAGGCGGCTGAGGAGCCCTGAGACGGCCGAGGAGCCGGGCGGCGGCGGCCTTGGAGAGGCGGCCGAGGAGCCCTGAGACGGCCGAGGAGCGGGGCAGCGGTGGCCTTGGAGAGGCGGCCGAGGAGCCCTGAGACGGCCGAGGAGCCCGGCGGCGGCGGCCTTGGAGAGGCGGCCGAGGAGCCCTGCGACGGCCGAGGAGCCGGGCGGCGGCGGCCTTGGAGAGGCGGCCGAGGAGCCCTGCGACGGCCGAGGAGCCCGGCGGCGGCCTTGGAGCGGCAGCTGAGGAGCCCTGCGACGGCCGAGGAGCCCGGCGGCGGCCTTGGAGAGGCGGCCGAGGAGCCCTGAGACGGCCGAGGAGCCGGGCGGCGGCGGCCTTGGAGAGGCGGCCGAGGAGCCCTGCGACGGCCGAGGAGCCGGGCGGCGGCGGCCTTGGAGAGGCGGCCGAGGAGCCCTGAGACGGCCGAGGAGCCGGGCGGCGGCGGCCTTGGAGAGGCGGCTGAGGAGCCCGGCGGCGGCCAAGGAGCGGGGCAGCGGCGGCCTTGGAGAGGCGGCTGAGGAGCCCTCAGACGGCCGAGGAGCGGGGCGGCGGCGGCCTTGGAGAGGCGGCCGAGGAGCCCTGAGACGGCCGAGGAGCCCGGCGGCGGCGGCCTTGGAGAGGCGGCTGAGGAGCCCTGAGACGGCCGAGGAGCCCGGCGGCGGCGGCCTTGGAGAGGCGGCCGAGGAGCCCTGAGACGGCCGAGGAGCCCGGCGGCGGCGGCCTTGGAGAGGCGGCCGAGGAGCCCTGCGACGGCCGAGGAGCCGGGCGGCGGCGGCCTTGGAGAGGCGGCCGAGGAGCCCTGAGACGGCCGAGGAGCCCGGCGGCGGCGGCCTTGGAGAGGCGGCTGAGGAGCCCGGCGGCGGCCAAGGAGCGGGGCAGCGGCGGCCGAGGGGCAGCAGCTGAGGAGCCCGGCGACGGCCGAGGAGCCGGGCAGCAGCGGCCTTGGAGCAGCGGCCCGAGGAGCCCGGCGGCGGCGGCCGAGGAACAGGCGGCGGCGGCCTCGGAGCGGCGGCCTCGGAGCGGCCCGGGAGCGCTGCGGGAGATGGCAGAGGGCTAGCCCTGAGCGGCGGCCGGTGGAGCAAACGAGCGGGAAACAAGCGGGAAACCGCGGGGACTCTCCCCGGAGACTGTCGCTATTAAAGCTTTAGAGATCATTATTGAGGTGCTTTTTTAAGATTTTATTTATTCATGAAAGACACACAGAGAGAGAGGCACAGGCACAGGCAGAGGGAGAAGCAGGCTCCATGCAGGGAGCCGATGCGGGACTTGATTCCCGGACCCCAGGATCATTTTTCTTTCCAGTTCTTGGAGTCAAAGTTCTAGAAAGTTAATGTGACATTTGAGAAGGGAATTGGGTGGGGGATGGGCTGGTTGGTGATAAGGATTAAGGAGTACATTTGTGATGAGCACCGCATGATGTATGTTAAAGGGACTATACTGTACACCTGAAACTAATACTGCAGTCTGTTAACTAATCGAAATTTAAATAAAAACTTAAAAAAAGAAAGTTAATGTGACATTTGATATTGCTGTAAATGTTATAAACTCAATTAAAACTCGGTATTGAAGATAACAGTAATTTATTTTACAGTTAAAAGTGCAAATTTTGGTAGAACAAAGAATCATGGTAGAACAGTGTTTTTACTAAAATAAGTTTAAAAATGAAATTTAAATGTACTTGAATTTAGTTGTGGTGCATACATAATTCACAATTCCAAACAACATCCAGTATTTTCCAAATGTGAAGAGAATGTGTACTTATTATAACTTACAAATATTTGTATGTATATATATAGTTAGAGTAACGGAACTATAATATTTTTGTACGGGAGCTGATAGCTGATATGCATTACACATATATTACACATATGTGTAAATTTATCATAGTGGTATGTGCTTTTTCTCTTCACTGTATGTCATCAGTCAAATGTTAGAGAAGTTTAGGTCTTTGAATAATTATTTTGTAAATCAACTTAAATGCTCTACAGTGGTATTTAACTTTTTAATGAATTAGTCCTCCATATTTTGTTTGAGTCTTTTCTAATGCATTCAGAAAACTTAAATATTAAGTGTTTCAAAATGGAGTACCAAAAATTCCTCAGTTTTTAAGGTTTACTGATACAATTACTAACTACAAAATTTACAAACAGAAAAACTTTAAGCTCTACAGAAGCAAGAGTGTTACTGAATAGATCAAATTATATGATCTCATAGGGTGTACAAAATTGAATTTTTGAATTATATATTTGTACGTTGCAGTGTCTTGACTTGTAGGAAGAACTTTTGGCTTTTCTATTTCATTGAATGCATTTATATTCTATATTGGAATGGAATAAAATGGTAATTTACCATACTAAAACATCTAGATTTGTTGAAACCGACAAAATAATCAATAGTGACAGCTTCCCTTTGAAAAAAAGTTGAAGAAAAGTACTCTGAAAAAGATCAAAAGACTGTACTTTTCAAAATATTAGCCACTCTTTTTACAAAGAAGGCAGGGACTAAACCACTGAGCCACCCAGGTATTCCCCATTATTGAGGTTTTAATTAAACAGTTGCTTAAAGCAGGAGCATAATACTTTAAGCAGGGCACAGAATATTACTAACTGAAAACACCACCAAATATGTTGTTGTAAACCAGGCTGTTTGTTTTGGGGGGCTGTGGGCACTTATAAACCACTTGCTGATAAAAAGAAACACTGCTTTATATGGCAACATTGCAATGTGTGCAACAGAGCTTTCCACTCTTGCTATTTCCAGTAAATGAAGGCCTCCATTCATGTTGTCCTTGATAGTTGTAAAAAAAAAAAAAAAAAAAAAGAAAAAAGAAAAAAAAAATCATTCCCATCCAAGCGTCAAGCACACAGGGACAAAATAATTGCCGGTTTCAAGACGAGAGAGCAGTTCAAAACCATCTGTTTGAGAGTGGACTTGTTATATCAGAGTTTCTACTGGACAACTTTCTAGATGAGACAAAGGCACCAGGAAGAGAAAGTGTGTATTCGGTGTCACTACATCACTCCAAAATGTGTTATTAGACTTCTGAAGGTAACAAAAGCTGATTTTCTGGTCCATTTTTTAAATATATGTTCTGTTATAAAAAGGAAGCAAATTGGGATCCCTGGGTGGCGCTGCGGTTCAGCGCCTGCCCTCGCCCCAGGGCGCGATCCTGGACACCCGGGATCGAATCCCACGTCGGGCTCCCGGTGCATGGAGCCTGCTTCTCCCTCTGCCTGTGTCTCTGCCTCTCTCTCTCTGTGTGACTATCATAAATAAAAATTAAAAAAAAAAAAAAGATTTAGAAAAAAAAAAAAAGGAAGCAAATTTGCTGTTTCTAGGGTTATTTCAAATTCTTTTCAAGTTTATTGTACCTAAATTTAATAGTAAACGTGGCAAGCGAAAAAATTCAGACCTGAAGGCTTGAGGACAGAGTTCTAACCCTAGTTTCCTGTGAAATGTCAAAGTAAAATATAATTGTGACTTTCTAGTATCATGGACATGACCATCATTTACACTCCCCTGGCAACTTCCAGCTTCTTTCTCTGTCAACATGGGGGATGCAGCTCAATTTTTTAAGCCTGTAGATTTTTAAATCAAAGGTTCTTCCTGCTAAACTCAGGAAATGAGTCTGAGAAGTAGAGTTGATAAATAGTGATATTTTCCATGGGCGTTTCCATAGTTATCTTGGTACTTCTCACTGGATATTTACACTATTACTCCTGTCCTATTTGATTGCACAGACTCTAGAAGATTCAGGTAAAGGATATATCTTGCAGTAAGATCAATTTAGAAATCAAGAAAACCTTGGATTAACTTTTGGATTATATACACATATTTTTAAAATTATGTTATACATAATAAACAGTGAAAAATTTCCCTCTCTACCTTGCCCTCAGCGACCCAATTAACCACCCCTGTAAATAGTTGAATGTTTATACTTTCAGATCTTCTTTATGTGTAAATAAGAAAATACAAACATATACTCAAAGGTCTACCTTTTTATACAAAAAATAGCATACAATACACAATACTCTGGACCTTACCTTCAAGACCTTTTCTTTTCAACACTTAAAAGACTTGAGCGTCCTCTGTTGAAGATTTATACGTTGTATTATATGAGTTACCATAATTAATTTAACCAGTGTTTTGGTGATGGACATTTAAGCTACTCCCAATCTTTTGCTTTTCCAAACACTCTGTGATGAATAATTTTGTATATCTTTTTTAAAGTGTGCCAATATATGTGGAATTTATAGTGCTAGATGTACAATCCCTGGGTCAAATGATTATGTTTGCAATTTAGATACAATCTCCAAGTTGCCCTACATCAATGTACACACTGTGCCATCAAACTTTCAGATCTGTAATAATCTTTTTTTTTTTTTTTTTTTAAGATTTGTAACAATCTGGGCAGCCCTGGTGGCTCAGCGGTTTAGCACCGCCTTCAGCCCAGGACCTCATCCTGGAGACCCAGGGTTGAGTCCCACGTCGGGCTCCCTGCTTGGAGCCTGCTTCTCCCTCTGCCTGTTTCTCTGCCTCTCCCTCTGTGTCTCCCATGAATAAATAAAATATTTTAAAAAAAAGATTTGTAACAATCTAATAAGTGGGAAATGGTATCATTCTGGTTTAATTTGTATTTCTCCTATTATGAGTAAACAAAGTTGACCATATTTTCATATTCTTAAAAGCTACCTGCATTTATTTTCCTGTAAACGCTGTCTTTAATTTTTTTCCCATTTTTTACTAGATTTTTTTGTCTTATCTATTTCTATGAGTTCTGTATATATTAAGGAAATTAATATTCTATAATATGAATTACAAATGTTTTTCTTTCTTTCATTCCAACATTTAGCTTTTGGTTCTGCCAATGGTGTTATGCCATACATATTTATTTTTATGCAGTTAATTTTCAAAATCTTTTATGAGTCTAAATAATGAATCATACTTAGAAAGACCCTCCCTCCTCCAAGGTAACAAAATAACTTTTCCATAAACAGTCATATTTAGCTATAGATTTTTAGCAAAATTACATTCCAGATAGCATAAAAGAGCAATTTGGAAGTATAACAATATGAAATAGAATTTTCATAATAAAAGTATTAGTGTAGTATATAGTATATACTATGTAAAGTACTATCTCCTATTTCCTTTGTTTTCAAAATTCAGTTTTATTCATAATGTAGTGTTGTGTGAGTTACATGGCATATAGAAGCAGAAAGAGAAAAAGAGAAAATCTGGTGCATAATAACATTCAGTAGAGATTTGGTAGTTTAATAATTTATGAACTAACAGTAACATCCCCAAAGTAAATGTCCTAAAATTCAATTATCAAATTTCATAACAGAATTCAAAAGAGGAAAAAAGTAATAAAATTATTGGTATAACCATTTCTCACAAGGAATTTATTATCTTATTTTAATTTTACAGTTTCCAGTCACTGTCTGTTTTCACAGGTTATTATTCCTTGAAGTTTTATTTTGTTTGACATAAACTAGGAATATTCAAGACAATAGGGTGCATACCTCTGTGGTAGCTACTTATTGGAGTCAGAACTTGCAGTTTTGGAGTTTGTCAATCTTACATATGATGAAAAAAGATCACTGTGGTTTAAAAAGATCAGATGTTAAGAAAGGCCAGCTTGATGTCAATGCTCATGAATTGTTGAGATCTTCCCAGTCCAGGCTGTGTTGGTCATTCACTGCCCAGGACTCTGAATGAATCGTGACTTCATTCCTAACGGTCTATACATCCATATGAGGGATATTTTGCTTTGTTTTGTTTTGTTTTATGCTGGATATTTTGAATATCACTTCTGCTCACAGTGATGTGGTAAACAAAGGCAAAAGAAATGTAGCTTAAATTAAAATCTTACATCTGGCAACACACTGAGAGGTCACTGAAACATGCAGAGCGTGACTTTCCTCAAGGAACTCATGGCTGCCTTAGTGCCTTCACGTTGAAAAGTAACCTTATCTTGGCAGCAGCTGGCCCCTCGATGTCCTGAAAGCCTTCTTTCCTGATTCCTTGGAAACTTGCTCTATCCCTCACCCCAACTCATTAAAAAGTATACAGTCAGTCACTCCTCACAATACAGGATGACTCTTTCTGCCCACAGGTCATGTCCTATGAGTAGGGAAGGGGGTAAGGTGTAGACATGAGAGGAGGCCCCTGACTCCCCTGACTGGGCTCTCAAACTATTCCTGGAAGGTAGAGACTCTGAGACAGAGGGAAATAAGAGATAAGGGAACAAATCAAGATAGCACGAGTCTCAAAGCCACAAGTTTCCTGCTCAGTTCTCAGTAAAAGAGTGCCATTGAGAGTCCTCAGTGACAACCCATTCGGGACCCATCTCACTCTAGAGAGTTTTTTCCTTTCCTTTCTGCTCTCACCTTCACTTAATAAACTTCCACTCCACTTCATCCTTTTGTGTCTGCAAGATCCATTCTTTGACTCTGTGAGACAAGAGCCCTGCAATCCTGCAACAATAGGAAAGAAAATACTTTAATAACCATTGGTCTGCATTTGGCCTTTAGCTTTACAGGAGCAAAATTTCAATTTTTCCAGTTCATTGAGAATTTATAATATATTGTTTCTATGCTATCTACAGTTCCTGAATACTTATTGTTAATCTAGAATCTGAAGTGTTGATATTTTGCTGCAAGAATCATTCTTGTCAAGGAACCTGAAGCATATATCTACTGGTCAAGAATAGTTTCCCTTGATTAATATTGGTAAAATACTAGCATGTTTTTAAACTGTAACTCATTTCTTCCTGGACATAGACAAAATGGTAAATTAGCACAATCCTGTGGATAGATAGCCTAGTAATGAACTGCTCTATTAGCTTTGAGGTTTTGGTTTGTTTCTTTTTATTAAGTGCGTTTGTTTTTGTGTATGTATGAGTATGTCCTGGTCCAGTTCTAAAGGTTTCCTTAAATTGAGCTACTTATTCCCAATGTTTCAATAACATAAAGACCATCACTTAGGGTAAGGCTTCTCTTCAAGTAGCTAAACTAAAAAAATAATAATAATTTTTAAAAACCAATTTCAATCTTTTCTTAGTTTTGAGCCCCACAAGAGTGACTTCTGGTAGCCCCATAAAGGAAATAAGGACTTGTTCTCAAATCTGTTTTACCAGTATAAAATTTTTTGTATCATAGCACATTCTATAATAATCACATGTAATTATAAGTCTTTAAATAGAGCATAAAATACCATAATCATTCCAGAAGTTTAATTATTACAATACATATTTAGTAATAAATATTTAATAAATTAAATTAAATGCATCCTAAGCTTGTTATTAATTTAGTTGTTGGGTATTAGGGTTTTGGAACAAGTAGAGAGAGAGGGAGAGAGAGAGAGATGGGAATCATGCAGATAGAGGCGAAAAATCTGCTTTGATGTGCAATTTAAATGATTTGAGTAACACTCTCTGTCTGTACCTGCCCTAGTCAAGATCTTGGTACATATCCCCTAAGGAAAAAGTTTCAGCATCCAGAAGAGATTCTTAGTAGACTATTGCCCCCTCAGAGTCTAAGATGTAGAGGAAGAAAGGGATAGCTGTTTTTCCATAATGTTACCGATCATAAATATGTGCAATTAACAGGCAAATAACTTTACAGGTTACAGCTCACTTTGTTTTCTAAGATTTTATTTATTTATTCATGAGAGACATAGAGAAAGGCAGAGACACAGGCAGAGGGAGACGCAGGCTTCATGCAGGGAACCCAATGCAGGACTTGATCCCAGAACTCCAGGATCATGCCCTGAGCCAAAGGCAGATGCTCAACCACTGAGCCACCGAGGCATCCCTGTTACAACTCACTCTTATCTACATCAGCTCATTGCACTCCCAAACCAACCCTTTGAGGTAACTTTTTTCACCTCAGTTGAAATAATGTGAAAACAAAGTCATTGGGCCAAACTCATATTATAGAACTTCAAACACAAGTCTTCAGGTTCCAAACTCAGCAGCCTTTTCAAGGTCATTTTAAAAATTCATTTTCTGCTTAATTAGTTCACCTTCCTAGGTGGGGGCAGGAAAAGTGTCGAAATAAAAATACAAAAGGAAATATGGTTCACAGTATAATCTTAAAACCAAGAAATTCAATTAATCAATCCACAAATACAGTTTTTCATCAGCCTAAGGTAAGATTTTAAAATTTGTGGCTGCAACAACCAAATGTACTACACTTTTTCCCTAGTTTTTTTTTTCTCACAAACAACCAGAAAAGTTAACTAGAATAAAGGTAAGCAGTTACTAATTAAAGAAAAATTAGGAAGAATCAGGGTTCCTGGGTAGCTGGGTTGGTTATGTGTCTGCCTTCAGCTCAGGGTCCTGGGATGGAGTTCCCCCATTGGGGTCCCTGCTCAGCAGGGAATCTGCCTCTCTCTCTCCCTCTGCCCCTCCCCCACTTGTGTGCACACATACTCTCACTTTCTCTCTTAAATAAATAAATAAAATCTTTACAAAAATAGGGAAGATCTCTGACTTGAAAAGTACATACTTTACCTACTCATCAAAACATAAGTATCTGGTGGAATTGAATCATCAGTGATCCACTGGTCTTTAATTTTGTCTGTGACAGTAGTTCCAAAAGGTATTTATGGGAAACTATAGTACTCCTGTTTTATGACATTGCCCTTAGAGACTGAAGGTTTTACAACACATTAAAACTGTGTCAGGTTGTTGAGAAGATGGCAGAAGAGTAGGGGCCCTCAACTCACCTGGCCCCACCAACTTACCCAGATACATTTCAAACCATCCTGAAACCTATGAATTTGACCTGATATTTAAAGAGAGAACAGCTGGAATGCTACAGAGAGAAGGGTTTTCGCTTCTAGCAAGAATCATCTAGGGTGAAATTTGCTTAGGTCGTGGTTGATATTCTTGATTCCGCCCGTTCATACAACCACTCTGCACTGAGCAAAATGACTAGAAGGAAGAACTCACCACAAAAGAAAGAATCAGAAACAGTATTCTCTCTCACAGAGTTACAGAATATGGATTACAATTCATTGTCAGAAAGCCAATTCAGAAGAACAATTATAAAGCTACTGGTGGCTCTGGAAAAAAGCATAAAGGATTCAAGACACTTCATGACTGCAGATTTTATATCTAATCAGGCTGAAATTAAAAATAAATTAAATGAGATGCAATCCAAACTGGAGGTCCTAACAATGAGGGTTAATGAGGTAGAAGAAAGAGTGAGTGACATAGAAGACAAGTTGATGGCAAGGAAGCAAGCTAAGGAAAAAAGAGAAAAACAAGAGCCCATGAGGAATGGTTAAGGGAAATAAATGATAGCCTCAGAAGGAAAAATCTACATATAATTGAGGTTCCAGAGGGTGCCAAGAGGGACAAAGGGCTAGAAAGCATATTTTAACAAATCATAGCTGAGAATTTCCCTAATTTGGGGGGTGGGGGAAATAGGCATTCAGATCCAAGACATAGAGAGATCCCCCCCTAAAATCAATAAAAACCATTCAACACCTCGACACTTAATAGTGAAACTTGCAAATTCCAAAGATAAAGAGAACATCCTTAAAACAGCAAGAGACAAGAGATCCCTAACTTATAAGGGGAGAAATATTAGATTCACAGCAGACCTCTCCACAGACACCTTGCAGGCCAGAAACGGCTGGCAAGATATATTCAGAGTCCTAAAGGAGAAGAACATGCACCCAAGAGTACTTTATCCAGCAAGGCTCTCATTCAGAATAGAAGGAGAGATAAAGAATTTCCAAGATAGGCAGAAACTAAATGAATATGTGACCACCAAACCAGTTTTGCATGAAATATTAAGGGGGACTCTGTAAAATAAAGAGGAAGCCTAAAGAAATAATGCACAAAAACAGGGACTGAATAGGTAATATGATGACACTAAATTCATATCTTTCCAAAGTTACTCTGAACATGAATGGGCTAAACAATCCCATCAAAAGACACAAGATTTTGGACTTGATAAAAAAGCAAGACCCATCTATATGCTGTCTACAAGAGACTCATTTGAGACCTAAGGACACCTCCAGCCTGAAAATGAAAGGTTGGAGAACCATTTACCATTCAAATGGTCCTCAAAAGAAAGCTGGGGTAGCAATCCTCATATCAGATGAATTAAAGTTTATCTCAAAGACTGTAGTAAGAGATGAAGAGGGACACTATATCATATTTAAAGGGTCTATCCAACAAGAAGACCTAATAATCATGAATATTTATGCCCCTAATGTGGGAGCTGCCAAGTATATCAATCAATTAATAACTAAAGTAAAGACATACTTATATAATAATACACTAATAGTAGACTTCAAAATGGCACTTTCAGAAAATGACAGATCTTCTAAGCACAACATCACCAAAGAAACAATAGCTTTTTTTTTTAAGATTTTATTTATTTATTCATGAGGGACACACAGAGACAGAGAGAGGCAGAGACACAGGCAGAGGGAGAAGCAGGCTCCATGCAGGGAGCCCAATATAGAACTCAACTCCAGGACTCCGGGACCATGCCCTGAGCCAAAGGCAGATGATCAACCACTGAGCCATCCAGGTGTCCCAAAACAAGGGCTTTAAATGATACACTGGACCAGATGGATTTCACAGATATATATATAGAACTTTCCATCCAAACGCAACTGAGTACACAGTCTTCTCAAGTGCACATGAAACTTTCTCCAGAATAGATCACATATTGGGCCACAAATCAGGTCTCAACTGATACCGAAAGATTGAATTGTCCCCTGCATATTTTCAGAGCACAATGCTTTGAAACTTGAATTCAATCACAAGAAGAAATTTGCAAGAAATTCAAGCACATGGAGGTTAAAGTAGGAGCATCCTACTAAAAGATAAATGGGTCAACCAGGAAATTAGAAAAGATTAAAAAGTTTCATGGAAACTAATGAAAACGAATATATAACCTTTCAAAGTCTTTGAGATACAGCAAAAGCGGCCCTAAGAGGGAAATACATTGCAATACAAGCACCCCTCAGAAAATTGGAAAAAAAACTCAAATACACAAGCTTACCTTGCACCTAAAGGAACTGCAGAAAGAACAGCAAATAAAACCTACACCAAGCAGAAGAAGAGAGATAATAAAGATTCAAGCAGAACTCAATGAAACAGAAACCAGAACTGTAGAACAAATCAACAAAACCAGGAGTTGGTTCTTTGAAAGAATTAATAAGATAGATAAACCATTAGCCAGCCTTATTAAAAAGAAAAGAGAAAAGACTCAAATTAATAAAATCACGAAAGAAAGAGAGAGATCACAACCAATACCAAGGAATTACAAACAATTTTAAAAATGTATTATGAGCAGCTATACGCCAATAAATTAGGCAAACTAGAAGAAATGGACACATTTCTAGAAAACCACAAACTACCAAAACTGGAACAAGAAGAAATAGAAAACCTGCACAGGCCAATAACCAGGGAGGAAATTGAAGCAGTCATCAAAAACCTCCCAAGACACAAAAGTCCAGGGCTTCCCAGGGGAATTCTCTCAAACGTTTAAAGAAGAAATAATACCTATTCGACTAAAGTGGTTCCGAAGGATGGAAAGGGATGGAATTCTTCCAAACTCGTTTTATGAGGCCAGCATCACCTTAATTCCAAAACCTGACAAAGACCTCACCAAAAAGTAGAATTATAGACCAATATCCCTGATGAACACAGATGCAAAAATTCTCAACAAGATACTAGCCAATAAGGTCCAACAGTATATCAAGAGGATTATTCACCATGACCAAGTGGATTTATTCTGGGACGCAAGGTTGGTTCAACACTCATAAAACAATCAGTGTGATAGATCACATCAACAAGAGAAAAAACAAGAACCATATGATCCTCTCAATAGATCCAGAGAAAGCATTTGACAAAATACAGCATTCATTCCTGATGGAAACTCTTCAGAGTGTAGGGATACAGGGAACATTCCTCAGCATCTTAAAGCCATCTATGAAAAGCCCATAGCAAATATTCTCAGTGGAGAAAAACTGAGAGCCTTTGCCCTAAGATCAGGAACACGACAGGGATGTCCACTCTCACCACTGCTATTCAACATAGTACTGGAAGTCCTAGCCTCAGCAATCAGACAACAAAAAGAATAAAAGGAATTCAAATTGGCAAAGAAGGCAAACTCTCCCTCTTTGCAGATAACATGATATTTTACATAGAAAACCCAAAAGACTCCACCCCAAGATTGCTAGAACTCATACAGCAATTCGGCAGTGTGGCAGGATACAAAATCAATGCCCAAAAGTCAGTGGCATCTCTATACACTAACAATGAGACTGAAGAAAGAGAAAGTAAGGAGTCAATCCCATTTACAATTGCACCCAAAAGCATAAGATACCGAGGAATAAACCTAACCAAAGAGGTGAAGGATCTATACCCTAAAAACTACAGACCACTTCTAAAATAAATTGAGGAAGACACAAAGAGATGGAAAAATATTCCATGCTTAGGGATTGGAAGAATTAATATTGTGAAAATGTCTAGGCTATCCAGGGCAATTTACAAGTTCAATGAAATCCCTGTCACAATACTATGGACTTTCTCCAGAGAGTTGGAACAAGTAATCTTAAGATTTGTGTGGAATCAGAAAAGACTCCGAATAGCCAGGGGAACATTGAAAAAGAAAACCAGAACCGGGGGCATCACAATTCCGGATTTCAAGTTGTACTACAAAGCTATGGTCATCAAGACAGTGTGGTACTGGCACAAAAACAGACACATAGATCAATGGAACTGAATAGAGAACCCAGAATGAGTCCTCAATTCTATGGTCAACTAATATTTGACAAAGCAGGAAAGACTATCCACTGAAAAAAAGGACAGTCTCTTCAATAAATGGTGCTGGGAAAATTGGACAGCCATGTGCAGAAGAATGAAACTAGACCATTCTCTTACACCATACACAAAGATAAACTCAAAATGGTTGGAAGACCTAAATGTGAGACATGAATCCATCAAAATTCTAGAGGATAACACAAGCAACACCCTTTTTGAACTTGGCCACAGCAGCTTCTTTTAAGATACATCTATGAAGGCAACGGAAACAAAAGCAAAAATGAACTATTGGAACTTAATCAAGATAAAATCTTCTGCACAGCAAAAGAAACAGTCAACAAAACTAAAAGACAACCTACAGAAAAAATATACTAAATAAATAAATAAATAAATAAATAAATAAATAAATAGACACTATCAAGAAAGTGAAAATACAATACAAAGGATGGGAGAAAATATTTCTAAATCTTGTGTCTAATAAGGCACTTGAATCCAGAATACATAAGAACACATAGCTTGATACTGAAAAGACAGATAATCAAATCAGAAAATGGGTTAAGAGAATTGGAATAAAAACCTCTCCAAAGAAGCTATAAAATAGCCAATGAGTACATGAAAAGAGGCTCAACATCATTAGCCATTGGGGAAAAGCAAATCAAAATCACAGTGAGATACCACTTCATACGCACTAGGATGGCTAAAATAAAGACAGACAATAATGAGTCTTGGAGAGGATATAAAGAAATTGACACTCATACACATCTGGTGAGAATGTAAAAAGGTACAGACATTCTGGAAGAGTTGAACAGTGTTAAACATAGGATTACTGTATGACCCAGAAATTCCACTCTTTGGTATATATGTGCAAGATAATCTAAAGATATGTCCACATAAAACTCAAAATCTGTACACATCATTGATAGTAGCAGTATTTATGATAACCAGAAAATAAAAACTACCCAAATATCCACCTATAATGAATGGATAAATTTAAATATGGTAGAACCATATAATAGACTATCATTCAACCATAAAAAGCAATAAAGTTAAATAAATAAACAAACAAACAATTTATTTTTTAAAAAAAAAAGAAGAGAAAGTACTGGTTCATGCTGCAATATGAGTGAACCTTGAAAACATTATGCTAAGTGAATGTTATGCCAGCTCAAAACCACATAATGTATTATTTCATTTATAGAAAGGTTCATAATAGACAAATCCATAGAGACAGAGAGTACTTAGGGGCTGCCAGGGGCTAGTAAGAAAGGGAAATGAGTATGTGGTTTTCAGGGTGATAATGTAAATGTTCTAAAATTAAATAGTAGGAATGGTGGCCCAACTCTACGAATATACTAAACACATGGAGTGGTGCATTTTTTTTTTTTTTATTAACTTTTATTGGTGTTTAATTTACCAACATACAGAAAAACACCCAGTGCTCATCCCGTCAAGTGTCCACCTCAGTGCCCGTCACCCATTCCCCTACAACACCCGCCCTCCTCCCCTTCCACCACCCCTAGTTCGTTTCCCCGAGTTAGGAGTCTTTATGTTCTGTCTCCCTTCCTGATATTTCCCAACATTTCTTTTCCCTTCCTTTATATTCCCTTTCACTATTATTCATATTCCCCAAATGAATGAGAACATACACTGTTTGTCCTTCTCCCATTGACTTATTTCACTCAGCATAATACCCTCCAGTTCCATCCACGTTGAAGCAAATGGTGGGTATTTGTCGTTTCTAATTGCTGAGTAATATTCCATTGTATACATAAACCACATCTTCTTTATCCATTCATCTTTCGATGGACACCGAGGCTCCTTCCACAGTTTGGCTATTGTGGCCATTGCTGATAGAAACATCGGGGTGCAGGTGTCCCGACGTTTCATTGCATCTGAATCTTTGGGGTAAATCCCCAACAGTGCAATTGCTGGGTCGTAGGGCAGGTCTATTTTTAACTCTTTGAGGAACCTCCACACAGTTTTCCAGAGTGGCTGCACCAGTTCACATTCCCACCAACAGTGTAAGAGGGTTCCCTTTTCTCCGCATCCTCTCCAACATTTGTTGTTTCCTGCCTTGTTAATTTTCCCCATTCTCACTGGTGTGAGGTGGTATCTCATTGTGGTTTTGATTTGTATTTCCCTGATGGCAAGTGATGCAGAGCATGGAGTGGTGCATTTTTAAAGTGTTATTGTATGGTATGTGAATCATACATCTATAAAGTATTTTTATATTATTACATATTTTGAATTAATTATATGTAATATATATACACATATATATAAACTAAAGCTATTCTCAGTACCAGTTTCTGAAATACTATTAAGGGCTCTCCATGTGTTTCCTACTGCCAATTCAGTAATATATTTAAGAGAAAATAAAGTTTCCTAAACTACACTAATGTGCAATTTTCCATTTAGTTCCTCCTAAGCTTAACATCAGAAACAGTAAGAGCATTATGTACAGGAATACTGAACCTAAACATGAGGCACCTACCTGCCTAGATATGTTTGCACTCTGATCCAAAGCTAATGAGACTCAAATGCCCTAGATTTCTTACCTCTAGTTAAAAATTTGGGTTAGGTGCCTGTGTCTCTGCCTCTCTCTCTCTCTCTCTCTCTCTCTCTCTCACTCTCTCTCTCTCTCTGACTATCATAAATAAATAAAAAAAATTTTTTTTAAATAACTTAAAAATTTGGGTTAGGGGAAGCCCGGGTGGCTCAGCAGTTTAGCGCCGCCTTCGGTCCAGGGCCTGATCCTGGAGATCCGGGATCGAGTCCCACGTCCGGGTCCCTGCATGGAGCCTGCTTCTCCCTCTGTCTGTGTCTCTGCCTCCCTCTCTCTCTCTCTCTCTCTCTCTCTCTCTCTTGAAATAAATAAATAAAATATTTTTTTAATTGGGTTAGATTAATGCAGTAGCAGTGATAATAGTAAAATGAAATAGAGAAAAAAGAATATGAATTCAATGTAAGGAAAAAAAGCCAAAGCAAGTGGTAGATGCAGGTGTTGAACTCACAATTCAAGAATTTTAAAAAGAGACCTCTGTTGCCTTCAGGATAGTTTCTGGTCTCCTTCTCCCTAGAAAAGAAAACTTGTCAGAGATAATGTAAAGTTTCCCAAGTTCTACAGTAAATTAGTTAACAAAAGTGAATCTAGGACCCAAGTCTTTCGATCCATAGTCCAGTACTTTTTCTGTCCCACCATCATTTTGGATCTTCTGGGTTTTTTCATATATAACATGAGGATAAAGTTAACTTTCCCATGAACTTCCTAAAAGAATTAAATGAATAACATGTGAAAGCAGGTAGCATAGTGGCTGGCACATCATTGGAGGTTTATAAATGTCTGTTGAATGAGTAAGTAAATTAATCGATGTTTTGCTTTTCTTTCCTTTCTCTTAGGTGGTAACTCCAACTTCCTCCTTCCCCAGTTTCAAATAAAGAAGAAACAAGAAAATGCCTTTATGAGTGGGAAGAAGGACCAGGTATTTCTTCTTCTTTTAATAAAATATACCAATAAATATACTATTTATTCTTCTTTTCCAAACATAATAAAATTATTTGTTTTAAGTTCTCTTAGTTGTCAAGTGGTCAAAGAATTTATCTGACTTCATTATCATTAGATTCCTCCCCCCCCCCCCCCATTAAACTACCCTGTCTCTTAAGATTTTAGCATATGAGAAGTCTAAATTGTGCCACTTTTTGGTCAAGGACTAGATTTTTTATAAATCAAAAATTTTAGAGCTCCAATAATTTGTATTGTAAATCTGAGATCCAAAGAAACCAGCAGAATCTGGGACCCATCTTGGATACCTGTTTCTTTGTCGAAGACACAGCTGAAAAAGCATTAACATTGAAACTTTGTTTCTCCAATACTTGAGCAAAAGTCATTGTGGTTTATACATATCTTGTTTTTCCAACCTAATTTGGTTTTCTCCTATTTTATAACCAAAAACTTTACCTGACTCATGTGACCACTCAATGCAAGGCAGAAAAACACAGAGGGCCTTGGGTGAAGACAAGCCTGAATCTGAAATCCCACCCTCATCTCTTGTCCAATGTGTGATAGCAGTAAACTACCTAAACTGTTGAGGGTTATTAATACCTACCTCACACAGTGTTTAAGAAATATATATAAATAATCTAACACAGTATGGGCACATTCTAGGCAGCCATCAGTTATTAACTTCCTTTTTGCCTCTCCTGTTAAGTATGAGGCCAATATGGCATAGACCCCATGTATATTTTCTGCATCTCTCTCAGTATTCTTAAGACTTCCTTTACATGGGAGTGTCCTATAACTTATCTTACTGAGAGTCCCCACTCTTCAAGATTCGGAACCATTACTCTCCCATTGAGCCACAAGTTCTCTGAAGATGAGGGTTGTGTTTTTTTCTCAAAGACAGAGTGATACTTATAGCACTATCAGATGATAATTGTTGGAGTGTTTCAATCTTGCCTTCTGTAAAACTCATTTTGGTAGTAGTTGCTGTGAATGCTATGGTAAAAAAGGATTCTGAAGTCCCTGAAAGAAGTCTGATGGTCCAGTGTTGCTGTGAGCATGAAGGGTTAGGGCAAAGATGGCACTCTTGCCACAAATTAGCCGTCTTTGTTATAAACCTGTGAGGAAAGAGAATTATACTAAATTAATCTTTGAAGCCCTGACTTTGTACCAGTAACTAATGTCATTCTTCATATGTAGTAGGCCTTCATTCTGTGCTTCTTAAGTGAATGATTAAGTAATGTACAAAGGAAATAATTTGTGCCTGAAAGTGATGAATCAACAAGAAAAAACTCGACAAAAGAGGATATAGACCCTTTAAAGCCATAATTTTTTAAGTGGATCAGCAAAACTCAAGGCAGTAAAGAGGAGGCACTACCTATGAAGTTTTCTTTAAAATGTGCCCAAAACCTGAAAGGCTCAGATGATGGGTAGGAAGATTCTAGGCTCACCTCCTCCCACAGATAAAACTAGATAATACCCACATCAGTATAAATAAACCAGAAAATGACTTAAAGACTGGCAAAACAAACTATCCACAACTAAATGCAGAGAAGGGCCACTTTGAAGAGGCTAGGAAGGGTGGAGATGCAGTCAAGTCAAGCTGACCAGAGGGGCTGTCCATGGGAGGGATACAGTGGAGGCAGAGAGGGGAGAGAAACAGTAGTCACACCAGGCACCCAAGGCATAGGGGACCCACACTGGAAAGCTGAATCCACATAACATTTGGCTTTGAACACCAGAGGGGCCTAACTTCAGAGTTCTTATAATTATTGGGGCTAGAAAGATAGATGTGCCAGATGGGGTACCCACTCTCCTGGTAACACAGAAGCCCAGGGTTAAATGATACATTGCTTAAATAATACCCTGTATCTGCAGCATTTACTCCTCTCACCATGATGCAGATCACTTTTATTTGTTGTGTCCAAGTTGAAATAATTAACTCTGGGCACACTTTTCTTTATAACAACTCTCCCAGGATATCTCCAACTACATATCCTGAGCCATTTGGCACTACTTTAGAGGTGAGATAGTGTGTGGGGATATAATAGGGTCACTGAAAATAAAATTACTTTTCAGGTATGTTCTACTAATGAACTATTCAAGACAGTCAGTTAAGGAGAAGATGTGAATATATGTTATGAAAAAGACTCTAGACATAAATAGGAAGAAAGGAAAGAGGAAAAAAAAGTGCTAGAAATGATTCTATCTCTTTCCCTTGGATAGAACTTTGGTGTTTCACAAAATAGACTTTTCTAAATATTTGGTAAATTGAGGATATGCCCAAGTGCAAAGGATCTTTTTTATGTTGTCTCACGTATATCTATATGACTAGATAAGAATTCACACAAAAAAAACTTTACATGAGGCCACTTACCTTACTTTCCTATAACCGAGACTCTGGTGTTCCATTTAAATGTGTGAGGGCTTAATTTTCTGATATAATTGTCTTTGGCATAAATTTAGAAATTGAGTTTCTGTATTCATATTGAACATCTGGTTACACAACCGTCTATAGGTTGATAATAAATTGCATGAATAATTGTGATTCTGGACTCTTTCAGGATCATATAGATAAAGAATCTATAGTCTCTGTAGTCCACGTAATGACAATAAGAAAAACTTGGTCACGAGCATTGAAGTCATTAATATAGGATCATGAGAAGTTAGCAATAAGGGACTGGAACCTGTGTATCCTAATACTTGATCAAACTCTCTCTGTACCAACTTCTCCTGCATGAATATACTGAAATCATTTAGCTTGAGCTTCTCTGAGCCTGTTTCTTTATATCTTTAATCATTCTAAATGATAAAAATATTGATCTCCTCCTATCTCAAGATGTTACATAGCCTGGAGATTTATATAAAATGCTTAGTATGGTGCCCAACACCAATTAAACACTCCAAACAATAATAGCTATTATTATTTTATCATCACTACCATTCTTAATCTAATAAAAACAAAATGTTAATAACTGTATAATATTGTTATTGCAGCATTGTATTTTGAAGCAGTAATTAACACTTTTCAAAGTTATATAACAGTCATATAAAAATGTGGTAGTCACCCTCCAGAATGGCTGCCAATGCTCTCCAGCTCCAGTATTCACATTCGTGAGTAGTGCTCTCCTGCACAGTACCAAGTTTGGTCTATGTGCCCAATGTAATATGGCAAAAGTGATGGCATATATGGTAAAGAGAGTAATGGTTCCCCAGGTTTGTCCACATCCTAATCCCCAAATCCTAAACCTATGAATGTGTTGACTTGTTACTTCATGCAGCAAAACAGACTTTGCAGAGGTGATTGAGTTAAAGATCTTGAGATGGAGAGATTATGCCGGATTATTTGAGTAGTACCAATATAAGCCGAAAGGTTCTTAAAAGTGGAAAAGAGTCAGAGAGATTTGAAGATGCCATGCCCATGACTCTGAAGATAGAGAAAGGGCCATAAGCCAAAGAATGCAGATGGCCTCTAGAAGCTGGAAAAAGCAAGGAAATGGATTCTCTCCTAAAGGTTCAAAGAGGAAACACAGGCCTATCTACACCTTGATTTTGGTGTAGCAAAGCCTATTTGGGGCTTCTGGTCCCCAGAACCATAAGATAATACATTTGTGCTAGCTAAATCACTAAGTTTGTGGTAAGCAGCAATAGGAAATTAGTGTGGTGTGTCACTTCCAAGATCAATGGAAGTGGGCTTTTTGGGACTCTTTCTTTCACATGAGTCACTTTGAGGGAAGCCAGCTGCCGTGTTGTCACGTGCATGGACACACAGGCAGCCTATGCAGAGGTCCACAAGGCAAGGAACTGAAGCTTACCAACAGACAAGTAGGCTTGCAAGCAGGTTCTTCAGCCCCAGCCAATAGCTTGAATGGAATCTCAGAGAGACCCTGAACCAGTACCAGCCAGTGAAGATGCTTCTGGATTCCCAACCCACAGAAACAGCACATAATAAATATTTGCTTGTTTTAAGCTAATAAGTGTTACAGTAATTTGTAATACCTTATCCTATGGAGTTTCCTCCCACACAGAATCTGGCTGATCAGTGGGACCAGTAGAATACTGCAGAAATTGGTGGTGTGGCACTTCTGAAGACAGGTTCTAAAACTTACCACAACTTCTTTGACCTGATGAATCGTTCACTCTAGGGAATGTCAACCACCATTTCTGGGGATCCTCAAGCTACCCTGTGGGGGAAGCAACTTGTCTGTACTATCTTGCCACCAAGTGAGAGAGCCACCTGGTGTCCTCTGGCTTAAGTCAGGTCTTCGATGACTCCATCCCTCCTGCCTCGAAATCATCCTGTCAAGGCCCCAGGCATTGGCGAGCAGAGACTAGCAATGCCAATGGTGCCCTTTCTGAATTCTTGACCCACAGAAACTATGAAACAGTAAATATTGTTGCTTTAACCCACTTAGTTTTGAGTGATTTGTTACAAAGCCATAGGTAACTCTATGAATATATTTAATATTTAGGAATGTCCAATTGCATTTTATATTTTAATGTCCATGATGTAAATGTATTGGTATCTTTTCAAATGTCAACTTAGATATGCAAACAACTAGTTTCATACTCCTTTTCCTCTGATAGCTTCCCCATTGATATTGTGTAATGTGAACAGCAGAGAGAATTTGTAAGAGAGGAGAAATGTCACAGCGTATACACATAATCCTAAGATATAGCAGACTGAATTCTTGGTAGGAAAGTAACTTTTGTTTCGGACAGGTAACGGCTTTATTGTTTATAGTCACAATTTGTTAGTGCAGAATTTTCTTTGGTCTATAATGAAGTTCAGCTTGCTCATCCATTCTTCATTTTGCTTGACTAAACATGGGGAGGGGATGCAGGAAATGAGCATATCGACATCTGCCAATTGAAAGCAATGTAATCACTTCTTGTGTACCTCCTAGTTTCTTGGGAATGCAGTCGGTCCATTCAAACTCCAAATGTTGTTTCTGGACAGCAGCCCCTCCATCTTTTCTCCTCCTCCCTCATTTTCCCAGAATGGGGTCTAGATCCAGAGAGAAGCTTATATAATGTACTGAAATGGTGGAAGGGTGCCCATGTGGCCTGTGCATTGGCGTCTCATCTTCCCTGACCTTCTTTGGGCAGCAGCTTGCCTGATCTCATCCTGGCACGCTGTCTATCCTTGCTGCATTCACTGCAGAGGCTTCTGAGGCTCGTGTGACTCAAGGAAAGTTCTCTTGCACAGTCAGTTCCTGGTCTCCCCACTTTCCACATTGTCTCCAACTTGCGCTTTACTCAGACTGGTACTAATGACTCACTGAAATCTTGCCAGACTATGAGGTAACCCTGCAGCCTCACAACCGTGTCCCTTCTCTCCCTAAAAATAGGGACCCTCTGGTGGCCACAGTGGCTCTCAATTTTCAGACTTTCCTCACAGGTCCCAATGGGTATGGAAATTATCTTGCTTCTTTTCTACATGCTCTGGGCTGAAGGGCACCTAAGGGGATGGAGGCTAATTTGCTCAGTGAGTCCTTCCTTCTCCAGCTATCCTGACAGAGTGCTAAAGAATTTTTAAGACCTTGTTGCTTCTATGAAGACAGCAGCAGCTCCCCTGGCCAGGAGGAGTTTGAGACATATTTAGGATGTTTTCCTTAGCAAATTAAGTATTGGAAACCTAGGCATCATCAAGTTAATCTTCCACTTCTTAGGCAGAATTAATAACATGAGCAATTTATAAATTCATTCTATGTGTATGCAATGCTAGATAGATGCTTTTAAATCCCATCTTATTCACGCCTGTAAGTGTACATAGAGTTTTGCTTTATTATAATAAAACATGCTTATTCATATTTTCAACAAATAGCATGCCATATGTGCCAGTGTGCCATGTATCAGATCACACAGAATTTATCATTAAATCCGGTAGTGCTGATGTAACTGTGTTTCTGCCTAAATTCAGCTTTCAGGGTTAGGGGCCCAAGGGGTCCTTAAAAGCTTTAGCAATTCAGTCTATGAGAACAACGGAAGAAAAATTAGAGAACATATCTAAAAGTCCAGTGCAGATCTCCATAGCCAAGCTCTCTTACTGAGTTGGGGCTCCAGGGACCCACCAGCTTTGAGATGTATCCCTCAGGAATAAACTGCCTGAGTCAGAGAAAGCTACCCTGAGAGACAAAAACAGGTTCTGATCACCAGCACTGAGTTCACCCTATACATCATTTTTCCTTCCTCTTTCTCTTCCTATTTTTATTTGCCACTGCTCATTTCTTCTTAGTAGTGTAAAGTAGCCATATGGGGCACAGCTTCTAGAGAGTGATATCGTCCATTCACATTCCAATTATTCCACTTATTAGCCATGAGAACCTGATCATTACTTAGACTTTCCTTATCTTAGTTCTCTCATCTGTAAATAAAATGTGCTAGTGATAGTATCTGCCTCACTGGGTTGTTTGGCGTACTACACAAAATTAGATCTGGGGAGTCTTTAGACTGCTGGAAAACAGTCATTATTAGCTATCATTATTTTCCCTTTCCATTCTGTGTTAGTCAACTCAGACTGCCATAACAAAATAGCATTGATTGTATGACTTAAACCATTAAAAGGTATTTCTTAGAGTTCTGAAAGCTGAGAATTCTAAGATCAAGATACCAGCAAAGTAGATTTCACTCTGAGTGTCTTCTCTTGGCTTGTGGGCCACCACCATCCTGCTGTGTGTTCACATGACCTCTTCTTTGTGTGAGCACAGGAGTTAAGATAGGGAAAGAAAGAGATTGATCTCTGGTATTTCTTCTTATGAAGACATCAGCCCTTGAGGGCATCACCCTTATGACCTTATTTTACCTTAATAGCTTCCTTAGAAGTTTCATCTCCAAATAGAACCAC
The DNA here is from genome assembly GCF_018345385.1 of Vulpes lagopus. Taxonomy (NCBI): domain Eukaryota; kingdom Metazoa; phylum Chordata; class Mammalia; order Carnivora; family Canidae; genus Vulpes; species Vulpes lagopus. The sequence continues at coordinate 88,091,089 of NC_054829.1, read as the reverse complement.
ATTGGGAGTTAAGACTTCAACATATTAATGGCAGGGGAGGACATTTATTCATAACAAATTCCTGCCCACACATATATTCAATTTCTTCTTTTACCCTTACTTGCCATATCTAAAGTCAGAACTAGATGTACTAAAATAGATAGACACTGTCAGTAAATGTCACACGGGCCAAAGTCTCTAAAGCAATAGAGTGCTAGGTCATAGTTACTTCACAGTTCTACATTTTGTAAAGGATACCATCTGAATTCGTCATGAGCTTGTTAGTAAGAAATAATAGTTTGTAACCATTCCTATTTTACACATGATGCTGCATAAAACACTACTCCAAAATCCAGACATTTTTATGTGTGCTATATATCACACACAAAAAGAGCATACTAATAAAGTAGAAGGGTAGGCTAAAAAGTATTGAAAGCCATTTTTTGAAAATGTATTACATTCTAATTGTCTCATAGTTTCCACTTCGCATTCAGATACGGCCTAGTATGGGGGGGGGGGGTGGAATTTGATTTGGGAAAAATAAGTTATGATGTGCTGCCACCTTGTGTACTATGCCTGTAAGCACCATTATTTTCCATTAGTGTTTCTAGAATATCAATTAGAAAAAAATACTGCAATGAAGGAAGACATTTTGTCCTTGCAAAAAGCAGATTTCTTAATCCTGTTTGTGCCCGTGAGACACTGGAAACCTGTGAACATCTTTTCATAATAATGTTTTAAAATGTGGAAGAAATGGTAGCTTACAGTTAGAAATTAGTTGAAAATTGTTAAATTTTTTTCATCTAAGTTCACAGACCACCTTGAGCTCTAGAACCTTGAGTTCTAGCCATGGGCTCTTTGGGATCCACAGATGCCAAATTGATCATTCTTGACCCCTAAACAAGGAGCACTAAACAAGGAAATATTAGACATCAGATTTTTCAAAAATAAACCTTCATTAAAACCCTACAGAACTGGGATCCCTGGGTGGCGCAGCGGTTTGGCGCCTGCCTTTGGCCCGGGGTGTGATCCTGGAGACCTAGGATCGAATCCCATGTCGGGCTCCCGGTGCATGGAGCCTGCTTCTCTCTCTCTCTCCCTGTGACTATCATAAATAAATATAAAAAAAAAAATTTAAAAAACTCTCTCTCTCTCTCTCTGTGACTATCATAAATAAATATTAAAAAAATTAAAAAAAAAAACCTACAGAACCACGGAAATGTTCTTTTGAATAAGGTATCTTTGAAGAACAAAGCACTAATCTTAATAACGCAAATATTACTTTTCTACACATGTTGTAACATTTATATGATAAAAGATGTTTCTAATATTTTTATAATCGTGATTTACTAAGTATAGGTCTACCAAACACCCATGTAGTTTTATTTGATTCATTAAAAAGCTCACTGGGGGGATCCCTGGGTGGCGCAGCGGTTTGGCGCCTGCCTTTGGCCCACGGCGCGATCCTGGAGACCCGGGATCGAATCCCACATCGGGCTCCCGGTGCATGGAGCCTGCTTCTCCCTCTGTCTGTGTCTCTGCCTCTCTCTCTCTCTCTCTGTGACTATCATAAATAAATAAAAATTAAAAAAAAATAAATAAATAAAAATAAAAAGCTCACTGGGGTACGTGGATTCTGGCCTACATTTTTGTCTTTGATTGATTCAATTAGCTTGTCCATTTCGCTCCCTCACCATCCTTATTCTTTCTTCTACTTTCCTCCCTTCCTTTCTTTGCTTTGCATTCTTCCATCCTTCTTTCTTCCCTGCCTATGTTCTCCTTCTCCCTCCCCTCACTCCCTCTCATTTGTTATATTCTCCCTCCAATATACATTTAATGAGACAATTATGTGCTAAGCAGTGTGGGCAGTGATCTCAGGGACCTAACAGTCAATCATAATACAGCACAGCCCTTGTGCAGATTTACCACACACCCAAAGAGCCTTAAGTTCCTGTATACTTCACTTTCACGATTCCAAAGAGACCTGGCCATGGTTTCACATGTTTATATAATTTTATAGAATTTGCGAAACGAAAGATGTAAATGACAACCAGTTAAGACCACTGTCTCTTTCGATTCCTGCTTCACATCACATATTGCTTTTAGGGTGCCTAGTCATTTCCAGATCCTGCTAAGCAGGAGCTGAGTAGAGGATATGTTTCATTTGGGTTTAATGAGATATGTGATTCTCAACTCATTTTCATACATAGAGGAATTTCTCAACCTCATGCTTACATGTCAATAAATACTAAAGAATTCTATCTAGTCATTTGCACTTCTCTAAGTAATTTTTACACACTTATAAAAAAAATCGACATTTAATTTGTGGTTTTAACCTTCAGGAAGGTGGTTAACAAGTGTATGTGGCTGTGCAAGTTAACATTACATATTTCTTCACCTAGATAAAATTATCTAAGAAAATATGTTTGTCTAGTTTTACCCATTCAGGGCACCAGGCTCTTAGGCAAAATAGCCAAAACCCCCTCGATTTAAGTATCTCTCTATATAAATACCTAAGGCAATCTTTGGTTGTTTTAACACATGACTCTACGAAGCTAGCTAACAAAAGATTATTGTATATGACTGAACCACTATTCTGTAATGAGACTGTGGTAGTTTTGCAATGTGTCAGCTTGGCCAGACTGAACTATATTTCCCAGAACTCTCCGGTATGTATCTGGTTAGCATGAGCCCTGAGAGAGATTCCTCTGTGAGATTTGGATGGTGAAAGTGAAATGGCAGCTATTTTTGTAGCTCACATACATTATCATTTATCTGCTTTCTCACCTCATTGGTGTGAGGCAGCAGCCAGGCCTGCACCTACAGCTCTGGACCATCCCTCCACTCCTCCAGCTGACACTGGTGAGCATTTAGCTACATGACAAAAGTCTCAACCTCTGTAGGACATCCCTACCCTCAAGGTCACAGACAGAATTGATACATGTTTGAGTCTCCTTGTGGGCTCCAGCTCATGCTTGTGGGTCTAGCTTGTTCTTGGACTTCCCCACTTACCTTCCATCTTCTCTCCCCAACTGTCTACCTGGCGGACTTTAAACTCCAGTATCAGATAACAGGACAACAGCTTTAGAAAGACTGTTTTACAAGTTCCCAGAATCATGTAAAATCAAATACCAGGAACAAATCTCTCATTGTTTCAGATATATCCCAATGGCTCTCTGATTGAACCCTGCCTAATACAGAGACTTACACATATTTATTTATTATATACTACAATGTCTGTAATTAGCTTCCTATCTTTTTCACTTCAGGAAGTCATGATTGTGCTTATATAGCATTATTAAAGGCTAGTCTCTGCTCTGATGCTATCTGGACCCCCTCGTCCTCACTTCAGGATTCCCCAGGTGCCCTGTTGCTCCTATCCCACAACGTCCACACCAGAAACTCTTCAGAGACAGTAATCCTCACTGTTCTCAGCCTGAGCTCTCCATTCTTTTATTCTCCTAGTCCAGCATTCTCTTGGGCCATTATCAGCTCTCATTCAAGCTGTAGTGTTCTGAGAGGCATTTAAAAACCTTTGAGTCACCCTGAGGGTAGAGCCACCCGCTTTACAGCCCTTCACATTCTCTGAGTCACGCCATTAATCATGGCCTGATGGCAGGAGCTGGGGAGGGCTTGAGCTCTTCACCGTGTAATCATGTCATGCCTATCATCCTGTCGGTTATAGCAGCTCTTGTTATTAGTTCAGCATTTCCAAAAATTATGCACACTAGGTCAAGTTACATAGATAAAATATATGCCTTTAGAATAGGACTTGGTGCACAGATATTCCCAAGTGTGTGTGTACAGAAGGTGGATGAGGTGTACTTCCTCAGAGTTAGGGTCATGGCCAGACTTAGACCATAAGAAAGAGTGAGCCTTTGGTTTCATATTCCTATTGTACATCCTTAAAGAAACAGCTTCGTTAATGTAATAACTCAACTATCACCTCCTATTTGAGTCTTCCTCAAGTCCTCTAGACAGAGCTAATGTCTCTTTGTTTAGTGCATAACAGCATCATAACAAAAAGCCCAATTTCTAGTGATTAGATGTTTGACCAGCTCATCCACAAGACTATAATTATCTCAAGATCAGAAATCATACCTTATTCAGCTTTGCCTACTACCTGACATATTAGCAAGTTTTATTAAACTTTTGTTGAATACATTTTTAACTTTCCTAAATGTGCCATGCTTGGGAAAAATAACGTTCAGTTACTTTTATGTTACCAAATATCTGGATGAATGTTGAGAATCTATCTAACAATTGAAATGTTTACTACAATTTCTGACCCTCTGGATCAGAGCTGTCCAGTAGAACTTTCTACAATGGTGGCTTTTATGAGTTTGAGATGTGGTCAGCACAGCTCTGGATGCTTGCCAATATGCAGACATTACCACAGGAGTAATCGATATTATGATTTTGAGTCCTTTAAAAATGCCATAGACAAGCTCTATCAGCTTCTTCCCATGGAAAGTCAGCTTTTTGAACCTGAACTGACTATAGAAATTGAGGAAAAATAATTTCATCAAGAATAGATATTGGTAAGTTAATATATTCCACAAAAATGGCCTTGGAGTTCAGTAGTATCATTGATTTTTTACTGTTACTAATAACTCTTAAAATATTTCCCATTCACTTATTGTACATTCTGTTCTATTTTTAAGTTATCTTAAAAATTATTTTTAAAATAATTTATCTTAAATTATCTTAAAAATCAATAAAATGGGGTAAAACATATGCTTATTAGACCAATGTCACCTATATCTTAAGCTCATAGGACTTTTCTCAAGAAAGTTTATGACTATACATAAGACATTTAGGACTATAATTTTACTGTAAAGTGAACATATTATTGTTGGATAAAGGATCTGTATTTTAACCTCCCCTTTTAAAAAAAGCTTTCCTGGGATTACAGAACTGTTCTGTTAAAATAATTATAAACAGTTTACCAAACACATTTATATAATACTGTCTATTAAACATAAATACTGGGTTCTGAAGTCAGTGCCAATTTTGTTTTCTGGGTTCCTGGGGAGGGCTATTTTTACTCTTTCTCTCAAAAAGAGACAACAGAAAAAAACAAATCTCCATAGAAATTATTAATTGACTCAGAATGCTTGATGTCTTTTAAGAGTTTAATACATTTAAAAAAAACCCACAAAGAAACCACTTAATTGTAGAAAGAAGAAGGTTTCACTTGGTAAAGCTTATAAGATTAGGAGTGTAAAGTTGATGATATAACGAAAGGTTTATTATATATATATATATTTGTATTTACCAAGGAATTCAGAAGACAAATGGCAAGTGTAAGTTTTTAAAAGAGTTTAAATTTAGGGGATCCTGGGTGGTTCAGTCAGTTGAGCATTCAACTCTTGGTTTCCTCTCCGGTTGTGGTTTCAGGGTCATGCGATCAAGTCCCGCATTGGCCTCCATGCTCAGCACAGAGTCTGCTTGGGATTCTCTCTCTTCCTCTCCCTCTGCCTCTTCCACCACTAGCACATGCACACACTCTCTCTTTTAAATAAATCTTTTAAATGGATGAATGAATGAAAGAATGAGTTTAAATTTAGAAATACTAATTAACTTAACCAAGAACTTCAAGAGAATTAGCCAATCAGCTAGCCTCACAATGACTAAATTAAAAAATTCACACTTAATAAAACATTTAATCTATTACTTAATTATAGACTTTTCAGAATAAAATGAGATCCATTTTTTTTTTAAGATTTTATTTACTTATTTTTGAGAGACAGAGACAGAGAGAGAAAAAGAGAGGCAGAGACATAGGCAGAGGGAGGAGTAGACTCCATGCAGGAAGCCTGACATGGGACTCAATCTTAGGACTCCAGGATCACGCCCTGGGCCGAAGGCAGGTGCTAAACCACTGAACCACCCAGGCGTCCCATGAGATCCATTTTTTAAGAGCATCAAGCAATACTATAAATATGAAAGCAAATTAAGATTCAAGAGAATTGCAGGATTAAAAAAATGTAGAAAATGAAATGTGTTCTTTACATAACACTACTGATTTTATGTTCATATACTGCATTTGTAAGAAGCCACTTAATGTATCTTATCTAGACATGGGCTTCAATCTTAGCTTCATCACCGACTGGTATTCTTGGACTTATTCTCTGCTTCAACTTCTTCATCAGTAAAATGTGCATAATCATCATCATAGGCCTTTTATGTCGTAAGCATTTAGAACATTAAAAACTCAATAAATATCACTCAATAAAAGCAAGATGGGCTAATATTAAAAGAGCTTCTTCTGAAATTCCTAATATTCAGGTCTTTCCTCTTCAAATTTTTTTCTTAAAATGCAAATCATCTTTTTAGTTGTTTAAATTCAATTTGCCAACATATAGTATAACACCCAGTTAGAATGCAAATCTTGATACATGCGATTTTCAATATCTTTTATTATCTTTCAGTAGAATCCCTACCAAGATAAATCAGGGCAGTTGCAAGCCTGCAGAAAAGCAAGGGCTAAGAAATTGTAAGTACAAGTCAAACTAAAATTCTACTCATTGCTGTAAAAATGTCTAAAAACATATGCAAAAAAATAATTACGAACAATAAATTTAACAACAATTAGCAAAAGTAAACTTTTACTAAGCAAAGCACAGGAGCAATTTCTAATATTATTATGTTACAACTTGAAGTTGCTAGTGACATTCTCATTAAAAACACTTAGGTTTTTCTTTTTAGTCAGAAACAACAGGAAGAGGAAAAAGGGCATCTGTATTCTGCTCCAGAATGCTCGTAGACGATGAATCAGTAGTGACAGTTGGAAAAAAGAAGAGTAAGCAGATCAAATCTCTGGGGCCTGCAGGAAGAAAGGATTATACTGAAATCTGACCCTAGATGAAGAGAATGACCCAAGTGCTTAACTAGCAGGAGGGCCCATATGTTACCTAACAGCAGAAAGACATGAAATATGCCCAGTCAGGGATTCTATCAACCTTGCGATTAGATAGTGAGTGGAAATGCCCATTGGAGTCTGAGCTAAGTCTAAATCTTGGCCACAATTTGCTAGCAGTGTAACATTAGGGAAGTTGTTTAAACTCTCTAAACTTCCTTTTCATTACTGTAAATTGAGTCTAATAATGGTAGTTTCATGTAGTTTCATTGCATTAAAAAAGGTAACACTTGTAAAGTGATTAGCATGATTTTTTGCAGAAAGTAAATTTATTAACATTATTTGAAGTGAATGCTATTTGAAGATGAAGAGAGATCTCTAAGTAACTGTAGGTAAGTAAATATCAATAAAACAACTATAGGAGAATCTGTGAACTATAAGTTGATGAATTGCTCAAGACAAAGTCATTTATTAAAGATGTTACACCTCTTCTCTTTTTTAAATCTTGGCAGTTTATCTTCGATTCCTTTTTATTTTGCTTTGTTGCTTTCTCATTGCCTCCTCATTCTGTACCCCAAAAATCAGCTGTGGTGGGATATGAGGTCATACTAAAAATACCCACGTACTTCTAAATCTCAGGACCAGTTTCTACTTGATGCCTCACTTAGAAATACCCCTTCTCCCTCACCCACCCTACGGAAGTCTTCCACCTATAGAAAACAGTGTATTGAAGAGACTGTCCTTTTTCCAGTGGATATTCTTTCCTGCTTTGTAGAAGATAAGTTGAGCATAGAGTTGAGGGTCTATTTCTGGGTTTTCTGTTCTGTTCCATTGATCTATGTGTGTTTTTGTGTCAGTACTACACTGTCTTGATCACAGCTTTGTAATACAGCTTGAAGTCAGGCATTGTGATGCCCCCAACTTTGGCTTTCTTTTTCAATATTCCTCTGGCTATTCGGAGTCTTTTCTGATTCCATACAAATTTTACGATTATTTGTTCCAACTCTCTGAAGAAAGTCCATAGTATTTTGATAGGGATGGTATTGATCTTGTAAATTGCTCTGAGTAGCATAGACATTTTCACTATATTTATTCTTTCAATCAATGAGCATAGAATATTTTTCCATCTCTTTGTGTCTTCCTCGATTTCTTTCATAAGTGTTCTGTAGTTTTTAGAGTATAGATCCTTCACCTCTTTGGTTAGGTTTATTCCTAGGTATCTTATGGCTTTGGGTGCAATTGTAAATGGGATTGATTCCTTAGTTTCTCTTTCTTCAGTCTCCTTATTAGTATATAGAAATGCCACTGACTTCGGGGCATTGACTTTGTATCCTGCCACATTGCTGAATTGCTGTATGAGTTCTAGCAATCTTGGGGGGGAGTCCTTTGGGTTTTCTATGTACAGTATCGTGTCATCTGCGAAGAGGGAGAGTTTGACTTCTTTGCCAATTTGAATTCCTTTTATTTCTTTTTGTTGTCTGATTGCTGAGGATAGGACTTCTAGTCCTGTGTTGAATAACGGGTGAGAGTGGACATCCATGTCATGTTCATGATCTTAGGGCAAAGGCTCTCAGTTTTTCCCCCTTGAGAATAATATTTGCTGTGGGTTTTTCATAAATGGCTTTTATGATATTGAGGAATGTTTCCTTTATCCCTATACTCTGAAGTGTCTTCATCAGGCATGGATGCTGTATTTTGTCAAATGCTTTCTCTGCATCTATTGAAAGGATCATATGGTTCTTGTCTTTTCTCCTATTGATTCAGTAAATGGTGTTGGGAAAATCGACAGCCACATGCAGAAGAAGGAAACTGGACCATTCTCTAACACCATACACATAGATAGACTCAAAATAGTTAAAAGATCTAAATGTGAGACAAGAATCCATCAAAATACTAGAAGAGAACACAGGCAGCAACCTTTTTGAACTTGGCCACAGCAACTTGCTGTAAGACACATCCATGAAGGCAAGGAAAACAAAAGCAAAAATGAACTGTTGGGACTTAATCAAGATAAAAAACCTTCTGCACAGAGAAGGAAACAAAATTAAAGACAACCTTGGGAGAATGAGAGAAGATATTTGCAAATGACGTATCAGATAAAGGACTAATATCCAAGACCTATAAAGAACTTGTCAAACTCAACACCCAAGAAACAAACAATCTAATCATGAAATGGGCAAATGACATGAGCAGACACTTCGCCAAAGAAAACCTACACATGGCCAACAAGCACATGAAAAAATGCTCCACATCACTTGCCAACAGGGAAATGCAAATCAAAACCACAATGAGATACCACCTCACACCAGTGAGAATGGGGAAAATTAACAAGACAGGAAACAACAAATTCTGGCGAGGATGTGGAGAACGGGAACCCTCTTGCACTATTGGTGGGAATGTGAACTGGTGCGGCCACTCTGGAAAACTGTGTGGAGGTTCCTCAAAGAGTTAAAAATAGAGCTACCCTATGACCCTGCAATTGCACTACTGGGGATTTACCCCAAAGATACAGATGTAGTGGAATGCCAGGACACCTGCACCCCAATGTTCATAGCAGCAATGTCCACAACAACCAAACTGTGGAAGGAGCCACAATGTCCTTCAATAAGTGAATGGATAAAAAGATGTGAGATAGATAGATAGATAGATAGATAGATAGATAGATAGATAGATCAGCCATCAGAAAGGAGGAATACCTACCATTTGCTTCAACGTGGATGGAACTGCAGGGTATTATGCTGAGTGAAATAAGTCAATCAGAGAAGGACAGGAATCATATGGTTTCACTCTTATGCAGAATATAAGAAATAGTGAAAGGGATTATAAGAAAAAAGAGAGAAACTGAGTGGGGAAAAATTAGAGAGACAAACCATGAGAGACTCCTAACTCTTGGAAACAAACAAAAGGTTACAGAAAGGAAGGTGGGTGGTGGAATGGAGTAACTGGGTGATGGGTACTAAGGAGGGCACTTGATGGGATGAGTACTGGGTTTTATACTATATGGTGGCAAATTGAATTTAAATAAAATATAAATATAAACATAAATAAATCTTTTTAAAATTAAGAAATGGGGCAGCCCAGGTGGCTCAGTGGTTTAGCACTCCCTTAGCTCAGGGCCTGATCCTGGAGACCCAGGATCGAGTCCCATGTCAGGCTCCCTGCATGAAGCCTGCTTGTCCCTCTGCCTGTGTCTCTGCCTCTCTCTCTCTCTCTCTCTCTCTCTCATGAATAAATAAATAAAATCCTTCAAAAAAATTAAATTAAATTAAATTTTTTTAAAATAAATAAAACAGTGTAGACTTTACATGTACTGGCTGCAAGATGCTATGCCTGTAACAAGGGCAGGGCAGTCATATACATAACCACATTCCACATAAACTATTAGTAGCAAGATTATTTACAGCTTCAAGATAACTGATAAGTAAGCATTATCCCCAACAAACAACCATCTTTTTAGTAGGCCATTATGCTACAATTAATGAAGAGAATACAAAAAAGATCCAGAAAATCTGACTTCTTAAATGTGATTTAAATCATGTGTAAATCCCTAGCGAAATGATGCAGAAAAGAAAGCTAGAAATCTAAATTGCTTAACCTCTGTTGACCTCAATTTCTTCCTCTGAGAAATAAATTAGTTGAACTACCTGATCTGTTAATTTCTTGCTAATTCAACCACTGCATGGTTCTATGACTGTGGTGGATACTTAAAGGAGCTAAGGATAACTTAATTTATAGGTTCATTTGTCTCTCAGAATATAAAAATAGATCATTTTAGAGAGAGAAATGTTAGGGTTTTTTTGAAAAAAGATCTTAACAAAGATAGTCCTTGAAAAGCATATCAGTAAGAAGATATAAAATGATATAAGATACCCAAGAACCTTGTAGTGTGCGACATTGCTTGCAATTCATCAGCTTGTTTTTCATTCACTATCAAAAATGATTTTATTAACTCCTTTACATCTAGAAATTAAGTATTCATTTCTTCAAATCCAATGTATATGATTCTCAAGAAAAAATAAAGAGGGCGAGATGATTAATTGTAGCTGCCTCAGATTATAGTTAGATGTGAGGAAAAGTAATTAGAAAGTGGATAAATCTCTACAATACTTGTATTCAGATCTTTGTTTATATATATATATATAATAAATTTATTTTTTATTGGTGTTCAATTTACCAACATACAGAATAACACCCAGTGCTCATCCCGTCAAGTGCCCCCCTCAGTGCCCGTCACCCATTCACCCCCACCCCCAGCCCTCCTCCCCTTCCACCACCCCTAGTTCGTTTCCCAGAGTTAGGAGTCTTTATGTTCTGTCTCCCTTTCTGATATTTCCCACACATTTCTTCTCCCTTTCCTTATATTCCCTTTCACTATTATTTATATTCCCCAAATGAATGAGACCATATAATGTTTGTCCTTCTCCGATTGACTTACTTCACTCAGCATAATACCCTCCAGTTCCATCCACGTCGAAGCAAATGGTGGATATTTGTCATTTCTAATTGCTGAGTAATATTCCATTGTATACATAGACCACATCTTCTTTATCCATTCATCTTTCGACGGACACCGAGGCTCCTTCCACAGTTTGGCTATTGTGGACATTGCTGCTAGAAACATCAGGGTGCAGGTGTCCCGGCGTTTCATTGCATCTGTATCTTTGGGGTAAATCCCCAACAGTGCAATTGCTGGGTCATAGGGCAGGTCTATTTTAACTCTTTGAGGAACCTCCACACAGTTTTCCAGAGTGGCTGCACCAGTTCACATTCCCACCAAGAGTGAGAGGGTTCCCTTTTCTCCGCATCCTCTCCAACATTTGTGGTTTCCTGCCTTGTTAATTTTCCCCATTCTCACTGGTGTGAGGTGGTATCTCATTGTGGTTTTGATTTGTATTTCCCTGATGGCAAGTGATGCAGAGCATTTTCTCATGTGCATTTTGGCCATGCCTATGTCTTCCTCTGTGAGATTTCTGTTCATGTCTTTTGCCCATTTTATGATTGGATTGTTTGTTTCTTTGCTGTTGAGTTTAATAAGTTCTCTATAGATCTTGGAAACTAGCCCTTTATCTGATACGTCATTTGCAAATATCTTCTCCCATTCTGTAGGTTGTCTTTTAGTTTTGTTGACTGTATCCTTTGCTGTGCAAAAGCTTCTTATCTTGATGAAGTCCCAATAGTTCATTTTTGCTTTTGTTTCTTTTGCCTTTGTGGATGTATCTTGCAAGAAGTTACCGTGGCCGAGTTCAAAGAGGGTGTTGCCTGTGTTCTCCTCTAGGATTTTGATGGAATCGTGTCTCACATTTAGATCTTTCATCCATTTTGAATTTATCTTTGTGTATGGTGAAAGAGAGTGGTCCAGTTTCATTCTTCTGCATGTGGATGTCCAATTTTCCCCAGCACCATTTATTGAAGAGACAGTCTTTCTTCCAATGGATAGTCTTTCCTCCTTTATCGAATATTAGTTGACCATAAAGTTCAGGGTCCACTTCTGGGTTCTCTATTCTGTTCCATTGATCTATGTGTCTGTTTTTGTGCCAGTACCACACTGTCTTGATGACCACAGCTTTGTAGTACAACCTGAAATCTGGCATTGTGATGCCCCCAGCTATGGTTTTCTTTTTTAAAATTCCCCTGGCGATTCGGGGTCTTTTCTGATTCCACACAAATCTTAAAATAATTTGTTCTAACTCTCTGAAGAAAGTCCATGGTATTTTGATAGGGATTGCATTAAACGTGTAAATTGCCCTGGGTAACATTGACATTTTCACAATATTAATTCTGCCAATCCATGAGCATGGAATATTTTTCCATCTCTTTGTGTCTTCCTCAATTTCTTTCAGAAGTGTTCTATAGTTTTTAGGGTATAGATCCTTTACCTCTTTGGTTAGGTTTATTCCTAGGTATCTTATGCTTTTGGGTGCAATTCTAAATGGGATTGACTCCTTAATTTCTCTTTCTTCAGTCTCATTGTTAGTGTATAGAAATGCCACTGATTTCTGGGCATTGATTTTGTATCCTGCCATGCTATCAAATTGCTCTATGAGTTCTAGCAATCTTGGGGTGGAGGCTTTTGGGTTTTCTATGTAGAGTATCATGTCATCAGCAAAGAGGGAGAGTTTGACTTCTTCTTTGCCAATTTGAATGCCTTTAATGTCTTTTTGTTGTATGATTGCTGAGGCTAGGACTTCCAGTACTATGTTGAATAGCAGTGGTGAGAGTGGACATCCCTGTCTTGTTCCTGATCTTAGGGGAAAGGCTCCCAGTGCTTCCCCATTGAGAATGATATTTGCTGTGGGCTTTTCGTAGATGGCTTTTAAGATGTTAAGGAATGTTCCCTCTGTCCCTACACTCTAAAGAGTTTTGATCAGGAATGGATGCTGTATTTTGTCAAATGCTTTCTCTGCATCTAATGAGAGGATCATATGGTTCTTGGTTTTTCTCTTGCTGATATGATGAATCACATTGATGGTTTTACGAGTGTTGAACCAGCCTTGTGTTTTTTGTTTTGTTTTGTTTTATTTTGAGAGTGAGAGCAAAAGCCCATGCAGAGGGAAGGGAGAGAGAAATTTAAGCCATCTCAGTACAGTGCACAGAGCCCCACGCTAGAGTTCGATTCCAAGCCCCTGAGATCATGACCTGAACCAAAACCAAGAGTCTGATGCTTAACCAGCTGAGTCACCCAGGCATCCCAATGTCACAGCATTTTTGGACAAATATGTTACCCTTATATTACTGTATCTCCTTTGTTGGTGAAAACCCTGGTTCCAATTACACAAATACATGTACCTAATTAATTTCAATATTTAACAATAATATGACGATTCACAAAATTTTAAGACCTTTGCAGGTATTTCTACCTTCATATATCACTAATGGCATATAGTCAAAACTTCGGGGTTTTTTTTTTGTGTTGTTGGAAGTATTACTCCTTTGTATGGAAGCTATACGTTTATTGTGCAATCAATTTTACATACTTTTTTTTTGCCTTTGAATTTTATGGGTTTTCAGTTCCTTTTAACCTTGTTTAGTAATTATGTAAAATATTTATATTTGTTCAAAAACCAATAAATCCTACTTGGTCAAGGTGAATAATTTTCTTAATGTACTGTTGGATCCTATTGGCTAGTATCTTGTTGAGAATTTTGCATCCATGTTCATCAGGGATATTGGTCTGAAATTCTCCTTTTTGGTGGGGTCTTTGTCTGGTTTTAGAATTAAGGTGATGCTGGCCTCATAGAACGAATTTGGAAGTACTCCATCTCTTTCTATCTTTCCAAACATCTTTAGTAGAATAGGTATGGTTTCTTCTTTAAACGTTTGATAGAATTCCCCTGGGAAGCCATCTGGCCCTGAACTTTTGTGTCTTGGGAGGTTTTTGATGACTGCTTCAATTTCCTCCCTGGTTATTGGCCTGTTCAGGTTTTCTATTTCTTCCTGTCCCAGTTTTGGTAGTTTGTGGCTTTCCAGGAATGCATCCATTTCTTCTAGATTGCCTAATTTATTGGCGTATAGCTGTTCATAATATGTTTTTAAAATCGTTTGTATTTCCTTGGTGTTGGTAATGATCTCTCCTTTCTCATTCATGATTTTATTAATTTGAGTCTTCTATCTCTTCTCTTTAATAAGGCTGGCTAATGGTTTATCTATCTTATTAATTCTTTCAAAGAACCAACTCCTGGTTCTCTTGATCTGTTCCACAGTTCTTCTGGTCTCGATTTCATTGAGTTCTGCTCGAATCTTAATTAACTCTCTTCTTCTGCTGGGTGTAGGATCTATCTGCTGTTTTTTCTCTAGCTCCTTTATGTGTAAGGTTAGCTTTTGTCTTTGAGTTCTTTCCAGTTTTTGAATGGATGCTTGTATTGCGATGTATTTCCCCCTCAGGACTGCTTTTGCTGCGTCTCAAAGATTTTGAATGGTTGTATCTTCATTCTCATTAGTTTCCATGAATCTTTTTAATTCTTCCTTAATTTCCTGGTTGACCCTTTCATCTTTTAGCAGGATGGTCCTTAACCTCCACATGTTTGACGTCCTTCCAAACTTCTTGTTGTGATTTAGTTCTAATTTCAAGGCATTATGGTCTGAGAATATGCAGGGGACGATCCCAATCTTTTGGTATGGGTTCAGACCCGATTTGTGACCCAGTATGTGGTCTATTGGAGAAAGTTCCATGTGCACTTGAGAAGAATGTGTATTCAATTGAGTTTGGATGTAAAGTTCTGTAGATATCTGTGAAATCCATCTGGTCCAGTGTACCATTTAAAGCTCTCGTTTCTTTGGAGATGTTGTGCTTAGAAGACCTATCGAGTATAGAAAGAGCTAGACTGAAGTCACCAAGTATAAGTGTATTATTATCTAAGTATTTCTTCACTTTGGTTATTAATTGGTTTAAATATTTGGTAGCTCCCGCATTCGGGGCATTTATATTGAAGATTGTTAAGTCCTCTTGTTGGATAGATCCTTTAAGTATGAGATAGTGTCCCTCTTCATCTCTCACTACAGTCTTCGGAGTAAATTTTAGTTTATCTGATATAAGGATGGCTACCCCTGCTTTCTTTTGAGGACCATTCGAATGGTAAATGGTTCTCCAACCTTTTATTTTCAGGCTGTAGGTGTCCTTCTGTCTAAAATGAGTCTCTTGTAGACAGCAAATAGATGGGTCCTGATTTTTTATCCAATCTGAAACCCTGCGCCTTTTGATAGGGTCATTAAGCCCGTTCATGTTCAGAGTTACTATTGAAAGATATGAGTTTAGTGTCACCATGATATCTATTCAGTCCTTGTTTTTGTGGAGTGTTCCACTGAACTTCTTCTTAAAGGGGAATTTTAAGAGTCCGCCTTAAAATTTCTTGCAGAGCTGGTTTGGAGGTCACATATTCTTTCAGTTCCTGCCTGTCTTGGAAGCTCTTTATCTCTCCTTCCATTTTGAATGAGAGCCTTGCTGGATAAAGTATTCTTGGTTGCATGTTCTTCTCATTTAGGACCCTGAATATATCCTGCCAGCCCTTTCTGTCTTGCCAGGTCTCTGTGGAGTGGTCTGCGGTTGCCCTAATACTCCTCCCCATAAAAGTCAGGGATTTCTTATCTCTTGCTGCTTTAAGGATCTTCTCTTTATCTTTGGAATTTGCAAGCTTAACTATTAGATGTTGCAGTGTTGAACGGTTTTTATTGATTTTAGGGGGGTATCTCTCTCTTTTCTGGATCTGAATGCCTGTTTCCCTTCCCAGATTAGGAAGTTTTTCAGCTATGATTTGTTCAAATACCTATTCTGGCCCTCTGGCCCTTTCGGGCCCTCGGGAACCCCAATTAAACGTAGGCTTTTCTTCCTCAGGCTGTCGTTTATTTCCCTTAATCTATCTTCATGGTATTTTAATTGTTTGTCTCTTTTTTCCTCAGTTTCCCTCTTTGCCATCAACTTGTCTTCTATGTCACTCGCTCGTTCGTCCACCTTGTTAACCCTGTCGTTAGGACTTCTAGTTTGGATTGCATCTCATTCAATTGATTTTTAATTTCTGCCTGATTCTGCAGAATCTAAATTCTGCAGTCATGAAGTCTCTTGAGTCCTTTATGCTTTTTTCTAGAGCCACCAATAGCTGTATAATAGTGCTTCTGAATTGGCTTTCTGACATTGAATTGTAAGATTACATTGAATTGTAATCCAGATTTTGTAACTCTGTGGGAGAGAGGGCTGTTTCTGATTCTTTCTTTTGAGGTGAGGTTTTCCTTCTAGTCATTTTGCTCAGTGCAGAGTGGCCAAAAACAAGTTGTATTGAGAGGAGAGAAAGGACAGGAAAGAGAAAAAGAAAAAAGAAAAAATGAAGAAAAAAGAAGAAAACGAAAGAAAGGGAAAAAGGGGTGGGGGATGCGAACAAATCAAAAAGCAAAAACAAAACAAAACAACAAAAAAACAAACACGGGGGAGTACCTTCTGATTCTGTATACTTTAAGTCCCTTGACTTCCCCTGGAACTGGTCCGTGTCGCTGGTCTTCTGGGGGAGGGGCCTGCTGTGCTGATTCTCAGGTGTTAGCACTTGGGGGAGCTGCTCTGCCCCTGCCTGGTGCAGGGCTCAGTGGGGGTTGTTTACCCCGTGAGGCCCCAGGAGGAACAACCGCAGTGGCGGGGCCAGCTCTGCAGCCCTGGAGTCAGCTCCCGCAGTAGCTCCGGGGCTCTCCGTCTGCAGGGCCTGGAGGCTCCGGGGCGGGGCCGCTGATCTGCTCAGCTCGGGGCAGGAGTGTCCTTGCTGTCCTGGGCCCTCCCGGCCTCTGCCTGTCCCGGGGGAGGCCGGATCCTGGGCTGTGTCCCGGCGCCCTGTGCTCCGGGGCCTGCGCTGTTGGATTCGCGCTCCCGCCCCGCAGCCCCCTCCGCGAGCCGCCGCCCGAGCCCCCCCGAGCTGCTCCGGGTCCCGCCGTGCGCGCTGCAGCCCTTAGGGAGCTCGGCGCACTCTCCCGGGGCGCAGGTGCCTGTTAGTTTCCCAGGGAGCCCGAGGGCATCCCCGCCCTCCTGGGTCCTGCTCTAACTCCCTCGAGCCCCTTTCTGCCCAGGAAGGTTGGTGCAGCTCCTGCTTCTCCGGGACGGGGCTCTCCTGTCCTGGGGACACTCGCCCTGGCCTCAGCCCGGCTCCTCGCGGGGCCCCTCCCCCTTGGAGGCCTTTTGTTTCTTTATTTCTTTTTCCCCGTCTTCCTACCTTGATAGAAGCGCGGACTCTTCTCACTGTAGCGTTCCAGCTGGTCTCTCTTTAAATCTCAGGCCGAATTCGTAGATTTTCAGGATGATTTGAAGGTTATCTACGTAATTTGGTGGGGACAGGTGATTTGGGGACCCTACTCTTCTGCCATCTCGCCCCTCCTCCGTATTTAGATCTTTGGGCCCCGATTACAATGTACCAAAAGCTAGGTGGCTTAAAACAGCAGTTGATTGTCTCCAAGTTCTGGAGGCTAGAAGTATAAAACCAAGGTAACCTAGGGCCATGTTTCTTGATGGCTCCAGGGTAAAATACTTCCTTGCCTCCTCTTAGCTTCTAGTGTTTGCCAACAATACTTGGCATTCCTTGACAAGACTCCAGTAACATGGCCATCTTCACATTTCTTCCTTCTGTGTCTCTGTGTTCAAATTTCCCCTTTTTACAAGGAGGGCAGTCACATTGGATTAGGAGCATCCCTAATGACCTCATCTTAACCTGGTTAAATCTGCAAAGACCCAATTTCCAAATAAGATAGCATTCTGAGGTACTGGGATTAGAACTTCAATGTATCTTTTTATGGGGACAGAATTTAACGGATATCAGTATCTATCCCCTAGTCAAAAAGAAAGAAAAGAAAAAAAGAAAAGAAAAGAAAACTTTGAGTACACAAGATGCAGAGTTTTGTCAAGAACAGGAACAGAAAGAAAGGTCACACAAAGCTCATCACTTGTGTGAAAAGATAGAGCTTATTGGAACTATCAGGAAATTTAGAAGTACTGGTTAAGATTCCTTTTTGCCTAGCCAGCTGAGTCAGTATCTTGGGAAATAAAATACTGTAGGAATAAACATTCATGTTCATAATAGCTCAGAGTTTTTTCAACCTCACTAGTTTCCAGATACTGTTCTAAATGTTTGGCCAATAATAAT
Source organism: Vulpes lagopus (assembly GCF_018345385.1). NCBI lineage: Eukaryota > Metazoa > Chordata > Mammalia > Carnivora > Canidae > Vulpes > Vulpes lagopus. Next base: position 88,072,642 of record NC_054829.1, on the reverse strand, counting down.
ACATTTAATAGCATCCATAACCCTTCAAAGTAAGAATTATTATTATTTCCATTTCATAGTTACAGAAACCAAGGCACAAAGATATTAAGTAACTTGTTCAAAGCCTCACAACTGGTATTAAGTGGCAAAACTAGTATTTGAACCCAAGGAATATGAGTCTGGTCCCAAAAGCTGTGCTGTTACTATGAGCAGTTTTTGCTTTTATACTTTAGTAGTGAAGCAAGACACATCACAATGGAATGACTTTAAAGCAAAAAGTCTTTGTACATCTTGGAGATCAAATTGTTAAATAGAAAAAAGATGAAGGGCTCTACAAGCTATTTTGTAAAAGTCTAGATTGGACATTTAGAAATAGATTCTATTCCTTATGGATCTTTGAGCAAATTTTATTAAGGAAAAAGGTCTGAGCAACTTTTTTTTTATATCAAAGACATTAAAAGATCATTATGTTTTGAAAAGATGCTAATTAGAAATAAGGATGTCAAGCACCTGAGAAATAGACCAATAAGCTATTAGTATATTAACACAAGGTTATCTAGTATCTAATTTTCATAGACTCTCTAACTATAAATATAAACTATATTTTCCAATTAGAAAACCTAAACATGCATTTGTGTTAATGATGAATAACTGAAAATGCTAAATAATTTGTTTTCTTTAGTGGATTTGTATCCTAGAAAACATAATCCAATTGGCCAAAAATTTCTGTCCAGTCCTTTTGGTGGAATTAAATTATTTAAAAATAATTGTATACTTTTAACCATGAAAAGATATTACATTCCATGATAAGATATTACATTCCATTGTAATGCTATGATTATTTTTTCAGAAATGTTTTATAAGCAATTGTAATTCATGTTCAAAAAGTAATGTTCCTAAATGGAAGGCAGTGAAATTTTGCATGCAATAGTAATGTTATAAGCAAAGACAGAAATCTTTCAATGGCCTTTGTCTTTGACAGCACTCAGATATTACTGGAAGATATTATTTTCAGGAACTGGAACTTGTCAAAGTCACCAAACTGTTCATAATATTTTTCTAACAGAATGCACATAATAAGAGATATTTTTAGAGAAGCCATATTTTAAGCCCACAAGTGATGTCTAAATCAAATTCTAAAGGAAATACTTAATATGGTACTCTGCAGATTTCTTTCAATAGCTCATCATAAGTATTTTATTGTTACATTGGTGACTTTTTAAAACATGTCACTATGTCAAGGAAGTGCTTTAAAAAGAAACTGAACATTGTAATATTAATATATACCTGGTTAAGCCCATTAGTGATCTCCTGAGTGAAAGAGCCTCATTACTTGGTCCCAAACAAATGCCATTTTATTTTATATCAGGAAAAAACTTTGTTTTATTAAGGTTAAAGGCATGAGGTAATTGCATTAATGGCTTATCATGAAAGTCTTTATGTAGATATATTTTTAAAATAAATTATGCCTTGGCTCAAAATAATTTTCTGCCAACTATAAATATGAAAACGTCAACTTATAAAAATGTGTTCATAAGATATAATAGCTAGTTTGAATATTGTTTGAAGTTTGGGGTCATTTTTCTGTAGCTGATAGCAGATGTAGTCTGAAAATATGAACTGAAATAAATCTTAAAGTAATGCTGAATCAGAAGAGGACACAGGAAGGAGAGGCTATTTTTTTAAGTTACAAAAATGATTAATGATGGCATTACCATCATTGGCAGATTTAACATTTTTAGATAAGTAGTTTTAGGATAGATTGCCAGTATGCAGAAAGGCTTTCATTAGCACAAGGAAGTCTGGGGCATTATAAAGTTGAAATAAAATTTGGCACTTTTTAAAAAGTAATTCTAACAACTACTTCTCTAAGTTTCAGTTTAGAAAGCAGTGATATTAGAACAGCTTGATTTCTGAGTCCAGATTTGTTTTGAGAAAAATTCTTACCTAGCTGTCCAGAAAACTTTGAGTTCACGGTAATCACAATTATTTATTTTTGGTGAGTGAGTAGCAAGTACAAAATATTTTTCTCTCACGGCACCTGAGTGGCCCAGTGGGTTAAGTGTCCAACTCTTGGTTTCAGCTCAGGTCATGACCTCAGGGTCATGAGATGGAGCCCTGTAGGGCTCTCCACTCAGCAGGGAGTCTCCTTGAGATTCTCTCTCTCTCTCTGTCTGCCCCCCACTCATGTGCAATCTTTCTCTCTCTCAAATAAATAAATAAATCTTTAAATATATTTTTTTCTGTCCAGTTCTTCTCCTTGTTACCCCTAAAATTTTTTTTATTCCAAGAGTTATGAACATACTTTTAGACGTAATAGCTTTTTAAGTGTGTTGGCTATTGTGATCATGTTCCATTAAGTGTCTGAATTAAATAAACAGAGTCTCCCTCCCCTCCCCTGCCTACTGCCCCTCTAGGGTTATAGTGGTGAAGAATAAAAAAATCACAGAATCTCATCCTGCCATTTAAGGAACTGAAGGACTTATTCAATTGCTTTAAGCCCTAGTTTACCAATCAGTGAACTAAGGGTGATATCTATTTTACTGAATTACTGTGAGGATTAAATGAGGTAAAGAGTGAATTAGGGATCTCTGGGTAGCTCAGCAGTTGAGCGTCTGCCTTCAGCTCAGGACATGACCTGGAGTGACAGGATCAAGTCCCACATCGGGCTCCCTGCATGGAACCTGCTTCTCCCTCTGCCTATGTCTCTGCCTCTCTCTCTGTGTCTCATGAATAAATAAATAAAATCTTTAAAAAAAAAAAAAGAAATTGAATTAATCAAAGCATAAAGTAGTTACACAATACATTATATCATTTTAAATGTTTTATTTCAAAGAATATAAATTAAAATGAAAAGAACAATTCATTAGTAGGTGTGCAATAGAACACCATAACAACCCTTGCTCAAAGTCTGTGCACAAGTTTTACTTGATCCCAAGTGCTGAAGTGAGGTCCAGGGCATAGAAAGAGCAAAGAGTAAGAGGAGAAAGAGCAAAGTAGAAAGAGGGTGTTTCCGATTCAAGTACTGTCATTTGAACTCTGGTCCAGGATGTCGTTGGTACCTACCAAGTCTTTCTCCTTCTGTCAAGACTTTTTAACCTTGCCTATATGTTCAGCTTAGATTCCCTTATACGAAACTGTGTCTTTACAGAGAAGTTTGAGAAACTATAGCCAAGTTACGTTTATCATCTTGCGCATGTTTTATTTATGCAAAGACTTAGATGTTAAAAAGGTGACAACAACAAGAAGAATAAATAACAGATTCCACTTGCCATGCCAGTGTAGGAGATCATGTTCAGAGGAGATCATAAGGTGGGAAATGGGGTCATGCTCCCATGTCTCAGGTCACACGTGCCTCTCACATCAAAGCATCTCACCAAGCTGACTGCAATTCTAATATTTAAAGATGTATTTCTTTCCCTACTATATGGGTTCAAGGTAAATTTTATCTAAACGCAATTTTCACCTTATGAGCTGGTTTTAGAATCTGACATCCACTTTAAGAACAGTGATTAACCAGGATCCCTGGGTGGCGCAGCGGTTTAGCGCCTGCCTTTGGCCCAGGGCGCGATCCTGGAGACCCGGGGTCGAATCCCACGTCGGGCTCCCGGTGCATGGAGCCTGCTCCTCCCTCTGCCTGTGTCTCTGCCTCTCTCTCTCTCTCTCTCTCTCTGTGTGTGTGACTATCATAATTAAAAAAAAAAAAAAAAAAAAAGAACAGTGATTAACCACACGTGTTTATCTTCTCTCCCAATCCTCCAGATCTTCCTGAAATGATACAAAGGGAATATTTAAAAGTATTAATTCACAGGGACATAAAGAATTGTAGGGTGATGTTAGAAAGTGGGGAAGGGATCCCCCAAACTGAGAAGGCACTTTGAGACTAAAAAACAAAGCAGGCCACTCCGTACAGTTTACACAGAATGTTACTCAGGTAACTTACTGATGGGGGATCCAGTGGGTGATGATTCATCTGCGCAGTTATTCTCTGCGAAGTTTGCACCTTAGTCTACAGATTTTATAGGTCGAGGGTACCTGCAGAGGGCATTGTAGTGAGATCAAAGAGTTCACACACACCTAATTACCATCTAACGTTTAAGGAGATCTCCTGGAACCACCTGTAGGAAGGGGAGAGACTATGTTATCCTTAACAAATTTATGGAGGACCAAAGCAAGCTTCCCCCAGCCCAGCCTTGAGGGGTATTATTAATCTCCAATGGCCTAGAACATGTAGCCCTGGGAGTTAGTGAGCCCAGTGGAGGTGAACAAAATAGAGGGCTAAAGATGGAGTCTTTAGTAATTAATTTAGCAGAGCAGAAGAGGTGACAACCTGACAATTGCAGTGGGGATTATCCCAGATGAGAAGTGAGGGCATCTGCCTGTCCAAGTTGAGAAAGCAACAACTTCGGAAGCATAGGAGGACAGGGTCTGAAAATGGAGGACTGGCTGTAACATCGTATATAAAATAGTATATAAAATGTCTGGGTGGCCAGGGCCCCTCTCTTACTCAGTCAAAGAATCCAGAACCTCTGGTTGTTCCCACAACTTCCTACCCCTTCCTCTCTCCACAAGCATTTATTCTCTGAAGAAGATGAATAGAGAGGCTTCTGGCTTAAGGACCCCATGGAGAAATCTTTAAAAAAAGGGGGGGGGGGGGGGGAGGACAACTGGGTGGCTCAGTGGTTGAGCATCTGCCTTCGGCTCAGGGCATGATCCCCAGGTCTTGGGATCCAGTCCCGCATCGGGATCCTGCAGGGAGCTGGCTTCTCCCTCTGCCTATGTCTCTGCCTCTTTCTCTGTGTCTCTCATGAGTAAATAAATAAAATCTTTTAAAAATAAAAATAAAAAGGACAGAGAGCTGGAGTGAGGTGAGGGAATTCAAGCAGGGGCATTAAGTCAAAGTAGGAGCCTCGGCACCCTTGACAGTTTTCAAATCTTTTCCTACATTTTTTGGCAACAATAAAAATTAGTTCATGAAAAGAATGTGATCTTGATGTAAGATATGAAGGGACTATATGGTACAGCACTCAGATGAAAGATTAATCAAATCATTCTTGCTAATGGTAAGAGCTACACTTTATCAAGGGTTACACTGTACCAGGTATAGTGCTAAGCACATTACAGATATTTTTACATTTAATTCTTCTAAGTAGATATTGTTATTCCTATTTCTGTAGATAAGGAAACTGGAGAAATAATGTAACTTACCAAGTGTCGTACAGTTAGTCGGTGATGGAGACAGGTTTTAAGCTGACTGATTTCAGTGCAGGATATTCTTAAATGCTATACTTTGCCCTTCTCCTGGCTGTGATTGTGAGAGCCAATTATAGTAATTGGGGTTTTTTCCATGTTTAATACCAAAATACTGATTTTTCCCAAATCTGTGAACAGTAGTTCCATATTGTCCTTATACATAAATTATGTCTAAATAGTCTTACAAAATTTGCAATTCTTCTGGCACTAGAATCTGTCCTTTTAACTGTAGTCCATTTAGATTCTATCAAAGACCCCACAATTCACATAAAGGAAGAGGTAAAAGGAAAGAGACATGGGGCACTTGCCACTTGAGTTGGCACTGCCAAACATCCTACTCTTGGTTTCAGCTCAGGTCATGATCTCAGTCAGGGTCATGAGATTGAGCCCTGTGTTGGGCTCCCTCCACTCAGCATGGAGCTTGCTTGCGATTCTCTCTCCCTCTCCCTCTGCCCCTCCAACTCCTGCTTACTCACAGTCTCGGTTTCTCTCTCTCTCTCTCTCTCTCTCTCTGTATCTCAAATAGATAAATAAATCTTAAAAAAAAAAAAAGGAAACAGCCAAGAAATGGCTTTTAGAGTGGGCTTCTGTGTTGGCACAAATTGGACTCAGCTACTTTGAACTGCAAAGAAGGAGCAGAATATTTCAGCTTCAACACAAGATACAACACCCAGAGGATCAAGGAATGAAATGAGATTGAGTTGAAACATGTCAGAAATAGCCTCATGTATTGGTTTTCAATCTTTTTACCCTGGAGAAATTCTCGAAATAATTTTTGAGTCTCAGGATACCCCCTACATAAATATTCTTATACCTACTAATCATAGAATGTTAGTGTGATTGATAACCTATAGATACAATAATCCACCAACAATTGTCAATAGTTATGGATGGATAACTTATTATTAATCCAATCTTTTTGTGGTTCTGTCTCTCCACAAAAGACAACAACTTTAACATAAGCTGGTAATGTAGGCAGAGAAAATTTAGCTTTTCTTTCTATTTTTATTTCCTACTTGATTTTTTAAACCATATTCAGGGTGCTAGTCCAAGTCCTCCAAGACACCAAGACAGTATTAAACATGTAAGGATTTTACTAGGGAAACACCTTTGGGGGGAAAAAAAAGAATGGGAAGATTGGGAGAACCATCAGACCATGGAGCATGGATGACCTTGTGTAAAGGAGAAAGGAAGGTAGACTGGGTGGAAGTATCCTAGATTGCTGTGAAGTCTGAGGAAGAGTTCAGTGAGGTTGTCATGGAGTTTTCAAGCCTGAATCAGCCATCAGAAGAATCTAAGGACATCAAGGAATGGGCCTGCCTCATATTCCTGCTACACTCAGTCATCTGCTAGGAGCAGTTCATGAGAGGTGTGGCCTCAGCACCAGCACAGAGATGGAGTTCAGAGCCCAGGATCCTAGATCACTTACATCCTCCATAGCTGTGGTCTGTAAGGCACTTTCTCATGGCCACACACCTAGGAAGGCCTAAATGTTTTTCATAAACTTCTAATCTACAAGTATCTGATAGGTAAGCTATACTATTTTCCCTATTTAAAACTAAAATGATTTTTTACCCAAACTTTCTTGAAAAATGAAGTTGTATTTACCTGTCTTGAAATTAATATCTTACTTTTCTTTTCTTTTAAGATTTTAAAAATTTATTTGTTCATTTGAGACAGATACAGAGAGAAAGAGCATGATCAGGGCAAGAGGCAGAGACAGAGGGAGAAGCAGACTCCTCGCTAAGCCAGGAGCCTGATGTGGGATTTGATCCCAGGACCCAGAGATCATGACCTGAGCCAAAGACAGATGTTTAACCATCTGAGCCACCCGGGCACCCCAATATCTTATTTTTATTTTTTATAAATATCAAAACAACGTAAGGCAAACATAATAAATTTCTATTAAATAGCTGGCTTAAGCAAAAAAAATGTAGTTTACTTTTTCTGAAGACAGGCATGGCTTGTTTAATTTAAATAAAAGTTACAAATTGATTCAGTTAAAAATTATTTGCAATATAGAAATTATTGACATTGCAGTTACTACAACTACTAAACCATAAGCCAGTAGAATATGAGTAAAAATATATCTTAAGATATAGTTTTTTTTTTTTTAAGGGCAGCCCGGGTAGCTCAGGGCTTTAGCGCTGCCTTCAGCCCAGGGCGTGATCCTGGACACCTGGGATACAGTCCCACCTCGGGCCTCCCTGCATGGAGCCTGCTTCTCCCTCTGCCTTTGTCTCTGCCTCTCTCTCTCTCTCTCCCCCTCTCTCTGTGTGTCTCATAAATAAATAAAATCTTTTTTAAAAAAAGATATAGTTTTCTAAGATTTTATTATTAATTAATTAATTAATTAATTAAGAGCATGAGTGAGGGGGAGGGACAAAGGGAGGGAGAGAGAGCATCTCATGCAAACTCTGTGCTAAGCATGGGCCCTACTTGGGGCTCTGTCTCACAACCTGAGCCAAAATCAGGAGTTAGATGCTTAATCAACCCAGGTGCCCCTATCTTAAAATATGATTTTATACAAATAATTTTCTTCCTGAGTAACATGATTAGGCTCAAATATAGGCCTAGTATTTATGAAATTACTATATGTTAGATTTTTCAAATCTCTTTTATATATCTACTTGTGCATAAAAATTGTTATTTTTGAAACAAGAAATAAAGAATAAAAAAGAATAAAATAACATAAAACCTTTGCTTGTTTTACTATTGCACAATTACCCAATTCTGGATAAAAGTTGAAATAAGCATACAAGAATTTCATTTCAGTGAAAATGAGATGGTATTCATTCTTGTTCATGATTCTTAAACAAGTTAAAGCTTGCTCACAGGTGTAATGAATGGAAGAAAACTTCAGTGAAATGTTTGCTGCTTTCCTATGAATGACGAGATACTCTTCCTTCACAGAAATACAGAACTTGTCCAAAGTCAGATCAGTAAGCCTCATCTTGACTGCATAATCAGACTGCAGCTCACAAGGTCTTTGCTGTTTTCCCAAAGTAAGATTCTCAGGCTGAGCAGAAGATTCAGAGAAGGGATCTCTCAACCTTTTATTGAAAGAAAGAGGAAATACCGTTCCATTTTATTCTGTGTTTCTTCCAGGTGATTTTCAATAAAGTTTCAATCTTACTACCTTTCTCACTCCCAAAGGGGAAGATATCAAGATTGCTTACTGCAATATAATTTTTCTAAAGGTCCAGATTGTTGTAAATTGAAGAATCTTGTAGCTTAAAGTGAAACTACTTTCTCCAGGATCTTGTGAATACTTATTGAACTGGTTCATATGATGAAAAATGCCTAAGTAGCTAGTTGTTGCAGCCTTCCTCTTCAAAGCACATGACAAAAGGTGGCCTATACCACTTCTTGAAAATCCTCCTGCTATTCACCTGTTAGCTTAAAACATACTATTGCAACTCTTTGCTAAGCCACAAGATTTCTACATCTAACAGATTTATGTGATCTTCATCCAAATGATAACACAATTTTAAAACATTCTGGAAAGAACTGGTCTTTATTGAATAAAGTTAACAATTTTGTAGTATCATTCAGAACTTTTTTCATTTCACCTATATGAGTTTTTGACATTAGTACCTCTTCTGAATAAAGCAGTATGTTGTAATAGATTTAGATCAAAGAAGTTGAACAAACTCAAGCACAAGAACATGAAGAAGATTGTATCAAAGCACATTATAATCAACCTTCTCCAAATCAGTGATAAAGAATTCCTAGCAACCAGAAAAAAGTCTCATTATATACAGAGGAACAAAGAAAAGGATGACATCAGACTTCTCATCAGAAACAATGCAAGTGAAAAGAGAGTAAAGTAAAATCTTTAAAGTATTGAAAGGAAAAACCAGAATACTATAGCTCCCAAAATCTTTCAAAAATGAAGACAAAACACTTTTCAGATGTGTAAAAGCCAAACATCATCATCAGCAACAAGCCCACATTACAAGAAATGGTACAGGGAGTTTTTCAGTCAGAAGGATATTGATACTGGATAGAAATATGATCTGCAGAAAGAAATGAGTATTAGAAATGGTAACTTCATGGTTATCATAAACATGATTTCTTAAAGTTTCTTACTATTGAAATCTATAATTAAACAAAACTAATAATAGTGTAGCATGTGGCTTATAACATATGAGAAAGTAAAATGTATTATAATAGTAGGCATAAAGGTAAGGAGGGGAAAAATGGAAGTAAACTATTGAAATATTATACATCAAATGGTATGATATCATTTGAAGATAGGCTGTGATAAGTTAAAAATATATACTATGCACCCTAAAGCGACAACTAAACTAAAAAGCAAAGAGGTAGAGCTAATAAGCAAATAATGAGATAAAAGAGAATCAGAAAATATCAAATAGTAAGAATATATATTTAAACCCAACTAAATAAAAAATAAATAAACCCAACTATATTAATATATCATTAAATTAAAATGATCTAAGTATACCAATTAAAAGTCAGAGATGATAAAATTGGCTTTAAAACAAGATCCAATTATATGCTGTATATACAAAGCCTACTTCAAATATAAAGACAAACACAAGTCAAAAGTATGGAAAATATATACTATGCTAGGGGCCCCTGAGAGGCTCATTGGTTAAGCAGCTGACTCTTGATTGCCCATGGGGTCATGATCTCAGAGTCCTGGGATTGAGTCTCATGTTGGGTTCCCCACTCAGCAGGGAGTCTGCTTGAGGATTCTCTTTCCCTCACCCTATGCCCCTCCCCCCAATCACACGCAGTCTCTCTAAAATAAATAAATAAATATTTTTAAAAATGTACTATGTTAAGATAAATCAAAAGAAAGTTGGTGTAGCTGTATTATTAACAGAGAAAATGAATTTAACAACTGATAATATTACCAGGGATAGAACAAGGTAATTTCTTATGGATAATGGGGGTCACTTCATCAAGATAACAATCCTAAGCATATATGTACCTAATAATAGAATTTCAATACAAATGAAGCAAAACAAAACAAAAAAAAGATAGAAGTGAAAAAATAAATGGACAAATCCAGAATTTTTTTTTTAAAGATTTTATTTATTTATGACACACACGCAGAGAGAGAGGGGCAGAGACACAGGCAGAGGGATAAGCAGGCTCCATGCAGGGAGCCTGACATGGGACTCCATCCCGGGTCTCCAGGATCAGGCCCTGGGCCGAAGGCAACGCTAAAGCGCTGGGCCACCCTGGCTGCCCACAAATCCAGGATTATTGTTGGAGATTTCAATATGTCTCTCTGAATTGTTGTTAGAATAAGTAGACAGTAAACCAGTAAATATACAGAAAATGCAAATAATACTTCCTAATAATTTAATTGAGATTTATAAAACAGTCCACCCAACAGCAGAATATACATTATTTTCAAGTACACACAGAACTCTTGCCAAGATAGACCATATCCTATGGGCCAGAAAACAAGTCTTTTTTTTTTTTTTTTTTAAGATTTTATTTACTTATTAGAGACACAGAGAGAGAAAGGCAGAGACACAGGCAGAGGGAGGCTCCATGCAGGGGGCCCAACGTGGGACTCGATCCCCAGTCTCCAGGATCACGCCCTGGGCTGAAGTCGGCGCTAAATCGCTAAGCCACCTGGGCTGTCCAAAAACAAGTCTTAATAAGGTTAAGACGAGTTGATTCATACAAAGTAAGTTCTTTAAACAAGACAGAATTATATTAGAAATCAATAACAAAGATCTCTGCAAAATTCTCAAATATCTGAAAACTAGAATACTTCTAAATAACTCATGAATCAAAGAAAAACAAGTCAAAATAAAATAAAGTATTTTAAATGGAATGAAAATTGAAAATGTCAAAATTTCTGGAATGCTACTAAAGCAGTAGCTAGGGGGAAATTTACAGCCTATTATTAGGAAAAAAGTTCTCAAATCAATAACCTCAGCCTCCACATTAAGGAAATGGAAAAAGAAGAGCAAATTAAACCCCAAGTAAGCAGCAGGAAAAAAATAATAAAGTAGAAATCAGTGAAGTAGAAAATAGAAAAACAATATAAAAAATCAATAAAACTAAAAGCCAGTTCTTTGAAAAGATTGACAAACCTCTCGCCGGACTAATAAGGACAAAAAAGAAAGCAAGCACAAATGGTCAATATTAGGAACAGGAGGATTATATCTTTAGAGAATTTACAGATATTAGAAGAAAAAATGAACATTATTGATTTTATGCCAATAAATTCAACACAGAGATAAAATTTCTTGCAAGACACAAATTGATGAAGCTCACTCAAGAGATAAATAAGGGACGCCTGGATGGTTCAGCAGTTGAGCATCTGCCTTTGGCTCAGTGTGATCCTGGAGTCCCGGGATGGAGTCCCATATCGTGCTCCCCGCGAGGAGTATGCTTCTTCCTCTCCCTGTGTCTCTGCCCCTCTCTCTGTGTGTCTCTCATGAATGAATGAATGAATGAATGAATAAATAAATAAATAAATAAATAAAAGGTGAATAGTCATATATCTATTTTAAAATTAAATTTTTAGTTAAAATTTTTCCCACAAAGAAAACCCCAGATCCACATTGCTTTACTAGTGAATTCTACCAAATGTTTAAGGAAGAAATAATACCAAATCTCCAGAAACTCTTCTAGAAAATTGAAAAGTCCGAACTATTTTTCAACTTATTCTGTGAAGCCAGCATTAACCTGATATTAAAACCAGACCAAGACATTTAAAACTAAAGAAGAATTCAGGCTAACATCCCTCTTTAACACAGATGCAAAAATTCCAAACACAATTTTAGCAAATCAAACACAACAATATATAAAAGGGTAGTATATCATGACTAAATGGATTTTATTTTGGGGATACAACATTGTTTTAATATTTGAAAACCTTCAATATAAATTACCATATAAACAAACTAGAAAAGAAAAACCATACAATAAGCTCAACAGACTCAGTAAAATCATTTGACAAAACCTAACATTCATTCCTGATTTAAAAAAAAAGATTCTCAGCAAACTGGAAGAGGGGAATTCCTCAGCCTGATAAAGGGCACCTATAAAATCCTACAGCTAGTATCATACCTTCATGGTAAAAGATAGAATTCTTTCCATCTAAACTCAGATGTAAGATAAGAATGTTTGCTCTTACCACGTCTATTCAACCATGTACTGGAGGTTTTATTATTTATTTATTTATTTATTTATTTATTTATTTATTTATTTTTATTTATTTATTCATGAGAATCAGAGAGGCAGAGACACAGGCAGAGGGAGAGGAGGCTCCTCACAGGGAGCCTGATGTGAGATTAAATCCTGGGGAACTGAAGGCAGACACTCAACCATTGAGCCACCCAGGTTCCCCTGTACTGGAGATTTTAACCAGTGCCATCGGTCAAGGAAAAGAAACAAAAAGCATCTAGCTTGTAAGCGAAGAAGTAAAACTATCTTTTTATTATTATTATTATTTTAAGTAAAACTGTCTTTATACACAAATGACATTTGTGTGGAAAATCCAATGGAACTTACAAAAAGCTACTAGTGATACATGAGTTTAGCAAAGTTGTACGACACAAGATCAATATACAAAAGTCAATTGTATTTCTATATACTGGTAATGAATAATTGGAAATTAAAATTAAAAATCAATACCATTTACAATAGCATAAAAAATATTAAATACTTAAGGATAAATGTGACAGAAGATGTGAAAGACCTAGACACTGAAAAAGAACAAAACATTGCAAAGTGAAATTTAAAAAGACCTAAATTAATGGAGAGATATACCATGCTCGAGAGCCAGAGGACTCAATATTGTTAAGATATCAATTCTCCCCATGCTGGTCTATAGATTTGATGCAATCAGAAACAAAATTTCCCCCTCCCTGCCTTTATTAGAAGTTGGCAACCTGATTCTAAAATTTCCAGGAAAATACAAAGGACCTACAATAGCCAAACTTTGAAAAATAACAAATTTAGAGAACCAGCACCACCTGATTTCAAGATTTATTACAAGCCACTATATTGGTAGTCAAGATATACAAATAGATTGATGGAACAGAATAAATCATTAAGCTCCAAAATTTATAGACTTCTTTAATTGAGTAGTGGGGGGTTTATATCGTGAAACTGAGCCCCACCCTAAATTTGGGTGGTCATATAATGGCTTCAACCTATAGAATGAAGAGAAATAATACTATGTGACTTTTGCAAGTTTGTCAGAAAAGATCAAGAAGCATCGACCTTGTTCTCTTAGGTTGCTTGCCTAAGATCTAGAGAAAGTAAATCATCATGTAAGAAGTTTGGCTATCTGAGACTGCTATATTCTGAAGACCACATGTAGGCAATCCAGTTGATTATCCATTGAGCATGCAGCCAACAGCCAGCATCAACTGCCAACCAAGTGAATGAGCTATCTTAGACTACACACCTGATGAATCTGGTTATAACTACAATCCCAAATGACATTTGACTGCAAATGATGAGATACTCCATTTCATAAATGCCCAGCTGAACCTCTTGAATTCTTGACCCACAAAAGTATTAAGCAAAATAAAATAAATATTTTAAGCCACAAAACTTTAGGGTAACATTATGAAGCAACAGTAACAGGGAGCTTTCAGTGAAATAGCCATCAATTATCCTCAATATATTGAAGTTCTCTTAGGGATAAATCTCTTCACTTAGACATGCTTCCTCGAAGCTTTTTAGGGTTTCACAGTTAAATATAAATAGCTATCCAAAGATAATAAAACAATAGAATGAGAAAAACAAACCAGAAAAGAGGACCCCCAAAATTCAGAGACACTGTATAAGAATAAGAAGAGGCCTAATTTATAAAAATCCATATTTTCAGAGAAATGAGAAAGCAATCTGCACACTGGAGAAAAAATAACAACAGAGTTCTATGAAAAAGTAACAGGCCACTATACCAAAGTATCACAAACTTAGTGGCTTAAAACAACACAATTGTATTATAGTTGTAGAAATTCAAAATCAATTAGACTAGGCTAAAGTTAAGGTGTCTACAGAGCTGGTTTCCTCTGGAGGTTGTGCAAGGAGACTTCATTTCCTTGTCTTTTTCACCTTCTAGAGGCCACCTGCATTATTTGGATCATCCATGCTGAAGTCGAAGACAGCTCACTGACTTGGCTGGGAGAGGACATTGGCTCTTTGCTAGGTTCTCAGATGGACTGTCAGCTGGACTTCCTTGATCGCTCCAACCTCTATCTATCATTATACTTCTATCATTATACGTCTTACAACTGACTCGGAACCCCCACCACCACCACCCCATAAAGACCCTTGTGATTATATCTTTGGGCCCACTCAGATAACCCAGGACAGTATTCCCATCTCAAGAGGGCTTAACTTGATCACATCAGCAAAATTCCTTTTATTGTGTAAGATAATATATTCACAGTTTCTGGGGATTAGGATGTGGATATCTTTGGATGTGGAGACAATATAGGAATCCACCTAAAACTGAAAATAATTGTTGAATTTGGGAATAGAGGATAGGAAAGGGAGGAGATAACTATTATAAATTTTATGGTACTCTTTGATTTTAAAACTATGCGTATGTTTTACTTTGTATAAATACATGTTAATTTAATTAACCTGCATGAATAAGATTTAATTTAAAAACATTAATGTACTTAATTAACATGGAATGTATTTAATGTAACATTAGATGTATATATACCAAAATATTAACCATGATTTTCTTTAAGAGGATGTGATATATATTTGGGGGCACCTGGGTGGCTTAGTCAGTTAAAGCTCCAACTTTTGGTTTCAGCTCATGTCATGATCTCAGCCTCGTGAAATCGAGCCCCACATTGGGCTCTGTGCTAAGCATGGAGCCTGCTTAAGATTCTCAATCTCTCCCCCTCTCCCCGCTGCTCCCCACCCCCACTGCTTGAGCATGTGCTCTCTCTCTCTCTCTCTCTCTCTAAAAGAAAAAAGAAAAAAAAGAGGTTGTGTTATATTTTTTCTTAATTTTTACCTTCATTTTTTAAAATATTTTACTTATTCAGGAGAGACACAGAAAGAGAGGCAGAGACATAGGCAGAAAGAGAATCAGGAGCCCTGTGGGGAGCCCAACGTGGGACTTGATCCCAGGACTCTGGGATCATGACCTGAGCCAAAGGCAGACACACTCAACCAATGAGCCACCCAGGTGCCTATTACCTTCATTATTATCCAAAATTCATAATAAACACACAATCATTTTTAAAGGGAAAAATTATTTTTTAAATATCGAATTTATAACTTTTCAAAATGAATTCAGTTCATAACATGAATGAATGGCCATGTGTTCTTTTTTTAAAAATTTTTATTTATTTATGATAGTCACAGAGAGAGAGAGAGAGAGGCAGAGACATAGGCAGAGGGAGAAGCAGGTTCTCTGCAGGGAGCCCGATGCAGGGCTCAATCCCAGGATCCTGGAATCACAACCTGAGCAGAAGAGAGATGCTCAACCACTGAGCCACCCAGGTGCCCCAGAATGGCCATGTGTTCATATCTGCCATATAAAAAGTGCTTTAAAAGCTGAGGTAGCTACATATTACTAGAATATGTTTTCTATGTTTTCTGAGAAAAGATTAAAAAATCATTTAACCTTTCTAGTCAAGGATATGACTGATATAATCAGTTAGCAATAACTATTGATATAAGACATAAACACTTATTTAGAAGTTAGAGTTTTAATGATTTATAAAGAAAAGACTTTTTTCAAATAAAAAGTAATTTATTTTCCTACAAAGTAAACAAAACAAACAAAAAAACCCTACCACATGTCATTTTATCTCTTATGATAGAGTATATTTAAACAGTAACATGGATTTTAAAAGGCTTTTGAAGGGTGAATAAATGATTTTATTTATTTTAGTTCATTTGCTACAAAAAACTATTTTGTTGTTGTTGTAGTGCCAATCAGGAGCTCAAAGATTTAGGATTTTTTGTTTTTAAGAAATCTATTTTGGATCTGCAGCTTGCCAGTGCTATCCTATAATGGCTTTTATGCATTTTATTCTGGGTCACAAAATGAAACTACAAAGCTAGGGAAGATCAGTACATCAGTCAGAAGGGACTGAGTGCCCATGTGCAGAGCACAATTAAATAGCACCTCTCCTGACTCTAAATGGATAAAATATCTCCACAAGGAAGGTAGTCTCCACTGGTCTCAGTAGCATACATCAACTACATTTTCACGCAGAGGCTTGCATAATACTGACAACAAACTGCTTTTCTTCAGAGGAAAAATGTTATGTGGGGAACTTTTTATCCTTGGGTTTTAGCAAAGCAAAAGTAGAATAGATTGTACTGGATTTCTTTGTCAATACTTTAACATCAATATTTAATGACTGTTCACTTTATATAGAATAAGTCTAGTCATATATTAAAAAATAAGTAGCTATATAATAAAAATGAAAGAACTAAGCTTTAGGTGCTCACCATGTAAATGTAAAAGCTATGCAATGCATCAGTTAACCCTTTATTAGAAGGTGCAAATTTAATATTATAATTTTGGGTGAGTTACAGTTATAATTAGGTTCAAGACACAAACACTAAAATTTACCAATTCTTAGCATGGTCAGAGTTTGCTGATAAATTGTTTTTGTAAGGGAGATCATTAGCTTTGTGGGGCAAATAGGCTGTTTCTTATCATGTATATTATTTTTTACTTCTGAAAAGAAGAAATATGATAATATTAGTGATAATTGAATTTGTATGTGCTCTCACTTTTTTAGAGGCAGCTTCCTATAGTTGTTGAATAGGAATAAACTGAAATATAGTACAGATCTATTAAATTAAAGAATAATAATAATTTCACATTAAAATTGAATACAAGTTTGTTCAATTTTTTTTTTACTTCAATCAAAACTAAATATTTTTGGAGATGCTCGGGTGGCTTAGAGGTTGAGTGTATGCCTTCAGCTCAGAGAGTGATCCCAGGGTCCCGGGATCGAGTCCCACATTGGGCTCACTGCGTGGGGCCTGCTTCTCCCTCTCCCTATGTCTCTGCCTCTCTTTCTCTTTCTCTGTGTGTGTGTGTGTGTGTGTGTGTGTCTCATGAACAAATAAATAAAATCTTTAAAGAAAACTAAATATTTTTGTTAAAGACTTAGTGCAAGACAATATCTATGCAAGACAATATCTGTGCACAGTTGTGGCTTAGGTCTTTTACATTCCAGCCCAGTTGTTTGTCTTATAGCATTCTTTGTCATCATCAATGCAGGAAGACCAGGTGCTATTGGCATTTTGAGCATCGATTTTTCATTCTGCAGGACTCTCCTCCTCTTTGCAAAACATTTAGCATTACGGTTCCAATCCCATCGAATGCTGGTAGCACCAGCACATTCCTTTACTCCTCCAGATTTATTGACATATGATTGACAAATAACACTGTGTAAATTTAATGTATCTGCACATTCTAGGATGCCTTCTAGGAACACAGTACTGCCCTGGTTAAGAAACACCACATATTTCACAAATGATGAAGAACAAGAGTCCCAGATGCCTCATTACATTTTTCCTGCATTCATTTCTGAATTCCCTAAGTATGCTATGGCTGTTCTTTGAAGCCAGGTGGAAAAGCTTCCTTCTGGTCTTTATATTACCCTTGCCAATATGTGTTCAGAAATGAAAAATGAATACCACTATTTTCTGTGGCCAGAAATGAGACATTTTATTCCTTTATTTTCATACTACTTGTGAATTTTTACACCTATTGTGGACTTGTTGACGAACACACATATACCACATTATAAAACACTTACTGATACAAGGACTCATAATTTCTGATAGACATCTTAAGTGGCAGAGTTAGAAAGTTCATGTGTATGTATATATGAAAACCTGAAGGATTAGACATAATCCTCCTGAGTCTTCAGGGAATAAGCTAAGTCAACTAATATTTTATAGTTATATAAGGGAAATATAAAGTCATAATTCCAGTTTGACTATACAACATGTGAGAATTTACTGTGTGTGTGTGTAGCGTATATTTAACCAAACACATACTATTTACTGTGTGCCAGGCATGCTAAGCAATTTACATGTATTAGCTCACATAATCCTCATACCAGTCCAATGAGGTAGGTCCTGTTACTATCCTCACCTTACAGATGAGGAAACAGAAATGAAGAGAAAGACCACACCCCTAGCATATGGCAGAGCAAGAATTCTACCCCAGGCAGTCAGAATCCAGTCACCCTATCTCACAATTCTGCCTGTCTTCAACACAAGGATTATATGGGGACAGAACATTGTGAAAACTAATTTTAGGATTCTGGCCAAGCAGGAGCAAACCCAAAGTGGCCACTTGCCAATCAGATGTTGTTTTGCTACATCTGAAGCAACAAGGCTTCTAGACATTTTTGTAGGAATTTCATTAAAATCTGATTTTCCCAGGCCCTGGTTTTGTGACCTCAAATATCTCAGGGGAAAAAATAGATTAACCAAAAAGAACTATATATTTGTCTTCTTGTTGGGTAAGATGCTTTCACATATGTGAATTTTTATTTCACATATGCGGATTTTTATTTTAGTGGTTAAGCTTGAATAATAAATAGCAAAGTTAGAAGGTTTTTTCCTTAAATTGCAAACCTGTTCCATATTTTAGGAAGACCTTGTTTAGATGCTCCATATCCTCTTTCTACCAACTGATGGTTTGAGCAGTTTCCATTAAGAGTAAACTTTGAGCACAATTCTAGTTCCAAATAGAGAAACTTTTCTTTCAGATTGAGATTTTATGTGTCTAAATAAAATTAATTCTTCTTCCTGGAAGCCAGAATATTATTCTTGCTACACTGGAAATAATAATAATCTTATATTCATATATATGTATATATACATACATATATACATGGTTCCTCTCTAATTATAATCCATCAAAACAATATTTTATTGAATGTGTATGATTGAGTTTCCATTGTGGGTGATATAAGAAAACATTAATCTTATATATCCAACTCCTAAAATAGTGCTTGGGATGTAGAAGTTACTTAATAATTGCTAAATAAATAAGAAGAGAGTGGCAAAGGGAAGGGAGAAATTGGCCATTGTGTCTTGATCAAAATACACAAACAAGTAAAATATGCTTGTATACCTTTATTATATTTATCATCTTTTAAACTGGCCCATATGAAAATATACTTCTGATCAGTAACATTAGACTTTAAACACCTAATTTCTATATTATGGGATAGGAATGAGAATGAAAACATAGTATAAATCTATAATAATTGATGAATAATGAAAGCAATTTTGTTTTTGATCATTTTCTATTAACATTTTACTTTCATTAATATTTTACTTTCATCAATATTATTCTATCTATATTTTACTATGAAAACATAGTATAAATCTATAATAATTGATGAATAATGAAAGCAATTTTGTTTTTGATCATTTTCTATTAACATTTTACTTTCATTAATATTTTACTTTCATCAATATTATTCTATCTATATTTTAACATTAAAAAGTGCTATTTTATTCTAAAATTTCAAGGTCAATATAAACTGACATGTTAAAGTGAGAACCCAATCCTTGGTGCTCATTGATTTTTACTGATGGACAGGAGATAAGCCATTGAATTGATTGAAGTCAAATATACATTAACAATGGCCCTTTGGAAATCTTAGGCTATGCATGAATAAAATATTACCTGAAAATAGAAGATCTCAAAATGAGCGAAAATACCAAATTTTACATCTTCAATATTTTTTCTAGAGCCAACTTTTTTTTTTTTTAAGATTTTATTTATTTACTCATAAGAGACACAGAGAGGCAGAGACACAGACAGGGGGAGAAGTAGGCTCCAGGCAGGAAGCCCGACGTGGGTCTCATCCTGGGTCTCCAGGATCCTGCCCTGGCCTGAAGACAGCGCTAAACTGCTGAGCCACCGGGGCTGCCCTCTAGAGCCAACTTTGACCAGTATTTGCCCAAACCACTGTTACTTTTTTTTTTCTTTTTTTGCCACAAAGCATACATTTCTCCTACTAAAATATGAAGTAACAGTATTTCCAGTTTTATTTGAAAACCACTCAGCAATGCTTCTTAGATGGAACAATTTTCTGCCCTAACCCTGAGAACTGTTGGCTCTGATTTAGTTAAGCCAGATAGTCAGACCCATCCCACTGTCCCTAGCTCCAGCCTCATGGCACACATTAGTTATCAGAGCCAAGAAGGGATGAGGAGACATTTGCTGGAGATGGATCTGATGGTATGAGAAAAACGTGGGTCTTGGGGGCTTATGTGATGGGAGGAGCCTGCCTGGGGTTGTGGTTACCTTACAGGGAATGCTGACCTCAAATATGGACCCTAAGAACATAGCTAGGTCCTCACTAGAGCCACACGTAAAGCCAGGTTTCCCTCTGCACTGTGCAGTCTAGTGCCCAATGAATTTTCACATTCCTCCTTTTAAACCAGTACAGGTTGGTTTATAACATTTGCATTATAATGAGTCAAAATGAATACAATATCCCAATGTCACGCTACTTTTCAAACAGAAGTATAATGTGGAGAAAATGTAATGGTCATTCTAAAGTACTTTGTAAAAAAAGATGAGGGAACAATCACTAGTATTGAGAAATATTGCCTCTAATTACATAATTATGCTATTAAAAAAGGAAAAGTAATTCATGCTGACAACTGAATGTCCTACTTTACACTTTTCATTTTTAAGAGACAGCAATGTTTCAAGGTTTGCAGAATGGAGCTTGTCACTTTTGGTTAGGTTCAAATCCAGGTCCTCTAGAGGATTAGGTAAGTTAAATCTTTAAGTGTAATTAGTGATTTACAATGAAAAAGTTAAATATTAATATGATGTTAATTTTCAAGTTGATTTATTTAGGATGTGCTTCACATGGTCCCCATTTCTCTCTCCCATTTTATTTTTCTCCATTGCCACAAAGTCCATCAGAGGGACCAGGGGATCCCTCACTATAGTCATATGGGTTTTCCCTCCTTTCCTCCTTCTCTTTGCCTTTTCTTCTTATTCCTATTCTTTTTTCCCCCTCCCTCATCTTCCCACTCTCCTTTCCTTTCTGCCATCTCCCATTTTTCCATTTGTCAAAGAGAAAGAAGTAGAATTAGTATCTGGGAGTAATGAGAGACACCAGTGGAGGAAGGAATTCCTTTTCTTTCTGCACCACCATCATGGTTTTGTCACCACTGACAGGTATTAGAAATAGTCTATACTCACCTTCTTCTTTTCATCACTCATGATCTTCTATTTAATATTTTAAAATTGTAAAATATCACATACATACAGAAGAAAAGCACAAAAACCAAAAGCATAGTTTATTTACTGCCATTAAGTCTTCAGTCAACTGTTATTCAATTATGCCCTTGTCCCTGAAATGAACCTGCTCTGACAAGGGTCACAGAGACTCAGTTATAATTACTATATTGATAGCTATATTATATATTTACCTATTCCTTGCTCACATTTTGATGTCTTATGATACAAACTAAACTTTGCTATGTTTGCATTTTATACTTAATAATTCCAAAATAGAGAGTCTAAATGGGGTCTGGTATTGTTCTCAGTTATTTTTGCTGACTCTTACACATGGTGCCTTGTGAGCTCTTCTTCTTTGTGAGCTGTTGATCTTTGGAACTTTACCCATGGAAATTTTTGGAGGCCTGTGTTGAAGTTGTATTCCTTCAAAGGATTTGTGTTACTCCTACCAATGTCCTGCAAGTACTGCCACCTAAAATTAAACCCTCAGTTTGATCGTCTGGGGACCAGAGTGAATTCATATTGCAAACCTATGAAGTCAGGTTTGTGTTTACAAATTCTCAGGAAAAATGTTTCAATTCCTCCCACCCAATTGCAAGGTCAAGACAGGAAAGTTTTCTTACTGCCCCTCCTGTAAGATTATTTCCAATTCCCTTTCACTGAAGATGTAGTCTTTTGTAGTCCCAACTTTATGGGAGATTTTCTTCTCTCCGATTTTCATTGAACAATCCTTTCTGTAATTATTTTGAATAAATTATGTTCTCCCACTCTTTTATTGTAAAATCCTTGAGAACAGAACTTTTAACTTAATCATGTATACAGTGCTCAAAATAATACTGGTTCATTTTGTCAACCAATATTTATTGACATTTGTGCCAGGACTATTCAGAAACTGGATATACAAAATTTGCCAAGACACTTAAGGCCTCTGCTGTCCTGGAACTTAAATTTGTTATAGTATGTTGTTCAAAAAAGTATTAGTGAAACAAATGAATGATCCAATGATGAGTAGCAAGAGGAAAGAAGAAAAGACAATTGCCAGCTACAAAAGAGGATGAGATTACATTTATAGAAATAGCAGCAAAAAAGACCAAAAGACTGAAAATTAGCTGCTTAAAGAGGGCATTTTAGAACCAAATCTAGGTTCAGAGTGTCAGATAGGGTCAAAGATGAGAACAAATTGGCTTAACTGGAGTAGAGAAGCCTAGAAATAGAAAGTTAAACAATCCCCTGATAACACTCGTATTGTTCTGGAATACCTTGCTTTTTATGACAGCTGTGTGTACATATGTCATTTAAGAGCATTGGCAAATAAGATGATGACAGTAACTCTGAGGGATACATTCTTCTTCTCCAACTTTTCCCTCAAAGGATAGAAACTTGTTCATCTCTCTCTGCATGTCAATCTCCCTCTTTTATTCTTTCTTCTTCAAACATTAACACTTTTGCTTTTCCACTTATGTGTGCCTTCTCATTCTCCATTTTTTTCCTCAAGGTTACCTTGAAATTGATGGTGGTAATAATTCTAGTGAGATGACTCCTGTTGGGCTGCTAGATAGCCTCAGGACCGGGGCTGGTTGCTTTGGTTAGAAGTTAGGAACATTTGGCACCATCCCAACTTCGGGGGAGTGAAGGACTGAATATTGAGTTAATCGTCAATGGCCAATGATTTAGTCAATCATACTTACATGATTAAAACTTCAAGAAATTTTAAAGAAGAGGGTTTAGAAAGCTCCCAAATTTGCAGACACATCTATATGCTAAGAGGCTGGCACACCAAACTCCACAGGGAAAGGGGTTCCTATGCTCAGGACTCACCCTGCGTATATCCCTACCTCTAGCTGTTCATCTACATTTTTTTTTATAATAGTCTGTAATTGTAATGGTATGGGTGTGGAAACCCCAGCTTTGTAACCAAGTCAGACGAAGTGGGTAACCTTAGTGGGAACCTGATAGCTACAGTGAGCATCTAAAGTGAGGACAGTGTTGTGGAATGGAGCCCTTAAACTTGTAGAGTCTAATTCTGGATAGTTAGTATCAGAATTATAAAACACCCATTGGTGTCAGGAGGGAAAAAAAAATCTTCAGCTTGCTACCAAACTTTACACTGTTACTTCTAATTACACCTTTGATAAACAGGTTGAAATCATATCAGTTTTGTTACTAGTGACCTGCATTGCTCATATTCATTCTCCCTACCTCACCGTAAACACAACTAATTTCTTCAAGGGCAAGTTTATGTTCTACTTGTGATGAGAAGCCTTCCTAGATCCTCAACACAATTTACCTCTCTCTCATATTTTTCTTTAAAAAAAAAAAAAAAGATTTTATTTACTTGAGCGAGAGAGAGAGCATGAGTGGGGGGTGGAGGCAGAGGGAGAAGCAGACTCCCTGCTGAGCAGAGAGCCTGATGTGGGGCTCGATCCCAGGACCCAGAGATCATGACCTGAGCCGAAGGCAAATGCTTAACTGAGCCATCCAGGTGGCCCTCATACTTTTATTTCTTATAAAATATCTTTAATTGTGGCACTTTCACAATCTGCTTTGTGTTAAAGTAGGGTAGGAATGCACAAACAACAACAACAACAATTATGATATAGGGAGATCCTACAAAGTACCTAACCAGTAGTCATCAAAACCATCAAGGTCACCAAAAACATGTAAATTTTAAGAAACTGTTACAGCCAAGAGGAGCCTAAGGAGATATGAAAACTAAAAGTAAATGGTTTCCTGGTTAGGATCCTGGAACAGAAAAAGGACATTAGGTTAAAACTAAGGAAATCTTAGGATGCCTGGTTAGCTCAGTCTGTAGAGCATATGATTGTTGATCTCATGGTCATGAGTTCAAGCACCACACTGGATATAGAGCTTATTTAAAAAATAATAATAATAACTAAGGAAATCTGAATCAAATTATTTTTTAAAAACCTATTATGTATGTCATATAGATAGAATATATAAACAATGAAAACATGCTATTCTTCAACAATCTAGAAACCTCTTACCAAGATTAATTCAGAATGTCTCATTAGTATGACCAATAAAACTACTACTTAGCTACACTTTGATAGTTCTACAATTTATCCAATATATTTACATAAAATAAAGCAACTGGTCTTTTAAAAGCATTCTGTATTGAAAGGAACATTCTACCTTTTCCCCCAAATTAGTGAAACATAAGTGTGTGTGTGTGTGAGCAACTGATAGTATTATGAAATAAAATTCCTGAAGCTAGATTATCTTTTCAATGTCTAACTTTTGCATATTCATATGTAATATATAATTATTCCTTTATAAATATGAATTTACTAAATGGAAAATTTTTATGTACACCATTATTTTCAAAAGGAAGGCAAGATTAACACAAAAAGATTTGTATTTCATAAAATCTAAATATTTTATGTATCGTTAAAAAAGACAAAAATGCTGTCAACTATAATTTTAAGATGCTATTGATTGTAAGAAGTATCTCAACTTGGGGACACTTAGGAAGCACAGGAGGGTAAGCTCCTGACTCTTGGTTTTAGCTCAGGCCATGATCTCAGGGTTGTGAGATCAAGCCCTGTGTTGGGCTCCATGCTGGGTGCAGTTTATATAAGAATCTCTCTTCCTTTGCCCCTCTTCCCTTCTCAAATAAATAAATAAATCTTAAAAAAAAAAAGTACCCCAATTTCATAAATAGTAAAATGTGCATCCTAGAATCTATGAAATAGTTTTTTCTCATGGCAGAAGTGAATTTATTATATATGTGCCTATTTAACTAATATGAACCTAATTTATAGTACAATATTTGTACAGTGCAGAAAAAATCCTGCATTCTCTAGTTTTTACAGAAAATAATTGGGTATTTTACGTGCTATAGGTGAAACGCTAATACACTGAAGAGACACAAATTCTCCTAAATGTCAACCAGCAAATGGCCCCCAAAAGCTGATTAACAGAAAACAGAATTACTGTCCCTACTTATTATCCCATAATTACAATTATTTTAAAAATACTTTGTGAGTCAGCTTTGTGTTGTGATTATTTTGAAATAGCTTAAAGTGTATTAGTTCATATTAGATCACAGATTAATCAAGTTCCTATTGAATTAAACTTTGAAGCTAATTTTTTAAAGCCAAAAGAGCATTAAAGAAAATCTAGGTTCTTTATCATCTCAAATTAACACGCTAAGTTTATGTGCATAACATCAGACATTTCTCATTAAGAAAAAGGTATCTTTAAAACTTTATGACAAGAAAAAATTGCTTCAGTAAATGAGAAAAACTATTTCCCTTAAGTTTACTTTGTCTTTTTTTTTTTTTTTTTTGGCTCAAAGGTAATTGTGTTTTCTTTGTAAATAAACTCCAGAAGATCAACATATTCGGAAATGGAGGAAAGAATTAGGTATCATTTTTGTTAGTCTTAGAAGAAATTAGATGTGATTTAGATAGGAGTTCAGCTGTTAAGATTCCCCATGAGAACAAAAGCACTTTCATAGAGGTTACTTCATAGGTTAACCAGGCTACTTTACAGTCAGTTTTTCTCTTCTAACTTAAAAAAAAAAGTTAAGTGTTCCAAAATCTCACAGATTTCTTTAATATCTGTGCAATGACTCTAATATATCCTTCAATGATTTAATTAGCTATAGTAGTGATAGTTGATAATCTCGTTACAGGGTCACTATGAAATTAAAAATGCCCATGAGATTTTTATTCTGATCTATGTCCAAAGGTATAGGGATATTCACATATCACACCTAAAGTTTCATAAAGGAACTACACTAAATAAGTTCATATCCATCTTTAGGTTGAGTACAAGTGTGGAAAACAGGATTTCTTACACATTTTATTATGCATTTAATAATATCTTGTTTTTAGCTTTCCAAAGTATACTAAACAAGTATGTTCTTGACAGGAGTGTGAGAGCTAGGTGGGCTGGGGGCTTGGGGTGATGTGAATGAGGAGAAACAGTGGGGAGCTGCCAAGAGTGATGGGCTCCAGCACCCCCGGGTGATTTTCACACAGAAAGGAAGGTGGCCACCCTGCCAGCATGTACAGACATGGCTGGATCCACCCTCTACCCCCAGGACCCCAGGCCTGGTCTTTTGATCAGAAGGGAATTAAAAAAGATGCCCTCGTGATGAACTGTGCCTATCAGTTGCATGGAGCTTCATTCAAGAATTTTCTGAGCCTGATGGATGTACAACGATACTCAACCACCTGGTGAATAATACCAGTGGAAGCGCTCTCTGGAATTACACACAGCACAGTTCTGGATGCTAAAAGTGGTTTTAAGAAAGGCTTTGCCTGAGTACCACATAGATTCCTACAGCATGGATGCCCAAGAGGGAACAGAGGACTAGGCTACTTTACAGCTTCCCCCAAGGGCTGAGATTTCTGACCTTGCCTCAGACAGGAATGTTTGGTTAGGCCTCTCCTAGCTCCCTTTGGGGGCTCCTTGTGAAACAGGTAAAGTATTACACACAGGATGGTGTTGAGGATCACAAAATATATGTTGACTTGTAGAACACTCAGCATTGTGCCTGGCACATAGCAGACATTCAGCACACGAATTGGGAGCACTCTTTGTCCTCCAGGAGAGACAGAACTTCATTAAGAGACTTCCAACCCGTGTCAAGGAGGCAGGTGCTGTGCTGGGATCCAGGATGAAGTAGGATAGAGATTACAGTGCAGCTCTTGGAGGCTCATTGTCTAGAGGGAACCAATATCCTTGGCCACTAGACCACATCTCGAGCTGAGAGAAGCAACTTCTACTTCCTCCTTAGTCACTGTGTGACTTTGGGCAGACCAATTCCTTTCTCTGGGCCATTGGTAGGGAAACCATAGAATTTCTAAACTGGGACACTTGAGAGTAAAAGGGGCACTATAATGCTTACCCTGGGAAAACTAGTGTAAACCAGGACGTTGCAGGGCAAATCAGGCCCAATGACCCCTGGACTCATCAGAGGGAGACAGTGCTGTTGGTGCTGCTGCTAGTATGGCTCGTGCTGCTTCGTGACTGGGTCCAAGTCTACCCTCGCTTTACCACTGAGTGTGCACAGGCAGTTTGCATTTCTTCTTTGAGCACACAAGCTTATCATCGCACAAGAATGCCTTCAGCTGCTTGGAAGAACCCATTTCTTTTTGAGCCTGTTATCTGACACTGCAGCTAGAACTGGCCCCACCTGTGTTTTTTGTTTTTACTAATGGGCCCCCATGGTGATTGACAGCACACACTGTAGTCCTAGGAGCCCCGGGGACTCAGCACTGCCCTCTAAGTCATGCAGACACCCCAGCCAGCATTCCCAGTGATGAGGCAGTGCCTTAGACCTCAACTGGGGTGCCCAAGCTCCCTAGATGTCTACACCGTTACCGTGAGAGAAGAGCTGTGACTCTTTGGGCCAAGCCTGGAGATCAGGGGTTCACAATCCACAGCCATAGGATTGTGTAATCGCTGATGTTTGTAAAAGTTTGCAGTGTGCCTGTATAACCTGCTACCCTTTTACATTTGAAGAAACGGGTTCAGAAAGGTTCAGAAAGCTACCAAGGTTATCTAAGGAGAAAGTGGAGAAGCTGATGTTTGTTCGCCTTTAACAGCCCTGCTCAGCCAGGGTTCTTCAGTGTGCCAATGGGGTATACAAGATGATTTTAGGTTACAGATGGTCAAGTTGTTAAAAATGGTTGTTTTATATTTAATTTGAACTAAACAAAGACCACAATTGGCACACAAGACTTGTGACTGTGCATATATCATTGCTTAGGATATAAAGTATATCTTTAAATAAGAAAAAGTCAGCTTTGCAAAAATATCCAAATAATAAGTGAACATAGCCTTCCTGAACAACTCCAAATTGAGAGCGCAGGTCCTAGCTTTGATTTATATGGCTCTAGCCGTATTCACTGAAGGGATAGTGTCTAAGCCTGTGACTTAAGTAGCTGTGTCCTCCTTCAGCTGTGCCATTTAGTCCACTATGTTCCTCCCTAAATCCAGAAAATTTATGATGAAGTGGCTATACAGCTCAATCTGAAACTAGAGTGAAAACAAAAAGAATACCAGCATAAAAGTGCCATTATGATGCTATAATTCTGCTTAAATTGACTGTGGCTATTGATCTGGGCCGTGCCAACCCTTCTATATTGATTGAGCGAAGTATTCCAACAAACTCCAGTATTATTGAGATTGAATTATGAAACAGTAACTATTCCAACTGCACTTTTTAAGTATCCTCTTAACTGACAAACACTTTCCATTTGGTCTGAAATTTTAGTCTTTCAAATCCTCTAAAAAAAAAAAAAAATGCACTTGTATAAATAGTGACCAAGTCAGAATTTGTGACTATTTTCTTTAAAGGGCACAAAGTCAAATGAGAGCACATTAGTTCTGTGCTTCTCAAACTACAATATATATAAAGAGCATGTGGTAATGAAGATAAGATGTATATTGCCAGAAGATATATAACCTGTTTATATTAATTTCCATGATAAAACACAGTATTAAGCCATTTAAATGCCATAACTGAAGGGAGTGTGATAAGTTTGTTAGCAAAAAGCTCTGTGAAAAATGCAAAGCAACATTCAAATATGTCTTAGCATTATCAGGTTTCAGAACCCCTTAGTTTCCAAGAAGCAAAATAGCCTCAGGATTCAACCATGTAGTTCTTCATTTCCTCCGGCCTATCCAGTAATTGAAATTGTGTAAATTGAGAAAGGTATGTTAATATACACATTTTCCCAAAGAAAGTCAATTCTTAGTGGTTTTCTGAAACAGCCTTTCTTGAACCAAAGCCTCAGCCCAAAAGGCAGAAAGAACTCGGTGCTCTAATGATAGCTTCATGAAGAATTGTCAGGGATCCTAAAATCTCAAATAAATCACAACAAAGCTCCCTATAGATGGCTGGGTTTAATTCCTATAACCAGGGTTTTCTGTCACTTTTGCTCTGAATTTTTCCACTGATTCTATGCTACCATAATTTGACAAAATATTTCAAATGTCCTGCCTACTATCTTATCTAGTTTAAAGGCATTTTATTACTTCTGTGAATTATGCCAATACTAGTAACATAGATTGTCTTCTATGAACAATGACAACATATGTTTATTAGCAGGCTAGGTAGCAAAGAAATTACAATTCCATTCTCATTTCTTTTATAATTCAACCTAAGAGGTCTTAAATGTGCCTGCATACCTCATTGCACCTAGCAGTAGATGGTCAGGAAGTGACTTCTAAGCTGGATAAACCTTTCAGTTTTCACTGAAATAAATTATTAATTATGACCATCTACTGCTAGGCACAGTGAGGTATGCAGGCAGAGTTCTTTTCTTTCACTTCCCTTTCAAGGATTTTCCCAATGCAGCAACATCACAGTTGAGTCACATACTGGATCTGTTCAGCATAACTTTTGAAACTCATAGTTTCAGCAACTCAGTAACAGTAGCTAATGCTCAGGACTTACTCTGA
Organism: Vulpes lagopus; assembly: GCF_018345385.1. Taxonomy (NCBI): domain Eukaryota; kingdom Metazoa; phylum Chordata; class Mammalia; order Carnivora; family Canidae; genus Vulpes; species Vulpes lagopus. The sequence goes on along the minus strand of NC_054829.1, from coordinate 88,042,737 downwards.
GCCAGGTTCTGCTCTAAGCCTGTTATTAACTTAAAATTCATATATTTAATCATTTGTTCCTCACAAAAACTCTCTACATATTATTCTTATTTTACATATGGGTGAAATGACTTGCCTGTGATCACACAACAGCCTCTTCTACAGTGCCTTTCTCATGTTCTGTTTAATGTTAGTCCACCATTCATGTGATGGATGATTTCACAAATTATATGTATGCTTATGTTTTCAGTATCCTCAAAAAAATGCTATAAAAATTTAAAATATATTTTAAAAATTTAAAAATATATTTTAAAAAATTTAAAAATATAAAAAGCATACTTTGTAAGCTTTTAAGTGTTACATAAATATCAAACAGCTTAAAAATATATCAAACAGCTTAATAAAGAGAAAAACTATTGTTATATCTATACTAATAAAGGATCCAAATAAAAGATAATAAATTTTAACTCTCACCTCCTCTAATTACAATGGTTTGGGAACTGAAATCTATTTTTCTGGAATAGGGGTGGCATTCTCTCCACAACTATGAATGCACTCTCCCTACTGTCAGATGGAATAAAAGTAAAGTGCAAGGCCTTTCCTTGGAGATATATTTTTTCTTCCTTCAAAACTCAGAGACAGCCAATGTAATTGCTGACTGCCCAAATACTGTTGGTATAGAATGCCTGTTTAAGCTTGAAACTATTTTCCTTTACTTCTCTTTCACAGTGAAACACTTCAAGCATAATGTTTGGTAAGTTCTAAAAATTCCAGCAGGTGAAAACATCATGGAAATGGAAACTTATCCCCACCATATTTCATTTGGAAACTGAAGTTCAGAGAAAGTCATAAAAATTCCATTTAAGTAAGATTTATTGATTGCCTAGAGTGTGCATGGTCCTCTATTACACACAATGAAATTCAGGCACAAAACAGACACAAGATCCCTGGCCTCAGGTACCTTATGATCTAACTAGTATACTACAGATTAGAAACAGTAAACAAGTTACATGGCAATGCTCACTTACTAGAATCAACATTAAAGAGCAGTAATTTAAGTAATCCAAAATGGTGTCTAATCCTAAAATCATTTATAAAATGCATTTAGCCTTGAAATCCACAGCACTTCAAACAAGATAATGAAGTTCCACTGCAGATAAAGTCACAAAGATACAAATACAGTTAACAGTATTATTAATGACTTTTGTTATTTTGGATTTTCTGTTTTCTTCTTATTATCGTTCGAAGCCTCCGTAATACCAGTTTATCAGACAAAAGCATGTCATCTTGTTGTTCTAAATAATCCAGTAAGTTCTCGGTCCATTCAAGTGCAGCTTTATGGCTAATATGCTTCTCTGGATTCAGTTCTGCTTTCCTAGTCTTATTGGAGTGCTTTTGTTCAGCAGGCTTGGCCTGGTCCTCAGCACCTTCACTGTCAGTTAGCACCTGACAGCTTGAGTCATTACTCCGAGAGTCAAACCACTGATCAATATTCTCAATGTCAACATGTTCACAGTCTTCTGTATTCTGTAAAACTGTTGCTAAGTTAGCTGCTAAAATGGCCCCTTCATCAATGTTCATGCCTGAATTCTCTTCATTGCTAGGGAAAAGTTTTTTCCATGCTTTGGTTATGGTATTTGATTTTACCATGTTCCAAGCTCTTGATACTTCATAAATTGCATCCAACACCGTCAAGTTCTTCCAAAACATTTTTGGGTCATTTCCTTCACCCATGTATTTCTGGAGAAGTCCTGCTCGGTAGTATCTTTTTACTGTGGCTAGAACCCCCTGACTCATAGGTTGAATTAGACTTGTGACATTTGGTGGCAAATATTTCACAATTATTCTACCATCATCTGAACTCAATAATTCTTCATTTGGATGTGCAGGGGGAAAATCCAAAAGAAGTACTGCTTTTTCTAGAAGCCCCTGGGACTTCAAATGCTTCTGTACCTGTGGCACAAAGTATTTTTCAAACCACTGTCTGAAAACAGAATGTTCTATCCATGCACTTTTTTGACTGAAATAAGTGACAGGAAGGTTTGAAAGGTCAGCTCCTTTGAATGCACGGGGTTTTTTTGCTTTTCCCACAACACAAAGATTAAGTTTGTGTAAACCGGTGGCGTTTGCACAACACATAATAATGATTCTCTCTCTGCTTGACCTATAACCAGAAGTATTTTGCTCAGTTTCAAGAGCTAATGTCCTTGATGGTAGACACTTCCAGAACAATCCAGTTTGATCAGCACCATAAATTTGCTCTGGTTGTAGATTCTCTCTCTCAACAAATTCCTGAAAGTTACCACAAAATTCACTGGCAGCAGTTTCATCTCCTTTTAACTTCGTCCCTTTACCAGCAGCCTTCGGAATACCATGGCGCTGCTTAAATCGAGTTAGCCAGCCAGATGACGCATTAAAATCACCTTCCATCCCCAGAGCATCAAAAAAGAATTTGGCTTGTTTTGCACAAATTGTTCCAGACACTGGAATCCCATCTGTTTTCTGTTGGTTAAACCACTCTATCATAACCCTATCCAGTTCCTCATATGTTGAAGACTTCATTGATTTACGTTTGGATACCCCACTGGTAGGATCAGAACTGTTTGCATAGTTTATTATTCTTTCTTTGTTCTTTTTAATATCACGAACTGTGGATTCACCAATTCCATACACCACAGAAAGCTTTTTGAAAGAGATGCCTTCCTCAAGTTTCTTGATAATGTCAAGCTTGTCCTTAATTGTCAACACCACACGCTTACGTTTCCCCAACATTTTACGTCTTATTTTAAGCAATTACTAGACAAGATAATTAACAACTAGATCTGAATACAGTAAGACTAGAAAATGTATTAAGATACCTTCCCTTCCCCACCCCCCCACCCCCGCCCCCACCCCGGACCTAGATGGACGGTGTGCTGTCCAATTTCTAAGCCAGGCCTATGTGACTCTCTTCACTTTGCTGTTTTCAAAGCCTCCAAAGTTCTTTCAACAAGGACTAGTTTTAATTAAACCTATTTTCTTTCTTCCTTTTCACTTAGTTTAGGGTCTTTCCTTGAACTGCACTCTCAAAGAAGACTGCAACCAAGAACTGTACCAGCAAGGTCTCTAAAATAGTCCTATTGTGTATTCAATTTTTCTTGCCATCATTACAGGTGAGATTCTTTGCTAGAGGAACTAAGGCTCTGATGGGACTATTTGGGGACATGTGCTAGAGAATAAATAGTTTAAGAGAGGACCTGTAGACATGACATATAGGAAAACACAACGGAAAAACTCTTCCCGACTTTTGTCCTTGTCAGGCAGTGCACTGTAGGGAATACCGCCTCTTTTAGGCAAAGACTGCTAGAGATTATTCAAGTGGGTGGTTATGGAAATCATAGACAAGCGAGGCAAATAAAGCAAGCTGGACAGAAGTGAGCAGTGCAAATAAGGTGAAAATGGACAGGCAGAAAACTCTATAGTTTAACATGACACAAACTTCTACCTAATGTATTTGGCAACTGGAAAGGCAAAAGGTGGACAAGAGGTGGTGTCACATGATTAAAGAAAGCATTAAAAACTTCATTGGTAGAAATCAGAACTCATGGTAGAGGGTATGAGGTGGAAGGCTCAGTGAAGATGTTAAAGTAATCCTGGTGAAAGATGATCCTCGATGGGCCAACAGAAGTAGTTCCTGTGGGGAGCTGTGTAAGCACTCGGTGCCTCCGAAACCTAAAGGAAAATACCAAAAATATTTTTTTCAATATCAGGGTCTGTGGCATTACTCAGATCTATCCTGCAACTATACTGAGAAAAATCAACGCCTCCTATCAGTGTGATGACAAAATCCGACAAATAATGCTCTCCGGCATTATCTGGAGTGACAGCGGGACCTGGATCGCCTACCTCCCGAAATCAAGAGGTCAGAGACAAGCCGCGAGAGCGAGGGCCTGTCCCCGCGGGGCGAGCTCCGGAGCGCGGCCGTCTCTGCTCACGCGGAGGGAGCCCGGGTTCCTCCTGGACGCCGGCGACCAGGGTGTCACCGCCGCAGCGAGCGAGCGAGCGAGCGAGCGAGCGCCCGGCCCGGGGACGCCGGTCAGCGGGCCGGGGGCATCGCTCTCCGCCAGGCTGCGCGGCGGCCACACTGCCCTGAAAGCAAATGGAGTCTCTAGAGGGAAGCTGACACTGGCGGCGGCGCGGCGGCGGCTGAGGCGGCGGCGGCGGCTGAGGCGGCGGCGGCGGCGGCGGCGGCGAGGGGCGAGCGTCGCCGCCGGAGCCGGAAGGCGGGGGATTAGGGTGCACGCGCGCGCCCCCGCAGGAACGCTGTGTCGGCGAGGGGGCGGGGCCTACGCGGGCGGGTGCGCGCGGCCCGGGGGCGGGGTCTCCGGTGAGAAGGCGGGAGGGCGCGCCCCCCGCTCCCCGCCGCCGCTGCAGCGCCTTCAGACGCCGCGTGGGTTTCGCAAACGGCCTGGCTGCTCCGGCCCGCCGACTATTTTGCCGGCCGGCAGGGGGCGCTACAAGTCCACCCTGTCTGGGCCCTTCTTTCAGGGGCTCGCCTACTGCGGGCGAGGCTTTCTCCACGCTCAGGTGGAATAAAAATCGCAGCCTCCGAGGGCTCGTGAGAAAGCTGCGCATCCTCAGGGGCCACGGACGTGGTGCGGACGGGGCTGGGCGAGCACACGTGGAGCGTGTTTACAGATAGCGGCCGCGACGCCCGCGCCTCCCGGCACCTGCCGGCTGGGGCTGGACGAGGAGCAAGGATCATGGGCAAAGGTAGGAGCGAGCGGACGCGGCTGCTGGCCGGGGCGGGAAGGCTGGCTCCCCGGGGGACCGGGTTCCGGAGAGGAGCTGGGGCTTACCCTCCGCAACACGTACCTGCACGGGAAGGGCGCCTGCCCGGCGTCCCAGAAGCGCAGCAGGGGTTGGTCAAACTGGGTATGAGTATTTCCTCTCTGGTTGCGACGCTTCAGGGCTTAAGTCACGGTCACCATAGAAGCGGACCCTGTGCGAAACCGACTGCACCTGGGACACGCGTGGGACTGGGAGAGGCTCTCTGATCAATTCCCTGCAGCCCTTTTACTCCTGCTTCTCAGTAATAATAAGGGAATTAATTGCAGTTTGACAAACAGTCCCCTTGGTTTATTTTAAGTGGAGATACCATTCGTTCTGTTTTGGCCTTCTAAATGGACCGAATGCTAGCACCTGTGCACTGATAACCTCCGCGATGAACCGTGCCTTATCCCCTTTCCCGGACTTGGTGCCTTGCGGGGTCCCCGGAGCCCTCCCAGGGGAGTGGCTGCACCTTCATCCTGCAGCACCTGTTTTCCAAGGAAACGCATTTAGCCTTGTCTTTCTGTCGCGTGTGTGTAATACTTTGGAAATGGAAAAGGCTAAAGTTTCCCCAATACCTGAGCATAAATGTCTAGCCATTTACAGTTAACATAAAATAGTACAGTAATTCCTCGTTTATTTGCAAAGGCCATATTTTTGCAAAAAAAAAAAAAAGTTTCCAAAGGGAAATGACCCGAGCATTCAAACTGCAGCAAAGAGATGTTTGTTCATGCTAAGCCTTCTATCTGACTCCCCCGCCAAACCGTTCAGTTGCCTTCCTGAAAATCGCAGCATTTCTGTATCTGGCACGATGGAAATCATTGATATCCTAGGCATGCTGGGAAGTGGCTTTAGACAAATACCTGCTTTTCCTAAAGGTAGGTCTCCTTCTCCTCCTCCCCCTCTCCCACCCACCCTTCACCCCATGTGCCAAGCAGACAGTTTCAGCATTTTTGGTGGACTATTTTGGGTAAAGTACAACTTCATACTAGTTTTATATCACTTATTAAAGTTTGCCCCCCCCCCATGCTTGTAAGAAGCCTGAAAACAGTTGTATCTGATATATTATCCATTCCTCATACAGGAGGAAAGCTGACTTTTACTGAGTACTAACCAAGGGAGGTGGCATGTAACCAGATGTTAGCAGTTTGGCTTTCACCCCTGCCCACCAGCCTACTGGCATCACTGGGTCCTATAATATATTTAAATAAAGTGAACCCTGACTCTTCTCTCCCTCCACCAATATCTCTGGGGTTTAATTTCCTTCCAGATACCACTAGATCATTTTCCTGTTTCTGCTGATTCTTCAGCTTGCTCAAGTCTTTCTCTCTCTCTCTCTCTCTCTTTAAGATTTTATTTATTCATGAGAGACAGAGAGGAAGAGACATAGGCAGAGGGAGAAGCAGGATCCATGAAGTGGGACTCGGATTCGGGGTCTCTAGGACCACGCCCTGGGCAGAAGGCAGGCGCTAAACCGCTGAGCCACCCAGGGATCCCCAAGTCTTTATCTCTTAAAGCTGTTGTTCTCTTTTCATCAGCTCATGTAAGTTCAAATCTGGAACATGGCCCACATGCCTTGAGTTCTTCAGAACACCTCGCACAAGGCAGGCAGTTGTATTTAGTAGGCTTTTTTTTTTTTTTTTTTAAGATTTATTTGAGAGAGAAAGCATGTGGGCGAGCGCACAAGCAGGGGGAGGGGCAGAGGGAGAAGCCGGCTCCCGTCGGAGCAAGGAGCCTAATGTGGGACTCAATCCCCAGACCCTGAGATCATGATCTGAGCCGATGGGAGAGGCTTAACCCACTGAGCCACCCAGGCGCCCAAGTAAACTTTTAATAAGATTTTACCCAAGACAGCCGTGTCTTTACACAAGCTAGTTTTCTCTGATTTCTTCCTTTTTGTTGGGGGGAAGGGTGGCTAACATGCCAGATTTACATTACAGTATGGGGGGAGGGCTTAAAATAGAACATGTGTTTTATTAGGAGCCAGGTTAGCCACAGGCAACTTCTTATTGTCTACTCTTGTCCGGTCACAGCTTCATTTCCGCCTGGCTATGCTGTCCTCTTCTTTGTCCAACATTTTTCTATCTTTGGGTCCTCTCTCCTCTTCTCTCTTGGCTCTTTGTGAAATCTGAAGGTTCTTTTTCCTTTATTACACACAGCAATTTTATATTCTTTTTTTTTTTCTTTTCCTAACTGTCCTTTACCATTCACTGTGATTTATTCTCTAATCAGAAGACATTTCACTACTTAGGGAACTCTACCACCAGTATTTCTTAACTTCTAGGTGCATGGGATATCTCTTAATCCTTGTACTATGAGGTCAATGTTACCTCTATTTTATGCCCAATGAAACAAAAGCTAAACAAGTATGTGAATCTATCCAGTGCAGATGGCAGAATGGAGAGTTGAGCCACATCTATTTGGTTTTAAAGGCACCATGCTCTGCCAGCCGTCACAATTGAAGTATTTAGCTCAAAGACATGAAAAGAGGGAAAAGTATATGTGATTATTTCTGCATAAAGTTGCCATTATTAAAATGGAATTTTTGACATTAACCTACCAAAAAGGCATTCTAGTTGTTGAAGGTATCTTAAGTCTGTAATAGTGCTCATCAGACATGGCATTTGGTTCATTGGACAGTCGGTTTTCTGAAGGCTACCCCAAATCACCTGAAAGTGGACCTCTAAATTCCCTTTCCTGCTGAGATAGTATCAATGCAAATACATATCGTGGCCTCACTTTCAGTAGTATGCTTTATGCATGATAGTGTTATTGTAATAGTGTTATAATCGCTAGGTAGAACAAATTCTTGCTTGCTTTTTGAGTTTCATTTACTTTATCAATGACCCTCATTTGTTTGGAAATTTATGTTTAAATTGCTCAAATTAGCTACTCCAGTAAGCTTAAGATTAGGACATGATACTATTACTCCATTTGCATTAAACTGACTTAATATCAAATAGTATTTCTCTCTTAATTGAAAAATACTGTTAATTGAATTGCATAAATGATTTCACAAAAACCATTTAGTATCACCTGCTTTAAGGAACATAAAGTATTGAGGGGAATTTTCTGGCTCAAATATAATTTATTTTTCTTTTTGAGTGTGTGTGCATGTGTATGTGGGTTAGGGCAAACAGGATGTAGAACAATTGTTATCACTAAAAACTTGTTCTTTGAAGTCTATTTTAGCTGTAAAGTTATTTTACTTTGTATTATAGATAAAACCCCAAAGTATCCACTTATAATATTTTCTAAAAATCCCTTTTATATGGTTAAAAGTAGAAGTAACTTTTCCACTTGAAAATTTCTGGACAGAAGTGAAAGATCAGATTACTCACTGGAAAATCCCTTATCATTTTTTTTAAAGTTGTTAACATGATATTGAAAGATAGGGATTTTTTTTTTATACTGAGTCCTCTTGATGCCCAGTAGGAGGCTTTTAAACTTAATTTTCTGTGTTTCCTTATTGGCTGGCAGTAGGTTTTCAAGAGACTGGCAGCATAGGCAAAGATAAGAGGATGAATTCCTAGGAAGATGGAAGAGATTTAATAGGCTCAAAAAAAAATTGCTGGTGGAAATGTTTAAGGAAAAGTTAAACTTGCTTTTTGAAAAACGTAGATATAGACTGAAAAAAACGTGAATTGCTAATTGATGGCATCAGTGTGGGTTGGAGGCTTGAGTGAAGTTTATATACCCACTTTACCAATTCAAACCTGCCTGGTTTCCAACTGTTCTTTAAAGGGACCCTCAGTCCCTTTAGATTGGTCAAATCCATTTTACTGAGAACTACTGTGCACCAGACTGCTCATGCTCCCTGTCCTCCGCACATGCAGCTTCGTACTTTAAGGCTCTGCTTGCTGTCCTGCCAGCCTAGAAAGTCCTCTCCTTCCTCTGTTAATCTGTACATCCTTTTGTTCTAGTTGGTCTAAAAACTTGCTTTTCCCAAGGTTGCTCCTCAGACCTGATGGGTCAGAATCAGCTGGGGTCCAAAGTGTAGCTTCTGAGGCTGACTCCAAGGAGGAAGCCCAGGAATCTTTCATTTTCAGCAAGCATCCCAAGTGACTCTAACACGCTGAAGTCTGAACACCTTATATACTGACAACCATTTTGAATATTAACCATTTTGACATTCTTCCCTCATAATACATTCTTTTAGAACGGAGTTTTTCTTCTCTCCCCTATTTTCTTCTTAAATTATAGACCGTTTTTGAAGGAAAATATTAAATACAGAAAAGCAAAAAAAACAAGCATACCAGCATTCAGAGATAATAGCTTTAAACATTTTGGGGGTGTAGCCATTGTCTGTCATATATCAATGCAATTATCTCATATATAGTATGAGTGTATACATTTTTTAATAAGAACACAAAGTCCCAGTATACATAAAATTTTATATATACTCTTAACAGCATCTGATATTTTATGATATAATTGGGCTTACTGTTGCAGCAAGGGAGACCCAATCCTTGGAAGACAAGACCATGGAGTGTCTCAGAGAGAGTCAGGTGGAGTTTGTTATAGGATTTCTGTAAGATGACTTTAGGGAGGTTTAAAGAAAGTAAGGAATCTGTTCTGGTTTGGGAGCTCTCAGAAAGCAGGAGCAATTTGACTCTTGGGCATCTTAATTTTTATTCAGGAAGCTAAAAGGACAGGCTAGAGTTCCACTGAAGAAGTCCTAATAGTCAATCCTGCAAGCCAGGAGAGGGCAATGTTTGGTCATTTTTGTGGATTTCCCACTCCCTTCTTCTTATATTTCTATTGAAATGGGATTATGCAGTGATCTTGTTTATGTCTTTTTTTACCACAATCATGGAGGGTCCTCCTCTAATGTCTGTGAAGCTATTTAGACTACTCTGGGTAACACCATGCCTACCTCTTCAAAGTTTTCAACAAATCCTCAAAGGATCCACAGTCCAAAAAGCTTAGATAGTAATCATTGATAAACTTATTCAACCTTGAAACTATCCCTCATTTAGTTGTATAGATAATCCCATAATGCAATTCTACCTTAGTGAGACTCTGTTATGGTTGAAGAAGACAGTTATTAATGCTTGGTTTCCATGCTTCTAGTTTAACAAGGTCCCATGATAGTGCTTCTCAGACAGCTTCAATCAATTTTCAAAGTTTTCATCACCCAGAAATGAATCCCATACCATTAGCAATCACTTACCATTTCCCCCCCCCCCACCCTCTCTCCTGCTCCCCAGCCCTTGGCAACCACTTGTCTCTATGGGTTTGCCAATTCTAGATGTTTCATATAAATGGAATCATATGTGTACATCGTGACTAGTTTCTTTCACTTAACATAAAGTTTTCAAGGTTTGTGTTATAGCATGTATCAGTACGTCATCTTATGTACATTATCAGTACATCATTTTCTTTTACTGCTGAATAATATTCCATTATATGGATATAGGACATTTTATTCATTCATGAGTTGATGGACATTCAAGTTTCTATTGTTAGGCTCTTATGAATATCCATGCACAAGTTTTTGTACATATGGACATATGTTTTCATTTCTTTTAGGTATATAACTGAGATTGGGATTGCTGGGTCATATGATAGCTCTATGTTTAAACTTTTGAGGAGCTGTTTCTAAAGCAGGTTACATTTTTACAATGCATGAGGATCCTTAGTTCTTTCGTACTGCTAGACCATAATACCACAGACTGGGTAGCTTATAAACAACAAATTTATTTCTTACAGTTTTGGAGACTGGGAAGTCCAAGATCAAGGTGCCAGCAAATTCAGTGTGATGACTAGGTAGGACTCCCTGCTTCATAGATGGTTCCTTCTTGCTGTGTCTCCACATGGGGGAAAGGGCAAGGGATCCCTGAGTTTCTTTTATAAGAACACTAATTCCATTCATGAGGACTCCACCCTCATGACCTATGCACTTCCCAAAGGCCCCACCATCAAATGCCATCACATTGAGCATCAGGATTTCAACATAGAATTTTGGAGGGACATAAACATTTATACTGTAGCAGGCTCCAATTTCTCCACATCCTCACCAACACTTGTTATTATCTGTCTTTTTGATATATCAACATACTACTGTTGCATTTCCCTATGGCAAACTCAAGCATCACTTTGTGCTTATTTATCATTTATCTTTTTTGGAGAAAAGTTGATTCATATCCTCAGCTGTTTTTAATTGGGTTCTAACAGTTACAATGTTATGTATTAAATGATCCAATTTACTCTTCCTCCCTGGTTTTCTTAGAGGAGAAACAAAATAAATAACCTTCTGAGGAGTATCTCCTGTTTTTAGCTCAATGGATATTGATAATACTGCTTGTGATATACTGTCCCTTTACTAAAGGATTCCTGTGATAAATTTTGAGTATTTTTAATGTCAGAAAAAAAGGTGACTTCCAGATGAAATTTAGCTTTATCTAACACGAGAATTAGATATATCCATGTTAGCACTGACTTACACAAATCTAAGATCTTAAGTTTGTGCTTAATTGCCATAGCTAATTCACTCTGAATTCCCAGTACTTTTTTCTTATCATTGGCTGTATTTTTAAAATTTTAATGTTTTGATGGTAACTCCATTTTTATATTATAGTTATCTCAACCATTGTTTTGGAAGCATGTAAACAATAAAATGGAGAGGCCAGACAGGCAGTATGTCTTAGTAATAAACTTTATGGGTTTTAGAAACAGTCTCTGGTTTGTACTTCTACCACCTACCTGCCTTGGAATCTCCAACTGGTTTTATAAAATTTTACACATTTGGAAAATGGGAATAAAAATCATACTTATTTTGGTTTTGTTACAAGGGTTAAATGGTATGTGTAAATCACTTTGCAGAGTACCTAACACTCTGCACTAAGCAGTAATACTAGTTATGATTTTATTATTTCCTACATCTTTTGACTAGAAGGAAATACTTGAATTCTCTTAAACTAAGAAAGGAGGCTTTGAAAGAAGCTATAGATAACTAAAAGACAACTATAATGGAAAAGGCCAGATTAATTCATACACATATAATGATATTGTAGAGCATTTGTGAGGGTGGATTATATATCTATGGTTGTATTTATTAAGGGATTCATGAAACTACCTCAGGGTTATCTATTGAAAATTCTCATTTCATAAATCCAAACCAAGTGCACATTTTTTTTCTTTTGCTTTAATCCTAAATCACAGAATGTTACATTTATCGTGTTTTTGACAGATTTTTTAGCCTGAATTTAGGCATCTCAAGGGAATGGTAAAGACACAAAACGTGGGTATGATGTGACTAAGAGTCTTCAAATAGTCATCCTTTTGGAAAATGTTTGGGATATAAATGTTTATTATTTTGTTCTCCTTCTATGGTTTAAAACCTACAAAAATTGGAGAAAGGGGTCTAGCTCTTCCCTTGCTATTAGCGTTTTTATTAAGTTTATTAGCTATTAACTTAAACCCTGGCATGGCAATTTTGAAAGGTGGTGTTAGGTGATCTTATCTTTTTTCCTTGGTGTTTCATATTTTCCCCCTCTTTTATGAATACATATAACAACTTGAATATGCATATATACACACACACATAAAAATACACCTATATACCAACATCCATATATACATATTTTTTCCCAGCTCTTCACTTTCCAAACATAAGCTTGAGTATTTACAAATTTCTGTTTTCCCTCTCCCTTCTATATCATGTTCTTTTCCTTTAGGGATGTAATAGTGGAACTACCTAACAATTTGGAAAGTCCCTATCAACATGTACTAAAATTGATGTACAATTACATAATTGCTTGTTGAGAAGAAACTTAAGGGATTGTTAAATCCATCATTTTGAAGCTGCCTGGAATTTTAAAATTTCTCACTTCAACTGGCAGTTTGTTTCCAGGACTGCTAAAAAGAAATAGGGTGATTTATTTAACAATGATATCTGCTAACACAATACAGGACTTAATTTTGCACTGAACTTCTTTGTTCCTAAGTTATTGGTCGTCTTTTTTTTTTTTTTTTTTTTAGAATTTCTCTTTTTTTTTTTTTTTATTTATGATAGTCACAGAGAGAGAGAGAGGCAGAGACACAGGCGGAGGGAGAAGCAGGCTCCATGCACCGGGAGCCTGATGTGGGATTCGATCCCGGGTCTCCAGGATCGCGCCCTGGGCCAAAGGCAGGCGCCAAACCGCTGCGCCACCCAGGGATCCCATTGGTCGTCTTTTTTAAACAATAAGTGGTTTTAGTTTATCATTGCTACAGTCACAGAAGTTTTTAGGTGAATTTAAAAAAATTTTTGAGTACACGTGACATACAATTTTATATTAGTTTCAGATGCCTAGTATAGTGACTCAGCATCTGTATGTCATGCTCACTACAAGTGTAGCTGCCATCTGTCACCATACAGTAATATTATGTTCCCTATGGAATGTCTTTCATTACAGTGATTTAGTCATCCCATCTTAAGCCTGTATCTCACACTCGCTTTCATCCACTTTCCCATTCCTCCACCTTCTTATATGGCAGTCATCAGTTTTCTATAGTTACAGGTCTGATTCTCCTTTTTGTTTATTCATTTGATTCATTTCTGACATTCCACACATGAATTAAATCATTAGGGCATTTGTCTGATATATTTCTTTTAGCATGATACCCATTAAGTCCATCCATGTTGTCATAGATGGCAAGATTTAATCCTTTTTTATGGCTACACAATATTCCTGTCGATATGTGTGTGTGTGTGTGTGTGCACGCGCACACATGCGTGTTATGTTTATCAGGGGTATTGGTCTGGTCTGTAGTTTCCTTTTTTTTATTGTGATGTCTTTGAATGGTTTTGGTATCAGGGTATTGCTGATCTTGTATAATGTATTTGGAAGCTTTCCCTGTTCTTCTGGGGTTTTTTTTCATTATACTGGCTAGCTCCATCCATTTTGTTGCAAATGGCAAGATTTTTTTCCTTTTTATGGTTGAATAATATTTTATTGTATATACCACATTTTCTTTATCCATTCATCTATTGATGGACACTTGGTTTGCTTCCATAGTTTGGCTATTGTAAATAATGCTGCAGTAAGCATAGGGGTGCATGTATGCCTTCAAATTATTGTTTTGGTATCCTTTGAGTAAATACTCAGTAGCGTGATTATTAATCATAGGTAGTTCTATTTTTAATTTCTTGAGGAATTTCCATACTGTTTTCCACAGTGGCTGCACTATTTTCAATCCTACCAGCAGAGCACAGCGGTACCTTTTTCTCATCATCCTCACCAACAATTGTTGTTTCCTGAGTTTCTGGTTTTAGCCATTCTGACAGGTGTGAGGGGATATCACTTTGTAGTTTTGATTTGCATGTCCCTGTTGAGTGATGTTGAACATATTTTCATGTGCCTGTTTGCCATCTGTATGCCTTTGCAAAAATGTCTGTTCATGTCTTTTGTCCGTTTTTTTCATTGGATTATTTGGGTTTGTTTGTTGAATTGTGTAAGTTCCTTATATATTTTGGATACTAACCCTTTGCTGGATATGTCCTCTGCAAATATCTTGTCCCATTCAGAAGGTTGTCTATTAGATTGTTGATTGTTTCCTTTGCTGTGCAGAAGCTTTTTATTTTGATACAGTTCCAGTAGTTACTTTTGCTTTTGTTGTCCTTGCCTCAGGAGACCTATCTAGAAAAATGTCAGTATGGCCGACATCAGAGAAATTACTGCCTATGCTCTCTTCTAGGATTTTTCTGGTTTCAGGTCTCATGTTTAAGTCCTCAATTCATTCTGAATTTGTTTTTGTGTATGCTGTAAGAAAGTGGCCTGTTTCTTTCTTTTGCATGTACTTGTCCGGTTTTCTCAGTACTATTTGTTGAAGAGACTGTTTTTTCTCCATTGCATATTCTTGCCTCGTCTGTTGAAAATTAATTGACCATATAATTGTGGGTTTATTTCTGGGTTTTCTATTCTGTTCCATTGATCTCTGTGTCTGTTTTTGTGTCAGTACCATACTGTTTTAATTACTGCAGCTTTGTAATATAACTTGAAGTCTGGATTATGATTCCTCCATTTTGGGGGAAGGGGTTGGCTTTTGTTTTTTGAGATGGCTTTAGCTACTTGGGGTCTTTTGGTTTCATACAAATTTTTTGTTTGTTGTAGGTCTGAAAAAATACTGTTGGTGTTTTGGTAGGCATTGCATTAAATCTGTAGATTGCTTTGGATTGTATAGACATTTTATCAATATCTGTTTTTCTAACCCATGAGCATGGAACATAGTTCTGTTTCTTTTCATCATCATGAATTTCTTTATCAATGTTTTATAGTTTTCAGAGTACAAGTCTTTCATCTCTTTGGTAAGTTTGTTCCTAGCTATTTTATTCTTTTTTTGGTGCAATTGTAAATGGGATTGATTTCTTAATTTCATTTTCTGTTGCTTCATTATTAGTGTATGAGAATGCAACTAGTTTCTGTACATTGATTTTTGAATACTGAAATTTTACTGAATTTATCAACTCAGTTTGTTTGCTGGAGTCCTTGGGTTTTCTATAGTATTATATCATCTCCTAATAGTGAACGTTTTACTTCTTTCTTAATTAATTAATTAATCCATAATTTAGGTACCTTTTATTTCTTTTTGTTTGTTGTCTGATTTTTGGAAGGATCTGGTTATAGTTTTATCAATTTTGTTGATCTTTTCAAAGAACCAGCTCCTGGTTTCATTGATCTGTTCTATTGCATTTTTTGTTTTGTTTTGTTTTGTTTTGTTTTGTTTTTAGTTTCTCTGTCATTTATTTCTGCCCTAATCTTTATTATTTCCTTCCCTCTGCTGGTCTTAGTTTTTGTTCTTTTGCTAGCTCCTTTAAGTGGAAGGTTGGGTTGTTTGAAATTTTTTGTGTGTTGAGGTAGGCCTGTATTGCTATAAACTTCCTTCTTAGAACAATTTTTGCTGCAACCCAAAAATTTTAAATCTTTTAAAATTTGTTGAGATTTGTTTTATGGTCTAATATGTGATGTATTCAGGAGAATGTTTCATGTGCACATAAGAAGAATATGTATTCTGCTATTTTAGGATGGAATATTCTGAATATATGTTAAATCCTTCTGTTCCAGTGTGTCCTTCAAAGCCACTGTTTCCTTGTTGATTTTCTGTCTGGATGATCTTTTCATTGATGTGAATATGGTGGTAAAGTCCCCTACTATTATTGATACTACCAAATAGTTCCTTTATTTTTATTGGACATTTTATGTATTTGAGTGCTCCTTTGTTGGGTGCATAAATATGTGCAATTGTTATCTTGTTGGATTGTACCCTTCATGATTATATAGTGTCCTTCTTTGTTTCTTGTGACAGTCTTTGTTTTAAAGTCTATTTGGGGGTACCTGGGTAGATGAGTCAATTAAGCATCTGACTCTTGATTTCAGCTCAGGTCATGATCTCAGGGTCCTGGGATTGAGCCCTGCATCTGACTCCCTGCTCACCAGGGAGTCTGTTTCTCCCCTTCCCTCTGCTCCTGCTCCACTTGTGTTCTCTGTCTCTCAAATAAAATCTTAAAAAAAATTAAAGTCTATTTTGTCTAAGTATTGTTACCCTGGCTTTCTTTTGACACCCATTTGCATGATAAATATTTCTCTGTCTCCTCACTTTCAATCTGCAGGTATCTTTAGTTCTGAAATGAGTCTTTTGTAGGCAGCATATAGATGGGTCTTGCTTTGTTATCTACTCCAACACCCTATGCCTTTTTTTTTTTTAAACATTCCTTCTTTTTTTTTTTAATTTTTATTTATTTATGATAGTCACACACACACAGAGAGAGAGAGAGAGAGAGAGAGAGAGGCAGAGACACAGGCAGAGGGAGAAGCAGGCTCCATGCACCGGGAGCCTGACGTGGGATTCGATCCCGGGTCTCCAGGATCACGCCCTGGGCCAAAGGCAGGTGCTAAACCGCTGCGCCACCCAGGGATCCCACCCTATGCCTTTTGATTGGAGTATTTAGTCCACTTATATTCAAGGTAATTATTGATAGATATGTATTTGTTGCTATTTTGTTACTTGTTTTGTGGTTATTTTTGTAGTTTTTCTTTGATCCTTCACTTGCTTTCTTTCATAGTTCATTGGCTTTCTTTAGAAAAGAGAGATACTTGATTCTCTTTTTTCTTTGCATATATATTACTGGTTTTTGACTTGTTACAATTAGGTTTGTATATAACATCTTCTGCATATAGCAGTGTATATTAAGTTAATTTCAAGCCTATTCTTTTCTCCTCTCTGCCCCACATTTTAGGTACATGGTAATATTTTATATCCATTTATTTTGTGAGTCTTTTGATTTTACAGATATTTTATTGCTTCTGTGTTTCCCACTTTTCATACTCATGGTCTTTCCTTTCCACTCAGAGTCATCTTTTCTTGGTAGTGGCTGGTTTAGTGGTCATGAGATCCTTTAGCTTTTGTTTAATTCTTTATCTTTCCTTCTAATCTGAATATTAACATTGCTGGATAGAGTATTCTTGGCTGCATATTTTTCCCTTTTGGTACTTTGAAAATGTCATGCTTCTCTCTTCTGGCTTGCAAAGTTTCTGCTGAAACATCTACTGAAAGCCTTATGGGGGGGTTCCCTTGTATGTAACTATCTTCTTTTCTCTTTCTGCTTTTAAAATTCTCTCTTTATTATTACTTTTGCCATTTTAATTACTATGTATCTTGGTGTGGACCTCCTAGGGTAGATTTTTCAGGGGACTCTTTGTGCCTTCTAGATCTGGATATCTGTTTATTTCCCCCAAATTAGTAGCTTTCAGTTGTTATGTCTCCAAATAAATTTTCTGACCCCCTTTTTCTCATTCTTCTGAGATCTCTAGAATGCTAATGCTATGCTTGATGGAGTTAGAGTTTTCTAAATTCTCATTTTGTATAATTTTTTTTTCTCACCTGCTTAGCTTAATTACAATTCATTACTCTATCTTCTAGGTCACTGATTTGTTGTTTTGCTTCCTCTAGCCTGCTATTTATTCCCTGTTGTGTATTTTAAATTTCATTTATTGTATTCTTCACCTCTGATTGGTTCTTTTGTAATCTCTGTTAAGGATCTCACAAATATCCTCCACTCTTTTTTCAAGTACAGTGAGTGTCTTTATGATCATTACTTTAAATCTCTGTCTAGCATATTACTTATTTGCATTTCACTTAGGTCCCTTGCTATGATTTTTGTCCTGTTATTTCTTTTGGAATATAATCCTCTGTCTCCTCATTTTGTCTAACTGTGTCTGTTCTCTGTGTTAGGAAAGTCAGCTATGCTTCCTGCTCTTGAAAGTAATGGCTTAATGAAGAAGAGATCCTATAAAGTGCCCTGCAGTGCACTATTTCTTGCCCCCAGATCCTGGCATTTCTGGGAGTGTCTCCTGTGTGTGTTGCATGTGCCCTTCTGTTGTGTCCTGGCTGCTTTTGCTTACAGTTTAGTCTACTAAAGAGTCTCTCTTTGCCTGTTGTGGCAGTGTTTGGTTCCTGGCCTGACTGCATAGTTTTTAAAATGTGTGTGCTGGTCTGCTTGTGAAATGGCACCTGCTGCCACTTGCATAAGGTCTGGGTATGGGCATGGGGCAGGTGCAATTTTAACAAGGTGTGCTGTGGACTTCCACAGAGCCTGCTACAATTCCACAACTGCCATCTGGACCAAGGCCTCATAAAACATGCTCATCAGGAGAAGTGGAATTGGCAGGATTTGCACTGCTTTTCTGGGTGAGGGGCACCCTTGTCAACGGAACTGAGGCAAGCATGACTGGAAATGGCTTATTTATTGAAGTGTATGGGAGCAGGACTTGATGTAAGCAAGTTAAATAGTGAATGTCAGCATGCTGGTTCCAGCAGGCTGTATGTTTATGCTAAAGGGCAAAAGAGGGAATTGGTGCCTTCCAATTTCTTTGTTCTTGGAGGAGGCTTCCTGGGATCTCTGCTTCTTCAAAACAGGCTCTGAGATGAGTAAATAGCTTTCTCCCATACGCCCCAGGAGTTTTTCAAACAACTGCTTCTCTGCTGTATCTTCAGAGGGCTGGAGGGCTCTTCATGGTGCTGTCTTTTTAAGGGCACAGATTCAGTTTCTAATTGCCTTCCAGGCTTTCCCAAAACCAAGCGGCTGAATTTTAAAATTCCAGGATTTAAGTCCTGCTGGTTTTAAGAACTCAAAAAATTGGGTCCCCCTTGCTTTCAAAGCCAAATGTCATGGGGCTTCATCTTCCCTGTAGAGGCTTCCAGGTATGATAGGCTGTTTCTTGCCCTTCTCCATGACTGTGTACCCAACCCCCACTAACGCCCCCCCTCCCCAGTCCATTTCACTTCCCATTATGTCTCCACCCTTCCAACCCTCTTTGATGTGGCCTCTTCTCCACTTTTAGTTGTGGAGTTTGTTCTGCCAGTCTTCAGGTCGTCTTCTGGGTTATTTATACTGGTGTAAGTGTTATCTTGTGTCTGTGGGATGAGGTGAGTTTGGGGTCCTCTAACTCTGCCATCTTCCCACACTCCCTGGTTTGAGGTTCTTTGATGTAAATGACTAGGAAATTGATTCATCTCAGTTTGCAGAAGTTCAGTGCTTGATCGGTAGGAGTTTTGCTGTAGTCTAATGAAGAACATTGTTACATATAAAATAGAGATGTAGCATCAATTCATTTCTGTAAATAATAAACTATTACAGCTATAGTCGTGAGATGTTACTATTAAATAGTTAACTGCCATATGAATGCCCAGGAATCCTATAGTAACGCTCCCTCCATCTTTCCTAACAGTCCATGACAGCCTACCATATTAGAACTCATGAGTTTTAAGGCTTCCAGGAATATGTTATATCCATTAAAAATAATCCACTGGAGAGGAACATAGTCTGCAATAGTACATGGCACATGGTATTATCTTAGTAAATATTTGATTGTTAAATGAGTTAATGGAGTTTTGAGTTTATATTCTGTTTGTATATACACCTTACCAGCTGTGTGGGCAAGTAGTTTGGTTTCTGAGTTTCATTTTTTTTTTCTCTAAAGTGGGAATGTCGGCCTTTATATCCTAGCTTTTTAAAATGTTGGTTGAGATAATATAGGTACATGTGTTTAATAATTGATATTTTTAAAAACTTTCAAGGTACTTCTTTTGTTCCAATATTTTTCTCAGTTGGAATATTGGTTTACAGTTTATACCTTGTAACTGGCATTGATGTTCAGATGTTCATAATGTCATTACCCTTAGTCTAGTCATGATTGGAAACCAAGTACATTCCAAACAGGAATTTACTTTTCTTTATTTCATGCATTTGTGAAAACATAGGACTCAGCATAGGTTTGAAACCTTACTTTGCCCATTATTGGCTGTGTAAATCTGAACCTCCCTTGAACCTCAGTTTCATTTGAGAAACATAAATAACATGTATGTTGTAAAATTGTCATAACTAAATGAGAATATATGTGAAGGCCTTTAGAGATAAAAAATTATTAGTAACTCCTCCCTATACTCCATTCATGAGGTTAAATATCTTTTAAGTCTAGTTCTGGAAATTTTTCCATTAATAGAAATATTTCCTTATTCATATATATATATTGTGTGTGTGTGTGTGTATACATATACATACATGTATATATGTATTATATGTATTATGTATTATATATAGCAAAAGGGTTTTTTTTTTTACTTACTGGATTTTTAAAAAATATATTAACTGTATTTATCACAGTCATACAATGGGTCAGGGTCATTACACGATTATATTTTAAGAGTAGATTTTTGTTTTAAAAAGTTGAAAGTAATTGCCTCAAGAATTTCAGCTTAACTTTTATTCAGAGGTAAGATTTGAAAAAACTTAGTGGACTCTTCCTTGTTAAAAAAAAAAAAAAAAGTTGAACTCAAATATTAGGGACTACAAACCTATCTTTCTGTGAGCACTATGCTCCTGCCTATTCTTCTGTCTTATATATTAAGATATATATTCTTAATAAAATTATAGGTTATAATTTAAACTTCTTATAGGAATAAAAATCATTATATTTTTTTCTTCCATTTTATTAAGATAAAACAGACATACAACAATATAAATTTTTTTCAATATAAATTTTAGATGTACATTTGATAATATATATGTTGCTAAATGATCACCACAATAAGTTTATTTAGCATCCATCACCTCACATTCCTTTATAATTTTTTTTCTTGTGAAGAGAACTTTTAAGATTCACTCAGTAGCTTTCATATATAGAGTGCAGTATTAATTATAGTCACTATGCTGAACATTACATTTGCAGGACTTATAAATGGAAGTTTGTACCTTTGACTACCTTCACCTGTTTTTCCATACTTTCATTTTTTACTCTTTTTCTTTTTTTTTTTCCAGATCTCTGGATTTTTTTTTTTTCTCTAAAATGCCTTACAAATCATGTCTATGCTCACACAGTTCAATTCTTTTTCTGATGACACTCATGGGATCCTATTTCTTGTCCTGACTTTTTAAGTGGGTCCTAAAGTGCTTCCAGTAACAACCAAAGATTTATCACCACACATTTAATGCATTAATTGTACAAATATTTGTTGTGAGGCTTGAAAGGAAATACAATAAGAATATTACTCTGTCCTCAAAATATTTCAATCTAGAAAGATAGATTTGCAAACAATAACAGTGCTACGTGTAAATATTTTATGAGTGGTTTAAACCAGGCATATGTGCACACAGAAGAGTGGTGTTAGGAATGCTAGTGACAGTGGTGCTGGGCATTGAGGTATATATATATATCTATGTCTATCCATATATGTATATATACATATATGTATATGTATAGCTCATACACATATGAGTTCCCAAATAAGAGGGAAACAAAGACATTTCCGGTAAGTACGAGATCATAAACAAAGTTTCTGAAGTGTGACAGTGCACGCCTTATTTAATTTAAAGAACAGCAATATATTGTTTCCTATCAGTGCTATAACAAATTACCAGAAATTTAGTGACTTACAGCAACACAACTTATTATCTTACTATTCTGGAGATCAGAAATCTGAAATCAGTTTCACTGGACTAAAATCAACATTCTTCTTGGTACTCCAGATGAGTTCTTATATTTTCCAGCTTCTAGAGGCCATCTTCATTCCTTTGTTTATGGTTTCTTCCTCCATCTTCAAGCCAGCAGCTTTGGATCTTCACATCTCTCTGACTAAAATTGCTGCTTGTATCCTGACAGCTCTTCTACTTCTGACCCTCCAGCCTCCTCATTATAAGGACCCATATGATTAGATTGAGGGAGATAATCCAGGGCAATCTTCCCATCTCAAGATCTGTAACTTAAATACATCTGCAGAATCCCATTAACAATGCAAGGTAACCTGTTTACAAGTTTTGGGGACTAGGAAGTGGATCTATTTGGGGGGCCATTATCCAGCCCACCACACCCAAGAAGACTAGAATGTAAGGTATAAAATGGTATAGGTATAAAGCTAGTATGGAATTCGATTTTGAAAAACTTTGAAAGCCATGATAAGGAGTTTGGAACTTAATTTTTAGGCCAGCAGTTTTTATTCTTTAAAAAAGTTAAAAATATGAAGATGGATGCTCAGTTCCATGTACATACACTCAAAATTCAAATATAAGTACTTGAATGATCATAGGTCACTTGAAACTAATATATGGAGTCTTTAGACCTAAAAAGAAAAAAAAAAACAATCAGAAAAGTAACAATCAAATCTGTTTCAGAAGTGTAGTTAGTAGTATACGGTTGGTTGCCAATGTCCTTGTACCAAAGGAATGCTGATGAGGCACAACATTAAAAAAATTTTAATTAAAAAAAATGGCTGCAAGAACACAGAGGAAATTGAAAATTTTTTCAGGGGTGCCTGGGTGGATCAGTCAGTTAAGTGTCTACCTTTGGCTCAGGTCATGATCGTAGGGTTCTGGGATTGAGCCCTGTGTCTGGCTCCCCGCACAGCTGGGAGTCTGCTTCTCCCTCTTCCATGGCCCCTTCTCCCAGCCCCCACTTTTTGTAACCATTTTGAATATATTAAAATAAAACCTATTTATAAAACCTAAATTTTGTGTTTCTATAAAGCTTCCCATTAAGGATGTGGTGGTCCAGAATATCTCCTGTGTTTTGAGATGGTTGACACATGCCTTCTCAGGTCCTCCTCTCATAAACTAGTCCACAGGACCTTGTACTGGAATTAGAGGTAGAGGAATGAAGCCTGGTTGCCAAGTTGAAAATACACAGAGCAGGCAGTGAAAAAGAAAGTCCCTTCTTCCAATGAAGAGAGACTTTTTAGTGAAGGACCATATCCAAATGCCATCTGCTGGGAGAGATGTTTGGAAAAGTCCCTAATGATATCATGGACTTTGATTTGTGTTCTAGTGGCATTATCCTTTTCGTAAAGTTACAGATAAATTCATCTAGGTCTGAATATTTAGATTTTTCTTCTGCTAGTTCTTTTTCTTTAAAATATATTTTGCCCTCAAGTACAGAATTGGACCCATTTAGCTTTTTGCCCAGTTCCTCCCCTCTTGCCATTCTTGATCACCCCTCATGAAGGCTGTGATCTCTTAAAGATGATCCTAGGTTATCCTACTTTCTCCTAAGGTAGTTAAACTTTAAGAATTTTACATTCCAAATAGTTTGATAAATTGTACACTCAGTTTTTTCCCCTTAGTAGAGTTGATATTAATGAGTGAAAACTTCAGCCAAGATGAGAGAGCAATACAAAATCTGAGGATCATTGACTATGCCTTCATCCCCCAAAGGAAGTCTGAAGTGATGAAGACTGGAATTTCATGTTTTCAGCTCCCATAATCTTGTATAGCTTTTTTAGGAGGTGCTGAAGCTTGATCATGAGGCTGCCCAAAGTCCTTCCATGATACCAAAGTCCGTCACTGAGCTATCTCTGGTTGCCAGTGTCCCACAGAATCACAACAAATCACGCAAGACACCCACAGCTTCTGCTCAGAATCAAGCATGCCTCCACATATTTACCACTTACAAAATTCCTTATTCCTTTTAGTAGATCCAATTTTTCCATCTGGTATCACTTCCCTTCACCCAAAGAGTGCCTTTTAGCATTTCTTATAGTGTGAATCTACTGATGACAAATTCACTCAGCTTTCATCTATCTGAAAATGTTTTTATTTCACCTTCAATTTCTGAAGAACATTTTCTCTGGATATGTAATTTTAGTTTTGTAAGAGTTTCTTTGCCTCCCTCCACCCCCTTCAAAACACTTTAGACCTATCAGGCCCTTATTTTCTGGTCTCTAGTATTTCCAAGTTGTCATTCCTATTGTTTCGTTAAAGTAAGGATCTTTCTCTGGTTTACTTCTAAGGTTTTTTTTCTTTAACTCTCATTGTTAGCACTGTTGAGAGGTTTTCTTTATCCTTCTAGCGGTTTATAGAGCTGAGGGTTAATGTTTGTTATAAGTTTTGAAAAATTTCAGCTCTTGGTTTCAAAAAAATTTTTACTCCAATTCTTGCTCTAATCTCCTTCTAATTAGACTATATTGATATTCTCCATATTACTGACATTCTTTTTTTTTTTTTTAATATTCTACATGCAAAGATGAAAGTCTTGATTTCTCCCTTAGGATCCTGGTAGAGGGGGTCCTTCCAGTACCTTGGTGGCACCCTTTGCTGTCACCTCCCTTAGCTCCAGTTTTCCCAAAACACTTTTAAGAGTGAAAAGGAATGGTATGAATAACTGCACTGAATCAACAAGCGTAAACTGGAACTTTTGCAAGGCAGACTAGAGTTTAAGGTACCCTACTTACTAGGTGCTATTTCATTGTCCTGGAAAACATTAAAATCATCCTTCATGCTTTTCTTGACTACATGACACCTCTTTTGCCTCTTATATAAAGTCAGTTATCAGTCTTCCATGTTCTTTCTACAAAGTTTGTGATTTATCTTTCAGTGTCTAAATTCAAGACCTTCTCCTCTCACCTGGGCAGTTATTAACAGGGTCCATTTATTTATGTTTCTTTCTTATTCTAGCATATTTTGTCAGACCTCAGATTAACCTGGCACTACTTTTGTCAAGCTATTTTCTATTGAAGAACCTACAAAGGTTCCTGATTGCTTGAGATCTTGCCTAGATTTCTTATTCAACTGTTTAAAGTCCCTGACTTTTCATGATGTCATTTTGTGTAACACATGGACCCACATTAGAATGCCCTCTCCTTCCCCTGCTATTCAAATCAGTGACTTCTGTAGGAGTCAGCTCAACACCTGCCTTCTTGCAGCTGTAGCACCAATCATATCCATCCATCATATTTTTTCTTTTCTTCAAATTCTTAAGTACTAAGGGCACATATTTCAATTTGACTATACAATTTAGTGTACTGAATTTACTAATTGGTAAACAAAAGTAAGACTCAAGTGCCTTCAGGGACCATGAATCAGTAATCATAAACTATGAAGTAGGCAGAGAAAGGAACAATGGGTATTAAAGTGTTCATATTGATTCCTAATAATAGTAATTCCTGCCTAGGTAAATGGTCTTTCAAATCATTAGGCAGCTGAGACAGAATGGCCAAATAGAATACTTCCTCAAGATTTGCAAAAATTGTGTCTTAAAAAAATTTTTACGTATACTTCATAGCTCAAATAATATACCATTCTTCATACCTCCTCTTAGCCATAGTTAGAATAGTAATAGCTGCACGTTGTACATTAAGCACTTGTGAAATTTAGAAGTTAAATTATGGTTTTAGCAAATTTAATGAGAAAGTAAATTGTTTTTGAAAGAAAATTTGGCTCTTGTCTTGCTTCCCACATCTGAGGAATGGACCTTCCCTTTCTCATCAGCACTCTTGCCCACTTATAGGACTGAGTCTGCTTCTCTCCTTCTGTGGACACTGGCAAAGTGGACCTGCTTTGGCTTCCAGGGAAGGATAGGGAATGGTATGCAGCAGTTCAGCCTTAGCCAGGAGACACGTCAATAGTTAAGGTGAAGCTATAAGTAGGGCTGAAAAAATGGACATTATGCAAGCTAGTGAGGTAGTACTAGATGCAGGTCAAACAATGGGATTTAAAGACCCACAGAATTGGAAAGTCTAAACGTGTGTCAAAGAATGTCGAGACCAACTCAATGTGCCTGACAAAAAGACAAAGCTAAATTTATTGACTATCATAGTGAGGAAAAGCTCTGCTGGTCAGGCATGGTCTTTTGAGTAGAACAGGCTGATGATAATTATGTAGGATTTTTGGAAAGTGGGAAATTAAGATTAGTAGTTTTTCAGAAGTGATGACATCATTGGAAGAAGAGTGGTTACTCAAATGAGACAGGTATTGACTGGTTGACACTCAAAGTCATACTAGAGTGAGCCCCTTCTTGATTGGGCTGTTACTGATACAGTGGTTTACTGAGGCAAGTTGTTGATTGATTGAACAGATTTGAAATGAATTATGCTGGCTATTTGTTTCCATGGCTACAGAACAATCGATCTTTTCCTGGGAGTATGGTATTTTTTTCTCTCAAATGGGGTGAGAATGTATCTAGATTTCAGAAATGGAATATGATCATTAGATTATGCACTCAAGAAAATATCAGTGAGGGTGACAAAACATGAGAGACACCTAACTCTGGGAAATGAACAAAGGGTAGTGGAAGGGGAGGTGGGCGAGGGGTTGGGGTGACTGGGTGATGGGCACTGAGGGGGGGACACTTGGTGGGATGAGCACTGGGTGTTATGCTATATGTTGGCAAATTGAACTCCAATAAAAAATTAAAAAAAAAGATTATGCACTAAACCTCTTTCTAGAGAATCCTTCACAAACTAATAGGAGAAGGTAAGAATAGGCCCAAGGCCAGATAATAGGACAGTTGTAACAAAGTAGACTAATAAACCCAAGAAAGGCCTACTTTCTGTTATTTTCCAAGGAACCAAGACCCATAGAATAGTCTTTCAGGGTTGTTACTGAATAGCCTAGAACAAGGGTCAGCACACTTTTTCTGTAAAGGGTCCGATGGTAAATGTTTTAGGCCTTGTGAGCCATAGGGTTCAATCTCTATTGCAGATACAAACCTTCGCCACTGTAGTACCAAAGTGGTCATACAAATGTAAACTGTTGAGTGCAATCAGAGTTGGTCTGGAGTGGCTGAATTGGACCTGTGGAGGCCACATGTGGCTTGCAGGCTACAGATTGCTGACTCCTGATCTAGAACAAGTAATCTTTCCAGTGCATACATTCTAGGGAATCAAAAATCAAAATATCTGAACTCTCTGGTCAAGAGAGAGTACATAAATAATAAATAGTTGATGACTGACTGACTTCTGATTGGAAGTCTGTCAGGTTGGATGCCATTGATTCTGATTAGGCCAGGATACTCCTTGAGAAATAACTGAGAAGTAGAGCTGGAGTATAGACAGACTGAGTTTAGGGGAAAAAGCCTCCAAGGTCCCATTTCCGGTGGACATCAGGTGGTTGATGCTGTCAGTGCCACCACCAGCACTGCACCCCAAGATACATGCGTGTCCCTGCTACATGGCCAGCAGTACTGTATCTGCTGACTACTGCTATTCTTCTGACAACTGTTATTGCTACTCCAGTTGAAGAGATTGTGTCTTTTGAAAACTGATAGCTTTGCTAGCTAACATCAGAGAGCTTGACTTTGAAGCATTTTTAGATTTGGGGGCTACAGGATAACCTGGCCTTTTCAGCTTCCTTCATCAGCCTTCCCCAGTTAGAGGGTCATTTGAATGACAGCATCCTAGGGGCCTGACCATCAATTGTGAAGTCACCTTGACACCTTCCTCCAGGGAGCCCACGGATCTTGAAAATAGGACATCTTTTGTCCTGGTCCTGACCTGGTATGTCAGCATTTCTGGGAGTAATCATGGAACTAGCCCACTAGAGCTAACTATTCTGAAAAGTACTTTTTACAGTTCTTTTATTCTTTCTGGGGAAACAGCAACAGTTTATAGTTTAGCAAAACTTTTGGCTGTGGCTTTATGTATCTTAAGATTCTCTATAAATCAGTACTTAGGGATATATATGTATGCCAGCTCAGAGAACTTTCTGCAATTGGATTCTACTATCACTTGTGTCTATTGGAGGGGGAAGGAAAAATATTTCAGACTCTAATTTCAAATATATTCCATGGAGAAACATTGTTTGATGTGAAGAATGTTTTTTAGTAAATTTATTAAATGGCCTATTCAGAGTTTCTTCTTGCAGTAAAACGTAGTCATTACCAGGAATATTTAAGGATAAAAATTTGTTTGCCATGGGACTAATTATACCTTATCATAGTATGTAAGTACTTTTGAAAATTAGGATTAAACTTTTGTTAACCTTATATAGCAAAACAGAAATGAGATGTTTATATATATATTAGAATAATAACACAAGGTATAATATTTTGATACTCTAACTTATTCTAACATTACTGAATGTTTTTGAAATCCATCATAAAAAACTGGGAAGCAGTAATAAAATTTTGAAAAAGATGAGAGAATGCTGTCTTTATCAGCTATTTAAGTAAATCATAAAGATACAGTTATTCAAATATTATTGAAGTGGAATAAAACAGACTATGGAAGAAAGAAAAAAAACTAGATAGAATATATTAGCCTGAAAAAGACTCTGTGCATGATATGTGTGTATGCATATCAGAATTTAATATATATGGATAGTATCATACTTGGGAAATGAAAAACTTGTCCCATAAATAGGGCGGAGTCATTTGGTTAGTGTATTAAAAAAAAACTTGTTTTATATACACACAGGACTTTCAAAAACAGTAGCATATTTGAGAGTTTTTATTTCTTTCTCATGTAAGATTTTAATTGATGCAGCCTTGTTAATGCAATCATATTCCACAAGGTCATTCAGAGGTCTAGGTCCCTTCCATCTATTCACTACTCTTTCCATCCCTGGGATTCTCTCGTCTCCATGGTGGAAATGAGGTCCACCTTCAATCCAGCCTGTGATGAAGAGGAAGGAAAGTAAATGTGGAGCAAGAGATTTCCTATGAAGCATGTGACACAGAAGTCCTACAGATCATATCCACTCGCACTCTGTTAATGAGTACATGGTCATATGGCCCTATCTACTGGTATGAAAGATTGGGAAATGTAGACTGTAGGTGGACAACTATGGGCTCAGGCCCAACTGAAAGGGAGAAGGAGCTTGAATAGTATTAGAGATTGCATACTGGAGAAAGTTAACAGTGTGGGCCACAGTGGTTAAGTGAAAAATAAAAATCAATTTAGATAGTCGTTTTTCATTATATTTTTTAAAATTTCCAAATAGATCTATAATCCAACCATCGGATAAGCATCCCAAATTGTTATTTTTAGGTAGTATACTAAGTGCTTTTTATGAATTGTATCATTTAATCCTTAAAATGAGTTTATAAAAGAGACTTGGTAAGCTTCTATTTGATAAATGGACAAAGCAACACACAGAATAGGAAATGACTAATGAGGAATTTTCATATCTTTAATAATAAAAAAATGTTTTAGAATGAGAAATCCTTTTCATTTATTAAATTAGGAAATATTTTATAAAATATTCAAACTCAGGTAGCATGAATTGTAGGATGTAAACTACCAGAATCAAAGGTATGTCAAGAGCCTTAGGACATGTTAATATTCTCTGTGATCCAGAAACTTCACTTTCTGGAGTCTTGACTAGAAAATAATCAGAATAAGGATAAAGCATTACTTACAATCACATAGACACATAAAATCAGAAACCATGTAAATGTCTAAAAATGGGAGAATGACTAAAGAAACATATACAGAATGTAATATTGTAAGTGATGGGAATTGTTTTTACTGTTAACACTATGGGAACATGCCTGTGATACAATGTTAAGTGGAAAAAAAAAATCAGGACTTTTTTTTTTTAAATAAAATGTTAAATGTTTCTAGGTATTCTCTGTTATTCTCTTTTATTACCTCATCTCTGCTTCTATATTAGCACCTCTGCAATTACTAATCAGAAAGCTTTATTTACTTTTCATTCCTCCCTCCTCCCATTGGATGATCCATGAAAGAAGGTACCAGGTGTTTCTTATCCTTGTATATTGTATAACCTAATGCCTGACCCAGCGTAGCTAATAAATATTGGTTTAGTAATGTTGGGGGATGAACCTGTAGGTGACCTAATCTTCAGGCTTTTATTTTTCACCAAGGACTGGCAATATTTATGTAATCAGAAAAAGAAGACACGTTTTTAACGTATTAGAAAAAGTGTGGGGCAGCCCAGGTGGCTCAGCAGTTTAGCGCTGCCTTAGGCCCAGGGAGTGATCCTGGAGACCTGGGATCGAGTCCCATGTCAGGCTCCCTGCATGGAATCTACTTCTCCCTCTGCCTGTATCTCTACCTCTCTCTCTCTGTGTCTCTCATGAATAAATAAAATCTTTAAAAAAATGAAATGTACTTTGTCATGTCCTATGGCTTGCTTAACACAATTTTCTATTCTGGCTTTGCTGTGGGTACTGTTGGTTGACCAGAAATACACAAAATATCCGAGATTTGAAGGGAAGTATTGAGTGGAGAGCTGATTTCAGCTTTCCCTTGTCTTCCCATCCTATCCCCTTAAGATATAATATATTATGTTTTGTTACTGGGGACAATTTAAGTCTTTTAAAATTGGGGGAAATGAAACTCCTCATGTAGTATTAGCCAGCATTCTCTTAAATGGTGCCACAAAAAAAGATTTGACAAAAAAATGGTAATAAAAAAACAAGACAGTTTCCTTCTGGCTTGTATGAAATGGACTTTTTAGCTCTCAGTTCAAATATTTGAGTATTGTAAAGTCTATCACGTTTTTCTAATGACACAGCATGTGAAGTAGGACATTATTGAAAGGTCAACCAGGGGCTATTTTCCAGACTATGAATCACACATATTGAATCGTGGAAGTCTGGAAGTCTGTTGTTTTATGTTTATCACCATTATAAGTGAGTAAGATAATTCAAAAGTAATCAGAAGTGGTAACAGTTACATAAAATAGAGTATTTTCATTTAGAACAATTGTGATAGAATAAAAATGGAGGGAAGAAATTTTTGATAGAATTTCACTGGTTTCATAAGGGGCAATGGAATAGGAAAGTGCCTCAGAAAAGTGAGGAATGTGCCTGCAGATTGAAACCTGAGTGTGAATATGTGAGGTTTTCTTAGAAGTTGCAACAAGGAAGCAAGTTTGCATTTTCACGTTTTGCACTTAGTCCTTAGTAATGAATACCACCAGGTGATCGTGTTTTCTGACCCGAGAAAGCTTGCATGTGGTATCTGGCAAGTCAGGTTTAAGAAAAAGATGTCAGCAACTTACGGCCCAGGTCACATGACATCCTCTACTTGCCAATACTAGCCGCTCTGGATCAGATTTCAACTCCAGGCAGTGCTGCCAGCCATGTGGGTTCAGCCGAATGAGAAGCAAAACCACACTTCCGAAAATGTTAGGAGCTGCTCCTCGCTTGCTGTGAGGCCTCTGGATTAGGAGCTGTTTTTCAAATGAAAGCATATCTACTGAATGGAAAAATTTTAATATTTTGCTGTCATTTTGATGTTTTCATCTGGTCTTCATCACTTCTACGAGGCACTTCCTGCGAGAATGGGGGCAGGCGCTCTGGCCATCTGTGTGAGTACAGGCCGCCCCTGTCGTCTGTGGACACTGGGCTGGGGAGAGGCCTGTGCCCTCCTGGTTGGGATGAGATGTTGACGGGATTTCGTCTTTACTTTCTGGGAGGTGGGGGAAGGTTTGCTCCTTACATTCCTATCTATTCAAATGGACACGAAGCAGTGTTTGGGGCAGCTTTGGCCTTTTTGTCTGCTTGCCCTTCCAAAAAAGATGAAGGAAGATGCCTGCCTCTGAGAGTTTCCTTGGTTCAGTCAATGTGATTTAAAGTAGAGCACTCTCGAGCGAGCGGTTCAGACTTTGTTGTTACGAATGAGTTAAATACGAATGCTGAATTGCAGTTACTGGAAAAATCTAGTGGCTAGATTGAGAAAGAATTAAAATAACCACTAATTCGTTACTTCTGAGTATGTGTATGACCTTTTTCTATGCACATTTTTGTTTTCATTTAGTAATGCTAGAATTTGTTTCACTGTGGTTGCTGAAAGCAACGGGAAAAGAGCTTGTTCCATAAATGTTTGTGAATCCTTAATGGACTATAGAAATTTCTGGTTGTTATAATACAGCAGCATCAGTAAATAACACTGATGTAAAATCCATGGGGAAAATGTATATATTTCTAGGGCTGAATTAATGGATTTCAAAAGCAGTTCTGTTGGTGCTTATATATAACCTTTTGCAATAACCAAGTATTGTCAATTATACAATTCACAGAATGCTGTGATTTAAATTTTTATTTCAATAAATAAAATGCATATATAGTAAGCATACTTATATGTCAGGCAGATATTGTATTCCAAGAGGGCATTTTATTTGTCTCCAAATGAGCTAAGTGAGAAAAATCTTATTCTTTATTATCAACTGCTCACTTCAAAAAATTTTACTCTATGTTATCAACTGTATCAACACATTTAGGTCAGATCTCTTTTTTTCTTAAAGTTTCAGAAACAGCTACAATTTGTTGTAGGTTTTGATAGCATCCTAAAATATATAGAAATATCTGGGCAATTTTTTACACATATGCCCCAAATGGTCACCAGATGGTATATCAGCTCCACAGATTGAATTTTCTTAGTAAAACAGCCTCATTTCTGTGCTCAAAACTTTTCTGTGTCCTGTGTGCCTGTCTCTGTGTCTCTTGTCCTTTTAGTCCTGAGATTTGTAGCATCCAGGTATCCAGCTGGTTATCTTTTTATCACAATGAGGACTTTTCTTCAAAATCTGATTTTTTTTCTAAGATACTGAGCTTTTGTTTTACTGCATTATTCCAGATTTATAAAACAAATACTTTTTTTGTTTAAAGATTTTATGTATTTATTCATGAGTGACAGAGAAAGAGAGGCAGAGACACAGGCAGAGGGAGAAGCAGGCTCCATGCAGGGAGCCTGATGTGGGACTCCATCCTGGGACCCCAGGACCATGCCCTGGGCCGAAGGCAGGAGCTAAACCACTGAGCCATCCAGGGATCCCCCAATAAAAGAAATACTTCAGGACTGGAAATGTGCAGAGCATGAGCCAGCAGATCGATCTGTTATGATATTTTGCAGTCCTCTCTGCCTGAGTAGATCCTTACTTCCTGCCCTTGGCCTGCGTGCATTGATCTCTACCTTGACTGGAATGCAGACTAACCCATGTATGAAACTCCATATTTTTCCTTAGTTTAATCCAAAGTATATACAAAATTTCATGTAAGATTGACATAAAAATCCTACCATTTAAAAGATTATTTACTGTAGTAGAAGAGCAGTCTATTCCTATTCTTTAACTTCAGGTTAGGCTTTGTGTTGGATCCCAGTTCTACTTACGAGGATATGTTTGTTTTTAGGAGTTTTCACATAGTATTTCTGGAAAAACATAGCTATTGGAGAACAAAATACTTTTTTTTTAATGTTTGTGGTAGAAAAGTGGAGACTAATCACAAATAAAAATAAACATAGGGGCTGACATACTTGTTTTTAGTTTGAGACTTCTTTACCTAGACATATGTTAACAACTGTTCAGGTATCCTGTTACTGAAGTTAGTATTTTTTTAAAAATTTTATTTTGTTTTATTTAAATTCAATTAACACAATTTATTATTAGTTTCAGAAGTAGAGTTCAGTGATTTATAAGTTGCATATAACACTCAGTGCTGATATCCTGTGCCCTCATTGATGCTTGTCACCCAGTTACCCCGTCCCCCATCGACCTCCCCTCCAGCAGCCCTCAGTTTGTTTTCTTGTTCTTTTTTTTTTTTTCTCAGTTTGTTTTCTATAGCTAAGTGTGTCTTATGGTTTGTCTCCCTCTCTGATTTTGTCTTATTTTTCCCTCACTTCTCCTATGGCCTTCTGTTTTGTTTCTTAAATTCCACATATGAGTGAAATTTTATAATGGTCTTTCTATGCTTGACTTATTTCATTTAGCATGATACCCTCTAGTTCCATCCATGTAATTCCAAGGGGCAAGATACCAGTTTTTTGATAGCTGAGTAATATTCCATTGTATATATACCACAGAAGACAGTTCTTTAGACAAGAGTATCAGACATTTGTAGTTATGTGTATGCACATGTACATATGTTGATGTGGGACATAGACTATTTCAAAGACACTACATTTCTATGTCCATTGACTAACCATCTTTCTCTTCCTCCTTCCATTTAGCTCTTTCATGTTTCTAGTGCTACTAATAAAACCATAATTGGCTCAAAATTTTACTTATATTACTACTTATATTTACAAAGAAATTGTAGCTTCTTCACTATTAACATCTATTTTTCCTCAATAAACCACACCCAGGCAGAATGAGAACCTGCCAGTTAATATTCTTAGTCTCTTCTAGTTTTATTTTTATTTTTTTTTAATTTTTATTTATTTATGATAGAGAGAGGGGGGCGGGCAGAGACATAGGCAGAGGGAGAAGCAGGCCCCATGCACCGGGAGCCCGACGTGGGATTCGATCCCGGGTCTCCAGGATCGTGCCCTGGGCCAAAGGCAGGCGCCAAACTGCTGCGCCACCCAGGGATCCTGTCTCTTCTAGTTTTAAATGTCACTTTGAGATGACTCAGACTATCTCAGGGGAATCTTGAGTCTTTCAGACCTCTTGCACCTCCTGTGTGGAATCTGAATATTTAGAGGAAGCTGGGTTGAGAGTGGGAGCTGGCATATTCTAATGGCTGGAGAAAAAGGGACCTAGAGGGATGCCTGGGTGGCTCAATGGTTGAGTGTTTGCCTTCAGTTTAGGGCATAATCCAGGGTCCTAGGATAAAGTCCCAAATTGAGTCCTGTATCAGGCCCCCTGCAGGAGTCTGCTTCTCCCTCTGCCTGTGTCTCTGCCTTTCTCTCTCTCTCTCTCTCTCTCTCTCTCTCGTGAACAAATAAAAATAAAATATTTAAAAAAGGGGGGGGGTGGTGGTGCTTAGAATACATGTGTGTTGATTCTTATATTCTGGATATTCTTATATTCTGCTGAGTTCAGGTATCAAAATCTTTGGTGAATTTGTGGGCAAGTTCTATTGGTATTATCAGGGCCCTGCAGTCCAGTTCTCCTGACTTCATCCCAACTTTGGTGCTGGGAACAATTCCAAGGATATCCTGAGCCTTTGTCCCTGACTTGAGCCCCTTCAACTCCGGTAGCCTCACCACCTGGTATCCTCAGCTATCTTACATCTATCCCATAATACAGGTAAGAGCTGTGGTCTCAGTACAGAAAAGCTCACAAACCATATTAGATATTTTAGTCACAGATTTATTGAATCAACTTAAAACACAGCACAAAACAAGGAGGGAAAGATCTGGTAGGCTTACCTATTTAGAAAGGGTTTCAGTGGAATGAAAGGCCCACATTCTGAGTCCTGTGTTACATAATATTCATTTATCCTGTCTCACCTTCTCTACCATATCAGCCTTCCCTGATCATGGTGGGTTTTATGAGGACCAGTGTTGAATGGGAACAAGGGTCTCAGCAGTTGGAATGTGTCTGGAACCAACATAGCTTGCTTTATCATCAGAGGCAAGTGTGCCTAGGTATGGTTGTAACTTGCTAACATACTCCTGAATAACTATGTATTTTTATCTGCATATCTCAGGCAGACAACACATGGGGCCAGAATGGGTATAATCAACAGGTGACTCATTTAAGACATGAATATTTTGGTGTCTCATAAATGTTGGGAGCCTAACGTGGTCCTTTCATCTCTATTTAATTATCTATGTTGACTATGTCTACCACGCTATCTCCTTACATATTGTTAATAATACTTCTCCTCATTGTTAGTTTCTCTTTATTCTCTATTTAGCCGAACTGAATTTTCTTAAATAATACAACAAATATTATGCAAGTTCAAGTTCCAAACCTATCATGGTTATCTTTGTTGTTTCTAGTTTTATGTTTGGTACCAAATTCATCTCACACAGATTACATTTAGGTTTCTTAAATGCTATGATGAGTTTCTTCAATTTTTTTTTCTTTGTACCACCTGTGTTTTCTTGTCTTTATTTTGTTTAGACTTTTAGAAAGAATATGGGCTTTGTTTGAAGCCAGGCAGATCTGAGCTTAATCTTGGTTATGTTATTCACTTTACTCTGACTTTATACATTATTAAGCAGTATGCTTTCTTAATAGTTTATTTTAAAGAGCTTTCACCATCTGTTCAGCTTCCTTGACATTATGTATTTATTTGTCCCACTAGCAGACAGTAAGGTTTGGACCACAGTATCATTCATATCTTACTTATCTTACTTATATCTCTTAACCTATTTCAGAGCTAGACAGTAGTAGTTGTTCAGTAAATGTTAGGTTTTACAGTTTCACCTCTCTTTTCTGTGCTAATGCATGATTTAAGTGTATTTTATTTTTATTTATTTTTAAAGATCTTATTTATTTATTCATGAGAGACACAGAGAGAGAGAGAGAGAGAGAGAGAGGCAGAGACACAGGCAGAGGGAGAAGCAGGCTCCACGCAGGGAGCCCGATGTGGGACTCGATCCCGGGGCCCCAGGGTCACACCCCGGACCAAAGGTGATGCTAAACCGCTGAGCCACCAGGGCTACCCGTGTATTTTATTTTTAAATGAATCTTGTGAAGATCCTCCAAAAGCTAAAGTCATGTCTGCAAAGGCATTCTGTCTTTGGTGGTGCTTTTTGTGATAACGGCACAATTTTCCATTTATGGGAATAAGCAGTATAATTGTAAGTATTTTGACTTTTGAGTCTCCACCTGAGGAGCACTTGAATTCTCCTCCTGTAAAACTGCACGCAGTCTACGCAAGTAACTGCACATCCTTTCCATCTCAGATGATGTGTAGGCTGGTCAGAGCATAGCTTTCCCTCAGGTGGGCATGTAATCTGCTTAATCAGGGTAATTAATACCAAGTGTCTCAACAGGAAAATCCTGAAAGATATCTCAGTAGCTCAGGGAAACAGATAAAGACATAGATTACTCAAAGTCTGAGGCAGGTTGACAGAATCTCTCCTCCATCTGGTGACTCTAGTATCCACGCTGCCTCCATCCTGTGAGATATTTGCTATTTCAGCCTGTGACCACGTATCCCCTAGCTTATATCAGGGGAAAAAAGGAGATGGAGGAGGCACGCATGCTTTTATCTGCCTCATTCTGGAAGTGATTCATTTCTCAGAGTTCATTTCTTTGAACTACTCCTGTGTTCCCATGTAAGCAAAGGTGATTTGGAAATGCAGAGACCTTCCTCATGGAATATTTATAAACACTAATTCTGACCCATAATCTAAATTTCTTAAAAAGAAAGATGTATGCTCCATGATTGGGATAAAGCAGACTGTCTCTAATTTCCCTACTGAATGTAAACAAGGAATTATACACCCCAGGTGCTGCTGACAGATATCTTATCTATGGATCAAGAGGGAAGACAGCCTGAGGATAACTTAATACAGGAGTAAACGGCAGAGCAGTGGTGACATTCATGAGCCACTGAATCCTCCTAGCTTAGAATCTTTCCTTCCCCTGAACTCCTTTGTATTAGTATAATGGGATAATAAATGTCCTTATTATTTTAACCAGTTTTTTTTAAATTTTTTTTTTTAAATTTTTTATTTATTTACG
This sequence comes from Vulpes lagopus, assembly GCF_018345385.1. Classification (NCBI taxonomy): domain Eukaryota; kingdom Metazoa; phylum Chordata; class Mammalia; order Carnivora; family Canidae; genus Vulpes; species Vulpes lagopus. Next base: position 88,005,371 of record NC_054829.1, on the reverse strand, counting down.
ATAGTCACAGAGAGAGAGAGAGGCAGAGACACAGGCAGAGGGAGAAGCAGGCTCCATGCACCGGGAGCCTGACGTGGGATTCGATCCCGGGTCTCCAGGATCACGCCCTGGGCCAAAGGCAGGCGCCAAACTGCTGCGCCACCCAGGGATCCCTATTTTAACCAGTTTGAACTAGAATTTCAATTACTTGTAGTCAAAACAGCTTAACCCATATACTTTATCATGCAGTGGCTTGCTGTACAGTGGTTTTAGGAAGCTTGTCATGAACTGGAATGAGGCAAGATTTGAAAGCAGGACACATGGCTTTGAGTCTTGGCTCAGCCATTTACTGGTTGTGTGACCCTGTGCAAGATACTTAACCTCTCTCTTAACTATTAAGTAAGGGTAATAGCCTCAGTCAGATTGTTGTGAGATCCAAATAAAACAATAATGTGCAAATACAAACATTACCTTTGTTATGTGGCAGACTACTATGTCTTGTCATTATGAGTGGATTTTACTTCTTTAAAATAAAATGAAAGGAATTCTGTGATCTGAGGGACTGTTGATCTTATTGGATTTAGATCAAATTTTAAACAGGATTAAACCTTTTATTTTGCTTTTTTTCTACAATAAACCAATGAAGTATTTTAGGAAGACAAGATTAGTGATAAACATAGACATGTTAGTTTTCCTATGCAAATCTGAATTGTATTGCAAGAAGCATTTTCATCTCTGCCATGCAGAATTCAAAAATCAAACAAAAACATGGTCGAGATTAGTGTTTAGAGTCTGAATATGGGTCAAGTTCCTAGTTTCTAGGTTACTTATTTCAGGGTTAGTTTCTCTGAAGCACAGTTGGTTGCGTGTATTGGTTTAATGTCCTTGTTTAGAAGATTGTAAGTAAGCTTTAGTGACAGTGGTGAAAAGTGCAAAGGAACATGAAGTAACATATATAGTGAAAGAATGGGGTAATTGGGTAAAGGAGACAATGCTAAGATAAATTAGATTAAATTTAATTTAATCTCATCTAAATCTTAAAGCTGATTTGGGCAAATGAAATTCCAAAGATAAGAAGCTTGTGTCTAGTAGTTTCTGAAATAGCAACTGTAAGAACCCCTGCTTGAGCTCTAATCTGTAACTGTGGATTTCCAGTGATTTAAAAAGAGGTACTGTAACAAGTAATAATTGTTTTTTTAAGTCTATGAGTAAATATTTATAAGTCTGTGTAACTAGCAGGTGGATTGGAGATTTTAAAGAAATTATTCGAAATGCTTGGTTTATGGAAAAATTCTACAACTTCAAATTATTTACAGCTACTTCTTTAAGACTGCTAATATTGGAGGGTCTACCATATTGGATGTTAACAGAAATTAAAACTGTTTAAGGGGATCCCTGGGTGGCGCAGCGGTTTGGCGCCTGCCTTTGGCCCAGGGCACGATCCTGGAGACCCGGGATCAAATTCCACATCAGGCTCCCGGTGCATGGAGCCTGCTTCTCCCTCTGCCTATGTCTCTGCCTCTCTTTCTCTCTCTGTATGACTATCATAAATAAATAATAAAAAAATAAAAATAAAAAAACTGTTTAATAATGGCAGCTGCTTGGAGAATAATAATTGCTGGATTTCATCTTTATTCTCTAAACTATAGATGGATCTAAAATATAAATGCCAAAGTGATACCATAAAACAATAATTTTGGATCAAGGAATGTCTTTGTAAAGGGGAACCAAGAGAGAAACTAAAGAAAAAGGGTGGTAAATTTTTCTGACAAATAACTAAAATGTCTGCACCATCTCAAATTACATTAACAAAATGCCAAAAGAAAACTAGCAGAGATATTTACAACACATGTGACTTAAAAATTACCTTGTTTTTAATATAGAGAAATTCTTACAAGTCAGTAAGAAAAAGAAAACTAGCCATTGAAAAACGAACCAAAGCTTATGAACAGAAGGTTCACAAATAATAAAGTACTAATAAACATAAGAAAATTACTTAGTTTCAGTCATAGTTAAATCTGGGAAAACTTTAAAATTTTTATGATACCCAGGGATGTCAGAAGAATCGGAATCAAATACTCTCACATGCTATTGATCAAGCTGTAAGATTGGTTAAATCAATTATAGTATTACATGGAATGTTAAGTAGCTATATGTGCCAATATGGAAGGACCTCCAAAATTGATCACGTAGCAAAAGCAAGGTGCATAAATATACAATAGTATAGTTATATTTGCCTCTTTCAAAATCTAACAGATAGATAGATAGATAGATATGCTTAGTTATACATAGAAAAATTCTGCAAGGAAATGCAGTAATTGGAGCTGGAATAGGGAGATTTTTCAGTTTAAATTCTCATGTTTAAGGTTCGGTGAAGTGCAGATATTAAATTACTAAAAATAAAGAATAACCAAGAATGGACTAATAGCTCTGTCTAAAGAAATGAGTCATTTATAATAATGAAGGAACTGCATATTTGAATGTCCATATATGACTTTTACAAATACATTTTGAAATATATAAAGTACTTGAAATTGTCTAATATATAAAAGGAGATAAACTTTCCCTGCACATTTCCTAAGGCAGACTTAGAGCTGAGTAGAATGTAACAAGACAATTTTACCAAGAAGAAAGAAGTGGAAAGGTGGAAATATCTAAAAATTGAACTGGTTTTCTCATGAGGTGGTCATCGCTCCGTCACGACAAGTAGGAAAGAGGCAGCTAAGTAGTGCTGGGTTGACTTATCATGGGCAAGTCATGGAATTAGAGTTCTAGGTGAGATGTCCTTGCAGTGTTCTAGGATTCTTTGAATCAGTGTGTACTTCCCAAAATTTTTAGCTTTCAGTCATTTGTTAGACTGCTGGGAATTTAGCATATGTAGGTCTTTTTACCTCCGTACTTCTTCAGTTAGGGTTTCCTTTATGTGGAGGATTATTTGATTGTCCAAAGGTGAAGGCAGGCTTCCATGATCTTGATAAAGTTAGGTTCCAAGGGAGGCCACATTTTAGCTAGTAAATGAAGTCTCATTAAGCTGTAAAACAATAGATATTTTTAAATGAAATAATTAGAGGATATTACTACAAGATTGCTAAATTTTCACTTCACTTCTGTATAGAAAATGTGTAAGTTAAAATTATACAATAGAACTCAATTGAATGGTTCATTCTAGGAAAACTATAGGATAACAGTAGAAAAATTTAAAACAGTTGTTTGAGGACAATTTTGATGTAAAATTGTCTTACCAGGTAATTTACTTTTGGTTTTAATTTCCAGAGTTTCCTTTAATACTTAAGAAAATAGCTTCAGTTTAAAAAAATAGTTTTAGTTAAAATATAAATAAATGATCTTATATACAAATCTTCATTTCAGTGCCTTGCATTATAAATTATTCATGTAGGCCTGTAAATACTTACACGCAGCATTGGTTTTAAGCCTACTTGGATTTTCTGAAACTATATGTTTTAGTCTTAATTTTTCCCAAAACAAAATGTGTTTAACACTGTAGCTCTTCTTACTGTATTAGGTCTTTAACTTTAGATGAGTCTTTGTAACTTAAAAAAATCCTTCTTTTGGTTTATATTCTGCTAAACTTGAGAAACAATGGCAGGAATAGTCTTTCCAGGAACATTTTTCTTCATCTTACATACTATTTTTTGTTTCAAGTTTTTATTTAAATTCTAGTTAGTTAGTATATAGTGTAATATTAGTTTCAGGAATAGAATTTAGTGATTCATCACTTAGCTGTAACATTCAAATTTGACTCACCGCAGCCTCATGCAATACAGTTCTCTTCTGTCTAAATCTTCCTTGGTTCTGCTAAGACTGCCAACACTGATGAACAAAAGGTTTAACACTAGTGACATTAGAACTATCCCTTTTTTCTCTTCAAAAATCAAGGAACTTTAAAAATGTATATCTTTATTTTTTTTAAGTAGACTCCACACCCAAGGTGGGGCTTGAACTCATGTCTTGAGATCAAAAGTTGCATGTTCCACTAACTGAGCCAGCCAGGAGCCCCCAGATAACCAGGGGATTCTAAGCATATGAATGTTACTGCACTTTCAGGATTTTTTATACATTGATATAATAGGAGTAATCCCTTAAAAGTTACCCACTCCAGAATTTACCTATTTCATCTAGAATTACTGAAGAACAATACTGTATTCTATTAAAATGAAGAATGTGGAGTACTTCTGAAGGCATTATTAGTGCTAGTATATTCTTTCTACTGATAGTCTTATTTTGGCATAAAATTATTAAGTATTTGTTGACTCTCTTTTCCATGTTTTTAACAGCTTTTTTGAAGTGTAATTTACAAACCATATACTTATTGATGCAACTTAATGATTTCAGTAAATTTACCACTTGTGTAGGTAACACCACAATCTAGTTCTAGAACATTGTCACCTCAGTAAGATCCCATGTGCCCATTATGAACAATAGTTATATTCCTACAATCTGTCTTCCACCCCCCAAACCTCAGACAACCACTAATTTACTATTTTCTAAATGTTAACTGTTTCAGTACATTTACCTTTCAAGGACACTTGATTCCAATGGAATACATACAGTATATGTTCTTCTGTGACTGGCTTATTTCACTTAGCATAATATTCTTGAGGCTCATCCATGTTGTAGCATGCATCAGTATTCCTTTTTAGTTTCTGAGTAATATTCTATTATATATCACATTTTACTTGTTCATTTGTTGATAGACATTTGGGTTATATCCTTTTTTAAAAAATTTAAATTCTATTAGCCAACATATAGTACATGATGACTTTCAGATGTAGTGTTCAATAATTACCAGTTGCTTATAACACCCACTGCTCATCATATCACGTACCCTTCTAATGCTCATCACCCAATTACCCCATCCCCCCACCCATCTCCCCTCCAACAACCCTCAGTTTGTTTCCTATAGTTAAGTCTCTCTCATAGTTTTTCTTCCTCTCTAATGACTTCCCATGCAGTTTTCTATCCCTTCTCCTATGATCCTTTGCACTGTTTCTTATATTCCACAAATGAGTGAAACCACATGATAATCGTCTTTCTCTGATTGACTTATTTTGCTCAGCATAATACCCTCCAGTGCTATCCACAGTCATGTAAATGGTAAGTACTCATCCTTTCTGATGGCTGAATAATATTCCATTGTATATGTATACCGTATCTTCTTTATCCATTCATCTATCAGTGGACATCTGGGATCTTTCCACAGTTTGGCTATTGTGGACTTTGCTGCTATAAACATTGGGGTGCAGGTGTGCCTTTGGATCATTACATTTATATCTTTGGGGTAAATACCTAGTAGTACAATTGCTGGGTCATAGGGTAGCTCTATTTTTTTTTTTTTTTTTTTTTTTATGATAGTCACAGAGAGAGAGAGAGAGAGAGGCAGAGACACAGGCAGAGGGAGAAGCAGGCTCCATGCACCGGGAGCCCGATGTGGGATTCGATCCCGGGTCTCCAGGATCGCGCCCTGGGCCAAAGACAGGCGCCAAACCGCTGCGCCTCCCAGGGATCCCATGGGTAGCTCTATTTTTAACTTCGTGGGGAATCTCTGTACAGTTTTTCAGAGAGGCTGCACCAGCTTGCATTCCCACCAACAGTGTACGAGGGTTCCCCTTTCTCCACATCCTCACCAACATTTGTTATTTCCTGTCTTGTTAGTTTTAGCCTTTCTGACTGGTATGAGGTACTATCTCATTGTGGTTTTGATTTGTATTTCCCTGATGCTGAGTAATGTGAAACATTTTTTTCCTGTGTATGTTGGCCCTTTGTCTTCTTTGGAGAAATGCCATGTTCATGGCATTTGCAGAAATGTTCATGTCTTCTGCTCATTTCTTGACTGGATTATTTGTTTTTTTGGGTGTTGAGTTTGATAAGTTCTTTATAGATCTTGGATACTAGCCCTTTATCTGATATGTCACATTTGGGCTATTTCCAGCTACTAAGAATAATGCTGCATTTGGATGGGTACCTAGGAGTGGAATTGCAGGATCATATGCTAAATTTATGTTTAATGTTTTAAGAAATTGCCAAATATTTTCCAAAATGATCAAACCATTTTATGTGCTTATTATCAATAACAGAATCCCAGTTTCTCCACATCCTTGTCAGCATATGGTATTGTTACTCTTTTGTTATTAAAGCCATTCTAGTGAACTTGTAGTGCTGTTCCTTAATGAGTAATAATGTTAGGCATTTTTCATAGACCTATACCTATTTGTATGTCATCTTTGGTTAAATGTCTGTCCATGTCTTTTGCCCATTTTTGTTTTTATGGAGTTGTTGGTTCTTATTGAATTGTATCCATAATATAAAAAGAACTCTTAGAAGTCCTTTGTCAGATACACAACCCACTGGGAGTAGGGGTTTTGTCCTGTGTTTAAGACCAATTCAGCCAGAACCAAAGCTGCCAGTTTCATTACTGTTGTGCCAACCCCACTAGGAGGATAAGAGGGACTGGAAGTAGGCTCAGGCAAGAGTGCCACAGTTTATTCTTCACTAAACTTCATCAGCTTTTCAAGAATAAGTGTCTCTCAATTTGTTTTTTGTCTTTGGTCAGTTTCTAGATCTCTGAAATGATTGTTTCGACAATATGTCCAGCTTTGTATTGTTTTGTTTAGGAAAGGACTTGTTAGATCCCTGTACTCTTTCACTGGAAGTCAGCAGTAGGTCTTGACTTCATTTTATATAGGAAATTTAACTTTTCATTTTTCTTGCTATAATAGTGATAACATGTCTAGTGTATAAAATTCAGGAAATAAGTAAAAAGGAGAAAATGAGATTCCGTAACTCAGAACTAAACATGTACTATGTTTGCTTATGCCTTATAGTTTTTCTGTGAGCCTATAAACTTATGAAAACAGATTAGTCTTGGCACTAGTTTCATAGTGTTCTTCCACGCACCCTCTCCCCCCCCACCCCCCCAACAGTATACTGTGACTATCTAGAGGTCCCAGTTGTATAAGAGTCTTGCTCACTGTTACTTGCCCCTCCCCTCTGTTTGGAGACCAGGGTAGAAGGAGCATAGCCTGGGAAGAGGCCTCAGCTTTTCCTCCCTCCAGAAATTTTAATCAGTTTACATCCACTGTTTCTTACCCATACTTTTTTCTCTTTTCTTTTCTTTCTTTTTTTCTTTTTTCTCTTTTCAAAAAAAAAATTTCATGAGTAGAAAGGATGACAAATGGCATTACATATATATATATATATATTTTTTTTGCCTACCTTTGATTACTGTGATCTTCACCACCTCCTGAGAAAATCTATTTTATCTTTAGAAGTGATTATCATTTCTTCTTTGTATGTCTTAAATTCTGTCTCCGGATAACTACCAGTCACTTTCTGGTTTGTCTTCTGAACCACATGGCTGCTCTTTTAAAATCTGAAAGTATTTCAACCCCAATCTTCTCATTTGAGTATAACTATACCAGGTTCTTCATTCTTTCCTCACATAACATGGTTCATTTTTTAAATTATTAATTTTTAAAATTAAAAAAAATCATTTGCTTATCACTTCATCAAAGTCTTCCCAGCCATTTATTAATTGGTTAAAGTATGTTCTTTGGTAATTTTCTCAAGGAAGGTTCAAGTATACAATCTTTTCTTAGCCTTTGTATATTCAAACTATAGTTTTTATAGATAAAGGACAGCTTGATTGGTTATTAAATTTGGCTCATGCAGTCTTCCCATAGGTGTTTTAAAGTCTTATTTGTTGTCTTCTGATGTTAAATACTGCAATCTGTAAGTTTGAAGCTACTTATTTTCTTTCCTTATTATGACATGATTTTTCCCTGGTTGCCCTAAGGACTCTTCTTTATTGTCAGTCTAGAAATTTCCCTAGAATATATCTTCCTGTGAGCTGTTCTGAATCTAAGGTGTGCCTTTTCAGTTTGTAGATTCAGGGCTTCTGTTGAAACAAAGTTTTTGTGAATTACTTCTTTAAATATTCTACACCAGTATTTGGTTTTCTTCTTTGGAAACTCCAGTAATACATATATTGGATCTCATTAAACTGATTTCTGTAGTTATTTCTTAAATCCTTGTCATTCTTTTTTTAATGTTTCATTATGTCTACTTTTCTCATTGTCTTCTACGTCCCTTGCTGGGCTGTTAATGGTTTCTGTTCTCCTTTATACTCTTGATAATTTAGTCTTTATTTCTGAAATGTTTTTGTCTTTTCCTTCCTTTCACAATTCTGCCAGTTTCCACATCACATACTCTTATAGACTGATTATCTCTTCCCTATATGCTTGCATTTCTGCTTTGTGGTATCTTTTCATCATTGTAATCAATTCATTAACTTTTAAAATATACATAACAAAATTTGCCATTTTAATCATTTTTTTATGTATGATTCATTTTTTAAAAGATTTTATTTATTTATTCATGAGAGACACACAGAGAGAGGCAGCGACACAGGCAGAGGGAGAAGCAGGCTTCATGCAAGGAGCCTGATGTGGGACTTGATCCCAGGAATCTGGGATCACGCCCTCAGGGAAAGGCAGGCACTCAGCCACTAAGCCACTCAGGTGTCCCTGATGTACAATTCAATGGCATTAGTACACTCATGATATTGTGTAACAATTATGATTATCTCCTTTAGAACTTTGCATCTTCTCCAACATAAACTTTGTACCCATTAAATAACTGCCCACCCACCCCCTACTCCCAGTCTCTGGTAGCCATTGTTCTTCTTCTAGTCTCTAGGTTTCTGACTATTCCAGGTATCTCATAAGTGAAACATACAATTTTTGTCCTTTTGTGTCTGGTTTATTTCACTTTGATACTTTTTTCAAGCTTCATCAATGTTATAGCATGTATCAGAATTTCATTCCTTTATAAAGCTGAATAATATTCCACTGTATATATCGCTTCTCGGCCTTTTGGCTAAGATCAAGTGTAATATTCCACTGTATATATACATACATACCACATTTTGCTCATCTGTTGATTAACATTTGGATTATTTCTTCTTTTTGGCTGTTATGCATAATGCTGTTATGAACATAGGTATATAAGTATCTGCATCTTTGCCTTTAAGGAATATATCCAGAAGTGAAATTGTTGGATTACATGGAAGTTTATATTTAACTTTTTTTTTTTAAGATTTTATTTATTTATTCATGAGAGACAGACAGAGGCAGAGACATAGGCAGAGGGAGAAGCAGACTCCATGCAGGGAGCCCGATGTGAGACTCAATCCCAGGACCCTGGGATCATGACCTGAGCCAAAGCCAGACGCTCAACCACTGAGCCACCCAGGCATCTCTATATTTAACTTTTTGAGGTACCACCTGTTTTTCATAGTGTTGTACAACTGTTATATTACCACCAGGGGTGAATGAAGGTTCCAGTTTTTCCATGTCCGTTTTGTTTTTGATTTTTTGATTTGTTTTTTTATAGCCACCTTAATGTATGTGAAGCAGTATCTCATTTTGGGGTTTGTTTTGTTTTCATTGCAGAATGATTCTGATGTAGGAGGGTTTTTTTGTCTGTTTTAAATTTTTTTAACATTGAATCTTTTAAAAATGTTTTTATTTAAATTCCAGTTAATATCGATGTTGTATTAGTTTCAGGTGTACAATATATTGATTCATCATTTCCATACAATACCCAGTGCTCATTACAAGAGCACTCCTTAATTCCCATCATCTGTTTCATCTACCCACCCCCCCACCTCCCACTAACCATCAGTTCTCTATAGTTAACGGGTCTGTTTTTTGGTTTGCTCCCCTCTTTTTCTTCTCATTTGCTCATTGTTTTATTTTTTAAATTCCACATATGAGTGAAATCATATCGTATTTGTCTTTCTCCAAAAGACTTCTTCCACTCAGCATAGTACCCTCTAGTGCCATCCATGTCATTGCAAATGATAAGATTTCATTCTTTTCTATGGCTAAGTAATATTCCATTGTGTATATATACATATACCACTTCTTTATCCAATCATTAGTCAATGGACTCTTGGAATGTATTCATAATTTGGCTATTGTAGATCATGCTACTATAAAACCAGGGTGCATGTATCCCTTTGAATTAGTATTTTTGTATCCTTTAGGTAAATACCTAGTAGTGCAATTGCTGGCTTGTAGGATAGTTCTATTTTTAAATTTTGAGGATGCTCCATGCTGTTTTCCAGAGTTGGGTGCACCAGTTTGTATTCCCACCAACAGTACTAGAGGGTTCCCCTTTCTCTATGTCCTCATCAAACCTGTTGTTTTCTTGCATTG